>NC_083719.1:40739483-41344483 GCF_028564815.1 Eubalaena glacialis | reverse complement strand
CTGGGAAGAGTGTCCGGCAACTTTCTACACCCTGACCCCCGGCACCCAGAAGAGTAACCCCTTCACTGCTGAACTGGTCTCTCAGGACTTAGGGCTTTCTCTTCCGGGTCGGGAAGGGATCCTCCCCAGCCCCATCGCCTCCAGCACTGCGGGGACCTGGAAGCGATGGTGGGGTCCTTCTTCCTCCCGTGTGCGCAGCTGTGTGGCGGTGACACACGGTCTGTGCTGTCCCCAGAGGAGACGGGGCTCGGGGCAACTGCGGGAGGACTGAGGAAATGGGTGTCCCCTCAGTAGTCTGGAGGCTTGGCCTACTGGGCACGAAGGTCGTGGAAGGTGAAGAGAGGAAGCAGAGGGACCGAACGCAGGGAAAGATGAGAGGAAAGAAGAAGAAAGACAGTGGAAATAAAGGGAAGCGAGGTCTGGATCTGTAACGCTCCCTTCCCACGCCACACTTCAAATCCCTTTGGAAGCAGGTGATGACCTGGGCAAGAGGTCACTAGCAAGGAGCAAAGGGAACCGTCTACCACACTGAAGCACAAGCTGATTCGGGGTTCCCAGAGCTGGCCGCTGGGGAGGGCCGGGTGCTGTGCAGAGGCCACGAGGCGGGAGACCCAGACCTGGGAAGGGATCCCTGAGCACGGTGGGGTGGGCCTTGCCTCTGGCTTCCAGAGACCCGCCCTTGCCTTGGGAGATGGACGTCCAAGAACTGCTGGCTGCAGAGGGCCAGGGTCTTTTTTTTTTTTTTTTTTTTAATTGAAGTATAGTTGATTTACAAGGTTGCTAGCTTCAGGTGTAGAGCAAAGTGATTCAGTTATACATATATGTATATTCATTCTTTTTCAGATTCCCTTCTCACATAGGTTATCACAGAGCCTTTCCTGTGGTGTTTATCTCACTGTCGGCCCCTGTGTGCCCCCAGCAACAATAGGTGTCTGAGAAAGCTGTGGGCCCAGCTCCTTCAGCTGGGGGTGATTTATGCCAGCAGGTATAGACTGATCTGTCTCAGAGACGAAACTCTGGCCTCCTCTGAGATCTTTCACAGCTCATATATTAGGTTGGCCAAAAAGTTCGCTTGGGTTTTTCCATGGCCGTTTTGGCCAACCCGGTTGTTTTAACACACACGCAGTCTCGGTCGCAAAGACCCCTTGATTGAGCAGTGTAGCTCATGCTCCGGATGGGTTATCTTGTTCCCATTAGTAGCTGTATGCTTCCCGCAGCTCCCACCCTGCCCCAGATGGCTGCTGGCAGCAAGGGCTCAGCCTTGTGCGGGGATTAGAAACGAGACCTCCGGATGACTTGCTTTAGGGCAACTTCCCACGCAGCCCCTGGACGCGTTTAAATAACTTTTGTTACATCAAAGAAGTCGCCCTCCGCATCAGTCCTGGCGAACCAGGCTGTCACCCAGAGTTAATAGCACTTCTTAATTAGATTAAAATGTTAATGAGCATAAAACTATGCTAAGGTAGACTTGTGTTGTTATCAGTCTCACCGCAACTGGAGAGAACAGATGTGCCATTGTTGTGTATATTAATATCTCATCTCAAAGGGATATTAACCTCCTCCAAGGAAACAAACCATGGGTGTAATTATATCTACGCAGAATAGCATGCGTATTGAACACTACTTCTGTCAGTAGCATGCAAATACATTTATCCTAATTGACTGTGATTAAATAATTTGACAAAGGAACACCCACCAATAAAGAGTGCCCAGCATAGCACCATGCATGAGGCTGGCGCTCAGTAATTTGTAAATTTATTATGTGCGTGTTCTAACTAATGCATCTGGTATACAAAGCACTTAGGTATTTGTATCGAATGCAAATTCCTAGCACCAGCATGATCCAACCTCTAATATTACAGTTAAGAAAAAGATAAGGACTCCCAAGAAGGGAACTTAAGCCCCTGAGGGCAGGTGTTCTGTCTAGGAATTTAACAAACAGAGGCTTTGTGTGATCAGAGTCTCTCAAGGAAGGGCCAGCACTCAAGATTGTAATCACCCTGTCTGTCCAGGGTCCGGCCTGGGTAGCTGGGCCAGTAACTCATGCTTCTCGCCACCCCTCCTTAGCACCTGCCGAACTCTGAGGATGAGGAGGTCCCGAATAGGGAACTGGTGATGAATTGCATGAGAGTCTGGGAAGGGGGTGGCTTCTGGCCGCAGATGGCCAGCATGATAGGTGCTTTGGAGCAGCCTCCAGTGCTTTCTGCTTCCTTTAAAACTGTCAGCACGAATATTGCTCATGAGTTTTATTTCTGTTGTTGCTTGTAGCAATACTCACTTATTTTTATTGTCTTCTATTATATAAATGCAAAATATATTCTAAAAAAAAGGAACTGACCACAGAGTCTTTGCACAGAATTTTAAGCCCAGACTGAAAATGGCATATTCTATTACCAATTTTTAAAAATATTTAAAAAATTTTCCAGCTTCATTGAGGAATGGTTGACAAATTAAAAATTATATATACTTAAAAAAAAAAAAAGAAACTGTCAGCACATCTTTGCGCTCCCGCAGAATGAATTGGGTGAGCACTATGGAGAGAGGAATTGGAGAGGACTCCTTGGCTGTTCGTCCTTGGGGCAGCTACGGGGCCTGAAGTCTGCCTTGTGCAGAACTCCCAGCCCAGGGCCCCCTCGCACATTGTGCAGTGAGGACAATTGCATCCTAACTGTACAGAGGAAAGAGAGAGCCCAGCTATTCCCTTCTACAGTTCCCTGCCTCGTCACAGGCCCACCTGGAAAGGCTGAGGTGTCACTCAGACTTGGAGCCCTTAGAGTAGCTGTTGGTGTGTGGGTCTCCCACACACCATTGACCACAGGCCCCGTGAACATTGTCAGGCCCTTAGGATGGAAACTGAAAGAATACGATGCTTTGCCTTGGAATCTTACTGTCATGGACAGTTTAGCTGCTGTTTCTTTATTATTATTATTATTATTTTAAATCTGCTATTAGGACTAACTAGGTCTAGGTAGAAACACACTGTGGGGATTTCCCTGGTGGTGCAGTGGTTAGGAATCCACCTGCCAATGCAGGGGACACGGGTTCGAGCCCTGGTCCGGGAAGATCCCACATGCCCTGGAGCAACTAAGCCTGTGCGCCTCGAGCCCGTGCTCCGCAACAAGAGAAGCCACTGCAATGAGAAGCCTGCGCACCGCAACAAAGTGTAGCCCCTGCTCACCGCAACTAGAGAAAGCCTGCGCGCAGCAACAAAGACCCAACGCAGCCAAAAATAAATAAATAAATGAATAAATAAGTAAATTTTTTAAAAAAGCACACTGTGTCTTCATTTCATCAAAAGGTAGATTTTCTTTGACAGATGGAAACAATTCTCACCTTTGAACTCTAGCACCTCCTCCCTTCTTTTCCGTAGAGTCTTCTGGAGCAAAACCATAACTGAACATAAGAAGTGCAGTTATACTTTATAAAAGATAAGAAATTCTTATTACTGTTCCTTGATCACTCAGTATAGAATTTGTACATTGTCTGGACTCATGGGGATTTAAAATCAGTAAATCAGTGTTGTAGATTTCTCAGTGAATCACAAATTTATAATTTAACTTTATATCATGGAAGAGAAAAAAGTTGTAAGCAATTTAGGCTTGGAAATAAAGTGGAAAATTCTGCAGCCTGGCATCACTTGTTTAAAACTCTTTCTATGATTGTAAAGAACCTGGACTTTTTTGGAACTTAACTCCCTACTCTCCATCCTATCTTGTTTTATTGTTCTTTCTTTCCTTTTTTCAACGGAGTATCATTGACATATAACATGTTCATTTCAGGTGTGCAACATGATGATTCGATATTTGTACATATTGCAAGATGATCTCCACAATAAGTCTAGTTAATGTCATCACCATACATAGTTACCATTTTTTTCTTCTTTTTCTTGTAATGAGAACTTTTAAGATAAACTCTTAGCAACTTTCAAATATGCAATATAGTATACAATAACTACAGCCTCCATGCTGTCCATTACATCCCCAGGACTTATTTATTTTATAACGGAAGTTTGTACCTTTTGACCCCCTTCACCTATTTTGCCCACCCCCACTTCCTGCCTCTGGCAACCACCAATCTGTTCTCTGCATCTATCAGTTCTTCTTTTTCTTAGATTCCACGTATAAGTGAGATGATACAGTACTTGTCTTTCTCTCTCTGACTTATTTCACTTAGTGTAATGCCCTCAGAGTCCATCCATGTTGTCCCAAATGGCAAGATCTCCTTTTTTATGGCTAAATAATATTCCATTTTGTGTATATACCACATCTTCTTTATCCATTCATCTGTTGATGGACACTTAGATTGTTTCCATATATCTTGGCTATTGTAAATAATGCTGCAATGAACATAGGGGTGCATATGTCTTTTTGAGTTAGTGTTTTTGTTTTCTTTGGATAAATACCCAGAAGTGGAATTGCTGGATCATATAGTGGTTTTGTTTTTAATTATTTGAGGTTCCTACATCCCGTTTTCCACAGTGGCTGTACCAATTTGCATTCCCACCAATGGTGCATGAGAGTTCCCTTTTCTCCACATCTTCCTGTGCTTTCAATAATAGCCATTCTACTAGGTATGAGGTGGTATCTCATTGTGGTTTTGATTTGCATTTCCCTGATGATTAGTGATGGTGAGCACCTTTTGTGTTCCTGTTGGCCATCTGTTTGTCTCCTTTGGGAAGATGTCTATTCAGACCCTCTGGCCATATTTTTTTTCATAAATTTTATTTACTTATTTATTTGGCTGCATTGGGTCTTCATTGCTGTGCACAGGCTTTCTCTAGCTGCGGCGAGCAGGAGCTACTCTTCGTTGTGGTGCACGTGCTTCTCATTGCGGTGGCTTCTCTTGTTGCAGAGCATGGGCTCTAGGCACACAGGCTTCAGTAGTTGTGACACGAGGGCTCCATAGTTGTGGCTCATGGGCTCTAGAGCACAGGCTCAGTAGTTGTGGCGCATGGGCTTAGTTGCTCCGCGGCGTGTGGGATCTTCCCGGACCAGGGATCAAACTTGTGTCCCCTGCATTGGCAGGCAGATTCTTAACCACTGCACCACCAGGGAAGTCCCCTCTGGCCATTTTTTAATCAGATTGATTTTTTTTTTTTTTTTTTTTGCTATTGAGTTGTATATGTTCTTTATATTTTTTGGATATTAACCCCTTATCAGATATATGATTACAAATATTTTCTTCCATTTGACAGGCTGCCTTTTCATTTTGTTGATGGTTTCTTTTGCTGTGCAGAAGCATTTTTAGTTGGATGTAGCTCTACTTGTTTATTTTCACTTTTCTTGACTTTGCTTTTGGTGTCAGATCCAAAAAGTCATCAACAAGACTGATGTCAAGGAGCTTAATGCCTATATTTTCTTCTAGGGTTTTTATGGTTTCAGGCCTTACATTCAAGTCTTTAATCCATTTTGGTTTAATGTTTGTGCATGGTGTAATACTGTAGCCCAGTTTCATTTTTTTGCACGTGACTGTCCAATTTTCCTAACACCTATTCTTTCCCCATTGTGTATTCTTGGCTCCTTTGTTGTAAATTAATTGTCTATATATGTGTGGGTTTATTTCTAGGGCCTCTATTCTGTGTCATTGATCTATTTGTTTTTATGCCAATACCATTCTGTTTTGGTTACTATAGCTTTGTAATATAGTTTGAAATCAGGAAGCATGATGATTCCAGTTCTTCTTTCTCAAGATTGCTTTGGCTCTTCAGGGTTTTTTGTGATTCCATACAAGTTTTAGCATTGTTCATTCTAGTTCTGTGAAAAATGCCATTGGAATGTTGAAAGAGATTGCATTGAATCTGTAGATTGCTTTGGACAATATGGACACTTTAACAATATTAATTATTCCAACCCATAAGCATGGAATATCTTTCCATTTGTTTCTGTCTTCAAGTTCTTTCATCAGTGTCTCATCGTTTTCAATGTATAGGTCTTTCACCTCCTTGGTTAAATTAATTCTCAGGTCTTTCATTCTTTTTGAAGCAGTTGTAAATGGGATAGTTTTCTAATTTTTCTTTCTTTCTCATTACACCTTACACCCTTCCTATAGTCCGTCTTGTATGAGTAGAGACCCATTTTGCCAGATCCACAGTCACCTTCATCCTTTATTTTATTTGCTGTCTTCATTCTTTATGTTATTTCAAGTGTGTGTCACTACCTAGCTACCCTTTCCACCTTCTCCTAATTGTAGTCACAGGGCTATCATTGTCAGGAAGAGCACCTAAGTTTTAATTACATTGAAACATGCAATAACATCCGGTTGGATAATACTCAATGAATCTCTACTATGAGTGGAGTTATTTTGCACTCATCTTTCCTGGTGGGCTCATTGGATAAATAGTGCCATTTAAAATAAAATGTGTTGGGGGCATTTGGAAACCATCCCTACCCTCAGCATCTTCCAGGCCAGGCTTTGACTTCCATGATTTATCAAATATAAGTCAAGAGTTTCAACTGATGACTTGTTGGAACAGGAACAGATTAGGCAAGGCTTCCAGAAAAAGGCTCTGAGCACGCTGG
Organism: Eubalaena glacialis; assembly: GCF_028564815.1. Lineage (NCBI taxonomy): Eukaryota > Metazoa > Chordata > Mammalia > Artiodactyla > Balaenidae > Eubalaena > Eubalaena glacialis. Next base: position 41,337,965 of record NC_083719.1, on the reverse strand, counting down.
AGGCTGGGGGCTATGTCTGGGGTCCTCTGTGAGGGCAATTATAGAACTTAGATTCTTCATGGCTCACATGAAACATCACCTTTGTAGCCTGCACACCTGTGTCTGCAATAGTGGATCTTCAATTAAGAACCCAGGTTTGTTCAGGTGTTTGTTAGGTACCTCAAGTTTACATGTCTGCCAAAAGGGCTTCTGCCAAAAATCAGGATGAGGAACGGATATTTTTGAGAGATGCTTTAAGGCAATGAAGGCTATTTTCAACATTCCAAAAAGTGTGTTGGAAATGAAACATTCATGATAAGGCTGCCTAGGCCATTACTTAATAAAAGTATATTTATTTAATTTTCAAAAATCTTTCAAAATAACTGACTCAAGTGGGATCTGGAAAAGTTAATAAAAGGGGTTGTGAGTGGTGAACAGCTTGAGAGGCCCAATCTGAAACACAGGCTGACTATGAGTCTGCAAGCGCCATCCCTGTATTAAGCACCTAGATCACCAGAAGACTATATTCTTGGATTATATTTCTCCCAGAGAATCACCTTTACAGAATCAGGCTTTAAAAAAACTTCAGGCCCTTGGCAGTTCCCCGGAGCGCTCCAGGTTGGCTTTCAGGTGCCGGAGACCGAGCAGTGATGTCGTCTCCTGTTCCCTGTGAGCCCCTTGAGTCCCCACTGCAGTGGTGCTTCCACTAAAACATTGAAGTGATAAGGAGTAACAGACTCTACCAGCCAGGAAATGCCTCCAGTGGACATTTTCTAACAACAACAGACTGAGCAAAAAGGGAGAGAAACAAAAACAAGGCCCTGGAATGAAGTGGCCCCTTGGAGCTAACTCCCATCTTCCCCATCACTCCCAGCCCTTGTTGAGGAGCCTCTGGCACCACTGAGCCTTCATATCAAAGGTGGGTCTTTTCATCCCTGATCTGTACCTGAAGTTCACTTCTTTTCCTGAGAGGGGAAGCAAAACCTGTTTGGGAGTGCAAGAGCCATCATTTCTGGCTGAATTAGGACCTCAAGGGGGAACCTCGGAAGAGCCGGCACACACGTGAGCCACAGCTGCCCCCAGCCTCTGGAGGAGACCCTCCAATACCAATGGCTGACACGGCTCTTGGCACCGATGATGTGTATTATGACAAAGGATGCCAGTGGGACGTGTCCGTGAAGGACCTCACCCCACCACTGAAAACTGTCATTTGGGTGATCAGGTCCCCACAGTGAGGCACAGCCACCCCCCACCTCTGCAGGAGACCCTCCAACACTAGCAGGGTCTTGGTACTCCAGCCGGGTGTCAGGCCTGAGCCTCTTAGGTGGGAGAGCCGAGTTCAGGACATTGGTCTGCCAGAGACCTCCTGGCCCCATGTAATATCAAACGGTGAAAGCTCTCCCAGAGACTCCATCTCAACACTAAGACCCAGCTCTACTCAATGACCAGCGAGCTACAGTGCTGGACACCCCATGCCAAACAACTAGCAAGACAGGAACACAACCCCACCCATTAGCAGAGAGGCTGCCTAAAACAATAATAAGTTCACAGACACCCCAAAGTGCACCACTGGACGCAGTCCTGCCCACCAGAAAGACAAGATCAAGCCTCATCCACCAGAACACAGGCACCAGTCCCCTCAACCAGGAAGCCTACACAACCCACTGAACCAACCTTACCCACTGGGAGCAGACACCAAAAACAACGGGAACTACGAACCTGCAGCTGGGGGAAAGGAGACCACAAACACAGTAAGTTAAGCAAAATAAGAAGACAGAGAAATACAGCAGATGAAGGAGCAAGGTAAAAACCCACCAGACCAAACAAATGAAGAGGAAATAGACAGTCTACCTGAAAAAGAATTCAGAGTAATGATAGTAAAGATGATCCAAAATCTTGGAAATAGAATGGAGAGTATACAAGAAACGTTTAACAAGAGCCTAGAAGAACTAAAGAGCAAACAAACAATGATGAATGACACAATAAATGAAATTTAAAATTCTCTAGAAGGAATCAATGGCAGAATAACAGAGGCAACAGAACGGATAAGTGACCTGGAAGATAAAATAGGGGAAATAACTACCACAGAGCAGAATAAAGAAAAAAGAATGAAAAGAATTGAGGACAGTCTCAGAGACCTCTGGGACAACATTAAGCACACCAACATTCGAGTTATAGGGGTCCCAGAAGAAGAGAAAAAGAAAGGGACTGAGAAAATATTTGAAGAGATTATAGTTGAAAACTTCCCTAATATGGGAAAGGAAATAGCCAATCAAGTCCAGGAAGCACAGAGAGTCCCATACAGGATAAATCCAAGGACAAACATGCCAAGACACATATTAATCAAACTATCAAAAATTAAATACAAAGAAAAAATATTAAAAGCAACAAGGGAAAAGCAACAAATAACATACAAGGGAATCTCCATAAGGTTAACAGCGGATTTCTCAGTGGAAACTCTGCAAGCCAGAAGGGTGTGGCAGGACATATTTAAAGTGATGAAAGAGAAAAACCTACAACCAAGATTACTCTACCCAGCAAGGATCTCACTCAGATTCGACAGAGAAATTAAAACCTTTACAGACAAGCAAGAACTAAGAGAATTCAGCACCACCAAACCAGCTTTACAACAAATGCTAAAGGAACTTCTCTAGGCAGGAAACACAAGAGAAGGAAAAGACCTACAATAACAAATCCAAAACAATTAAGAAAATGGTAATAGGAACATACATATCGATGATTACCTTAAATGTAAATGGATTAAATGCTCCAACCAAAAGACATAGACTGGGTGAATGGATACAAAAAAAACCCCCATCTATATGCTGTCTACAAGAGACCCACTTCAGACCTAGGGACACATACAGACTGAAAGTGAGGGGATGGAAGAAGATATTGCATGCAAATGGAAATCAAAAGAAAGCTGGAGTAGCAATTCTCATATCGGACAAAATAGACTTTAAAATAAAGACTATCAAGGGATCAATCCCAGAAGAAGATGTAACAATTGTAAATATTTATGCACCCAACATAGGAGCACCTCAATATATAAGGCAAATGCTAACAGCCATAAAAAGGGAAATCGACAGTAACACAAGTATAGTAGGGGACATTAACACCCCACTTTCACCAATGGACAGATGATCCAAAATGAAAATATATAAGGAAACACAAGTGTTAAATGATACATTGAACAAGATGGAAATAATTGATATTTATATACATTAAACAAGATGAACTTAATTGATATTTATAGGACGTTCCATCCAAAAACAACAGAATACACTTTCTTCTCAAGTGCTCATGGAACATTCTCCAGGATAGATCATATCTTGGGTCAAAAATCAAGCCTTGGTAAATTTAAGAAAATTGAAATCATATCAAGTATCTTTTCCAACTACAATGCTGTGAGACTAGATATCAATTACAGGAAAAAAATCTGTAAAAAATATAAACATATGGAGGCTAAACCATACACTACTAAATAACCAAGAGATCACTGAAGAAATCAGAGGAAGTCAAAAAATACCTAGAAACAAATGACAATGAAAACACGACGACCCAAAACCTATGAGATGCAGCAAAAGCAGTTCGAAGAGGGAAGTTTATAGCAATACAATCCCACCTCAAGAAACAAGAAACATTTCAAATAAACAACCTAACTTACACCTAAAACAATTAGAGAAAGATAACCAAAAAAACCCCAAAGTTAACAGAAGGAAAGAAATCATAAAGATCATATCAGAAATAAATGAAAAAGAAATGAAGGAAACAATAGCCAAGATGAATAAAACTAAAAGCTGGTTCTTTGAGAAGATAAACGAAATTGACAAACCATTAGTCAGACTCCTTAAGAAAAAAAGGGAGAAGACTCAAATCAACAGAATTAGAAATGAAAAAGGAGAAGTAACAACTGACACTGCAGAAATACAAAGGATCATGAGAGATTACTACAAGCAACTCTATGCCAATAAACTGGACAACCTGGAAGAAATGGACACATTCTTAGAAAAGCACAACCTTCTGAAACTGAACCAGGAAGATATAGAAAACATAAACAGACCAATCACAAGCACTGAAATTGAAACTGTGATTAAAAATCTTCCAACAAACAAAAGCCCAGGACCAGATGGCTTCACAGGTGAATTTTATCAAACATTTAGAGAAAAGCTAACACCTATCCTACTCAACTCTTCCAAAATATAGCAGAGGGGAGGAACACCCCCAAACTCATTCTAGGAAGCCACCATCACCTTGATACCAGAACCAGGCAAAGTTGTCACAAAAAAAGAAAACTACAGGCCAGTATCACTGATGAACATAGATGTAAAAATCCTCAACAAAATACTAACAAACAGAATTCAGCAACACATTAAAAGGCTCATACACCATGATCAACTGGGGTCTATCCCAGGAATGCAAGGATTCTTCAATATACGCAAATCAATCAATGTGATAAACCATATTAACAAACTGAAAGAGAAAAACCATATGATCATCTCAATAGATGCAGAAAAAACTTTCAACAAAATTCAACACCCATTATGATAAAAACCCTCCAGAAAGTAGACACAGAGGGAACTTACCTCAATGTAATAAAGGCCATATATGACAAACCCACAGCCAACATCATTCTCAATAGTGAAAAACTGAAACCATTTCCACTAAGATCAGGAACAAGACAAGGTTGTTCAAGCTCACCACTATTATTAAACATAGTTTTGGAAGTTTTAGCCACAGCAATCAGAGAAGAGAAAGAAACAAAAGGAATCCAAATCAGAAAAGAAGAAGTAAAACTGTCACTCTTTGCAGATGACATGATTCTATACATAAAGAATCCTAAAGTTACCAGAAAACTACTAGAGCTAATCAATGAATTTGGTAAAGTAGCAGGATACAAAATTAATGCACAGAAATATCTTGCATTCCTATACACTAATGATGAAAAATCTGAAAGAGAAATTAAGGAAACACTCCCATGTACCATTACAACAAAAAGAATAAAATACCTAGGAATAAACCTACCTAGGGAGACAAAAGACCTGTATGCAGAAAACTATACGGTACTGATGAGAGAAATTAAAGATGATACAAACAGGTGGAGAGATATACTATATTCTTGGATTGGAAGAATCAATATTGTGAAAATGACTATACTACATAAAGCAATCTACAGATTCAGTGCAATTCCTATCAAACTACCAATGGCAGTTTTCACAGAACTAGAACAAAAAATTTCACAATTTGTATGGAAACACAAAAGACCCCGAATAGCCAAAGCAATCTTGAGAAAGAAAAACGGAGCTGGAAGAATCAGGCTCCCGGACTTCAGACTAAACTACAAAGCTACAGTAATCAAGACAGTATGGTACTGGCACAAAAACAGAAATACAGATCAATGGAACAGGATAGAAAGCCCAGAGATAAACCCACGCACATATGGTCACCTTATCTTTGATAAAGGAGGCAAGAATATACAATGGAGAAAAGACAGCCTCTTCCATAAGTGGTGCTGAGAAAACTGGACAGCTTCATGTAAAAGAATTAAATTAGAACACTTCCTAACACCATACACAAAAATAAACCCAAAATGGATTAAAGACCTAAATGTAAGGCCAGACACTATCAAACTCTTAGAGGAAAAGAGGCAGAACACTCTATGACATAAATCACAGCAAGATGCTTTTTGACCCACCTCCTAGAGAAATGGAAATAAAAACAAAAATAAACAAATGGGACCTAATGAAACTTAAAAGCTTTTGCACAGCAAAGGAAACCATAAGACAAAAGGACAACCCTCGGATTGGGAGAAAACATTTGCAAACGAAGCAACTGACAAAGGATTAATCTCTAAAATATACAAGCAGCACATGCAGCTCAATATGAAAAAAACAACCCAATCCAAAAATGGGCAGAAGAGCTAAATAGATATTTCTCCAAAGAAGATATACAGATTGCCAACAAACACATGAAAGGATGTTCAACATCACTAATCATTAGAGAAATGCAAATCAAAAGTACAATGAGGTATCACCTCACGCCAGTCAGAATGGCCACCATCAAAAAATCTACAAACAATAATTCTGGAAAGGGTGTGGAGAAAAGGGAACCCTCTTGTACTGTTGGTGGGAAAGTAAATTGATACAACCACTATGGAGAACAGTATGGAGGTTCCTTAAAAAACTAAAAATAGAACTACCATCTGACCCATCAATCTCACCACTGCGCATATACCCTGAGAAAACCATAATTCAAAAAGAGTCATGTACCACAATGTTCATTGCAGCACTATTTACAATAACCAGGACATGGAAACAACCTAAGTGTCATTGACAGATGAATGGATAAAGAAGATGTGGCACATATATACAATGGAATATTACTCAGTGATAAAAAGAAATGAAATTGAGTTATTTGCAGTGAGGTGGATGGACCTAGACACTGTCATACAGAGTGAGGTAAGAAAGAAAAACAAATACTGTATGCTAACACATATATATGGAATCTAAAAAAAAAAAAAAATAAGGTTTTGAAGAACCTAGGGGCAGGACAAGAATAAAGATGCAGACGTAGAGAATGGACTTGAGAACGTGGGGAGTGGGAAGGGCAAGCTGGGAGGAAGTAAGAGAGTGACATCGACATATATACACTACCAAATGTAAAATAGATAGCTAGTGGGAAGCAGCCACGTAGCACAGGGAGATCAGCTTGGTTCTTTGTGACCACCTAGAGGGGTGGGATGTGGGGGTGGGAGGGAGACACAAGAGGGAGGGGATATGGGGATATATGTATATGTATAACTGATTCACTTTGTTGTACAGCAGAAACTAACACACCATTGTAAAGCAATTATACTCCAATAAAGATGTTAAAAAATTTTTTTTTAAATCTTCAGATAGGCTGCTGGTGTGGCAGGGAAGCGATACAAGAAATCCATCACCCTCTCTCCCTATATACATTAGTGTGTGTATGTATTCAGAACTTCTGTGATCATATCGCTACTGCATCTGTCATACACAGACTGGTGATAAATTTCAGGTTTAGTTCAGGGGCAAGAAAAAGTTTGTCTCGTCTCGTAAGCCGATTGCTATGTTCCTTCTAGCTAGCAAGAATTCTGTAACCCACTGGATTTCCCCTTAGATTTGAGCCCATTAACATCCAAGACCAAGATCTAGGCTTCGTTACTGTTTTCTTTTTTTTTTTTGGCCAGAGCTTCTTGGTATGATTTTTTTCCCCTTTAAGCTTGCTATTTGTTTTTTTCCTGTGTTTATAGTTTTTGGTTTTACTGCACCTAAGCGTTTATCCTAAGCAATCTCAAATCCTTTCAGGAAGTAGGTGAATTTAAAAATTATGTGAAGTAGCTTGATATCATTTTGGTCGTGGGCTCCGAAGTCATGCCCAGGTACTGACATATTCGTTCCAGTGCTTGAAGTGACCTTACCAATAGACATCATGCTGTCTCTCGTGTAAGTGGAGTGAATGTACAGGAAGTATTTGGATGAAAATGGAAACATGTTGAAACCACTTCTTTTGCTTTAATTCCCCCCCCGCCAAAAAAAAATCTAAGACAACATGACCCTGTCCTGTGTGCATTAGATGACCCAGACAACCTTCCACAGGAGGCCCACACACAGGAGGGCCTTTGCTTTAGTCCTGGAACTGCTGCCAGCCGATGATGGGCCTTACCTCCTTTGGCAATTCTGCTTCTCTGACTCACTTCCTGACCCAGACTTCTGTTCAGAAAGGAATCCCTTATTCCTGCTTGCTTCCCAACAGGCTGCTCTGCCTGCTCAACTGTTGAAAGATGTAAGGCTTTGTGATTTGTTGCATCTCAGGGCATCTCTGAGGCAGTTCTTCTGACCACCCTGCTTGCAGCTGCCCTGCTTGCCCTGCTTCCTCTCCCCTCCAGCCGCTGTTCTGGTGTCCTGCTGTCATCCCCGCCGTACACAGCCAGACAAGCAATCTCTTTGCAGTGAGCATCCATCCTTTCAGTGTCGGTAGGCTGGCTGCACTCCAGGACCTGGGTAGACCGATACAAGAGAGCAAGCTTGGGAACCGAATGTTGGCAGCGGGATGGCATCAACACAGAGCCCTTCACTAGTGACCATCAAGGAAGGGTGATAGGAGCATCTCCCTCCATGGATGACCTTTTAATTCTCAGTCTCTGTAAGTGCTTTGCCATCGGGGAACCTTGTGTGACAGTGTCCTCTAAAGGCACATGTTTTCTTCAAGAGTCTGTTGTTTGCAGACTCAGAATGTTCTTACTAGCCCTACAAGCCTGTGGCTCCTGGCAACCTGGACCCAGACCCAGACCCTAGATATTCCAAAAACAGCGATTATAGAACTAAGAAAGCAAAGAAGCTGATACCGACAAAGCAGACAGTTTGAGGCACGTGTTAAGCTTCAGAGTAAGGAATGTGGATAGCAGAGAAGAAAGATGACAACTTAAGCTTTCCTAGCCTGTCTGTCAGGATGAACTGAGAGTGATGACATTCCTTTCTTTACAAAACTGGCACAAGGAAAATTTTGGAGGGGAAACTGGAAGCTACGTCACAGATCCTGGGCTGGAGTAGGAGCTCAGAGCCTGTAATCCCAGGACTTTCTGCAAGTGAGAGGCAGAGAAGGCATTCTGGTAGTGCTTGTTTGCAGAAGACAGAAATGAGGAACAGAACAGGGCATGGTGAGATACATGTAATTGACGCTTGTCATTTTTTGGCTATTGTAGGACATGAACCACCTTTCTGTATTTGAGGAATTCACTTCCTAAAGGTTGGAAAACCCCATTTGCTAGCCCTCTTTGCAGCTAGAGTTTGGGTATGTGACCTAGGGCAGGTTCCTCAGATGCATCATCCCACCTTTTGAACAGAAAACCAGAGTCACAAAGAAGCAGAAGCAGGAGAGACACCATTTGGTGACGGTGGTAGCAGTAGCGCCAGCATCCACTTTCTGTGTTCCATGGGGGTGGCAGGAGAGTCTCGGTGGACCGAGTTTACGCTCCTGCCTGCTCTGAGCCCAGTGTTCTTGACGAGGTTGTCAGTTCCCTCGTATCCTTTGAAAACAGTTCCTTTTCTGCTTAAGTCAGCCAGAGTTCCTGTCGCTTGCAAAGTGAGGCTTCGGGTGAGGTGACACCAGCACTCCTCACCTCACATATACAACAGTTTGAATCAAATTCTGATTTACAACATTGGGCTCTTGTTGTGCACATCCCGGCTCTGAGGTCCAGCCTGGTCTGTTTGAAGGGAAAGAGAGAGGGGTGAAGCAGAAGACTGGGTGGAGGCGGGGACACATGTTCTGGTCAGAGAACAAGAAAGTGGCAGGAGTACTCAGAGTCCAACCCAGGGAGGGCTTGAGAAAGTTGGGGGGTGTGGGCACAGCTGGGGGGCAAGTTCCTGGCTGTCAGATTCGGGAGGTTGGGGGTGAGGGATTACCCTCAGGAGGCCCACACTGGTTGAATGGGCCAACCCTGGATTAATAGAGAAAAGCAGACCACTTCTCTAGATGAAGAAAGAAATGTGTTAAAATCCTTCACCCTAGTGGAGAAAGGCAAAACTCTATAAAAGAACATATTCTCTTCTTCCCTGCACTTAAGGGATTAAAATTGGTGACTGGGGTTTAGCACATTAAAGCAGAAGTCATGCAATCCTCCACTGAGAGAATCTTCCCAACTCCCCTTCAATCCAGAGCTGCCTGTGTGCACACATTGGGACCTAAACAATCTAATAGTGCCAGATGACTCCCAGGGAGGCAAATCAATTAGACATTTCTCCAAAGGTATTATATTCCAGTTGCGGTTAAAAGTCAGGGAAGTTCTCTGGCATAGTAGGGAGCCAAGGAGGCAAGGTTTTGTTGAATTGGGAACTGGCTCAAATGATGGCACAGGCTGCAGGCTGAGCTACATTTGGGAGTTTGGTTTTAGACTAGGGATAGGCGCTTGGCTACCCAATAACTTGAATGAATCCTCTAGCTACATATTCAGCCCTCCCGTATTTAGAAGAGTGGCCCAGGCTTTAGGGAGAGCATGACAGGGACTTATGGCTTTTCTAGAGAAGGGTAGATGAATTCATTCATCCCTTCATCCATTCATCTACTCATTAAATAAATATTAAACGCTTTATGTGCCAGGCACTGTGCCTGGACCTTTGTCCCTGTGATAATTGAGATAATTTTCTTCTTTAACCCACACAATAACCCTGAGATAGGTACGTTGGCTATCCCCATTTTACAGATAAGGAAATGGAAGCAATTTGTCCAAATAGAGGGTATCAAGAGGCATAGCTGTTGCTGGCACTGTCAGTGCTTCTTTGTGGGAGATCCCTGCCTCACAAGAGGGAGTTTGGTGGGAAAAGAAGGCCCCCCATATACTTTCTTGGTCATCAGTAAGGATCGGGGTTGGTTTTGCGTTCCTAAAAAGTCACGTGAAGTTCATGGGCACTTCCAAAGAGGCAGCCTGTCAAGTAAAAGAGAAGATGTGTGGGGTTGTGTGGAGTACAGATGGAGTAATCTTCACCAAATGATGGGAACATACCAGCTCATAAGGATTTGCCCGCTGAGCTTCAAGTCTACCTGAATACGTTTTCCCCTCTCTAAAGGGATGAAAACATATAAATGGAACTCTCTTGATGTTCTTAAGTGAAATAAATGATGCTATGAAACAGCAGATGTATATGAGCATTTTCTTTCCAGTGAAGAGCTCCAGAAATATTGTCTTCACTTAACATAGTTGTATAAATATGGGCTGGTAGAATTTTTTTCTAAGCCAGATACCCTGAAGTATTTTAGTTGTCCATCTCCAACTTCCTTGCTCCTGGACAATGTTGACCTCTGGGTTACTTTGGCTGTTTACGTTCACCTGAAATTATGTTTTTGCAGTTTCTTTTATTATAGTTTGGCTGCATTGCCTGTCCAGTGATAGAAGTGATGTTCTTATTGGAACTAATATAAGTTATGGCCCTAGGACCAGCAAAATCCACTCCTGTTTTTTTCCCCACACACTTCTTCCTGCAGGAGAGAAAGGAATTGTTGTTGTAGTTTGTTTGTGTTTAACGACCAATGCTTGTTCACATATACTTAGGTTTATAAATTTGTTCATCATTACTACCTGCTCCTTCCTCCTTGGTTCAATGTCCTTCTTAGAGAAAGACATGCATTAGTGGTTCTTTTGGAAAACAGTTCTCAAACTTTGCCTGAAAGTGTATTCATTTCACTTCAGTCTTGAATGAAAGTGTATTCATTTCACTTCAGTCAGAATTTTTAGATTAATATATTTCATCAGCATTTTAAAGATATTATTCCCTTATCTCCTGGCTTTTCATTATGAGCACATCCGTATCAGTGATCTGTGGTGTGTGTGTGTGTGTGTGTGTGTATAGAAATTCACCATGCCTAGGTTGTAGAAATATTGCTATAACAGGAGTTTCAGTTAACAGGACTCCTTTTAACAATAACTTCTCATGGAAACTCTCGCCTAGATCCTTAGGCAAATTTCTTGCTACTTCTCTAGGTTAGTGGATAGACCTCTTCTGATCATTCTTTGCCAGAGAAGGCAGCCTTTCCAGGGTTGAAGGGTTTCAGTTCTAGACCTCTATCATTTGCAAGTTCATGGTCCCAGGTATTCCCACATGGGCATTAACACCACCTCATCCCAGCCATGGCCAACAACTCTAGCTAAGTTCCTCTTTCATTTCTGGCTCAGAATTTACTTTGCTCCTCTTCACTCAACTATGTAGTTAATATTTTTGTTTTCTGGTTTTTTGGTTTTTTTTTTGGCTTGATTATATGTTTATAGTTGAAGAGGAGTTTATATTACCTCAATCCGTATGTTGTGGAAACTGAAAATTCCATAATTGAGTTTGTATGAGTCTTACCTCTTCCTCATACCTATTATTCAAACTATTCCTGAAATTCCTAAATCTCGATAAAGTATTTCTAAGTTGTTCAAAGGGGACATAATAAGTCACTAATATTTAGTGAGCATTATGGACCAGGCCCTAGTCTAAGCACTATACATAGTCCATGTAAAAAAATTCTACCAGAGAATTAAAAATTCTCTTAATTCACACTGTTATTATCCTGTTTTTCAGATGAAGACAGTGAGTCAATGGGAGGACAGACAACTTTTCCAGGGTCGCACAGCTACTGAGTGACGGCAGCTGGTATTCAAATCCAGGTCTGTGTGATGCCAGAGCTTATGATCTTAACCATGGGGCTTTGTTGCCTGGTGCCCTGTCTATGCCTTGTTAGACTAGCCATAGCTTTTCTCCCTTCTCTCAGCCTACTCACCCTTGCTCTACTCTATGCTCCTATGATCCCCTATGGTCATTGCTCCACTCCATGATCTCCACAGAGGGGATTCCTAGTGTGCTTTTGTGTTTGCTTTTTTTCTCTTTGATAAAAATGAGAAAATTAGAGATGATCTTTAACGTTCTTTCCAACTCGGACACTCTATATTGTGGTTTATCATCCATCTACTTGCTCACTTAAAATTTTTCCCACTTGTCCTTAGTGTGATTGCCTTTTTTTTTTCTTTTCTGTTTTGCTTCTTGGATTGTAAACTTATGAGGTGCTGGGATGACAGGGAAAAGCTGGGAAAGTTCTGCACTCATGAGAGCATGATAACTAGGGCTGAGCAATACTGCAAGCCCACTGAGGAGATAAATGAAGTGGGTTGAAGTTGAAGTTCTTATTTAAGCCACATCTGCCCTTAAAGTTCTAAGCAAAGTTGGATACTCTTTATGGGTGGGGTTGAAGATGAAGGTGAGAGTAGAAGAAACTTCAAAGAGCGTATGCCTTTTTCTAAGCACTTCTTCCCAGTAAGTGTTTAGGCACAACAGAGAAGGCAGCTTAGAAAATCTTGGGAAACAATAGGTTTATGGGGAAATTATTTGGAAATTATTTTTTATGTATTAATAATCATGCCACCTATCAACTAGATACTAAGCTCTCTTTTTATTCAATAGCTTCCTAATTTGGGCCATTCATATGGGATGTTTTGGGGAACTAAATGAAGCATGTGTAGCTGTCCACTTTGTGAGATTCAGTCTAAATTAGCAGTGTGCATGGACAATAGAAAACAAGAAAACTTTCTGTGTGTAGCAGCCTGTGGTGATGAGAACATGTGGCACGTGAAATAACACAAAAATATTACTATGGCTTTGAGAGAATAAACACTACTTATTCTTTTCAACATCATGGGTATTTTCCTCTCCCATTACTAAGGAAACTTTTCTTTTCCCTGGAAAATAGACGTAATTCTTTTTTCTTTGGTTTAAGTCTATTTCTAAGCCACTGGAAATAAGATCAAGATTTAGTTTCATAAAAACATAGCAGGCAGGGCTTTAACCATTTAATAAGCATCTCAAACCTAAATACTCTTGTTATTGTAGCTCTGTTGTGAACTGAATTGTGTTCCCACCCCCTAAATTCATATGTTGAAGCTCTAACTCTCAGTGTGACTGCCTTTGGAGATATGGCCTTTAAGGAGGTAATTATGGATAAGATGAGGTCATAAGGATGGGGCCGTGATCCAACAGGTCTGATGTCCTTCTAAGAAGAGAAAAAGACACCATGAGCCCATGCACAGGGAAAAGGCCATGTGAGGACATGGTGAGAAAGCAGCCATCTGCAAGCCAAGGAGAGAGATCTCACCAGAAACCAACCCCACAGGCACCTTGATCTTGGACTTCCAGCCTCTAGAACTGATAGAAAATAAATTTCTGCCATGCCACCCAGTCTGGTATTTTGTTATAGGACCCCTAGCTGACTAATACAAGCCCCTTTCCTTTTTATCCCAAAGTATTGTATCAATTAATGTATAACATTTTACCTAAATAAGCAAAATACAATTCAAGCAAGTAAACACTGAAAAGGAACTGCTCCACCAATCAGCCTGAACTATACATACCGCAGATTTGCTTTTGTGACAGAATGTATCAACACTGTAGCCAGATATGCTTAAAAGCACTTCAGTTATTCCTCTATTTTAAAAATCACATGGAAAGCCTTCTTCACTGAGCAAGTATTATTCTAAAAGGGTTAAAATGATAAATTTAAACAATTTTCAACATTTGTAGAAATTAAAATAATAAGTCACTGAGAATCGTTGAACAAATTTAAAATTTTTAAATTTTATTTTATTTTTATGTATTTATTTATTTTTGGCTGTGTTGGGTCTTCATTGCGGTTCGCGGGCTTCTCATTGCGGTGGCTTCTCTTGTTGTGGAGCATGGGCTCTAGGCACACGGGCTTCAGTAATTGTGGCTCGAGGGCTCTAGAGCGCAGGCTCAGTAGTTGTGGCGCACGGGCTTAGTTGCTCCGCGGCATGTGGGATCTTCCCAGATCAGGGCTCGAACCCGTGTCCCCTGCATTGGCAGGCGGATTCTTAACCACTGCACCACCAGGGAAGTCCTAAAATTTTATAAAAACAGGTGGGTGTTCTTTTCTTCATGTAGGGACTGGTCCAGTGTACCAGTGAGGAAAGCTGCTTTTAAGTGCATATATTTGAATAGTAACTTTTTGAGCAAGAACCCGATTTCTAACTTGTCCTTGGCCATGGACATCAGACCTAACATATGTATAGACATTTATATTTCCCCTCCCCAAATCGGAGGCATTTAGATTCTGTCCAGTCAGTTTACCACTAAGGAACTTTTTTCACCATAGGTCAACACTTGCCTATTCTTCAGAATGTTGAACCATTCCCACTCCCCACCCCTGCCCCAGGGAATGTGATTTGCTTTTCATTAAGTATAGCCAGGAAAATAAAAATTCTAATTTCCTTGTTCTAAGACCAGAATGGGACTTGGTGCTGGTTCTGTGTAGCTAGAATTGAGTACTTGCCGATAACTCGTTCTTAGTAAATTATCTGTGGGGTAGATGTACTTCCATGTGGGAACACCACATTTGCATGAAGGAGGAAACGCTTTCCTTTTTGTAAAGAACAGGAAGATTCCATCTTAATCAGAAATTGTCTTCAGCTTGGGGTTCCTTTTTCCCATCAGCTCTCTGCGCTGGTTAGTGCCCTGTGGCGGGAGCTACAGTCTGTCCCAACCGTAATCCTACTTCTCCTCATTTGCACTCTACCTCCTGATCCCCCTGGTTGCGTCTCGGCTTCTCATTGAGGGCTGGCTCTCAGTAACTCTGTCATAGTTCTCTTTATTGCTTCTGAGACACCTACAAGATGCTCCTGGATCAAGAATTCACAAGACTAACTGATATAATCCTTGACTCCAAGGGCGGATGGGTTACACCTAATGGTCTCCAAGGCCTGAGCCAATTGGAAAAAAAATGACATTTCTGACCTTTTGGAGTGTTTCTACTCTCCAGGGGACTGACCAGTCCGATGACACGGTCTGCCTCTTGCCTCTGTAATTTGTTCACAATGCAGTATCACCAAATCTAGCTTGGAGGTGGCCACCCTTTCCTCGGAGAAAGGTCTTTTATTTTGCTTTATGACACACCGCCTATGGCGGGGGGTGAGTTTGAACACGCGTTCTAAATAAACACAGATAACTAGTTCTATATAATAAGTAGAAACTAGATTTTCCATCAACATTCATGAATAAGGAGATAGATGTGTGGTATGATTTGCAAAGTGTTTTAAAAATCTGCTTAAACAAATTGCCTACACCCCTAAACATGCCTCTCCGCTTACCCCAGTGCCTGAAATTCCACCGTGAGTTATTAGCTTAGGAAACAGACTGGACTGTCAGAAGCCAGCCCAGGCTGGGGTACTTTGGACTGTCAAGATTGACCGGAAAGTGGCCGAGCAGATGTTTTTTGTTTTTTGTTTTTTGTTTTCCTGGTGAGAGGGGTTGGAATAAGGTTAGTTTGGGGAGAAAGTAGGTAGGTAGGTAGGTAAGTGGTAAAGAGAAGGGAAGGCTGACAAAAGAGAAGATGAAAGGGTGTCACCAGGGCTAGATTATGATCTTTCAGAGGCTTAAGCACTGGAAATAAAAGTAAAAACAATATTTGACTGTAAAACACAAACATATGTATGCTGAAATTAAAATGTCTATACATTTCTATAAATAT
The DNA here is from genome assembly GCF_028564815.1 of Eubalaena glacialis. Classification (NCBI taxonomy): domain Eukaryota; kingdom Metazoa; phylum Chordata; class Mammalia; order Artiodactyla; family Balaenidae; genus Eubalaena; species Eubalaena glacialis. The sequence goes on along the minus strand of NC_083719.1, from coordinate 41,321,957 downwards.
TTCTATATATTTTCTATAAAATTACTGTTTCTATATATCCCGATTGCAACATTCTGGATAAGTTCATCAGAGCTGAACTTATTTCATTTTCCCTGGCCCTCCCTGGCTGATGCCCTGTTCAGGACTGGGTCTGCCTGGTTGACATTCCTGAAGGGGAGTATGTCTGCTGATGTGCAGGGCCACGGCTTAGGGTTGCACAGGCTGTACACTGCACAACAGCAGGGGGCCCCGGTCACAAAGAGCCTATGATGAGAATGGCTGCCCCTGGAGCTATGCAACTCACGGCCCCTGGGAAGCAGGCACTGTTGGAGAATGACTAGTGCTAAACAAAGCATGGCCAGAGGACTCTGCCTGGAATCACATGTTAAAATGCAGATTCCTACAGCATGAGACAGGGTAGAGGGATAGGAGAGCTGGAATTTCTATTTTAAAATAAGCATTACAGTTAATTCTTGAGCATGCTGGCAAAACATGCTAACTGCCTTTAGGTGAAGTTACTGTATGCTGCTTCCCCTCTGCCTCTAAGGAAAGCTCCAAATGAGAGAGGCCTGAGCTTCTGCTCTGAAGGGCAGGTCAGGCATGGCCTGCCCCAGCATCTGGTCAACCCACTGCAGCCGTTGGACGTTCTGTCCTAAGCCACGGAAGCATGGAGCCCTTGTCAAAGACATGTCAGCAGAAGCTCTGGAAAACAGGGTTTCCAGATCTGGGCCTCAGTTCCAGTTCTGTCACTAATTAGCTGTGTGTACTAGTTAAATTCATAAATTTTTTCTAGACAAGTTTTCTTGTATGCTTGATGAGGGCATAAGTCAGAATATATTTTCCAGACCTTGATCTAAACCATCTCTTTTTTATAAGTTACGAGAGTGAAAAAAGCACATGGTACAGGTCCACAATTCAGAAACTCCTGGGGCCAAATAGGTTTTGAAATTTAGAATTTGTTGTTGTTTTGAAGTGTAATAGGATGCATATATTATATATTACATAGTACCTTCAGTAGGGTCTGGGGGCAGCACCCAGAAATCAAATACATTCATTATTCCTGAAGCAAAATGTGTGAATATTTGCACTAGAGGGATCTTTCTATGTGGGGCTGGTGAGATGAGTTACAGAGAATGAAACGTTAGGGTTTGGAAGAGGGCACTGGTCAGACTGTTTTCACCCTAGTGTTTATGCCCCGGTCCTGTTCCAGGCATAATGTTCCATCTCTCCTCCCTCCCCTCTGTCTCTGTGCTTGAATCTCTCCCTCTGTAAAGCTAGGAAAGTTATTCTACCTGCTGATAAAATTGCGTAAATAAAAGCAAATTGAATTTTTCAGAAAAGGGATTCTTATTATTTTCCTGAAAGGTAAGCTTATTTTGCCACTAATTTTAGCCTATATGAGTTACTAAGAAGAGTTAAGCAAAGCAGGGGCCTGGGGGGACCTCCCTTTGTACTTAAAGTATGTGTTAGTTGCGAGTGAATCCAGATTCAACAATTCTAGAATGAAACAGAAACACTTAGTTTCCATGAGCTCACTCACTCACCTTCCCCACAGTCCAGGAAATTCTGCTTATGATATTGAAAGAGTGCTGGCCAGAGGTTTGCCCTCCTCCTGATCCTAAACTGGGCTATGATTCTCTGGGGCCACGGAAGCAAATCACTGGTTCTAGAATTGAAACTCTGCAAAAGCAGCATAACTCAGCTTCAAGCCACAACTCTAAGTAGAAGCTACAAGCTAAGCTAAACTATGAGTGGCACAGAAACGTTCGATAATTTTTCAGTCTCATTGAGACGGTGTTTCTTTTCAATTTGATACTTACGTGACAAAAATGCAATTCTCAAGTTAAATTATTTGTAACCACCAGTGTCAGATGTTTACAGCACGATCTAATGCTTCTGCCACCTAGGTCCCAGTTAACATTTCCCAGTGATAAAATTTATCACTTTTATAAATTTCATAAAATTTATCATGAAAAGTATTATTCGTGAATCGTTGTATTCTATCAGGGAATGAGGATTGGTATAGGAAGGGGAGACTGAAATGACAGTTTTCTTTTCTTTTTAGTAGTAAATTCCAGAGAACTCACTTACCTTCTCACCACTGCCAGACATGACAAGACTTCTAAAATGGAAAAAATTCTTTCTGTGGTTTCAGAGCAGCCATTCTTAACTCTCCTTCACTGACTAACTTAATTAGATTTTCCTTAAAAAGAATTGCTCTGGGCTAAAGATTTGCATGCCAAGTTTCAGCCTGGAGCATATTTTCACTGTGAAATTATTAACCTCTGAGAAAACTAATAGAATCTTAATTATACTGACACTACCAGGAAATGCCATAATAGTCTTTGATCCTGCTTTCTATTTGTCACTTTGTTGGTTTTGGTTTATATTTATTTTAACCAAGATCATTAAATCAGAACCTTGTGAACACCCCACTCACAAAAAACCACAGTCACAACATAGGTAAAGAATCTTTCATGCAGTGATACTAAAATGCTCTATAAATAAATTTTAAAACTTTGAAGTTCCTCAATTTATCCATCACTGAAAGATATTTCCTAGTGAAGTGGAAAAATCATCAAATTACCATTTTTTAGGATACTTGGGTGGGGTAGTGATTTTTTAAAAAAACCCAGTAACTCTGATTTTGAAAATCATTCTTTGCTTTTTTTTTTTTTTTTAATGGCCACAGCTGGGCAAATCTGCTCATGAAATTCCTCTAAACAATTGCATGACTTTGGGTAAGCCAGTTACCTTAGATTTCTATCGTGAAGGTGTTTTCCAGTTCTAACAGGTGACCATGGAGCTATGGTACTCTTTTATATCTTTCCACCTCTAGGATTGGGCTGTATAGATCCTGAAGAAGAAAATCTGTGTAATCCTACTTATAGTAGATGTTTCCCTTCTTTTGTGAAAGTCTTTATGGTGGTGCCACCATGATGTATTCTTGCTAAAAATGTTGAACCTGAATATTACCCAACCTAAGGTCAAATCTCAGTTTATAAGAAATATGGAAAACCAAGGAAGGAAATAAACATCACCATTTGGAAGCAATGAGACAAATCCAGAATGTGGACAGTCTATTTGAAAACTGACCTGGACTTTTCAATAATTCATAATACACATAAATTTTATGCTCATTACATTTTATTCTGCTTCCTATGTAGATACAGAACAAGTACCATGATAACTTGTGGTTCTGGAAACAAGTGGTTTCCTTGAGACCCTTTCAGGAAATCTATTAGGTCAAACTCTTTTCATAATAAAAATATTATTTGCCTTTTTCACTGTGTTGTTATTTGCACTGACGGTACAAAAACAATGGGGGGAAATTGCTGTTTGACAAAGTGTTAAAATAGATTTCCCATATAGTGAAGCATATTCAAACGTTGTCACAATTAGCAATTTTTTTAAACACAGGAAAACACTTTTTGTACCATCTGTAAATAAAATTATATATTTTCTTTTCCATTTTTAAAGTAAGCATGTATTCTTAAAATTACAAAAAATAACATAGAAAAGAAATCATCTATTAGACTAAATTCTCTAAAAACTGACTCAGATTCACAGTGATAAGCAAAAGAAAATTATGAAATCAATTTGTACTGCAACTTCTATTTTTTTCAAGAAAAGATAGAATGATTGGCAAAGGAATTAGTCTAATTATGCTTCAAAGAATGTCAGTTTAGTTATGGTTTTTCTTTAAAATTTTTGTTCAGTTTATTTAAACTAAAAAAAGAAAAACAGTTCACCCATTTCTCCCACCCCTTTCCCCCAACCTCTTGCAACCACCAATTTCTTTACTGTATCTTTGGGTTTTGTTTGTTTTTGTTTTCAGCTTTCATATATAAGAGAGATCATACAGTTTTTTTCTCTGACTTATTTTACTTAGCATAACACCCTTGAAATCCAACCATGTTGTCAATGGCAAGATTTCTTTCTTTTTGATGGCTGAGTAGTATTCCTCTGTGTGTGTGTGTGTGTGTGTGTGTGTGTGCGTGTGTGTGTGTGTGTGTATTGCAATTTCTTTATCTATTCATCCATTGATGGATACTTAGGGTGTTTCCATATCTTGGCTATCGTGAATAATGTTGCAGTGAACATGGGGATACATTTCTTTTTTTTTTTTTTTGCCTATTAAGTGTTTTATAAGATTATATTCTATTTGCTGAAGGTCAAAAGTTCAGTTTTACCATTATTTCTAACAATTTTATAGAGTTAATTTAATTAAAAATATGCTACTTTTTATATTCCTTTTTATGTTTGTTTTTTTTTGATATGGACCATTTTTAAAGTCTTTATTGAATTTGTTGCAATATTGCTTCTGTTTTATGTTCTGTTTTTTTTTGGCTGTGATGCCCTGTGCTATACAGTAGGTCCTTGTTGGTTATCTATTTTATATATAGTAGAATGTATCTGTTAATCCCAAATTCCCAATTTATCCCTCCACTCCCTTTCCCTTTTGGTAACCATAAGTTTGTTTTCTATGTGAGTCTATTTCTGTTTTGTAAATAAGTCCATTTGTAATTTTTTTACATTACACATGTAAGAGATATCATATATTTGCCTTTCCACCTGTTTGTGTCATCTTCAATTCCTTTCATCAGTGTCTCATACTTTTCGGAGTACAGGTCTTTTGCCTCCTTAGGTAGGTTTATTCCTATGTATTTTATTCTTTTTGATGTGATGATAAACGGGATTGTTTTCTTTATTTCTCTTTCTGATATTTCATTGTTAGTGTATAGAAATGCAACAGATTTCTGTATATTAATCTTGTATCCTTCAACTTTACCAAATTCATTGATGAGCTCTAGTAGTTTTCTGATAGTGTCTTTAGGATTTTCTATGTACAGTACCATATCATCTGCAAACAGTGACAGTTTTACTTTTTCCTTTCCAATTTGGATTCCTTTATTTGTTTTTCTGATTGCTGTGGCTCGGACTTCCAAAACTATGTTGAAGAAAAGTGACAAGTGTGGACATCCTTGTCTTGTCCCTGATCTTAGAGGCAATGCTTTCAGCCTTTCACCATTGACTATGATGTTAGCTGTGGGTTGGTCACACATGGCCTTTATTATGTTGAGGTAGGTTCCCTCTATGCCTGCTTTCTGGAGAGTTTTTAATCATAAATGGATGTTGAATTTTATCAAAAGATATTTTCTGCATCTATTGAGATGATCATATGGTTTTTATTCTTCAATTTGTTAATGTGGTATATCACTTTGGTTGATTTATGGATACTGAAAAATACTTGCATCCCTGGGATAAATCTCACTTGTTCACGATGTGTAATCCTTTTAATGTATTGTTGAATTCTGTTTGCTGGTATTTTGTTGAGGATTTTTGCATCTATGTTCATCAGTGATATTGGCCTGTAATTTTCTTTTTTTGTGATATCTTTGTCTGGTTTTGGTATCAGGATGATTGTGACTTCATAGAATGAGTTTGGAAGTGTTCTTTCCTCTGCAATTTTTTGGAATAGTTTCAGAAGGACAACTGTTAGCTCTTCTCCAGATGTTTGGTAGTATTCACCTGTGAAGCCATCTGGTCCTGGACTTTTGTTTTTTGGGAGTTTTTAATTACTGCTTCAATTTCAGTACTGGTAATTGCTCTGTTCATATTTTCTATTTCTTCCTGGTTCAGTCTTGGGAGATTGTACCTTTCTAAGAATTTGTCCATTTCTTCTCGGTTGTCCATTTTATGGGCATATAGTTGCTTGCAGTAGTCTCTTATGATCCTTTGCATTTCTGTGGTGTTGGTTATAACTTCATTTTTCATTTCTGATTTTATTGATTTCAGCCCTCTCCCTTTTTTTCTTAATGATTCTGGCTAAAGGTTTATCAGTTTTATTTATCTTTTCAAAGAACTAGCTTTTAGTTTCATTGATCTTTTCTATTGCTTTTTAAAAATTTTTAAATAATTTTAAACTTACACAGAAGCTGCAAGAATAACATTAATACAAAGGATATCCATATATTCATTATGTAAATTCAACTGATTAACATTTTATCCCATTTGGTTTATCACTTCCTCCTTCCCTGTACACACACACACACATACACACACACACACAGGCATATGGTTGTGTATGTGTAAGGGATGGCAAGGGAGGAAGAAAGAGATTGGTTGATTGTTTCTGAACCTTCATTCCTAAGTAGTTCAATCTGTATTCCCCACAAATATGGATATTCTCTTTCACTACCATAGTACATATGTCAACATTAGTAAATTTAACCTTAATTAAAATATTTTTACCTAATCTATCTGTATTCCAGTTCTATCAAATTGATAATAATACCCTTTATAACATTTTTCACATTTTTCTAGTTCCTTAAGATAGAAAGTTAGGTTATTGATTTATTTCTACTTTTGTAATGTAGGCATTTATAGCTATAAATTTCCCTTTGAACTCTGTGTTAGCTGCATCCCATACATTTGGCACACTGTGTTTTTATTTTTATTCAGCTCCAAATGTTTTCTAATTTCCCTTGTTATTTCTGTTTTTGATCTATGGGTTATTTAAATGTGTGTTGTTTAATTTCCACATATTTGTGGATTTCCCAAATTTTCTTGTGCTGTTGATTTGTAATTTAATTCCACTGTGGTCAAAGAACATTCTTGGTATGGTTTCAATCCTTTTAAATTGAGTCTTGTTTTATGGCCTAACATATGGTCTATCTTGGAAGATATTCCATGTGCACTTGACTAGAATTTGCATTCTATTGTTGTTGGTAAAGTGTTATACAGATGTTAGTTAGGTCTGGTTGGTTGATAATGTTGTTCAAGTCTTTTATATCCTTGCTAATTCTCTGTCTTGTTGTTCTACCCATTATCAAGATTAAAGTATTGAAGTCTCCAAATATTGTTGAATTATCTATTTTTCCCTTCAATTCTGTCAGCTTTTGCTTCATGTATTTTAGATCTTTGTTGTCAGACAAATAATATATATTTGTTGTTATATCTTCCCAATTAATTGATCCTTTATAAAATGTTTTTCTTTTTCTCTAGTAACAGTTTTCACCTTAAAGTCTATTTTGTCTGAGAGTTGGATAGCCAATCCAGTTCACTTATACCTACTGTTTACTTGGTATTTCTTTTTTCATTTCTTTGGTTTCAAACTGCATGTATTTTTAAAGCTGAAGTGTGTCTTTTATAACATCATATAGTTGGAACCTGTTTTTTTATTCAGCCTGATAATCTCTGCCTTTTCTTTAGAGTGTTTAACTCATTCACATTTTTTTTAATTGGGATATAGTTGTTTTACTAACTTATTCACATTTAATGCTATTATTGACATAGTTGGATTTATGTATGCCATTTTGCTATTTGTTTTCTGTAGTTCTCATGTCTTTTTGTTTCTCTATCCCTCCTTTATTGCTTTCTTTTATATTATGTGGTTATTTTCTAGTGTACCATTTTAATTCATTTATTCATTTAAAAAACATATTCTGACTCGTTTTGTTAATGGTTGCTCTATGGCTCTGCCATATGTTTTACTTACAAAATACTTTACTTATTTATCATTCTGGTACTCCTCACTTCTTTCCATAGATTCAAGTTATTGACCAGTGTCAATTCCTTGCTCCAGTGTAACTTCATTCTCTGCCCCCTCCTTTGTTCTATTTTGTCATATATATTACATCTTTATACAATGCCAAAAATACAATTTTATAATTTTTGTCTTCATATTAAAAATCAGTTAAGATAAAAAGGGAGAAAAAAAATTATACTGCTTTTTGTAATTACTTTCAAAATTACCTTTACTGGTGCTCTTTGTTACTTTGTGTAGATTTGAACTACTATCTGGCGTCACTTCCTTTCAGCCTGGGGAACTGTCTTTAATATTTGTTTCTTTTTTTTGAGGCAAAAAATGTTTATTAACTTCAGAATTGAGTTTAGTTTTGTTTTCTGGTGTTTTTCCAGTTTTATGGAGATTTAATTGACATATGGCACTATATAACTGTAAGGCATATAGCATGATGATTTGACTTACACATATTGTGAAATGATCACCACAATAAGTTTAGTTAACATTCGTCATCTCATATAGATACCAAAAAAGGAGGAAAAAAGTATTTTTTCCTTGTGATGAGGACTCAGGATTAACTCTCTTACCAACTTACATGTGTATCACATAGGAGTGTTAACTATAGTCATAATGTTATATATTACATCCATAGTACTTATTTATCTTATAACTGGAAGTTTGTACCTTTTGACCACCTTCAGCAATTCCCTCTACACCGTGCCTCTGGTAACCAGAAAATCTGATCTTTCTTTCTATGAGTTTGGTTTGTCTGTCTGTCTTTCTTTTTTTAAGATTCCACATTTAAGTGAGATCATAAAGTATATGTCTTTCTCTGTCTGACTCATTTCACTTAGCATAATACCCTCAAGGTTAATCCTTGGCACAAATGGCAGGATTTCCCCCCTTTTTATGGCTGAATAATATTCCATTGTGTATATATCCCACCAGTTCTTTATCCATTCATCCATCTATGGACACTTAGGTTGCTTCCATGTCTTGGCTATTATACATAGTGCTGCTATGAACATTGGGGTGCATGTATCTTTTCAAATTAGAGTTTTCTCTGGATATATGCCCAGGAGTGGGATTGGAGGATCATATGGAAACTCTATTTTTAGTGTTTTGAGGAGCCTCCATACTATTCTCCATAGTGGATGCACCAATTACAATCCCACCAACAGTGCACAAGGGTTTGCTTTTCTCCACATCCTTGCCAGAATTTATCTCATGCATTTTTGATGCTAAGTATTCCAACAAGCATGAGTTGTTACCTCATTGTGGTTTTGATTTGCATTTCCCTCATGTCCAGTGATGTTGGGCATCCTTTTATGTACTCATTGTCCATTCATATATCTTTGGGAAAATGTCTATTCAGGGCCTTTGCCCATTTTTTAATTGGATTATTGAGGGGGGGTTGTTTGTTTTGTTGCTATTGAGTTGTATGAGTTCTTTATATATTTTGGATATTAACCCTTCAGACATATAGTTTACAAATATATTTTTTCCCCATTCCTTAGGTCGTCTTTTCATTTTTCTGATCATTTCTTCTGCTGTGCAGAAGCTTTTCAGTTTGATATAGTCCCACTTGTTTATTTTAGATTTTGTCACTTGTGCTTTAGGTATCATATCCAAAAATTTGTTGACAAGACCTATGTCAAGGAGCTTTTCCCCTATGTTTTCTTCTGGGAGTTTTATGGTTTATGGTTTTGTGAGTGGTGTAAGACAAGTGTATAGTTTTATTCTTTTATACGTGACTATCCAATTTTCCCAGCACCATTTATTGAATAGACTGTCTTTTCTCCACTGAATATTCTTGGATCCCTTGTCAAATATTGGTTGACCATATAGGCCTGGGTTTATTTCTGGTCTCTAAATTCTGTTCCATTGGTTTGTCTGTTTTTATGCCAGTATCATAGTGTTTTGATTACTCTAGCTTTATAATACAGCTAGAATGAAACCAGGAACTGTGATGCCGCCCTCTTTGTTTTCTTTCTCAGGATTGCTTTGACTATTAAGGGTCTTTTGTGATTCCATATACATTTTAGGATTGTTTTTCTACTTTTGTAAAAAATGCCATTGGAATCTTGATAGGGATTGTATTGAATCTATAGATGACTTTTGGTAGTATTAACATTTTAATAATATTAATTCTTCCAGTCCATGAACACAGGATACCTTTCCATTTATTTTCATCTACTTTAATTTATTTCATCAACATCTTGTAGTTTTCAGTGTACAGATCTTTCACCTCCTTGGTTAAATTTATTTCTAAGTATTTAATTTTTTTGATGCTATTGTAAAAGAGTTAATTTTACTTCTTTTTCAGATAATTTGTTGTTAGCATATAGAAATGCTACAATTTTTGCATGTTAATTTTGTATCCTGTAACTTTACTGAATTCATTTGTTAGACCTAAGAGTTTTCTGGTGGTGTCTTTGGGGTTTTATATATATATAATCATGTCCTCTGGAAATAGAGACAATATTACTATTTCCTTTACAATTCTGATATCTTTTATGTCTTTTTCTTGCTGATTGCTCTAGCTAAGACTTCCAGTACTATGTTAAATGTGATGAGAGAGGGCACCCTTTTCTTGTTCCTGATCTTAGAGGAAAATGCCTTCAACCTTTCACCATTGAGTATGATGTTAGCTGTGGGTTTGTCACATGTGGCCCTTATTTATGTTGAGTTATATTCCTTCCATTCCTAATTTGGTAAGAGGTTTTTGTTTTATCATGAACGAATGTTGAATTTTGTCAAATGCTTTTTCTGTGTCTATTGGTGTGACCATATAATTTTTTTCTTTCATTGTATTAATGTGATGTATCACATTGATTGATTTGTGTATGTTGAACCATCCTTGCATCCCAGGGATAAATTCCATTTGATCATGGTGAATGACCCTTTTAATCTGCTGCTGAATTTGGTTTGTTAGAATTTTATAGAGAATTTTTTCACCTATATTCATCAGGGATATTGGCCTGTAATTTTCTTTTCTGGTAGTATCCTTATCTGGCTTTTGGTATCAGGGTAATGCTGCCCTCATAAAATGAGTTTGGGAGTGTTCCCTCCTCTTTGATTTTTTGGAAGAGTTTGAGAAGGATTGGCATTAATTCTTCTCTAAACCTTTTGTAAAATTCACCAATGGAATGTTCTGATCCTGGGCTTTTTTCCCTTGGGAGATTTTTGATTACTGATTCAACCTCCTTACTAATAATTGGCCTGTCCAGATTTTCTATTTCTTCCTGATTTAGTTTTGGTAGCTTGTATGTTTCTAAGAATTTTTCCATTTCTTCCAGGTTGTCTAGTTTGTTGGTAAATATTTGTTCATAGTTGCCTCTTTTGTATAACTGTGGTATCAGTTGTAATGCCTCCTTCTTTATTTATAATTTTGTTGATTTGGGTCCTCTCTCTTTTTCCCTTGGTTAGCCTAGCTGAAAGTTTGTCAATTTTATCTTTTCAAAGAACCAACTCTTAGTCTTGTTAGTATTTTCTATTGTTTTCCTGTTCTCTATTTCATTTATTTCTGCCCTAAAATTTATTATTTCCTTTCTTCTATTAACCTTGGGTTCAGTTTGTTCTTATTCTTCTAGTTCCCAAGCCAGAGTTAGGTTGTTTATTTGAGATCTTTCTTGTTCCTTAATGGAGGCATTTATTGCTATGGACTTCCCTTTTAGAACTGCTTTTGCTGCATCCCCAAAGTTTTGGTATGTTGTGTTTCCATTTCCATTAGTCTCAAGATAGTTTTTTATTCCCCTTTAATTTTTAAAAAAAATTTGTTGTTTGTTCAGGAGAGTCTTGTTTATTTCCATGTATTCTTAAATGTTCCCATTTTCCTTTTATTATTGATTTCTTGTTTCATACCATTATGGTCTGAGAACATACTTGGTATGATTTCAATCTTCCTGAATTTACTAAGACTTGTTTTGTGGCTTGACATATGGTCTATCCTAGAAAATGTTCCTTGTGCAGTTGAGAAGAATGTGTATTCTGCTGTTGTTGGATGGAATATTCTGTATATATCCTTTAGGTGTGTATATATCCTTTAGGTCCATGTAATCTATAGTGTTCATATTTGTTTTTTCCTAATTGATTGCATATCTCTTTGGATGATCTATTCATTGTTGAGAGTGGGTTATTAAAGTCCCCAACTATTATTGTATTGCTGTTTATTTCTCCTTTTAGCTATGTTAGTTTTTGCTTTATACAGCTGACCCTTGAACAACATGGGTTTGAACTGCGAGGGTCTATTTACACGCAGATTTTTTTCAATAGTAAATACTACAGTACTACAGTATCTGCAGTTGGTTGAATACATGGATGTGGAACTGTCGATATGGAGGAATCATGGATACAGAGGAACTACTTATATGGAGGGCCATCTATAAATTGTACATGGATTTTCAACTGCATGGCGGGTCTAACCCCTATGTAGTTCAAGGACCAAATGTATATTTAAATGCTCCAAGTTGGACACATAAATATTTAAAACTGTCATATATTTTTGATAGATGACCCCTTTATCATTCTATAGTGACCTTCTTTGTTCCTTTTTGCCATTTTTAAAGTCTATTTTGTCTAAGTATAGCTACTCTTGCTTTTTTTAGGTTACTATTTCTTGAAATATTTTTCTATCCCTTCACTCCCAGTCTCAAAATACTGTATCTTTAAAGCTAAAGTAAGTCTCTTGTAGGCAGCATATCATAAGATCTTTCTGTTTAATCCATTCAGCCATTTTATGTCCTTTGATTGGAGAATTTAATCCATTTATATTTAATGTAATTATTGATAGGTAGGGACTTACTTTTGCCATTTCATAATTGTTTTCTGGCCATTTTATAGATTCATTATTCCTTGTTTCTTATCTTCCTATCTCTTTTTTGTGTTTTGATATATTTTGCTATCACTATGCTTGAATTCTTTATCATGTTCTTTTCTGTAATTACCACAGATTTTTCCTGTATGATTATCATGAGGTTTACATAAAATATTTTAAAATTATAGCACCCTATTTTAAACTGATAAGAATCTTTGACTTCAGTAAGATTCCTAAACTATACTAACTTCTCCCCCTCACATTTTAGGTTATTGATGTTAGAGTTTACATATTTTTTATATTGTGTAACTAATATCAGATTTTTGTATTTATGGTTATGTTTCTTTTTAACTTCTAAACTTTAGTTGTAAGTGAATTATGCACCACCATTACTATATTATAGAATCTAACTTTGACTATATATTTACCATTACCAGTGAGTTTTATGCTACCTTTTTATGTTTTTATGATGTTAATTAGTGTCCTTTTACTTCCACACAACACCCTTTAGCATTTTTTGTAAGGCAGGTCTAGTGGTGATGAACTCCCTCAGTTTTAGTTTTTTTGGAAAGTCTTTCTCTCCTTTATTTCCAAAGGACATCTTTGCTGAGAACAGAATTCTTGGTTGACATTTTTCCCCCCAATATTTTGAATATGTCATCCTGTTCTCTCATGGCCTGAAACATTTCTCTTGAGAAAGCTACCCATAGTCTTATGGGTGTCCTATTATACTAATTTTCTCTCTTTTGCTGCTTTCAAAATTCTTTCTTTGTCTTTTTACTTTTGATAATTTAATTATAATGTATCTCAATGTAGTCCTATTTGGGTTGAACTTATTTGGAATTCTTTGGTCCTCATGGATCTTGGTGTCCATTTCTCTTCCCAGGTTTGAGATATTTTCATCCATTTTTGCTTTAAGTATACTTTCTGTCCTGTTCTGTTTCTCTTCTCCTTCTGGAATTCCCATAATATGGATATTATTTCTTTTGATTGTGTCCTGTAAGTCCTACAGGCTTTCTTCACTCTTTTTCATTCTTTTTTCTGTGTTGTCCTCTGACTGGATAATTTCCAATGTCCTTTCTCTAGATCATTAATTCTTTCTTCTGCATGGCTGAGTCTGATTTTGAAGCACTTTATTGAATTCTTTGGTTCAGTCATCATCTTTTCCAGCTCTAAGATTTGTTTGTTTTTGCTTTAATGGTTTCTATTTCTTTTTGAACTCATTTTGTTCATGCATTGTTTTCCTAATTTTATTTTGTTGTCTGTGTGTTGTTGTAGTTCACTAAACTTCTTCAAGAGGATTATTCTCAGTTCCTTGTCTGACAGTTCATAGATTTCCATTTCTTTAGGGTCAGTTATTGAAGCTTTATTTGATTTCTTTGGTGGTGTGATGTTTACCAGATTTTTTCGTGATCCTTGATTCCTTACATTGTATTTCACATTTCAGTGAGGGGGGTCTCCTCTTCCAGACTTTATAGGTTTCCTTTGGCAGAGACAGTTCTTCACCAGTCAGTTCAGTTCGGGTTTCTGGATGTGTCTGCTGGTAAAGTCCTTGGCAGGAGGGGGCTTGCTATCAGGGTCTATTTTGGGGTGAGATCACTGCCCAAGCTCTGAGGTTAGGAAGGAGGTGCCACTGGCTGAGAACAGTTGGATAGGACTGCTGGTTTATTTCCTTGGCTAAGCAAGGCTGTAGGATGGTCTCTGCAGTTGCCTGGGTTCTTTGGTCAGGCTTGCTAGATGGTCAGGATTGGGTACTACTTTCAGCAGTAAAGTACTATGAATTAGCTCCTCTGTCCTGATGGGGTAGCAGGACAGGCCCCAGGGCCTATCCAGCCCATTGTTCGGAGACCCAAATTAGGCAAAACTGTGCACTGAGTTCTCTGGCTAAAGAGGACCACCAGTTTTGCTGTGCAGACAGGGAAATCCATGGGCTATGTTCTCTTGTTAAAGTTTCACTATAAGCAGGGCTATTAGATGGGCTACATAGCTTCCCAAGTACCCTGGTTAGGTTCCCTGCTTGAGCAAGCTGAAAACTATATTCAGAAATGTTTCCTAGCCAGGCACAGCAGGGGAAACAGCTCCAAGTCAGAAAGGTTTTTTGTTTGTGGCCTTGACTCAAGCTGACCAATGCCCCAGGTAATCTGGCCAAACGAGGGCACTGGTTTGGCTCTGCAGACTATCAGTTCTGCCTGCTGAACTCCCTGCTTGACCATTGCTGGGCTATACAGTTTTCCAGCTGTTCTGGACAGGCTTTCCGGTTGGCCAGGTCTAGGAGCTTCACTCAGCAGTGTGTAGGCCTATGAATTAGCTTCCCTGCCTGGGTGGATTAAGGGAACCCTCTAAGCCCAGCACTGGCTTTGCTCTGCGGGTAATCAGCTCTGCCTGCCAGACTCTCTGCTTGAGTGTTACTGGGCTATGTAGCTTCCAGGTGTTCTTGCCAGCCTTTCTAGTCAGATGGAGCCAGGAGCTACACTCAGCAGTTAGCGGGGTTATGACTTAGCTCCACTGGCTGGGTGGGAGCAGACCAAGCTCCAGGGCTAACAAATCTCTTCATTTGGGGACCCAAATCAGGCAGACCAGAACCCTGCTGAGTTCCCTGGTCAGACTGTGTCACTGACTTGGTTCTACAGATGAACAAAGCCACTAGCTGGGACCACTACCTGGGTGCTATAGGTAGAAACTTGATCTGCCAAGATCCAAGTGCTGCTTGTTACAAGCCCTTCCCCACTTCTCCATCACCATCAGATTCCCAGTGGTCAAGACCCACAGATTCCCCTGTAATCTTTATGAGACAGTACTGGAGTGAGGTCTCCCAAGAAGTGATTCACAGTGCTAGGGTAGCTGGATGTCAACCCTACACTCTCTTTTCCCACTGGAGGAACCATAGGTTGAGGGGAGACCTCTCAGCATGGTCCTGCACCAGCCTGGGAAAGGAGCAGTGTGGTCAGCATGTAACCCTCCTATTACCTTTCTAATGCTGTCCATCTTTTTCTCTGTGATGCAGGGGGTGCTTCAGCCTCACCACTGTGTTCTAGGATTTCTCAGTGGTGTCTTGTCCATGAATATTTGTTAGTTGTTTTTCCTGTGAAGCAGAGCAAAGTCAAGAATAACCTATGCTCCCATCATTTTGACATTACTTCCTCTAATATTTCTTTTAAAGCACATTTGATAGCAATGGATTCTGTGTCTTTGTTTATCTGGGAATATCTTTGTTTTCATATTTGAAAGATGGTTTTGCTGTATGTAGGATTTTTTTTTTCTCTCAGCACATTAAATATGTCATTCCACTGTATTATGGCCTCCATAAGTTGTTTTATTTTTTTTTAATAGGAAATCAGCTGTTAATCTTATTATGGTCTCTTTGTATCTGATGTATTGTCTCTTGCTCTTATGGTTTCTCTTTTTGTCTTTCAACAATGGCCTATGATGTGTCTAAGTTTGATTTTGTTTTGTTTTTTTCCTTTTCTATCCTACTTGGATTTTGTTGAGCTTCTTGTTGTTTAGATTGGTTTTTTTAATCAAATTTGAGAAATGATCAGCCATTATTATTTTGAATATTTTTCTCTGCTATTGTGGTAGGTAAAATAATGCACCCTCCAACCACTACCACCCCACAGACATCCATGTCATAATCTATGGAACCTATGAATATATTACCTCACATGGAAAAGGAGACTTTGCCGATGTGATCAAAATTAAAGACCTTGAGATGAGGAGATTATTTTAGATTATTCAGATGGGCCCAACCTAATAACAAGTGCTAAAAAGAACCCTTCCTGGCTGAGGTCAATGTTGGAATGAGATGTGACTACAAAAGATGATCAGAGAGATAAAATATTGCTGGCTTTCAAGAGGATGGGGGCCATCAGTTGAGAAATGTGGGCATCCGTAGAGGCTGGGAAAGGAAAGGAAACAGATTTTCCCCTAGAGTCTCCAGAAAGGAATGCAGCCCTGCCAACACCTTGATTAGCCCATTGAGACCCATGTTAGACTCTAACCTACAGAATTATAAAATAGTGAGTCAGTGAATGAGTGAGTGAATGAATGAATGAATAAAAGTCTGTGTTGTTTTAAGCCACTAAGTTTGTGGTAATTTGTTGTGGCACCAATAGTAAACCAATATTGCTCCTTTCTCTTCTTCTGGTACTTCCATTTTGTATATATTGATATGCTTACTGGTGTCTCACAGATCTCTGATTTTTTTTTCATTCTTTTTAATTTCTGCTCTTCAAATTGGATAATCTCTATTAATCTATCTTCAAGTTCCCTGATCTCTTCTGCCAGCTAAAATCTAGTTTTGAGCCCCTCTAGTGAGTTTTTCATTTTAGTTATTGTACTTTTTAATTCTAGTATTTCTGCTTGATTTTTTAAAAATAATTCTATCTCTATTAATATTCTCTATTTGGTGAGTCATTGTTATCATACTTTCATTTAATGGATTAAATATGGATTCCTTTTATTTTTGGAGCATATTTGTAGTAGTTGCTTTGAGGTGCACCCAAAAGTAATGTTTATTGACTGATTTTTTCCCCTGTGTGTGGGGCACACTTCCATGTTTCTTTTCATGTCTCATAATTTTTGTTGTTGTTTAACTGGATATTTCAGATAATATAGCAACTCTCAGTTCTTAATCTGTGTCCGCACTCCAGGCTTGTTGCCATTTTTTGTTTCTTTCTTTAGTGATTTGATTGAACAAACTTTGTGAAGTCTGTTTCCTCTGCAGTGTGCAGTCTCTGATGTATGTCACTACTCGTTTGTTTTCCTTCTTTATTTTTAGGCTTCCTAGGCATCACCCCTGAGTCAGCATAGCTCAGTGTTCAATGATTGATCAGAGGTTGTTTTAAGCCCCCTGAGCCTTTAATGCCTCCACTTTTTGTTGGTGGATCTGTGTATAGTGTTGGGAATGCTTTCAAAGTTCAGGAGTCAAAGTTACAAGTCTGCCCCATGTTCAGTCAGGAACTAGCAATCTCTCTTGTTATTTAGATGCAGTCTTGCTCATATATACAACTTTTCAAATGACCAGGGATGCCTGTGGTCTCAGCAAGGCCTTTTTTTTTGGCTATCTCTTTCCCTGGATCTCCCTCTTAGATTTCTGATACAGTAAGTCCCCTACATATGAACAAGTTCTGTTCCAATAGCACATTCATTTGTCCAATTTGTTCATAAGTCCAACAAAGTTAGCCTAGGTACCCAGCTAACACAATCAGCTATATAGTACTGTACTGTAATAGGTTTATAACACTTTTCACACAAATAATACATAGAAAACGAACACACACAAAAAAACATTGTTAATCTTACAGTACAGTACCATGAAAAGTACAGTAGTACAGTACGACAGCTGGCATACAGGGGCTGGCATCAAGTGAACAGGCAAGAAGAGTTATTGACGGGAGGAGGGAGAGGAGGTGGGAGATGGTAGGGCTGAAGGATTGTCAGCAATAGGAGATGGAGGGCAAGCTGCAATTTCACTCATGCCTGACGTTGATGGCATAGGTTCTGGTTCCTTGCTGGATTCAATTCTATCTACCCTCTTGAAAAAATGATCCAATGATGTCTGGGTAGTAGCTGTTTTTTTCTTGTCATAGATGACACGGTAGCACTGGATTGCATTCTGAATGGCTGCTGCAGTCCTTCGTGTACCGTTCTATGTTTGGGTCCTGTGCCTTGAAAACTAACAGTGCCTCCTCAAATGAAGAAAATTCCCTTGCCATTTCCTGTCTCGTGAATCTCTTCGGTTCGTCAGTTACTTCTTCTTCCTCTTGTCGCTCACTTTCCAATTATTTTCACTTTTGTTTCCATCATTATCGTTTGGCGCTTCTTAGCAGTACCAGCTACATCACCGCTACTTTTACACTTGCTTCCAGACATCCTGGGCTTGAAATAAAGATACTGTACTACTGTGCGGTAAAGTACACAAAAGCACAACCACTATGTAGAGGATGCACGCACGTGACAATGTACGCCAGACACGTGAACTAACTTATGTGATTAGACATGCAAACGCATGTTCGCATCTTTGAACGTTTGCAATTTGGAGGTTCGTATGTAGGGGACTTATGTAATGCCATTTTGTTTACCATTACCAGTAGTATAGAGACAGTAACCTTCCTTGATTGTTTGGCACTGATATCTACTGTTTTTGACAATGTTCCTGGATATGGCTTTTTCCATGTTCATCTCCAAGTAAAGTAAGCCTCTTCAGGCAGGGCCAAGCAGCTACCAGTCCTCATGACGTGCTATGCCCACTCTGAGCACAACCTCCACAACACAAGGCCAGAGCCCTGGGGGTGCGGATAGGAGCTACTGGTCCTCCCTAGCTACCGCATCCTTTCCTGAAGTGGAATCTATGTCCCAAATTGGGAGCTGGTGAGGGAGGATGGGAGCTATCAGTTCTCATGGGCTGCCCTACCTTCACAGTATAGAATTTCTAAAACATAGAGATGAAGAGAATGGGAGCATCCCCTGGCTGAAATGACATAGACTCCCACATTTCTTACAGAGATGCATAGATTTTCTTAAGCAAATTCTTCTCAATTGATTATATGCCCTTTGGTCAAATCCCAGAGACATTTAGAAAATATTAATTAATTTATGTATTTATCCAGTTTTATCACTGTTTCTCTGAGGAGAGAATCTATCAAGCTTTTCATGTAGACATTTCAGCAGTCCCACTGCCTAATCAAATCTTGACTATGATGGTTGCAAACTGCTGATCTTCCAACTCCAGCAGCATTCTCTTCAAATTTACCACTCAGCACTTGGCATTCTACTATAAGCAAGAGCCCTTCCTTCTCCTCCATTATTTATCTATATTTATTATCAGTATGGATTCATGAGTTACTATTCTTTTTCCTAATGGTTTATACTTTATTACTGTACTTAGTAATTTTTCTGCTCAGTTTGTCCAGTTTTGATCAGTGGGAGGTCCCTTCAAGCTGGATTCTGTATTTTGGGCATCATTTGGTTGTAATGTTTTCTCACTTTCTGGGATAGCAAGATGTTCTAGATTCATCTTGTACTTACCCTGTCCCAGTGCTGGACTCAGTCATTTTTCTGAGAAACCCTAGTATATTTCATTAAGAAATGTTATTACAGACCAAAATCTTGATGCTAAGTGTAAATATACACACATATATGTATACATACATATACATGCACAAACATACATATTTTAGAAATCATGTTTGCATCAGTATCTCCTATTCATCCCACAAAGTTATTTCTTGCCTTTCCTCATTCTATATTTGTATGTCCTTTCTTCTTCAATGAAAACAACATAAGTATATTTATTCATTTGCTCACTATTCTAATACATCCAAATTTGTTTCAAAATTTAATTGCCCATACCACTATGTAAAACAACCATATCAAAAAAAGATCTATTTGTTTGCAATTTGTTCCTACCATTCCACCCCACCCAAGAATGTGGGTATATCGTCAAATACTATGTTCAAAGTAACTTAGATAAGTTCTTTCTTTTTTTCCCTTTTAGTGTAGTTACGGTATTCATTTACCCCTTGTAGGTAAAGTACTTCATTGTTTTCCAGTTTTCTCTCCTTTTTATACAAAAGGATGTGTGTGTATGTGTATACATGTATATGGAAATATATATATACACATACATATATAGGTTATTAATCACAGCCTTAATTATAAAAGATATTATTTTGTACTTACTGTTTCAGTAAACAATATCTCCTAGAAATCACTCCATATCAGTTCATACAAATACTCCTCACTCTTCTTAACAGCTGTATTATACCCAATTGTGTGAATGTTCCATATGTCATTCATTCAATTTCCTATACCTAGATATTTATATAGTTTCTAATATTTTAAAATTACAAATAAGGCTGGGATTAATAACCTTGGGCGTATGTATTTTTATGTTTCTTGCAGCATATCTTCAAGATAAATTTTCAGAAATGTGATTACTGGGTCCATGAATACTTATATAGTTTGTTAGATATTGCTGAATTCCTCCCCATAGGGGTTGTACCATTTAACATTCCCTTCAGCAGTATAAGAGTGCCTGTTTCTCCACAGCCTCAACAAAGTAAATTAGCAAGCTTTGGCTTTTGCCTATCAGATGGGTGAAACAGACTATCACAGGGTGCTTTTAATTAGCATTTCCCCTTATTATGCTTGAACTTACATTTCTACATATGTTTCAGGGCCATTTTTGTCTCTGTGAATTGTCTGTTCATGACTTTTGCACATTTTTCTACAGGATTTTTAGTCCTTTCCCCCTTCAATTCTTAAAAGTCCTTAGTATAGTTGGGAGTAGCTGTTAACTGTGATATGTTTGCAAATATCTTCTCCCAATTTATTTGTCTTAAACACTGCTTATGGTTTCTTATCATCCCAAAGATTTGTATTTTTTACATAGTCAAACTTATCAAACATTTCTTGTACTGCATCTGGATTTTGAGTTATAATTAATAAGAATTGAATCATAGCTAAAAAACTTTTTTCTACTGAAGAGAGAAAAAAGAGAAATTCACCCATGTTTTCTTCTAGAACTATTTCCTCCCTCCCTCCCTCCCTCCCTCCCTTCCAGATCTCTGATCCATTTGGAGTTTATTCTTATGTATGGCATGAGGAATGGATAGTTTTCTTTTCAGTTGTCCCAATACCATTTATTAAAAACATCATCTTTGTCCCAACTGATGTGAGATATCACCTTTATCATATACTAAACTTCTATATGTAGTTGATCTATTTCTGGACTTTTTACTCTATCCCATTGTCATGTTGATTCATGTTCAGTACCAAATTGTTTTCATACAGACTTTCTCATATGTTTAAATATCTAGAAGGGGTAGACCCCACTCAGAGTTTTGTTGTATTTTATTTTCAGTGTTCCCCTAGCTATTCTTTTGTGTTTGTATTTACATACAAACATTAGGATGAAATTACCTAGATCCATATACAAATTTACTGGAATTTATACTGGGATTACATTAAATGCATAAATTAAGTAAAACGGACATCTTCATGATATTGAGATGTCCTATCATAGAACAAAGGATATCTTCTCATTTGTTTAAGTGTATTTTTCTGTCTTTCAGGAATGTTTTATAAATTGTAGAAAACAAACTTATGGTTACCAAAGGGGAATGGGGGGAGGGATAAATTGGGAGATTGGGACTGACATATACACACTACTATATGTAAAATAGATAACTAATAAGAACCTACTGTACATCACAGGAAACTCTACTCAATACTCTGTAATGACCTATATGGGAAAAAAATCTAAAAGAGTGGATATATGTATATGTATAACTGATTCACCTTGCTGCACAGCAGAAACTAACACAACATTGTAAATCAACTATACTCCAATAAAAATTAACTTTAAAAAATTGTTCATAGTAGTCTCTTATGACCCTTTGCATTTCTGTGGCATCAGTTGTAACATCTCCTTTTATTTCTAATTTTATTATTTGAGTCCCCTCTTTTTGTTGGTGAGTCTAGCTAAAGGTTTGTCAATTTTCTTTATCTTTTCAAAGACCAGCTGTTAGTTTTGTTGTTCTTTTCTATTGTGCTTTTGGTCTCTATTTCATTCATTTCCACTCTGATCTTTGTTATTTCTTTTCATTCTACTAACTATGGGATTCATTTTTTTTCTTCTTCTAGTTCCTTGAGGTATAAAGTTAGGTTGGCATTTTTGAGATTCCTTCTTGTTTCTTGATGTAGACATTTATCACTATGAACTTCCTTCTTAGAGCTGCTTTTGCTGCATCCCATAAGTTTTGGTATATTATATTTCCATTTTCACTTGTCTTAAGGTATTTTTTAATTTCTCACTTGATTTCATTTTGACCCATTTGTTTTTAGTAGAATGTTGTTTAATCTCCACGTATTTGTGAATTTTCTAGTTTTCTTCTTGTAATTAATTTCTCTTTTCATACCATTGTGTTCAGAAAAGGTATCTGATATCTTCTTAAATTTATTAAAACTTGTTTTATGGCCTAACATATGACCTATCCCAAAGAGCATTCCATGTGCACTTGAGATGAATATATATTCTGTTGCCTTTTCATGAAATGTTAAGTCCATCTGGTCTAATGTGTTGTTTAAGGCCAACGTGTTTTTTCATGGATTTTCTGTCTGGATGATCTATCCATTGATGTCAGTGGGGTATTAAAGTCCCCTACTATTATTGTGTTGCTGTCTATTTTTTCCTTTACATCTGTTAATATTTGCTTTATGTATTTAGGTGCTCCTATGTTGGGTGTGCAAATATTTACAAATGTTATATCCTGTTGTTGAATTGACCCCTTTATCATTATGAAATGCCCTTCTTTGTCTCTTATTACAGTGTTCATTTTAAAGTCTATTTTGTCTAATGTAAGTATAGCAATTTCAGCTTTCTTTTGGTTTCCGTTTGCATGGAGTATCTTTTTCTATCCCTTCATATTCAGTCCGTGTGTGTCCTTACATCTGAAGTGAGTCTCCAATAGGAAACATATATATGGGTCTTGTTCTTTTACTTTATTTTTTTTTTCCAAATACAAGCCCATTTATTTAAAGCTAGGTTAACTCTTGTTTGTTTTGGTTTTGGTTGTTTTTTTTTTTTTACATTCAACCACTGTCTTTTGATTGGAGAGTTTAGTCCATTCACATTGAAAGTAATTATTGATAGGTATGAACTTAATTGCCATTTTATTTATTTTCTTGATGTTTTGTATTTACTTTGTTCTTTTCTGTTGCCTCTTCCTTTATGGTTTAATTACTTTCTTAAGTGGCATGCTTAGATTCCTTTCTCTTTTTGTGCATCTCCTATGGGTTTTTGCTTTGTGGTTACCATAGGATCTATATATAATAACTTATAACAGTCTATTTTAAGTTGATAACAACTTTAAGTTTGATCACATTCTAAATCTGTACATTTTTACTCTTCCTCCCTCATTTTATATATTTTTGATGTCACATTTTACATCTTTTTATCTTTTGTAGTCCTTAACTAATTATTGTAGTTATAGTTATTTTTACTACTTTTGTCTTTTAACTTTCATACTAGCTTCATAAGTGATTAATCCACCTCCTTTTCTATACATTTACCTTTACCAGTGGGATTTAAACTTTTATATCTTTTCCTATTACTAATTAGCACCCTTTATTTCAGCTTAGAGAAGTCCTTTTATCATTTCTTTTAAGGCTGATTTAGTAGTGATAAACTCCCTTAGCTTTTTCTTGTCTGGAAAACTCTTTAACCATCTTTCAATTCTGAATGACAACTTTGTTGAGTAGAGTATTCTTGGTTTGAAATTTTTGTTTGTTTTCCTCTCAGCACTATGAACATATCATGCCACTCCCTTCTCACTTGCAAAGTTTCTGCTGAAAAACCTGCTTCTAATCTTATCGGGGTTCCCTTGTATGTAATGCATTGTTATTCTCTTGCTGCTTTCTCTCTTTGTCTTTAACTTTTTTTTTTTAATATCCTCTAATTTTTAAAATGCTTTTTATTGGTAATAACTTTTTTCATTTCCAATTTATTTGCATTCAAGTAGGAAATGTCTTTAACTTTTGACATTTTAATTTTAATGTGTCTTGGTGTGAGTCTCTCTGGGTTCATCTTATTTGTAACTCTCCAGGCTTCCTGGATCTGGATATCTGTTTTCTTCCCCACATTAGGGAAATTTTTAGCTATTATTTTTTCAAATAAGCTTTCTGCCTTTTTCTCTCAATTTTCTCCTTCTAGGACCCGTATAATGTGAATACTGTTTTGCTTGATGTTGTCCTATAAGTCCCTTAAGCTGTCTTCACTTTTTAAAATTCTTTTTCTCTTTTTGCTGCACTGACTGGGTGAATTCCTCTACCCTGGCTTGGAGGTCATTGATCCTTTCTTTCGTTTCATGTAGTCTGCTGTTGAACCCCTCTACTGTAATTTTCAGTTCAGTTATTGTATTTTCATATTGGTGACTTCTATGGGCACTTCTTAATATTATCTATTTCTTTGTAGAAGTTCTCACTGTGTTCATGTGTTCTTCTCCCAAGTTTGCTCTTTATCTTTATGGCCATTATTTTGAACTCTTTATCTGGTAAATCACTTATCTCTGTTTCATTAAGGACTTTTTCAAAGGTTTAATTTTGTTCTTTTGCTTGCAACATATCCTCTGTTTCTTCATTTTCTATGTTGGTTTCTTTGCATTAAATAAAATAGCCACCTCTCCTAGTCTTGAAGGAAGTGGCCTTGTGTAGGAGATTAATCTCATTGTTTAACCTTGCCTTAGCTCTTTGTTGTCTGTCAAACCTTTGTGGTTGTCCAAGTAGCCTATTTTATTTTGAATGGCTCCCAGTAGTTGACATGTGCCAAGACTTATTTTTTTATATGATTTACATTTTGGCATTTGGATATTGTTGTTTTCTTCTTTGGAATTCTCTCCATATATTTCTTTGAGTGGTATAACCTAAAGCAAAATGCAATGTGTATCTGATCCTTTGGAAATTTAACTGAAGCAATTCTTCACTTACCTCAATTTATCCTTTGTTTAATACACAGTGAAATTGCATTAGGTACTCCCCAGGGTCCTTCCACACTGTTACATACTTACTTAATTCCTATTCATCTTATGGTTCTCTATATCCTTCATCTCCTTCTCATTGTTAGCAATTTTCTTCTTTCTTATGTAAAGATCAATCATCCCCTGTCTTGCAAATTTATATTTCCCAAGTGTACTGCACTGTGTCCTCTTAGGTGAATTGCCATCTTTAAAAGACTTAAAGCATGCTTTAATTGTGGTATATATTACTTTAGACTCACATGGAAATCCCTTTGTAAAAATCATATGATTGTTACATGTCCAAAATATTTCCTCCATTTTAAGAATTGTAAATCTATATTGATCCCAAAAACTTGGCCTCTGTACACCGATGCCAAATTGAATCTCGGAGACAGAGTTTTGGGTGAAGTAGAAAAGAATAGCTTTATTGCTTTGCAAGGCAAAGGGGGACACCATGGGCTTGTGCATCAAAAACTGTGTGTTCCAACCCAAGAGGATTTGGTGAGGAGTTTTACAGCAGTGGTTCAAGGGCAGGGTTGCTGTTAAGGATCAAGGTGTGTGTATTCATAATGAAAAATGTCAGCAGATATTACATTGTAATCTACTATTGTTGGTGATTTTCTCTAGATATGGATATTCATTAAAGAGTAAATTTGAGTTAGATATTAACAACAAAATTAACTATGCTTTATCACTCTGTACTCACATACATTGTTTCCATTTCTTACCCATAAAACCATTAGTTCAAGTATTCACAAGTCTGCTAAGTCCTGTTTATTCTCCATTATAAGTACAACTTTAAAAGAAACTGTTCATTATTTTTTTTTAATTTATTAATTATTTTTGGCTGCATTGTGTCTTTGTTGCTGTGCACGGGCTTTCTCTAGCTGTGGCGAGTGGGGGCTACTCTTCGTTGTGGTGTGAGGGCTTCTCATTGCAGTGGCTTCTCTTGTTGCAGAGCACAGGCTCTAGGCATGTGGGCTTCAGTAGTTGTGGCATGCAGGCTCAGTAGTTGTGGCTCACGGGCTCCAGAGCGCAGGCTCAGTAGTTGTAGTACATGGGCTTAGTTGCTCTGCGGCCTGTGGGATCTTCCCGGACCAGGGATTGAACCCATGTCCCCTGCAATGGCAGGCAGATTCTTAACCACTGCGCCACCAGGAAAGTCCGTCTGTTCATTATTTTATCTAAGTTCTATTTATATCTGTAGGCATCCTGCTTTATCTTTCTCACATTATGATTAAAGTTTAAAAAATTACTTAAATAGAGATCCTAGCAGGCACACATAAATTTAGCCATATGCCTGGCCACAAATAATATTTAATGAATGATGTGAATTTTCATGAAGGAGAACAACATTTATCAAGTATATACTAAGTGCTTATTTATTCAATCACACTTGATAAGTACACTAAGGTATTAGAGAGGTCAAGTACAAGTGGCACATCTGACACTTGATCTAAGGGTTGTCGTACTAAAGAATACTGCGCTTTAGTTTCTCTTCCAAAGGGGATATTAAATCCAATAAGTTTAATTATTTATTTACTTTATTTACTTATTTTAAACTTTTCTTGGCTCAAGCAGGCCTAACTTCATCATAGGTCATAATGGGCATGTGATTGTTCTAGGGAACCATTCAAAAGGAGAGGAAGTTATGAAACCTCATTGTGATTAAAAGACTGATTTTTGTCAACTTGTATAAGTTACTCCCTCTTCCACAACTTTAAATTAAATCTACTATTATCTCTGAAGGCCCTTCTAAACTAATCTTTCTTGTAAATACCAATAACTATGTACTGCTAAACAAACTCGACAGATTGACAGTTTAAAGAGTGAGGTGGTTCTGGGATATTTTTCATGGCTTTATTATCCCATGTTTTGGATTATCTGGGTGAGTCCTAAATGTAATCACTAGTGTCCTTATAAGAGAAAGGCAGAGGGAAATTTGACCTGAGGGGAAGAAGGTAATACCTAATGCAAGATGTTACTGGCAGGACTTCCCTGGTGGTCCAGTGGTTAAGATGACGCACTTCCAATGCTGGGGGTGTGGGTTTGATTCCTGGTCGGGGAACCAAGATCTCACATGCTGCACGGAGCGACCAAAAAGAAAAAAAAATGTTACTGGTTTTGGAAATGAAGAAGGGGCTGCAAGTCAAGCAAGGCAAGGAATGTAGCTCTGGAATCTGGAAAAGGCAAGGAAATGGATTCTCTCCTAGATCCTCTGGAAGGAGTGCCCTGACCACACCTTAATTATGGCCCAGGGAAACTGATTTTGATCTTCTGATCTCAAAAATTGTAGAAATAATGTGTGTTGTTTTAAGCCACCAAATTTGTGATAATTTGTCACAGAAACTGTAAGAAACTAATACAAAGACTAAACAACCTTTTATTTACTACTAGAACCACACTTTCTTAATGAAATTGCATCTGATTTTATTCAATTTCCATTTCTGATATTCTAGTAATTTTAGTGCTAAGCACATAGCAACATCTAAGGAGGTATGTAGCTGTTGAGCTTAGAGACAATTCTTTTCATTTAAAAAATCCTTTATTGGCCTCCTCAATTCCTTATTTATCACCTCTTCCTTTTTGTTTACTGAAAATACTTTCCCTAGGGAATTGTCCTTGACCCTTCTCTCTGTTCTTCATAATCTTATACTCACTACTCTATTCATTGCCAGAGCTATCATTATTACAGTCCAGCCAATGCTCTTGGCCCATCTGCTAAGCTCCAGACCCGCATTTCCAATGGGCTGTGAATCTTTGATAGCTATCTTTGATAGCTCATTGGCATCCTGCATTCACTATAACTAAAACTGAATTCATCTTCCCACACATAGATTTATAAACAGAAAACCAAATAACACTAGAAATGAATGTTTCATCAAATAAGGCATGTTAAGAATTTTGTTTTGTTTTGTTTTACACAATAATGGAAAACTAGAGAAGTATCTAATTTTTTGGTTTTTGCAGATGTCAATTTTGAGTAATATTTCATCCAATATTTCTTCACTTTGCCTTGTTCCACATGGGCCATCCTAGTGATGGTGCAAATGCTGCAGGAATGGTAAATCTGACTTTTAGATTATTCTGTATATGAATTTTAACACATTGATCTTCTCAGTCATCAAAAACTTTATAGTTGTTTTCCTGTTTAACCATTATAAGCCATATCAAATGCTCATGGACCATGCACGTTGTAAATGCTGCTGACATCACACTGAGGTTTGTCTTTATGTTTAAGTCAATTTTTATTGAGGTATAATTTACATTCACTAAGATGTACCAAATTTAAGTATAGAACTGATATGTAGTACGTCCTAAGGTATACTAAGAAAAAAACACAGCAAGGTACAAGAGTAAATATAGTATGCTTCCTTTTGTGTAAGAAAGGAGAAATATGAATATGTACATTTGCTTAATTTCCAAAATGAAACATAGCTAAGATAAATCAGAAAGTAATAAAATTGGTTACCACAGAGGGTGGGTAAGAATGGGACTCCTTCAACTTTTTAGTACAATTTTGACTTTTGAACCAGGTTAAAATTTTACATGTTTAAAAAATAATAAGAAAGAAAAAATGCTATACATGAATACAAAGGAACAAATGAACCGAACTGTATATGAAAATAGATAATATAAAGAGCTAATTCAAGGAACTTGGGAAACAGTGCCCTGACTCTATCTCTTCTTTTTTCTGAAGACAAGAAGAATTGTGAAGAAATCTTGAACTTTACCTTGTAGTTTGTTACTGGTGGTATTAGTTATTTCAAAACCATTTTGTGTGTATTGTAGGATAGAGTAAAAGAGTAATACACTGATGTTAGGAACCAGGATTCTCATTGTGAGAGAAGGGTGATAAAATATTAAATGGGGGTGAGGGGGAGTAGAGGAGGGAGATGCAGAGAAAGAGCTCTGAGCTAGTGGACTGGAATTGGAGGTTATCAAGATATAAAATATGAGCATGTGTGTAAACTCTGCCCACTTACATGGATCTATATAGTACCCTAAATTTTTTTTTATTGAAGTATAATTTATAAATTTGTGTTAATTTTTGCTGTGCAGCAAAGTGACTCAGTTACAGGATATTGAATATAGTTCCCTGTGCTATTCAGTAGGACCTTGTTGTTTATCCATTCTATATATACTAGTTTTCATCTACTAATCCCAAACTCCCAATCCTTCCCTCCCCCACGGCAACCAAAAGTCGGTTCTCTAGTTCTGTGAGTCTCTTTGTTTCATAGATATGTTCATTTGTGTCATATTTTAGATTCCACATATAAGTGATATATGGTATTTGTCTTTCTTTCTGACTTAATTTGCTTAGTATGATAATCTCTAGGTCCATCCATGTTGCTACAAATGGCATTATTTCATTCTTTTGTTATGGCTGAGTAATATTCCATTGTATTTATATACCACATCTTCTTTATCCATTCATCTGTTGATGGACATTTAGGTTGTTTCATGTCTTGTCTATTGTAAATAGGGCTGCTATGAACATAGGGGTGATATCTTAACCTTGATTTCTAAATATTACTTTCTGCTAAAAGGAAACAGGGCTCCTTGGAGAAATGACTGATTCCAGGTCTGAGGGGGGAATGTACAAGGTAAACCTAAAATATATTGTTCCAGAAGTCAAGGAAGTGTTAAAAAGGGGGTAAAGATATGCCAAAAGGGACAGAGGAGCCAGCTTGAGGGAGCTCCCAAAGGTGAAATCTGGGACATTAAATATAATGAGAATAATGAATACTAAATTAAAAAGAATCCATAAATCAACAACAGTAATTAATAACAACAGCAAACCAGTGGGGCCAGCTAGTAAATGGAGAATTGACAGAACTAGAAAATTACCATTTGCAGTCTCTGGTGTAATACCTGATTCAGGTAAGGACAGTCCAAAAATGCTTACACAGTTTGGTAAAGTTTTCTTGGGAAACAGGATTTATGCAACCTCAAAGTATCAACCCATAGATTATGTACTAATTAAGAGATAAAAGTACTTTGTGATGGAGACTCTGGCATGTACCACCTTAACCAAGTGATTACACTAACATCACCAATAATTGGACAGTGATTTTATGTACCTCCAGGACTAATTTTTTGAGAAAAACAAAAAATTACTAATTATTGGTGATATTAAGTTTGATCACTTGGTTGAGGTGGTACATGCCAGATTTCTCCATCATAAAGTACTTTTATCTCTTTTAGTTAGTACATAATGTATGGGTTGACACTTTGAGATTGCATAAATCTGTTTCCCAACAAAATTTCACCATTGTTTTAACATTCTTTGGATTATTACCAGGAATGTTTAACTTTAATCTCATCATGAGGAAACAATGAGAGAAAGCTAAATTATGGAACATTTTTTGAGGACTAGCCTGAATTCTTTGAAAACACCCAATGTCATGGAAAAACAAAAAAGCAGGTGAACTGTTCAAGATCAAGGAGACTAAATTTAATATATAATTATTGATTGGATCCTGGACTGAAATAAATCAGTGTAAAGAACAATATTGGGGCAACCTGGCAAAGCGTGAATATGGACAATTGTTAAACTATCAACAGTCAAATTTTTTTAAATTGTGACAATATTGTGGTAATATAGAATAATGTCTTTTTTCTAAAGAGATATTTCCCTAAGTATTTAGAGATGATATGATGCCTGCACCTTACTTTTAAATGAAGATTGTGGGGAGGAAGGGAGGGAGAATACATGTGACAAAATATTAACTAGTAAATTTAAGTGAAGGGTATATGAGTGTTCATTTTTAACCTTTTTTTTCTTATAATAAAAATTTATGGAAAATCCCACTGAAAAGGAAAAAAAATTAAAAATATAATCAGTAATCTTTAGATTAGGAGAAAATCTATTACAGTATAACTTATTATTGTCACATACCATTGTTGGCAGGCTTTGGTCACAAAATCATCATCACGAGCTTCCTACAATAAATGACATCTCCTGGACTTATTCTTGTTAAATTGACAACTGGAGAGACACTGGAGCTTCTCATTAGGTTCCCAGAGTTGCCATATATTCCAGCATTCAGTTTCCTCAACCTAGATCTACCCCTAACCAGGATCCAAAGCACAGGTGTAATCATGTCTACATCTATGGGTAATCAATTAAATCACAATTCGAAAAATCTATTTTTTTCTAATTTTGTGATTTAATCTTCATTACCCATGTAGGTTTAATATTTATCTTCCAAAAAACCCACTTTAATTAACTTTTCCTCAGTTTTCGAGAATATATGGGAGATTATTTTAACAATATTTAAGATAAAACAAGATTGTTTTATAAAATTCTAAAAAAGTCTGAGTTCTAAAATTTAAAAAATCCATTTAAAATTAACTCGAGTGGTCAGTATAATTCTTAGATGAGTGTAAATAACATCAGCTTTTGAACAGCTATTGAATAGAGTCCCAGTAAATATCCACTAACAGTTTCAAAGACATATCAACTGAAAACTAGAAGAGAATGAGACAGACCAGGTTTGGTTTGTATTCAGAATCACTGAAACAGTCAAACTAACCATTGTCTATTGTGCTTTCCCACGAGTGAGACTTTGTAGAAGACATTGAGAAAGAAATTTCAATAGTTACAGTTTTAGTCATTTGCAGTCTGGCTCGGGAGGTAAGAGTTATATGTTTTTAAATATAAAAGCAAAAAACTGGGAAAATCAAAACATTGAAAAACAGAGGTTTAAATTGTGTATTACATGCCACAATATAAAAAATGTCTTGGGAAAACACGATATAGTCAGTGAAAAAAGGGTTTGATACCAATGCAATTTTGTTTTTCTAAAAAACGTATAATGTTATTGCAATTTTGTTTTATAAAAGCAACATATGTGTATGAAGAAAACAAATACCAGAAACACACACACCAATTGTATAACAATGGTTATCTTGGAGTGGTGGAATTTGTGATTATATTCTTTATGATTTCTATATCAAATATTTTTGCAACACTTTTATAACCAAAGCACAAATATTTTAAAGAAATAATTTAAAGACATCATTAAAAATACAAAGCAGTATAAACTTTAAGCACCAACCCTGAAAGTTAGTTCTACAACACCTTCATATGGCTGGAGTGCTCCAGGGTATCCTCCTAGCCCACACGATGTGTAACACAGTGCCCTGTGCATGACAGAGTAAGGGCTTAATAAAGTCACTCTGGTTATATTAATTTTCACCTACCCCATTAGGTGTAGCTACCCCCATTTTGGAGATGAGGAAACTGAGAAATTTAATTAACTTTATAAAGATCACCAAGCTAGTAAATGGCTGAACCAGAATTCAAGTCCAAGTAGTCTAACTCAATCTTTACTCATACTAAATAATTAGCAATTGCTGGCAGAATATAAACTTCCTCTGTAGGTCTATAACACAAGAGCAGGGCGACCTTGTCAGTCTTGTCACTATGGTTTAGAACCAATAACTGGATAACTTAAACCTGTGGTTCAGATTCAGTCAATAAAGGTAAAAACTTTATACCCACAATCAAAATGATGGTACTAAAATTTTTAAATTAAAATAGTGTAAAAGAGTAAGATAAATGATGTTAAAAGTCATTAAAACATGTTTGTTATTGACACTCTATTTCAGGACTATTGGCGAAGTACTTGGTTTTTGACTTAGAAAATCTACGTCACAGGATCCTTTAGCATCCTTTAGCATAAGACAGATACTATAAAAATGAGAGCTGTCTAGGTTATTTTCTTTCTTTTTGGATCTGTCATACTTACCCCAAAAGGCAAAACACTATTAAAAATAAAGGGGGTCTCCTTTATGCCAGTCTTATAGAAATAAATTAAGTTATAAATTATATGAAATATGAACATAAAAGTCACTGTATCAGCAGCTCCTATAGAATGATGAGAGATGGAAACAACCCAGAAACAGTTGGGCATTGACTTATTATATAAATAAGGACCAGATATTACAGAAGAAAAGAATACTGAATTTTCAACAGATGCATGAGGTGGCCCATGAAGTTAGTTCTACCAGAGTAACAACAGAAATAAAAAGTGTTATATTTTATGTTAAAAACCAAAGTAAGGTGGAATGCTAAATCATTTTTTGAAGCAAACTTGCTTGTATTGCCTTACTGTATGGGATGTAAGTAGGTTTTATTTTGTTTTAACTGAAACTTAAACTCATACTCACTGAAATATCTGTGGAACTTCTTAACAGCTATATTTTATCATTTTGTAGAGTTTACCATTTACTTAAAATTCTAAAATAGCAGTAATTAAAATATAATTTTTCAAGTAAAGCTGAAGACGGCAAGATATGAATTGTAGTGTAAAAAGATGTATTTATAATTATGTATATTTACTTATACAAATAATATATCTTTACAGTAATATATCCAAAAAGCATATTGAAAGTTAAATAAATGTGAAAGACCCAAGACTCCCTTCTCCCACAACCAGTGGTAACCAGTAAAATCATGTTAGTAGTTTCTCATATATTTTTCCCAAAATATTCTAGATGCATATATGTTAGCACCTGCTGCCCCACCTCACCCCAGATATTATCTACTACTGTTTTTTCACTTAGCACTATATCTTGAATATCATTTCAAACAGCTCATACAGATTATTTCTTGTTCTTTATAATAGCTGTATAACACTCCATTTAACTTCATTCCCCTTTTAATAGACATTTAGATTGTTTCTACTTATTAGCTATTAGAAACAATTCTGTAGTATCCTTGTACATTCACTTCTGTGTACATCCATAGGCTATTTGCCTAGAAGAGGATTTTTAAAATTAAGTGGAATGTGCAGTTAACATTTTGAAAAGAGACTACTAATATGCTCTCCAAAAACAATATCATACAGATTTTTACTCTGACGTGTTTTCTTTGTTGGGCTAGGTCAATGTGCTATTAGTGTTTTTATGAAATGTGATTGTGAGAGACTGTATATTTAGTATATAATTTTTGAAACACCGAAGAATGTATTAGCAATCCAAAGAAATCATCTGCCATTAATCAATCCTATTTCTCTGTAACTAAAGTAATTAACAGTATGGGCTTTGAAGACAGACAGACTTGTGTTCAAGTGCCAGCTTTCACTTGTGTGATTTTTGAGCATGTTATTTAGTCACTTTAAGCCTTGATTTATGTCTTTGCAAAATGGGGAAAATAGTGAATTATTATGAAGATTAGTATACAGTGTTTATTGAGGTACCCGACAAGAGTGTGTGCTTGGTAACTCATACTGTATGACCTAAATGATTGGCACATAACAAAAGCATATATCTATATTTTCTAAAAACAGTGAATACTAATCATCTCTAACAAACAAAGAACTGGTTTTTATTTTCTGAGTCTTTTAATTCACAAGAATATAAAATCTTTACCTGAACCTCACAATCATGAAGTGTTGATTTGTGGGCAGCATTTAGTATGGAACACAGTTCATTCAGGCTCAAAGAAACTTAGAGAATATTTCTAATTAAAGAAGAGAATTTCAATAATAAGGAGATTTGGGTTTAGGTTTATCAGATTGCAGTGTAATCATGAATTTCTTTACCTATGACAAAAGGAAAATTTCTAAGACAGCATTTTGATAATGATGGCTGGTAGTTTATAAACACTATTAACTTGAGAATGGTCATAAAAAGCAAGTATAAAACTTCAATACTGCAGATTTCAAGTATTCCTTTTAATAGATTTTTAAGTGCCGAAATTTCCTAGAGGTGTGATCACCTGAAAACGTCTCTCTATAAAGGAAATTACAACAAGTTTAATTTGAGACATCAAAAAACATTTAAAATGACACCACAAAATGTATCTGTAGTTTAAAGGTCAAATTTATTAGCAGAGTTAGGTGTAATATACATGGACTATAAATACTGAACAGCTGACTTTATTCACAGTCAAGCAGAGATATAATCCGTGCCAACCTATTTTGTGGATACTCTTGTTCTTTTGTTCCAAGAAAAGTTTGCGCCGTAAGACTTGGACTTTGGTTTCGGAACCCTTCTCTCTTCAACATCATAGCTCCATCCTAGAAAACAAAAACAAAAATAAACACACAAGAACAGAATTAAAGAGGATACCTGAAGAACACAGCGAGCAGAGGCTAACTTTCATAAATTTAATGTTCATTTATCAGGAGTATGTGTCAACACATTTGAAATATAAATACTTAGTAATGCGTTCCCTTGTAATCCTGTGTGACGAGAGGGTCTAAAGTATTGCCTGAAGATGATTTACCATATCTTAAAGGTGTAAGCCATGATTTAATTTCTCCTTGCTGAATATTACTTGTTCAAATATCCATTAGTTATGTATTATGTAAAAATTTCCATTCCTCTTTGTGGTTTAATATGTGATTTCTTTAGCTGTAATGAGCAACACTGAACAATATAACCCATCCCACTGCTTTCTAAGAGCTGGTGCCTTTACAACAGTTTGGAGCTCACTTGAAGTGATACAGAGAAACATGTACAGAACTATCTATATAAATCAGAGTTAGAGGAGACCATAAGACATTACTTGGTTGAGTTCCCTGGAGTTTGACAGGCTGATTAAACTCAAAAAGTTTTTCAACAATTGTTTCAAGGGCTGTCTACGTTAGAATCCCACTGAAGTATCTGATAACAGTGCAAATTCTTAGGCCTGACCAGAGATCCATTGGATCAGAATCTCTTGTGGGGACCTGGGAATCTGTACTTAATTATGCATAGAAATTTGAGTGCCACTGGTCTAAGCTGTCTGTTCCCTTCTGAGAGTTTATACCTTCTCTCCAAAGCCCTTCTCAGTGTTTTACAGTTTTCTTTCTTTTTTTTTTTTTTAATTTTATTTATTTATTTTTGGCTGCCTTGGGTCTTCGTTGCTGTGCACGGGCTTTCTCTAGTTGCAGCGAGCGGGGGCTATTCTTCATTGAGGCGCACGGGCTTCTCATTGCGGTGGCTTCTCTTGTTGTGGAGTACAGGCTCTAGGCACGCGGGCTTCAGTAGTTGTGGCACGTGGGCTCAGTAGTTGTGGTGCACAGGCTTAGTTGCTCCGTGGCATGTGGCATCTTCCCGGACCAGGGCTCGAACCCATGTCCCCTGCATTGGCAGGCGGATTCTTAACCACTGTGCCACCAGGGAAGTCCCCTGTTTTACAGTTTTGAAAGCTGGACTTATCTCTGTCGGCACCTTCTGCTTTAAGTACAGCTCTCCAGCTCTTCTAAGACGTGGAGACACACCGAATGAACGCACTCCTCCTTGGAAGAATAATTAAGTCAGTCATACTTTTATTCCCTAGTCCAAGCAACCTGTCTGTATAACTCACTTTTCCTCATTAGATCCATTTTCCATCTCTGTAATTTGTCATTCTTCTCTTCTGGAACTTTCTTCAAATAACTCATCTTGAAACATTTGATTCATGGCTGAATCATGCAGTCATATATAAAATGTCCAAACTGAATACTGTAGTCTAATTAAGTAAGCTTCTTGATCTTGTGAGTTGTTATGAATTCTAGTGCCTCTAGGTGAGTATAGTATTTGCTACCACAAAGCTTACGTTTCAACAAGCCTTTTAGAATTCTATTTTGCCATAAGAGTGAAGCCTATGAAACTCAAATCATCAAAGTATACTGCTAGTATGCCTATTTCAGTGCCCAAAAAGGGGAAATAATTAATAACTCCACTGCTAGAACACTATCTTCAAAGAAAGCCCATTTGCTATAAGGAAATGGAGGAGGAATGCAAATGAAACAAATGGTTTAAAATACATCTTACTTTCACAGAACCCAAAATACTGGCATATTAACAAGTGGTTATTTGAATTTCAAAAAATTTCCTAAAGAGCATAAGAATAGTACCTACTTTATAGGTTGTCATGAGGATTAAGCAAGCTAATTCATGTAAAGTCCTGGCATTTATTAAGTTCTATGAGAAAGGTATTTTTCTAAAACCTTTATATGAATTAATATTAGTTCTTTTATATAACTGAGGAAACTGAGGCACAGAATGGTTAGGTAACTAGCACAAGGTCACTCAGCTAGGAAAGGGCAGAAGCAGGATTTGAATACAGTCTGATTCTGGAGCCTGTGCCTTGACTATACTCTATTGTTTCTTGTGGTTTATAGTAAGCACTTGATAAACGTTAAGCTATTATTTCTCCCTCAAGTTTGATTTGCAACTTCCTAGCAACTTATCTTCTATATGAAGTATTAATGTGAATAAAATTTGTCATATTGGAACCCATTAATTTTGAATTTATGATGCTTTGAATCTAGTTAGGCATAATTTGGCCTAGTTATTAACTATAGAAAGGGGTTTTGGTAAGCAAATTAATACTGTGAAGTAAGCATAATTTTAACATTATAAACTTCTCAAGCATTTCCTACATTAATCAGCAAGTGGTGCTGATAATTATAAAATACTCAATTCAGTAAAGCAGGTATAACAATAATATTTACTGAGCATTTGTTATACATTTAACAAATATTATCAATTGCCTTCTCTGTGTCAGGAACTGTTTAGACACCAAAGGTAAAGCAGTAAACAAAAAATTCCCAAACTTCTTCAAGTCAGTAGGGGAGGAGAAGTTAATAAGTAAATGCATAGTATATTACGTGCTAATATAGTAAAACGTACAATTAAAAATATATATTATATACTAATGAGTACTAAAGAGAAAACATTTTAGAGAGGGCAGATAGGGGCACCTTCCGTCCCTGAGAAGATCACATTTGAGCAAAGACATAAAGGACATCAGAGAGTTTAGTCATGTGGATGTCTGGAAAGAGAGCTTGAAGGCAAAAGGAACACAAGTACAAAGACCTCCATTCAGGAATGCGCCTGGTATTCTGTGTTCTAGGTCCTGCACTGAGTTTTAAAATTGAGTTCATAGGTTGCCTGGCTTATGAGGTAGGCATTATAAATACCCTGATTTTATATCTAATTATGAGGAAAAATAGAGAATAGAGACAAGCAGCCTAAAGCCACATGGCTAATAAGTGGCAAAGCCTGGATTTTAATTCAGGTTAAGTCTATGTACCTAACCACCTCATAATAAAATGGCATTTCCCTGTAACTGCAATTTTTATCTATTTCACCCATCTCCTTTCAATCTGTGTGATTTCCTAACTTTTTTTTCTGTTTATTTTTGTAAATGAGTTGAAAAGACCGTTTTAAGAATCCCTGGAAAGTAAGGCTACGTCCTCCATATGTCCCCCCATAGTTGTGAAGAAAGGAAATCATTTCTAGTGTGGATTCTATGTCTGGTTATTGTAATGATTACTGGTAAGTTACCCAAGACTCTGTGATCTTTTCTTGCCAAATGATGGGTGAGAGGACTTACGTTCCCTCCCCCTCTGCCTCCCTACACACACTCTCCAGCCCAATAAAGACACTAAGAGGAACTGAAGAAGAAATGAGAAAGCACTTAGAAATATTTAGGAATTGGTATTATACACACACACACACATACTTGATAATCACTCTCATTTACACAGTTAATCCTTCAACCACGAGGGAGAAAAAGAATTTTTTTTTACTGCATCAGAATGCAGACATAGCTCTATTATCTGTTCTGTCCATGGAGTCTGAAAACGCTGTCAGGGTCACTGCAATGTGAGAAGACTGGGGTTTTGTACACATAAAAGAACAACTGGTTTGGGTTTTCTCCTGGTAACTAAGGAGTGAGCTGACTCTTGGGAATTGTGAGCCAGATTATAGTTGCTGTTGATAGTGATAACAACAATAAATAGAAGTATCATTATAGGGATTGGAATGTGGATGGGCAAAGCACCCTGTGAAACAAACAGAAACACCCATGGAAGAAACCTGCGTTTGCTAACGGCATCCGTCTCTATGCTATTACTTTCTACTTTATCACGGCCACCAGTGATTTTTCTGCGGAAAACTCTGTTCCCAAAGCGACACAAGCGACTGTGTTTCTCTGATTAAGTAAAAGCAAAGAAGGGTATGAGGAAGTCTAATGACAATTCACAATAGAGACTGAAACTCAAGTCAGAGTCTATGTAAATCTCCCTTTGGATTTTTCAGCAGTTTTCTACTATGTAGGACTGACGTTACAATGAAAATTTGCCCTTTTCTGGAACCCTGTTAAGAACCTGACCACATTTCCAAGCATCCCTCTACAAAGTGTTTACCTTACAGTGCCTGGATGAACAAATTTACTGGTCCCACTAAACACTTCATACCACAATCTTTCCCAAATTATTTTTTGTAATATTGTAGCAATATAAAGGCTACTGGGACAAGCTGTAGCTTTAACTAAAAAGACAAGATACCTACAAGGGTAAAAGCACTTGAAAGGACATTGAACATTTGTACTTAACGAGTATGTTACATGAATTGTACTCATCTTTTCTACTTCCTATTTGAAACTTGTTCTTAGAAGGATAGAAGATAATATAACCTGCGGGAAATAAAACATAGACCTTTAAGAATGGAATCTTATTTGTGAAATGTTTAAATTTCCACAGGAATTTCTTTTTCAACCTGAAAATTTTTTTTTTAAAGAAATAACTCAAACTTGAGTTTTTGAATGAGATTATGAAAGTGAGAACGCTTGCACTCTCTGAAGAATGCTTGTATAAAATCAAGGTGTAGTCTATGACAATGGTTTCATGTGTTGTTGTTCTGTTGTTCTGGTTGTTCTGAAAACCAGCCCTTGCTCCTCCCAGCTGTGCAACAGAAGAAGATCAAAGCAACTGAGTCTAAGGCAGCTGCCCAGGGATGGGGTAAAGCTCCTAGGGCTGCCGTCACTTCCCACTGAGGAGAGCAGCCATATGGCATGGATTAACCACAAATCCAACCAACGGCACCCAAATGATGAGAAGCTGACTCCCTTTGCTGTTTCACACACTGGAATGCTTTCACAAAGATATTTTGAACTTTAAGTCCTAGTATCAGAGAAATACCTCTGGCAAATGCTCCAATAAACTTAAAATGTGATCTGTGATATCCCATGCTCAATTTCTTTTTCAGAAATATGCCCATTTATTTTGTTGACCTCCAGATTGTGGCTGGGATATTCTACTTCCTATGATATGAATGTTTGGTGTAACCTTTTAAAATACTACCAAAAAACAAAAAACAGAAAAGCCTCTGAACAAAACGAGACCCCAATAATTTATGAATTCCATGTATGAGACAAAAGAAAATCCCATTCATTTAAATTTACAGAACCATTTTATTTATGGTTCAGTAATGCAGAAATACAGAGAAACATTCATCAGTGTTTTTACTGCTTGTGAAATGTTACCTCTAGTAACCTTGGTTCAAGTCCTGTTAAAGGTCTTTCTCCTCCAATAACCTACTCGCAAACTCTGATAATATTTGGAAGTGAAGGGTTTAATGATTTTTCCTACTGTCCATTTGTGTACAAAGTAAGAACGATCACATAATTTGGCACAAACTGACATACCTGGCAGTCACTGCTAACAGAGGCATGGGATCAGAATAGCAAAGACTTTGAGAGGTATGCTGATACTTAGAAAGTTTCAAGATTCCCCACCAGGCCATGGACCCATACTATGCGCCTAGGTAAAAGCAAAGCATAAACTTAAAATATAATTTAAGGAAGGAAGGGGAGGAGGAAGAAAAGTAGCTTTACAGGCACTCATTTTAAAAGTACCTCGGGACTTCCCTGGTGGTCCAGTGGTTAAGCCTCTGCGCTTCCACTGCAGGTAAGCGCCGGTTTGATCCCTGGTCGGGGAAATAAATAAGATCCTGCATGCCGCGTGATGTGGCCAAAAAAAAAAAAGTAACTCTATTTGAAATTCTCACGTATCTAATATTTTGGGGGAGAGGAAGAGGTTCAGAATAATTTAAAAATATCTTAGATCTTCTTTTAGAAAATATTATAGAGGAGAAATGTATTTTGGATACACTGGCAAAGCAATTCTTTCCATGAAAATTATATAAGATGGATTAGCAACACCCTACACCTGCAACAGCTGCAAGACCAAAAAAAAAAAAAAAAAACCTTTGATATGATAGTTAATGCCCCCTTATATTTTATCTGTTCAAATAATATAGTTGCTATACAGTATTATTATTTTGGAGCCACATTATTCAGAATTTGCCACAAAACAAACTCGTTTGTGTTCCAAAAGTACATTTGAAAATCAGTCATTAGAAATTTACAACACATTTTTCTAGAGAACGAAACTATACAACAAAGGTAGATGTTCAAAAATCACTCAGATTTTGACATAATTGATCTGGGTGTGGTCTGTGTGTAGGGATCTCCAGAATCCTGTAGATTTCCAGAATCCTGTATAACCCAAAATATACTAGAACCTCACTAAGCGAACATGTATAACACTATCTCTATGAGAAAAATTATTTCAGACTTCCAACAGGGAATCTAAGAAATTCACGTCTGTCTGTCTTTCTGTCTTTCTCCTTAGCAGCCAAACTGAACATTTCCCTAGCCACAAGACAGTCAGTACTGGGACTGGGGATTGGGAAGAAAGAATTCTGTAGAAAAAAAATTTGGTGCTTCAGTAGAGACTATGCAGTGTTTATAGAACAACAGATCATAGCTCTGTTTATCTTCTTTGAGTTACTTTGCAATTCCAAACGTTGTATGTACAAATAATCTTCATTATTCGCAGATTCTGTATTTTCAAATTCGCCTACTCACTAAAATTCATTTGTAAACCCAAAATGAATACTTGGGATGCTTCCATGGTCATTCATGACATGCACAGAGCAATGAAAATTTTGAGTCACCCAACACACATGCTCCAGCTGAGATCAAACAAGGTAATGCTCTGCCTTCTTGTTTCGGCTCTCACACTGTAAACAAGTATCCTTTTTGTAGTCTATTCACAGCCACGTTTTTTGCATTTTTGTGCTTCTTGTTGGTAATTT
Source organism: Eubalaena glacialis (assembly GCF_028564815.1). Classification (NCBI taxonomy): domain Eukaryota; kingdom Metazoa; phylum Chordata; class Mammalia; order Artiodactyla; family Balaenidae; genus Eubalaena; species Eubalaena glacialis. Next base: position 41,280,250 of record NC_083719.1, on the reverse strand, counting down.
CACTGTTTAAAATGACCCCAAGGGTAGTGGTTTAGTGCTGTTTAGTGTTTCTAAGTGCAAGAAGGCTGTGATGTGCCAACTTGTGTTAGATAAGCGTCATTCAGGTGTAAGGTATAATGCTGTTGGCCATGAGTTCAATGTTCATGAATCAACAAAATACATTAAACAAGGTACTTTTAAACAGAAACACACATAAAAACAAGATGGTGTATTAACTGGCTGACAAAATTTTGTGATCAGAGTCTCACAGGAATCATTTTCCCTAGGAGCAATATTTCAGTATTCACTAATTTAGTGTTTGTGGTGATTTTATAAAACATAACTACCATGAATAATGAGAATCAACTGTACTTGATGGATATATAAATTCTGTCCTGCCTGGTGACTCCCTAGGCCTTGGAAAAACCAGTTTTGTCTCTATTTGCAATTCATCTCATTCTTTCACTCTACATAAATTTGTGTTGTACTGACTTTTCCTTTGAACTGGTTATAATGCCTGCCTGGCTCCCTTATTTCGTGAGTAAAATAAATTCTTCAACACATGTTCACTTATATCTATATTAAATCATAATCTCATCTTTTTCAGGATATTCTTTTAACAATTTTGGAGGTCCTACTGAGATGCGCAATAGGTTCACCAACCAAAACCAAGTAAACTTCTTCACCAGAAGTTGTGTACCTTATTTTAAGCTCAGGCATATCTTTTCTTGGCTTCTGAAAGTAAGAGAGAGAACTTTGCTGATTCTCATTTTTCAAGTTTCAATGTTGTTCTCTACTAATTTGGGGAACTGATTTTAAGGTCTGATCATTTAATGATTCCTTTAAAATGGATTAGTGGGGACTTCCCTGGTGGCTCAGTGGTTAAGAATCTGCCTGCCAATGTAGGGGACACGGGTTTGATCCCTGGTCTGGGAAGATCCCACATGCCATGGAGCAACTAAGCCCGTGCACCGCAACTACTGAGCCCTTGTGCTGCAACTACTGAAGCCCACGTGCCTAGAGCCCACGCTCTGCAACAAGAGAAGCCACCACAATGAGAAGCCCACGCACCACAATGAAGAGTAGCCCCCGCTCACCGCAACTAGAGAAAGCCCGCACACAGCAACAAAGACCCAACGCAGCCAAAAATAAATAAAAAATAATAATAATAAAAAAATTTTTTAATTAATTAAAAAAAAATAAAATGGATTAATAGCTTTAGAAATCCATTCTCAGATGAGAAAAGACAGAAAATCTGGTTTGTTAGTCCTTTCTATTTGAGGTCAAATAAATGAAGAAGTTGTAATCACTGAGTAGAGAACAGCTCTTTAGTGTGGACCAGTGAATATTAAAATTCTATGTGTACTATTAACCCATGGCTGAAATTTCAGAATTGAAATTATAAGTTCTTTGTGTGACTATGTGTCTGTCTACATAACCTATTAATTCAGAAATGCCTTTACTTCTCATTATGTGTGTGGCTAATGTTTTTCTACCTCCAGATGGAATTAATGAATTAGATTATAAAATATCTTTAAGGGGCTCTGTTCTGACTGGGTATAGAGAAAATACGTGCTTGTATAAGTGGAATATTCCTAAAATGAGGAAACTGAATTTCTAATACCTTTTTTTTAAATTAATTAATTTATTTATTTTTGGGTGTGTTGGGTCTTCATTTCTGTGCGAGGGCTTTCTCTAGTTGTGGCAAGCGGGGTCCACTCTTCATCGCGGTGCGCGGGCCTCTCACTATCGCGGCCTCTCTTGTTGCGGAGCACAGGCTCCAGACGCGCAGGCTCAGTAGTTGTGGCTCACGGGCTTAGTTGCTCCGCGGCATGTGGGATCTTCCCAGACCAAGGCTCGAACCCGTGTCCCCTGCATTGGCAGGCAGATTCTCAACCACTGCGCCACAAGGGAAGCCCTCTAATACCATGAATGTGCTAGGTTTAAAAAGTATTCTTATAGGACCTAACAAACATTTAAGAATTCAAATTCAGGTAATATAGGTAAATTTTGGCAAATGGCAAATTTAATTTTTGTTTAATAAAAACAGCTATGTTTTCTCTAATATATCAGTGTTAAATATAACACAAGCATAGATTTTTATTCTACCTGAATACGTTCTTTCTAAACTTATACAAGTTTTCTGATCAAATAAGCTACCATTACTTCTGTTCAATGTTTTACAATCCTGCAAAATGTAAATTTGTGTTTATCTACAATGATTAGTTATTCTAACAATTTTATTTCAACACTAATTACATTTTGCAATATGTCACCTTTAAAATTAATTTCCAGGATCTTTAGGTAACCTAAAACCTTAAATGATATTAATGAATATTTATTAGATACCTAGATAATTTCTACAATAAAATACTGAACAGTTGATTACTAAGCAAAAACTTAAATTTATGTACTTTTGCTTCTTTTATACACTACAGGGAGGCTGTATCTTTGGTTTGTTAATGGACACGTTCATTTTTGCCACTTGGATAAGTTGGACTATAAGGAATGCACACGGAAGATGGCTTACTAGGAGGACGCGGAATTTGCGTCTCCTCACAACTAGGGCACCTACCAGGCACCGGTGGGGAACCAGGGTCACCTAAGGGGACGGGAGGAACCCCCAGCGACCAGGTACGACGTGGGGAGTGAAGGGGGAGGAGAAGTGGAGGGGGGATGGGACTGGCACCCCTGAGGGGTGGCTGGGGGAGGGGAAGGGATCCCATGCCTGAAGGGGGAAATTGGTGAACCATTAGGAGGGCAGAGGATCAAAAGGGAGCGTGGCCAGGTTTCCCCTGCCCACCTGGATCCCCAGGAACCTGTTGAGATCCTGGGCCAAATTCTCTGCCCACCTAGGCCCCCTCCAGCTGCCTGGGTCCTGAGGGAATGGGAGGGAGGGAAGGGGGTGCAAAAGTAAAGGCCGGACCGATGGGACCGGCACCCCTGAGGGGTGGCTGGGGGAGAGGAGTTCCTACACCCAGTGGGACCCACCCACAATTAGAGGTCCAGTGGTGACAGGGGAGACCCTGGGGGAGATGGTGGGGGAGGAGTGTGAAGGAATGGAAGGGAACACAGCCAGGGCTTTCCCTGGCCACTTAGGCACCAGGAAGCCTGTTGGGCTCCTGGGCCTAATCCTCTGCCCTCAGAGCCTCCCTCCTGCTGCACAGAGCCCAAGCCCACCCCTACACCCCCACCCAGGGCCCTACCTCTACACTCGGAGAACCCCTCCAATGCGCTGGGCCTAAACCCCACCCACACACCCTCACCCAGGGCCTTTCCTCCAAACCCCGGAACGTCACACTCAAGAGGCCCTTCCTTTCCACTTGCTGCCTCTCCCCTTCCCAGCAGGTCCTAAGCAGAGGCCCTGCCCCATGCTTAAACATCGCCCCACCTAGGCCACACCCCCAGGGCCTTTCCCAGCTATGTGGGTACTGAGCCTAGGACCTGCCCCACCCTAAACCCTGCCCCTGCCTAAGTTCCACCCCCTGCCTAAGCTCCGCCCTCATAGCCAAGGATTTTTTCTTTTCTTTATTCCTCTTTTAGATTGGAGGTCTGTTTTACGTTGTTGATTCATTGTTGTTCATTCTTTCATATCTTTATTTTTCCTAATCTTTTATTTTTCTAATTTTATTTTATTCTTTATACTTTGTTAATGATCTCTCCTTTTGGCTTGTTCCCCATGCCCCCCCTTTTTTGTTGTTTTTTTTCTGCTGTGGTTTTATTTTACCTTGTTGCAGTTGTTTCAATTATAGTTTTATTTTTCCTAATATATTTTTTATCTTTCTAATTTTATTTTCTTTTTTATTCTTTGACATTGTACTTCTCCTTGTTTCCTTCCCTCCCTCCCTCCTTCCTTCCTTTCTTTTTTTTTTATTGTGCCATAAAGCTTGCGGGATCTTGGTTCCCAGGCCGGAGGTCAGGCTTGAGCTCCTTTGGTGGGAGCTCCGAGTCAAAACCACTGGACTAACAGAGAACCTCAGACCCCAGGGAATATCAGTCGGAGTGAGGCCTCCTGGAGGTCCTCATCTCAGCACTAAGAACCAGCTCTATCTAACTAACTACCTGCAAACTCCAGTGCTGGATGTCTCAGGCCAAACAACCAGTAAGAGAAGAATACAGCACCACCAATCAAAACAAACAAAAAAAACGAAACGACAAAAAAATATGTTACAGACAAATGAGCAAGGTAAAAACCTCCAAGACCAAATAAATGAAGAAGAAATAGGCAACCTACTTGAAAAAGAATTCAGAGTAATGACAGTAAAGATGATCCAAAATCTCAGAAACAGAATGGAGAAAATACAAGAAACATTTAACAAGGGCCTAGAAGAACTAAAGAGCAAACAAACAGTGATGAACAACACAATTACTGAAATTAAGAATACTCTAGAAGGAATCAATAACAGAATAACTGAGGCAGGCAGAAGAATGAATAAGTGAGCAGGAAGATAAAATGGTGGAAATAACTGCCAGGGAGCAGAATAAAGAAAAAAGAATGAAAAGAATTGAACACAATCTCAGAGACCTCTGGGACAGCAGTAAATGCACCAACATTTGAATTATAGGGTTCCCAGAAGAAGAAGAGAAAAAGAAAGGGACTGAGAAAATATTTGAAGAGATTACAGTTGAAAACTTCCCTAATATGGGAAAGGAAATAGCCAATCAAGTCCAGGAAGCGCAGAGAGTCCCATACAGGATAAATCCAAGGAGAAACACTCCAAGACACATATTAATCAAACTATCAAAAATTAAATACAAAGAAAAAATATTAAAAACAGCAAGGGAAGAACAACAAATGACATACAGGGAATCCCCATAAGGTTAACAACTGATTTTTCAGCAGAGACTCTGCAAGCCAGAAGGGAGTGGCAGGACGTATTTAAAGTGATGAAAGGGAAAAACCTACGACCAAGATTACTCTACCCAGAAAAGGTCTCATTCAGATTCGATGGAGAAATTAAAACCTTTACAGATAAGCAAAAGTTAAGAGAATTCAGCACCACCAAACCAGCTTTACAACAAATGCTAAAGGAACTTCTCTAGGCAGGAAACACAAGAGAAAGAAAAGACCTACAATAAAAAACCCAAAACATTTAAGAAAATGGTAATAGGAACATACATATGGATAAGTACCTTAAATGTAAATGGTTAAATGCTCCAACCAAAAGACACAGACTGGCTGAATGGATACAAACACAAGACCCGTATATATGCTGTCTACAAGAGACCCACTTCAGACCTAGGAAAACATACAGACTGAAAGTGAGGGGATGGAAAAAGATATTCCATGCAAATGGAAATCAAAAGAAAGCTGGAGTAGCAATTCTCATATCAGACAAAATAGACTTTAAAATAAAGACTATTACAAGAGGCTAAGAAGGACACTACATAATGATCAAGGGATCAATCCCAAAAGAAGATATAACAAATGTAAATATTTATGCACCCAACATAGGAGCACCTCAATACATAAGGCAAATGCTAACAGTCATAAAAGGGGAAATAGACAGTAACACAATAGTAGGGGACTTTAACACCCCGCTTTCACCAATGGACAGATAATCCAAAATGAAAATAAATAAGGAAACACAAGCTTTAAATGACACATTAAACAAGATGGACTTAACTGATATTAATAGGACATTCCATCCCAAAACAACAGAATACACTTTCTTCTCAAGTGCTCATGGAACATTCTCCAGGATAGATCATAGCTTGGGTCACAAATCAAGCCTTGGTAAATTTAAGAAACTTGAAATCAAGTATCTTTTCTGACTACAACACTATGAGACTTGATATCAATTACAGGAAAAAAACTGTAAAAAATACAAACACATGGAGGCTAAACAACACACTACTAAATAACCAAGAGATCACTGAAGAAATCAAAGAGGAAATCAAAAAAATACCTAGAAACAAATGACAATGAAAACACGATAACCCAAAACCTATGGGATGCAGCAAAAGCAGTTCTAAGAGGGAAGTTAATAGCAATACAATCCTACCTCAAGAAACAAGAAACATCTCAAATAAACAACCTAACCTTACACCTAAAGCAATTAGAGAAAGAAGAACAAAAAAACCCCAAAGTTAGCAGAAGGAAAGAAATCATAAAGATCAGATCAGAAATAAATGAAAAAGAAATGAAGGAAACAATAGCAAAGATCAGTAAAACTAAAAGCTGGTCCTTTGAGAAGATAAACAAAATTGATAAACCATTAGCCAGACTCATCAAGGAAAAAAGGAAGAAGACTCAAATCAACAGAATTAGAAATGAAAAAGAAGTAACAACTGACACTGCAGAAATACAAAGGATCATTAGAGATTACAATAAGCAACTATATGCCAAGAAAATGGACAATCTGGAAGAAATGGACAAATTCTTAGAAAAGCACAACCTTCCGAGACTGATTCAGGAAGAAATAGAAAATATAAACAGACCAATCACAAGCACTGAAATTGAAACTGTGATTAAAAATCTTCCAACAGGGCTTCCCAGATGGTGCAGTGGTTGAGAATCTGCCTGCCAATGCAGGGGACACGGGTTCGAGCCCTGGTCTGGGAAGATCCCACATGCTGCAGAGCAACTAGGCCCGTGAGCCACAACTACTGAGCCTGCACGTCTGGAGCCTGTGCTCCGCAACAAGAGAGGCCGCGACAGTGACAGGCCAGCGCACCACGATGAAGAGTGGCCCCCGCTTGCCGCAACTAGAGAAAGCCCTCGCACAGAAACAAAGACCCAACACAGCCAAAAATTAAAAAAAAAAAAAAAAGCAATATTAAAAAAAAGAAATCTTCCAACAAACAAAAGCCCAGGACCAGATGGCTTCACAGGTGAATTCTATCAAACATTTAGAGAAGAGCTAACACCTATCCTTCTCAAACTCTTCCAAAATATAGCAGAGGGAGGAACACTTCCAAACTCATTCTATGAGGCCACCATCACCCTGATACCAAAACCAGACAAAGATGTCACAAAGAGAGAAAACTACAGGCCAATATCACTGATGAACATAGATGCAAAAATCCTCAACAAAATACTAGCAGACAGAATCCAACAGCACATTAAAAGGATCATACACCATGATCAAGTGGGGTGTATCCCAGCAATGCAAGGATTCTTCAATACATGCAAATCAATGTGCTATACCATATTAACAAATTGAGTATAAAAACCATATGATCATCTCAACAGATGGAGAAAAAGCTTTTGACAAAATACAACACCCATTTATGATAAAAAACTCTCTAGAAAGTAGGCATACAGGGAACCTACCTTGACATAATAAAGGCCATATATGATAAACCTACAGCCAACATCATTCTCAATGGTGAAAAACTGAAACCATTTCCACTAAGATCAGGAAAAAGACAAGGTTGCCCACTCTCACCGCTATTATTCAACATAGTTTTGGAAGTTTTAGCCACAGCAGTCAGAGAAGAAAAAGAATCCAAGTCAGAAAAGAAGAAGTAAAACTGTCACTGTTTGCAGATGACATGATACTATACATAAAGAATCCTAAAGGTGCTACCAGAAAACTACTAGAGCTAATCAGTGAATGTGGTAAAGTAGCAGGATACAAAATTAATGCACAGAAATCTCTTGCATTCCTATACACTAATGATGAAAAATCTGAAAGAGAAATTAAGGAAACACTGCCATTTACCATTACAACAAAAAGAATAAAATACCTAGGAATAAACCTACCTAAGGAGACAAAAGACCTGTATGCAGAAAACTATACAGTACTGATGAAAGCAATTAAAGGTGATACAAACAGATGGAGAGGTATACTATATTCTTGGATTGGAAGAATCAATATTGTGAAAATGACTATACTACCTAAAGCAATCTACAGATTCAATGCAATCCCTATCAAACTACCAATGGCATTTTTCACAGAACTAGAACTAAAAATTTCACAATTTGTATGGAAACACAAAAGACCCCGAATAGCCAAAGCAATCTTGGGAAAGAAAAATGGAGCTGGAAGAATCAGGCTCCCGGACTTCAGACTAAACTACAAAGCTACAGTAATCAAGACAGTATGGTACTGGCACAAAAACAGAAATACAGATCAATGGAACAGGATAGAAAGCCCAGAGACAAACCCACGCACATATGGTCACCTTATCTTTGATCAAGGAGTCAAGAATATACAATGGAGAAAAGACAGCCTCTTCAATAAGTGGTGCTGGGAAAACTGGACAGCTACATGTAAAAGAATGAAATTAGAACACTTCTATCACCATACACAAAAATAAACTCAAAATGGATTAAAGACCTAAATGTAAGGCCAGACACTCTAAAACTCTTAGAGGAAAAAACAGGCAGAACACTCCATGACATAAATCACAGCAAGATCCTTTTTCACCCACCTTCTAGAGAAATGGAAATAAAAACAAAAATAAACAACTGGGACCTAATGAAACTTAAAAGCTTTTGCACAGCAAAGGAAACCATAAAGAAGATGAAAGGACCACCCTCAGATTGGGAGAAAACATTTCAAATGAAGCACCTGACAAAGGATTGATCTCCAAAATATACAAGCAGCTCATGCAGCTCAGTATCAACAAAACAAACAACCCAATCCAAAAATGGGCAGAAGACCTAAATAGACATTTTCCCACAGATATACAGCTTGCAACAAACACATGAAAAGATGCTCAACATCACTAATCATTAGAGAAATGCAAATCAAAACTACAATGAGGTATCACCCCACACCAGTCAGAATGGCCATGAAAAAATTTACAAACAATAAATGCTGGAGAGGGTGTGGAGAAAAGGGAACCCTCTTGCACTGTTGGAGGAATGTAAATTGATACAGCCACTATGGAGAACAGTATGGAAGTTCCTTAAAAAACTAAAAATAGAACTACCATATGACCCAGCAGTCCCACTACTGGGCATATACCCTGAGAAAACCATAATTCAAAAAGAGTCATGTACCACAGTTTTCACTGCAGCACTATTTACAATAGCCAGGATATGGAAGCAACCTAAGTGTCCATCGACAGATGCCTGGATAAAGAAGATGTGGCACATATATACAATGGAATATTACTCAGCCATAAAAAGAAATGAAATTGAGTTATTTGTAGTGAGGTGGATGGACCTAGAGTCTGTCATACAGAGTGAAGTAAGTCAGAAAGAGAAAAACAAATACTGTATGCTAACACATATATGTGGAGTCTTAAAAAAAAAAAAGGTTCTGATGAACCTAGGGGCAGGACAGGAATAAAGACTCAGACGTAGAGAATGGACTTGAGGACACGGGGAGGGGGAAGGGTAAGCTGGGATGAAGTGAGAGAGTGGCATGGACATATATACACTACCAAACGTAAAATAGCTAGCTAGTGGGAAGCAGCCACGTAGCACAGGGAGATCAGCTTGGTTCTTTGTGACCACCTAGAGGGGTGGGATAGGGAGGGTGGGAGAGAGATGCAAGAGGGAGGGGATATGGGGATATATGTATGCATATAGCTGATTCACTTTGTTATACAGCAGAAACTAACACAACACTGTAAAGCAATTATACTCCAATAAAGATGTTAAAAAGAAAAAAGAATGCACACAGTTGTAGAAAGTTGTGTTATGTGTATTAATGACCGTTGCTTGTCTACTAAAATGCTGGTGTGCAAGAGTTTTCAACTTATGTCTGTTTTCTCTATGAAATCAAAGTAACTTTCGTCAAAAGATAGAATTAATATACACAAATGAAACTCCACTGGGAGTGATGGTGGCAAAGGGTATAACTTTGTATGCAAGGTTATGAGATGTGTTTTTGTTTACCAAGGGGAAAAGAGAATAGTTAGGTCCTAAAGTAAAATGGCTGTTCCAGAATAAGAAAGAGAATCATGAAGGACAAAACCTGAATGGGTACAGAAAGTTATGTAAGATTTGGAAAAAGTAAATTTTATTTGCCTTAGATTACAGTATGTTTGGAAAATAAGTCTGAAAAGCTATGATATGTGTTAAAATCCTTGCAAAGTCTGCTCCATTTTGATGGGCTTGCTTCATTAGTTTACTGTTTATTGCCTTCACCTACAAAATGAAGGGTTATTCTTTTTGTCTAATCTGCCAGATTGCAAAGATTCTGTGGCTTAAGAGAATAACTTTATATGCTTTATGTTGACTTTAAGTACTTGATGACTTATGTAAGAGCTCAGGTTCTTCACAGTTATGCTAATTTCTATGTTTATAAGTTTGTCACTTTGACATAAGCAGTCAAATACTGTTTCTCAGGCACCTATGATTCTATTTCCTAAATGTTCAAATCTATTGAAAATGTTTTATTTTTGCCTCCCACAAATCAAATCCTAAATGTAAAATAAAATATTCAGCGTATCTTTGCACCTAAAACTATCTTTGTGATTTTCCACAGGCCCTCTGGGGAATCTCAGATATGTGTGCTTTCAACTTTGTAAAAAGAGAAGTGCTAGAAACAATTAGATTTATTTGATATGTTACTATTGATGAGCTACATTGGAAGAGCTGTCAAGTCAGAAGAGACGCCTAACCATCCTGAGGTTAAATCTGTATGGCTAAAATGTTATTAATATAAGTATTTCACAAATTGTATGCTATATGCTAAGTATAGAGATTTGTCAATACCCTCACTGTCTATGATAGGTTTTATTTATCTGATCTCTGGTGCTGCTTTGCCTGATACCAGAAAACGGCATAGGTTATCAGTCACAATTTCAGTTAATTTTAAAAACATTAACTTGGTTGCATCCTTACTTCTTTAGTTCAGATCTTTTATCTTTAGGCCACTATATGTCAACTAGGAATCCATACCGCATATCTATGGAGTTTTATTAATATATAGATGTTTAGGACCTACCCTAGACTTATTGGATTTTTTTACTTGATATATTTTTTGACATATTCTTACTATATGTTTGGTATAGTCATGGTATATTATGTCTCAGGATTACTTTGTCTTAAGATTTTTTTCTCTGTAAAGAGTATGTTCATCTATTTTCATAACTTAGATGAACAGTCACTGTCTTCTTTGAAAATAGGCTTACCTAATTGTGTACAGATATTTTGTCTGTAACATTTTTTGGAATGCCTTTAAATTGCATTATTCTTGTTATTAACTCCTATCATATATTTCACTTTTGAAATTTATCTGTAATGTTAACTACATCCATTTTAAGTCTTTAATCATTTATGAAAAGATTGTTAAATTTTACTCTACTGCTTCCCTAAGAGTTCTTACAAACAGCTGCAGGCAGAGAGCTTTATCTTCAACAATGAAAGACTGTCTCAAAGCCCTGTGAAGAATATGTATAGGCTTCTGATGGCATCACTTAAACAATTATAAGACCGTATCAGTGGACTCAGTCAAAATTTCCAGAACTCTAGTTAAGAAGCAGATACATTTATGATCCAGTGAAACAAGAATTAGTTATACAGGACTGAAAAAATTGATGAGAGATAATTCTATGGTTTGGGGGAGAATATTTTTGATATTGTTTTAACGTTCTATTTTCTAGACATATCAGGAAGTTCTTTCCCTCTCCTCTTGAGGTATCTATAACTCATTACAATTTAACAGAAACAATGGTTATGCAACCAAGGCCTTACCTGGAATGACATATTATTTGAGAATGATGCTCATTTACTCAGGTATGACCAGACATTTGTAAGGAACTAAAGTTGACTTTATGGAGCCAATGCTTCCAAAGTCCTTCCATGGCACTAGGGCTTACGAAGTTCCCTAAGGTATTAAGGAACCTTAGGATATTTTTGGGACCTTGAGAAGGGAGGAATTTGCCCAATTTAATAGGTACTGCAGGAGAAATCTGGTGGCAAGTTATTGGCTTGGCTTCCTAGTCTTAAAAGGGTTTGAAAAATCCAATTTGAGATTCCTTATGAAATTTTCAGCAAAGCAAATGTAAGAAAGCTTATGTGGTAAAGAGGAGTAGAATATGCCATTCCAAAATATGCCTCTTTGGCAATAAGGATTATCTTGAGCTGGTTATTTTTAAGAAACAGTAAACACAGGAAATCTCTGAAAACAGAGAAGTTGCCCTTTTCTGAGGGACATTTACATTTATAAGGGAAATTTCCATTTGTAAGGTGTCTCCTTCTCTGTAGCAGGAGGAGAAAGGATGACTAAAACTCTAGAAACTTATTAATGGAGAAGGCTTGAACTTAAATCTGCATAACAACCATACCCTTGTTTATGATACTTTGCCTGATAACCTCCCATAACTCACTCCCCACCCACAATATCTCTTGTCTTTAACTGAAGACAGTATTTAAGGACTAAGAATTAAATTGACATGAGATAGATGAACAGGGGAAAATCAAACATAAGTTTCATAACATATATACATAGGAGAGACCCAGCAGAAGTAATTAAAAACTGCCAAGGCCCTCACCTTAAATACCATCCTCAGCTAAAGACAAAAGAGAACACTGAGGATAAGGAAAGTCAATTCTGTGAGATCACCAGGAAAAAAACAGTAAACCAGGGTGAGATTGTTATGCAGATTTAAGTCATTGCCTTCTCCACTGATAAAGAGTTTCCAGGAGATAAGGTCATCCCCCTCTTTCAGGTACATCCAGGGAGATACACTTACAAATCGAGATTTCCCTTATAAATGTAAATGCTTATTACAAAAGGGTAACTCCTACTTTCCTCCAAGTATGCAGTTTCTTAGAAAATAATCAGCTTAAAATAATTAATATGCCAAAGAAACATATTTTGGGGTGGCAAATTCTGCTCCCCTACAGAGTAAAATAAATCCTTTAACAAGCATTTATATGAGAGTCATAATTCTTACTTTTGTTTTGAAAGTTGTCTTTTCTTGTTCGTTTTATTTTTTTGAAAGTTGTTTTTTTAATAATAGATATATGGATGTGAGGTTGAGACCCTCATTACAAGGTTTAAATTAGGCGGAAATCCAGACCTTGCTGATGGTGTCCACTTCTGGGGTAATTCTACATTCTGGGCTGCAACTCCAATTATCTCTTTATTTTCCTGAATCCAGGGCCTAACCTGTCTGCTTCCTTAGTTGCTTCCACCTTCTATTACTTCAGAGGTGGGTTTTCCTCCCCAAGAGACCACTACAGCAGTTTCAGTGCTTATTCTCTGTTGTCCTATTCCTGAAGGAAACCCTCCTCTATTTTGAGAATTTCAAAGAGTTTTTACAGCTAACAGCAATGAGAAAAACACAGGGGGTAAAATGACATACCAGAGGAAACTCACAAAGTTTCAAATCAGATCAAATGGGGGTGGGGGTGAGGGAAGCCATTCTGGTTCCATTAGCATGTAAATGGTAGTAGATCCTAGCTTGCTATGGAAATTTTCCACAGCTTCTACCTCCTCTCTCAAGGATGCAGCTTCCTTCTCCTCCCCCACCCTTTGACTCCAACATGAAACAAGAAAAGACAAAAGCCACACGGGTGAGAAAGGTGGGTCTTTTCTGTACACAAAGAACTAAAATAAGGTTCATCTACATTTCAGAGGAAACCTCAGATAACCTTTCTTTGTAAAAAGAAAAAGCATCTTTGAAGAGTTCCTCTGGAATATATGCTGCATTCAAAGGGGGACCTTTAGGATGAGGAAGATGAGGCTCTGGAGTTAAAACCCAAAGACAGGGGTATTTGTAATTTACTTTGTGTATGTTGGGGGAGGGAGAAGTAAGAGGTGGGAAGCAGGGGGAAAAAGAAGCCATGGGAAAGTATTCAGCCTTTTCTTCTATCCCACTCCCCAGTTCACAGAACCAGCCTTCCACAGGAAGTGAGGTATGGTGAGAAGGGAGACCTAGGCAAAAAAGAGGAGCAGAGAGGTAGTTGCACGGAATTATCAATAGCAGGAAGAAGAAAACTTTTAGTCTTAGAGATGAGGGCATTCTAAGGTAAAAAGATGGACTTACACAATGCCTTATTTGATTAAGAAATTGAAAATAGGTGATTAACATGGGTTTTATGATGTAATATAGGTCTCTTTTAGCTATTTTATTTCACTATTATATGTAATGTAAGAGTTTACACTTATCCTTGATTGATATTGGGTAAGAGTGTCTGAAGAACAGAACTGTATTTCTTTTTTTTTAATTTTTAAAAAAATTTTACTTTATTTTTTGGTCAAGCAGTGCAACTTGTGGGATCTTAGTTCCCCAACCAGGGATTGAACCCAGGCCCTCGGCAGTGAAAGTGCTGAGTCCTAACCACTGGACTACCAGGGAATTCCCTCCATTTCTTAAGTAATAAAATGTGAACTTTTCAAAATTGGGTAAGTTTTCCTGTTTTTTTTTTATATTCACCATAGAATATATATTAATGAAATACTTAGAATATGTGTATAATGAATGTCTTGTATAGCTTGAAGTATTCTAGATTAGTGCTGTCCAATAGAAACATAATGTGAACCATACATATGATTTTAAATTATCTAGGAGCAACATTTTAAAAAATGACTAAAAAGAAACAGGTAAGCCTTTAATCATTTTTTTCCCTAGCCCAATACATATCTGAAATATTATCATTTTAATATGTAATCAATATAAAAATTAGATATTTAATGTCTTTTTATACTAAGTTGCTGAAATCCAATGTATATTTTACACTTAACAGCACACCTCAATTCCAACTAAACACATTTCAAGTGCTACACAGCCACGTGTGCCTACCATACTGGACAGTGCACATCTAGATGACTGACTTTTTAAGATCTACCAGCAGCATAGAATCATAGAAGAAACACTGGACTTGGAACCTAGAAACTTGGGCCCTATCAGCTGGGAGCTTTGTGATGGATACTGATCTTGTTTTATTAACTTCTCTAGGTCTCAGTATCCTTTAAAAAGAAAAGTTTAGAACAAATAGCATACAGCTTGGAAATAACTCTAAAGTTATGAAATAATCATCTTAAGTACACTGGAATATATACTTTAGGGTACTAACTCTTAAACTAAGGATAAGCTTCAAATTAACTTCACAGAAAAACGTTTATTGGTTGCATTTTACAAACACACTAAAATATAAGAAATTGCTAATCATTCTACTATAATTTTGTTTCTTCAGGTTTCTACTTAGAGGGAATTAACAGTTCTTCTAAAAGATAGAACAAGTAGCCAAATTAATTTAAAGTGATTTAAGGAAAAGTTTAAAACATGATCTGGAGAATAATTTATAACATCACTAAATATACTGTTGAATTTACCAATTTTTATCGAGTACATCAAAAGATGAAGATGAATGAGACTGGGTGTTTTCCCTGGTAGGTGCTTATAATTCAGTAAGCAGGGTAAAGTATTACAGTTTGAGTAAGAGGACTATGCCTTATTAACTAATGATCCCCAGAACCTAGCCACCACTGCTGGCATATGACAGGGTACTTAACATATGTATGACTGAATGCAATACAAAAGAAGTAAAATACAATACCATACTAGAAGAGCTGTAAGAAAGGAACAAATCATTGTGGAAGTTAAAAGGAAGAGAGAGCACATCTATTTGGAGGTGGGAGATGGAGGTGGGAAAGGGAAATAAGAAAAGGGATCAGGAAGGAGATAACATTTAAAATGTATTTTGAAGACTAGGTTGGAGCTCACAGGCAGGAAAAAAGAAGAGAAAGAGAACAGAATGAGGAAGAGGTTATAGAAGGAAGAAACTAAAGCAGGCTTGGGGATAAGGGCAGGAAGAAGAGCTGAGGCATAGTAAGATAAAGTTAGGTTAGTACTTGAGTGATAATTCAAGTTCTTCACAATATAAGCACTAACTTATCAGTTGAGAAGTGTATCTATTAAGCACAGGCCTTTTGAAGTGTCTGAATAAAGAGTATTTTGGATTTATAAAAATGTCAGGGAAGAAAGGGTCTCAGTATTGAGGGAATACATATAATTGTTTAGACGAGGGGTCAGGAAATATTTTCTGTAAGTGGCCAAGTAGAAAATATTTTTAGACTTTGGGGGCCATAAGGTCTCTATTACAACTCTTTAATTCTACTATTATAGCTGAAAAGAGGTCATAGACACTACATGAATGAACATACCTGTGTTCAAATAAAACTTACTCACCCCCTTATAAGTATGTGGCCTTGTTAATGTTATAATATCTCAAACCTCAGCTTCCTTGAACTGTAAAATGGGAATAACAACTGTTCTTGCTTCATAGAGTTGTAGTGAGAATTTAAATTAGAATGAAAAGCACTTAGCATAGTGACTAGCTCATGACTTGGTGTTTATGTTAGCTTTTGTTATGATGATACCCATTAACTGAGTCTGATATATAGGCATTAAAAATGTTTTCTAGAAAGCAACTGAATCTGTAAATCTTGTTCTTCATTGTACTGATTCTCTACAGTACAATCTTTTGTGTCAAGGGAAATGATGGTCATGACTTTTTTAGAAAACCATTTAAAAGTAAGGGAAATTAGAAAACTAAGGAGGAGATGAAAGGTAGATTGTTTATTTTCAAAACAGTTCCCTTAGTGTACAAATTATCTTTTTTGTGTGTGGTAGTTTTACCTTAACCTCCTATTTCTAGACACTATTGAAAGGCAAACTAATGCTCACAACTGGATTGCCAGATTTTACTATCAACACAGAATTATCTATATCAACAAAAACAAATGTTTCCTTCTAGAGCATATGATGAATAAGGCACTGGGTTAGACAGTAAAGAAATAAAGATATATATGAGCTGGTTCATGGGCTTATCCTTAAGTCTATAGTTTTTGATCATTAATCAGTCCAACTTATTTTAAAGATGAAGAAACATGTTTATCAATGGCTATAGTGAAACATGACTTGCTCAAGCTCTCCTGTGGGGCAGACAATTACAATTACAGAATGAGAATCCTAGTTTCTAGCCTCTTAATCCAATAGTCTTTCATGTTAGTGCTTCTGAACCATTTCTTTTTATTGCCTTACCCTACCAGAACACTGGTTCACATAACCTTCAATAGCACTAGCTTACAACAAAATGATGTTTGGTGTGGAGGGAGAGTGGGCATCCGTTTGTATGCCCCCCACTGCTATGCACCTACCCAAGAGAGCAAAATCAAGATAGAGGGCATGCTGGGCAATTTGGAAAAGATCCTCCACCCCATGATTCTGTACCATTTCAATGGTGTTTGTTTAGACTTGCTGCCACAATAGCTGTAGAAACAGGACTTATCTATTTAAAGACATATAATGCTAAATGTTAAATAAATGAGGAATGAGGAATAATCACTGAGGACTTCCCCAGGAGATGAAAGTGGCTTCAAATTCTTGAGTAGAGGAAAATATTTTAGAAAGTCAATAATTTCACCACATAGCAAGTGTCCATTATATAGGTTTTGTGTTATGTTGCTTTGTTTCCAGTATGTACCTAACTCTTGCTACATTGTAGGTTAGAATTTCTGATCCACTGTTTTTCTGTTTTTGTTTTTTTTATTTTATCTTGGCCGTGCCACATGGCTTGCAGGATCTCAGTTCCCCAACCAGAGACTGAACCCGAGCCACAGCAGTGGAAGTGCCAAATCCTAACCACTCAACCTCCAGGGAACTCACCTGATCCACTGGTAGCTTACAGTTTTATAAGGTAATATCCTCTAAACTTTTTGAAGTTTTACTGTCTATTGACTTTGATAATGTTCCTCAATTTTCATTCTGGTGTTGGGGGTAGAAATCAGAATGGAAAGGCACTTGATTTTAACAACAGCAGTGGTTAGTTCACACCTGCAAATTACATGGCAACTATAGTCAGGCAGTCCTTGTGCCCACTCAGAGACTAGTCAGCAATAAGAGTTTAATTAGATTTCCTGTCATTAAACTCACAGTACAGACATTTTTGAAGTGTCAGACATGAAATACGGTAGGCTGCAAAGATGAAAACCATTAATAGAACTGTTGCTGATAAGCTATATTACAGTTTAATTTAAAAAAGAGCAATGTAAATGTTAAATCATAATAATATTTTAAAGACTATAACCACTTTGGGAACAAATATGTAATTCAGAAATTTGGAACTTGCCAAGAAAGTACTAATAAGGAATTATGCTTAAGAAATCTTTTTTTTTAATTTCAAAAGTCTACTACTAATAAAATAAACTGATATACTATTACATACTTACTTAACTATGTTCTAAGCACTTTAATTAACCCATTCAATCCTCACAACAATTTCCATTGTACTTCCATTTCCTCCTGTACAGAGTCAAACAGTGATCCGACATGGATTCAAACCCAGGCAGTTTGGCTTTAGACTCTTAATCATAAGGTATATAATATGAACGTAGGATGAAAAGCAGATATTTCAGATAATAATAATCTTTACAGTGCTTTCACGTTTATATCAAATGTTAGATAATGTTAATAATCTTTTACACTTATGTATTGCCTTATAGTAATAACATACTTAAATGGACAGTACGTCATTCAAATAGATAGCTAAATTAGATTCAAATTCAATTTGACCAACTAGAACAATAGAATGCATTAGATACAAATGCACAGTACTGCATTAAAATCCGAGAGAAACAGCAGAAATAACAGATGGAGAGGGAGGTAAGGAACAGGACTAATAGTTACCAAACGTCTATTATGTATCAAGTACTGGACTAAGTACACCTTAAGATAAGTACCATTATTTCAACAACGAAGAATCATTAAGTCCATGATGAAATTAATCCAAAATCATGTAGCTTCAAGTGGCATAATAAGGATTAGAATTCAGAATGGTCTGCCTCCAAAGCCTCCTTTCACTACTGTGTTGCATGGCTTAACAGCAGAAAATGAGAAAAAAAGATATTCTGTATTTTTGTTGAAAGCAAGACCAACATAGGCCAATAGTTTTAGGTGGCTAGAGTAGTTTTGAGGTATAATATACTCTGAGGCTGTATTAATATAATTGTAGACATGAGATTATGCTTGGTACTAGGCCCAACATATCAATAAAAGTGGCAAATGTAGACATTTAGGCTTACATGAAATTTTACAGGACATATGATAATGATAACTATTTTCAAATAATTGAAAAGCTATTAGGTAAAGTAACAGACATGAGATTTTTGGCTCAAAGTAAGAAAATAATAATCAGATGTCAAAACTGGAATAGGTTGCCTTATGAGATGTTTAATTGGAGTTTAAAAACCTAATGTTAATGATTTTGCAGAGGAATTCATAAGCAAGATAGGAATTAGACAAGTAGTTTTATTCCCTGTCTCTACTTCAAATTTAGAGCAGTTTGACTTATATGTTACATGTGCATTTACTTTTAGATTTTTTTTTTGGAGGGGTATGGTCTCAGGTTGTAAAAAAAAAAAAAAAAATCTAAAAACCACTGGATTAGATACATTGAGAGATTTCATTCAACTTAATGCCAGTTAGGGATATAGAATCTGATTAAGGTTAGGAACATAAAATAATATCTTGATTTTATTTGTCAAAGCAAAACAAAAACAAACCAAACTTACCATTTTTTTCTGCAAAGGCAATTGCGTCGTCTTTAGTACTGAAAGTTAGAACCATGTTGGACAACGGATCAGCCCTGTAAGAACAATTTTTTTCCAGGATTTAACATTAACCTCTGGCTGAAAATTACTTATTTTGAATCATTTCTTTAAAACTGTTAAATGTTTGAATATGTTTTTCTGTGTTAAATTTGATTTTTCTAACATGTATTGTCAAATTAAAAAATTTAAAATTGCAGAGATATTCAGCAATCTTTAATCTCAAATAAAATCATGAGAATGAGAATCTTCTTAGGTTTTTCTTTAAACCTTACAATTTCATCAAAATGAGAAGGAACATTCTTCTATAACTAAAGATATAAAGAAGGAACCACAATGAGACAGGTGGGAGAGGGAGACCCCTAACCATGGTGGGCTACCCACAAACAGAAGGATAATTACAATTGTAGCAGTTCTGCCCAAGGAGCAATGGGTCTAAGCCCCACATCGGGCTCCCAAGCCCAGGGATCCTGCACTGGGAAGACGAGCCCCCAGAACGTTTGGCTTTAGCCAATGGGCCTTACTTTCAGGAGACCCAGAGGGCTGTGGGAAATAGAGACTAACTCTTAAAAGGTTCACACAAAATCTCACATACTTTGGGACCCAGGGCAGGAAGAGTAATTTGAAGGCAGCTTGGGTCAGACTCACCTGCTTATCTTTGAGAGTCTCCAGAAAAGGCAGGAGGCAACTGTAGCCTGGGGATGTAGAAAACTGGCAACAGCCATTTTGGGGAGCTCATTCTACCACGAGGACAGTGGCAAGTGCCATTTTGGAACCCTCCCAATAGCTTATTACCACTGGAACCCACAAGGCTGTAGGCACCAATCGTGAGGTACCTCAGGCCAAGCAATTAACAGGGTGGGAACACAGCTCTACCCACCAGCAGGCAGGCTGCCTTAAGAACTTCTGAGCCCATAGTCGCCCCGGGACACAGCCCTCTCCACCAGAGGGCCCTGCAGCCAGAGACCCCAGGACCACAGCAGACCCTCAACCTGCCATAGAGGACCCAGCCTACCCACCAACAGGCAGTACTAGCCCTGGGACCCCATAGGCCCTGGCTCTGTGGGCCATCAGGACAACACCAGCTCTGAGACACCGTGGATCGTGGATCCCTCACCTCCCTCAGCTGTCCTGGTACCACCCAGCAGTGGACAACAGCAGTTCAGCAGGAACCCCCAGGATTCTGTAGCCAGAGATCCCAGGACCCAGCTCTGCCTACCAGTGAGCCAGGACTAGCCCCAGAACCCCTTGGCCTTGGCCCCACTCACTCACCATTCGTTCGACACCAGCTCTAGGACCCCTGGGCCCTGCAGCAAGAGACCACAGGACTTAGCTTCATGCAACAGTGGGAGGACATTAGCCCCAGAACCAGACCCTGCCCACCAGCAGGTGGTCCCAATCCCAGGACCACTGCAGCCCCACAGCCTGCTTTATCCAGGATCCAGCCAACACACCAGGAGGTTGACACCAGAACTGAGACATCTTGGACTACTAAACCAGCTGACCTGGAGTCCAGCCCCACTCACCATGAGGCCAGCACTAGTGTTGGGACACCACAGAACCCACAGCCAGCCATGTCAGGAAATGACCCCACTGACCAGTAGGCTGACACTAGATCCAGGAACCCAGCTTTGCCAACTAGTGAGCCAGCACTAGCCCTGTGACACCCTGGGTTTCCGCAGCCAGCCTCCTCCACACGAGGGAAGGCCTAGCAAACAACTGGACCAGGGGCCAGCCACATCTATCTGACTGCCCACAGTAGTCAACCTGCCACAACAGAAGGACCCATGCAGCCCACACAAGCGGCACCCCTAGCGCATATAGCTTTGGTGACAAGAGGGGAGTGTGCTGCTAGGCCACATAGGACATCTACAAAAGGCCACTTCTTGAATGTTGGGAAACAAAACTAACCTGCCAGATACATAGAAATAAAAAGAGCAAATCAGGCAAAATGAGGCAAGAGAATCAGTTCCAAATGAGGGAACAAAATAAAACACCAGAAGAACTAAGTGAAGTGTAGATACCTGATAAAGTATTAAAAGTAATGATTGTAAAAATCAAAAAAATCAGGATAAAAATGGATGACACAGTGAAAAGTTTAACAAAAAGAAGATATAAAGAAGAACCAAACAGAGTTGAAGAATACAGTAACTGAAATAAAAAGTATACTAGAAGGAATCAACAGATGATGTAGAGGAATGAATCAGTTAGCTGGAAGTCGTAGTAGTGGAAGTCACTGAAGCTAAAAAACAAAGAAAAAAAAAAAGAAAAGAAGAAGAAGAAATGAGGACAGATTAAGAGACCTCTGGGACAACATCAAGCATACTAACATTTGCATTATAGGAATCCCAGAAGAAGAAAGGAGAAAAAAAGGGGTAGAGAACATATTTGAAAATATAATAGTTGAAATCTCTAACCTGGGAAAAAGAAACAGACATCCAGGTCCAGGAAGCACAGCGAGTCCCAAATAAGATCACCCCAAAGAGGACCAGAGCAAGACACATTGTAATTAAAATGGCAAAAATTAAAGATAGAGAATATTAAAAATTAAGAGGGAAAGCAACAGGTTACTTACAAGGTAACTCCCCATAAGGCTATCAGCTGACTTTTCAGTGGTAACTCTGCAGGCCAGAAGGGAATGGCATAATGTATTTTAAATAATACAAGTAAAAAAACCTACAAACAAAAATACTCTACCCAGCAAGGCTTTCATTCAGATTTGGTGGAGAAATCAAAAGTTTTACAGACAAGCAAAAGCTAAGAGATTAGCACCACCAAATCAGCTTTACAGGAAATGTTAAAGGTAGTAAATCAACCATGTAGAAAGCTACTAGGAAGATTAAAAGACAAAAGTAGTAAAATCATATATGTCCTCATAAGCAGTTAAAAGATACACATAACAAAGATGTAAAATATGATGTCAAAAACTGTATTCTTAAGGGGAGGGAAGTAAAAATGCAGGGTTGTTAAAATGAGTTTGAAATTAAGAAAGCAACTTAAAATAATCACACACACACATATAAATTGCTATATATAAACCTCATGGGGCTTCCCTGGTGGCGCAGTGGTTGAGAATCTGCCTGCCAATGCAGGGGACACGGGTTCGAGCCCTGGTCTGGGAAGATCCCACATGCCGTGGAACAACTAGGCCCGTGAGCCACAACTACTGAGCCTGCGTGTCTGGAGCCTGTGCTCCGCAACAAGAGAGGCCACGATACTGAGAGGCCCGCACACCGCGATGAAGAGTGGCCCCCGCTCGCCACAACTAGAGAAAGCCCTCGCACAGAAATGAAGACCCAACACAGCAAAAATAAATAAATAAATAAATTTATAAACCTCATGGTAACCACAAACCAAAAATCTATAATAATACACAAAAAAGAGAAAGTAATCCAAATATAAGATAGTCATCAAATCCCAAGGGAAGAGAACAAAATAAAAAGAAAGGAACAAAAACTGTAAAACAATCCAAAACAATTAACAAAATGGCAATAAGTATATACCTATCAATAATTACTTTAAATGTAAATGCTCCAATCAAAAGACACAGAGCAGCTGAATGGATATAAAAACAAGACTCATATATATGCTGCCTACAGGAGACTCACTTTGGACCTAAAGACACACTGAAAGTAAGGTGATGGAAAAAGGTATTCTTTGAAAATGGAAATGAAAAGAAAGCTGGGGTAGCAATACTTATATTAAAACAACAACAACAAACCAGACTTTAAAACTGCAACAGACTTTAAAAGACTGCAACAAGAGACAGAGAAGGACATTACATAATGATCAAGGCATCAATCCAAGAAGGAAGTATAACAATTGTAAATATATATGCACCCAACATAAGAGCACCTAAATACATAAGCAAAATTAACAGACATAAAAAAAGAAATTGACAGTAACACAATAATAGAAGGGGATTTTAACACTCCTTCTATCAATGAACAGATCATCCAGACAGAAAATCAGTAAGGAAACACTGGCCTTAAATGACAAAACAAATGGCCTTAAAAGTTATACATTTGTATAAAACTATATATATATATATATCCAACAACATTCCAAACACAAGCAACAGAATACAAATTCTCAAGTGCACATGGAACATTCTCCAGAATAGATCACATGCTAGACCACAAAACAAGTCTCAGTAAACTTCAGAAAATTGAAATCATATCAGTCATCTTTTCCAACCAAAACACTATGAGACTAGAAATTAACTACAAGAAAAAAGCTGCAAAAAAAACAAACACATGGAGGTTCAACAATATGCTACTAAACAACAATGATCCAAAATCTATAGGATGCAGCAAAAGCCACTCCAGGAGATAAGTTTAAGGTGATACAAGCCAAACTCAGGAAACAAGAAAAATCTCAACAACCTCACCTTATACCTAAAGGAACTAGAAAAAGAACAAATAAAACCCAACATTAGTAGAAGGAAAGAAATCATAAAGATGATAGCAGAAATAAATGACAGAAACTAAAAAAACAATACAGAAGATCAACGAAACTAAGAGCTGGTTCTTTGAAAAGATAAACAGAACTGATAAACCTTTAGCCAGACTCAGCAAGAAACAAAGAGGGCCCAAATCAACAAAATTAGAAATGAAAAAGGAGAAGTTACAGGCTGCACCAGAGAAACACAAGGAATCATAAGAGGTCACTATGAACAACTATATGCCAATAAAATGGACAATCTAGAAGAAACGGACAAATTCTTAGAAATGTACACTCCCCTAAGACTGAACCAGAAAGATATAGAAAATATAAACAGACCAATTACCAGTGATGAAATTGAATCAGTAATTTAAAAACTCCCAACAAAAGGAAGCCCAGGACCAGATGGCTTCACAGTTTAATTCTACCAAACATTTAGAGAAGTTAACACTTACCCTTGTCAAACTATTTCAAAAAATTGCAGAGGGAAGAGCACTTCTGAACTCATTCTACAAGGTCAGCATCTTCCTGATACCAAAACTAGACAAAGATATCACACAAAAAAGGAAACTACAGGCCAATATCACTGATGAACATAGATGTAAAAATCTTCAACAAAATACTGGCAAACCAAATTCAACAACACATTAAAAGGTTCATCTACCATGATCAAATGGGATTTTTCCCAGTGATGCAAGGATGATTTTATATCTGCAAATCAATCAATGTGATACACCACATTAACAAACTGAAGAATAAGAACCATATGATCATCTCAATAGATGCAGAAAAAGCTTCTGATAAAATCCAACATCCATTTATGTTAAAAACTCTCCACAAAGTGGGTTCAGAGGGAACATACCTCAACACAGTAAAGGCCACATATGATAAACCCAGAGCTAACATTACAGTCAATGGTGAAAAGCTGAAAGTATTCCCTCTAAGATCAGCAACAAGTCAAGGATGCCCCCTCTCACCACCTGTATTCAACATAGTACTGAAACTCCTAGCTAGAGCAATCAGACAAGAAGGAATAAAAGGAATTCAACTTGAAAAAAGAAGAAGTAAAACTTTCACTGTTTTGCGGATGACATGATACCATATACAGAAAATCCTAAAGACACCACCAAAAAACTACAAGAGCTCATCAATGAATTTGGTAAAGTTGCAGGATACAAAATTAATATACAGAAATCTGTTGCATTTCTATACACTAATTATCACAAAGGGAAATTAAGAAAAAATCCCATTTACCATTGCATCAAAAAGAATAAAATACCTAGGAATAAATCTAACAAAAGAGGTAAAAAACCTGGACTTGAAAAACTGTAAGACTCCGATGAAAGAAACTGAAGACAACACAAACAGATGGAAAGATATACCATGTTTATGGATTGGAAGAATTAATATTGTTAAAATGATCATATTACTCAAGGCAATCTACAGACTCAATGTAATCGCTATTAAAATACCAATGGCATTTTCACAAAACTAGAACAGATAATTCTAAAATCTGTATGGAAATACAAAAGATCCTAAATAGCCAAAGCAATCTTGAGAAAGAACAGAGCTGGAAGTATCATGCTCTCTGACTTCAGATTTTTCTACAAAGCTACAGTAATCAAAACAGTATGGTACTGACATAAAAACAGACATATAGATCAATGGAACAGACTACAGAACCCTGAAATAAACCCCATGCACTAATGGCCAATCAATCTATGACAAATGAGGTAAGAGTATACAATGGAGAAAAAACAGTCTTTTCAACAAATGGCGCCAGAAAAACTGGACAGCTACATGTAAAAGAATGGGATTAGAACATTTCCTCACACCATATACAAAAATAAACTCAAAATAGATTAAAGACCTGAATGTAAGACGAGGAACCATAAAACTCCTAGAAGAAAACATAGGCAGAACACTCTTTGACATAATTCATAGCAATATTCTTTTAGATCTGTCTCCTAGGGCAAAGGAAACGAAAGCAAAAGTAAACCAATGGTACCTAATCAGATTAAAAGCTTTTGCATAGCAAAAAAAAAAAAAAAACACTGACAAAATGAAAAGATAACCTACTGAATAGAAGAAAATATTTGCAAATGATATGACTGATATATCTAAAATATATAAACAGCTCATACAACTCAATATCAAAAAAAAAACAACCTATCAAAAATATACAGAACACCTGAATAGATATTTTTCCAAAGACATACATACAGATGGCCAATAGCCACATGAAAAGATGTTAAATATCCCTAATTATTATAGAAATGTAAATCAACACCACAGTGCAATATCACCTCATACCTGTCAGAATGGCTGTCATCAAAAGGCCACAATAACAAACGTTAGCAGGGATGTGGAGAAAAGGGAACCCTTGTGCACTGATGGTGGGATTGTAAATTGGTGCAGTCACTATTGAAAACAGTATGGAGGTTCCTCAAAAAAACTAAAAACAGAACTACCATATGACCCAGCAATTCCACTCCTGGGCATATATCCAGAAAAAAATGAAAACACTAATTTGAAAAGATACATGCACCCCAAAGTCCACAGCAGCATTATTTACAGATGCCAAGATATGGAAGCAACCCAAATGTCCATCAACAGACGAATTGATAAAGATGATGTGGTATTCATATACAATGGAATACTACTCAGCCACAAAAAAAGAATGAAATTTTGCCATTTACAACAACATGGATAGACCCAGAGGGTATTATGCTTAGTGAAATAAATCAGACAGAGAAAGACAAATACATATATATGTTATCCCTTATATGTGGAATCTAAAAAAATAAAACAAATGAATAAATATAACAAAACAGAAACAGACTCATAGACAACAAACTAGTGGTTCCCAGTGCAGAGAGGGAAGAGGGGGTAAGATAGAGGCAGAGGATTAAGAGGTACAAGCTACTATGTACTAAATATATAAGCTGCAAGGATATATTGTAGGGACTTCCCTGGTGGTCCAGTGGTTAAGAATCCACCTGCCAATGCAGGGGACACGGGTTGGATCCCTGGTCCAGGAAGATCCCACAGGCCACGGAGCAACTAAGCCTGTGCGCCACAACTACTGAGCCTGTGCTCTAGAGCCCACGAGCTGCAACTACTGAGCCCATGTGCCACAACTACTGAAGCCCACAAGCTCTAGAGCCCAAGTGCTGCAACTACTGAGCCTGCATGCTGCAACTACTGAAGCCCACGTGCCTAGAGTCCATGCTCTGCAGCAAGAGAAGCCACTGCAAGGAAGAATAGCCCCCACTCACCACAACTAGAGAAAGCACCCGCACAGGTACGAAGACCTAGCGCAGCCATAAATAAATACATACATACATACATACATACATAAATAAATAAATAATTTTTAAAAAGGATATATTGTAGAGCAGAGGAAATATAGCCAATATTTTATAATAACTTTAAA
The DNA here is from genome assembly GCF_028564815.1 of Eubalaena glacialis. NCBI lineage: Eukaryota > Metazoa > Chordata > Mammalia > Artiodactyla > Balaenidae > Eubalaena > Eubalaena glacialis. The sequence goes on along the minus strand of NC_083719.1, from coordinate 41,252,929 downwards.
TGGAGTATAAGCTGTAAAATTTTGAATCACTATGCTGTACACCTGAAACTAATATAATATTGTACATCAACTATACCTCAATTTAAAAAATTTAGTATCAAGAAAATTGCTGAGTACAACAGTTACTACTACTACCATTACTGCCTCCCTGCCCCAAATAGATGGCAACAACACCTACTCTTCTTAATGAACCTTCATCATTATGGAGAATACTCTTTAGAATACATCATACTGACAATACTCTTTTCAGCTTCCGGCCACTTTAAAAAAATAATGCTCTAAGATCTGACATCTAATTGAGTTCTTCAAACTAGGATAGTGGTAATGTTTACAAATCTACATAGACTCTTTACAAAATAACCATATAATTTCAGAAATGTCACTTTTATTAGCATGTTTATTAAAAGGCTGTTTTGCTACAAATATTTATTTTGAATCTCTAAGCGAAGTATAGCATTCTGTGAAACATCGTTTAGATACATGGAATAAAAAATACAGAAAAGAAGGTTCAGGAAGTAATTTGGATAGTGTAAAGATATGAGATATACACAGAAGAGAATACATGGGAAATAGCACTCACTGAAGTGAAGATTCACAAGTTGTACAAAATGGTTACTATTCTGGGACTCCCGTAAGATCCCTGTATGCCAGATCAGTCTTCCTAAGTTCAACTCCCAAATTCACTGTCCAACTCAAAAACTTTGAAAAAATGGAACCACAGTGGATTTGATCCAAGTTTATACAATTTTTCCCCTGAAGGTGCTCTCTAGTTCAGACAGCGAGGAGCATCAAGCACTCAAGCAGAAAGCCATAGTCTTGTAAGCACAAGAAGTCTGGAGATGGAATTTAGTATTCCCAGAGAAGCTGGAAATTTAGGAGCAAAAACAGTAAAAAGGAGGAATCCCCAGAACAGAGAACTTTTGAATTGCACATGAATGGACAAGGCTTTAAAACAATAGCTGAGAAGGCTGAGAGAACCCAACAGAGATTTCAGCAACTGTCCACTTGCTACAGTGGAGACTGAGTTTGGAGTTCCACAGAGTTAGGAGTTAGTAAACACCTTGTGCTTTCCATCAAAACCTCAGAAAGGCCATGCCTTTTTATTTTTCCAGATTATGTTCCAGGATTAAGAAGAGGGGTAAAACTGCAACAGACCTACCCTAATAAAGCATAAAATATATCTTCCACAAGTTCAAGGTTTTCTATCAGTAATTTAACTGTCATTAACTATATAAGCATAAGGGATAGAGAATTAATAGATTGTTGATATTTCTTAATATAAATTGGTTTATTAACTGATAATGTTTCAGGGGTTAATTAGCATATTATTAGTATGAAGTCATACATTCACCAAAAGATATGTACAAGAATTTTCATTTTAGTATTATGCATAATAACCCCAAATGAAAAATACCCGATGCCATCAATAGACAGTGCAATGGATGAACCTTGTGTATAGATGAACCATTAAAAGATCATGTGACTTAAAAAATGAGTAATCTTAACATTTCAACCACTGGGTATAGACAAAGTTATTCCTTATAAATTTCTTTAGTCTCTATGAGTGTGTGATTTACAACAACACTCCATATATTACATGAAACATAAAATCTAAAGATACCAAAACACCTGAAAAACCGTGCCTATGTATCATTCTGCCAAATAAAATATAATTCTATTTAAACTGCAACATGGCAGATTATTTTAAACAAAAATTCTCCCAGGTACATCACCAGGAAAAGATGTTAAGTGTCATACTTTTCTAAAATGAGACATAATTTAAACTGATAACTACCTTCAACTGGAGACTGAACACATATAATGTTCCAGTAGTCTCAGTAAGAAAGATAATATTCTTGAATATCTAGCTATTTTCTCTAGTAGCAGCTTCTTTCATTCAACTAGAGGCAGTCCTGCTCTTTAACATTTGGGCCTTATCCACCATCGAGATTCAGGTCACTGATTTCATTAGTGCCACAGAATTTATGACTACTTTATTCCAATGCCTGTAAATTTATTAATCACAAGATCTCAGGAACTTACAAGTTTCCCTCAAAATAGCCAATTTCTAAACTTATCTAATCTCTTCTTATAAATAACAAAAAAATACTTTATAAGTAAGTTTTATTTTATAAACAAGTAAAAGTGTCACTAAATTATTAACACTATTCATACAGTGTATCTTAAACTAATATATATAGCTTGGGGACCTTGCTAAGAGTGCTCACAATGTCAGCCATTTTTATCCAATAAATAGTACTCTGAAAAAGACTGTTTTTATGGTTTATTTTGCTGGGCCACACTTATATGAACATTATATATATGTTATATATATGTAATATATACATCTATATCATCAAACATAGTGGTATCTACACAAATTATCTCAAAAGGTATTGTCATAAAGCATTCTGGGGACTTCCCTGGTGGCACAGTGGTTAAGAATCTGCCTGCCAATGCAGGGGACACGGGTTCAAGCCCTAGTCCGGGAAGATTCCACATGCCGCGGAGCAACTAAGCCCGTGCACCACAACTACTGAGCCTGTGCTCTAAAGCCCATGAGCCACAACTACTGAGCCCACGTGCTGCAACTACTGAAGCCCATGCACCTAGAGCCCGTGCTCCACAGCAAGAGAAGCCACCCCAATAAGAAGCATGCGCACCGCAACGAAGCGTAGCCCCCGCTCGCCGCAACTAGAGAAAACCTGCGTGCAGCAACAAGGACCCAACACAGCCAAAAATAAATAAATTTTAAAAAAAAACTTTCTGTACACAGAAGAGTCTGAAAATCAGTGTACTTAAAAGGAAAATCTACACAGAAAAAGAGAGCTGAAAATAATATTTAAATAAACCAAAGTACTCACGTTGATGCCCAACCCATCAAAGGATTTTCCCATCTCTCTCTGGTATCAAACTCCATCTTCCATTTCTTCGTGTTGTTTACTCCAGACTGCATGTTATTGCGAGCAGGAACAAAGATCCTGACTTTTCTAGTTTTGATATGCTCTTCTGGAACACCAGTTAAAGTAGTAATATCCTACAGAAAAACAAGCAAACATGTTTCTAACAGCCCACATACACCCTAATGCGTTTTTGTTGCTTTTTGTATCTTGCAATTCTATTCATACTTATTTATAAATTTTTTTAAGTTTCTGACTTAATTCACTACTTTGTTATTTTACCATGTAAACTGCTATTTTGATATTTGGAAAAGATATATTGGGGGAGTGTTAGGGTACAGTGGGGAAGGGTTCATAAAAAAAAATTAGGTCCCTTCTATACAACAAAGCACTGGTAATTTCTGAAGATTTTGCTGGTAGAAAAAGCCTGTATACAATAGACTGTTATTTCATAAGCAAGTAACTAATTACCTGCTAATTAGTTAGCAGAGAAAGAATGTAAAGGGATATTAAAAATAATAATATAAAAAGTGACTAAATTTTAAATAGAAAAAAAATCTATTACCAATGGTTTCTATGTCAAACTGCTTACAACAAGGCATTTCCTTCAGAGGAAGGCCTGACCCTGTTTGTAAACAATTAAAATCAATTAACAACTGTAACTAGCATTTTGATTTATCTCCCTTTGGTGAAACCTATTGAAGAGAAAATGCTATCAGACAGATGTCAAATCTATTCTGCAAAGCAGAGCCAAAAAATTTGCACAATTTTTGCAGAAACGTGAGATGAAAACAATGGTAACTTTCTTGACTCTTTTTCTATATTTCTATCCAGTAACAAATGCTCAACTGATGAATGCATACAATTTTGATGCCCTAGATTAGATATATTTATCAATTTATAATAGCAATCAGGACGCAAAATAACAAAGTAATTCAGAATTTAAGTCTCCATTTAGTAATGGTAAAATACTTCATCAACGTAAGAACATAGTAGGGTCAACTATATTATTCTTATAAATGAAGCATTTTAAAATCATGGTTCACTTACTAAGGTAAATTTTAACTGGTTAAGAACAACAGGTTTAACCTGGAAATGAGTATACCAAACTTGTGAAAACTAGAAAATATAGCCCATTTTGTCAATTTTAATTTCACTGTAATATGTCTTCTAATGAAGGCTAACGTTTATTTGTGGTTCCACTCTAATCAATGCTTTGGACCAAAGAATTAGTATAAGTACTTAGTTGCAATAAGTACTGGGAAAAAACTAAATGTATTTCTGACTCGACTAGCCTTTCTACCCACAGGTTAAAAAACCAATTCTTTAAAGTTATTTTAGCTGGCAACTATACCTTTCCACCTGTACCAATAATTAGGTGTGGTTACTTTGTCACAGCTTGTCTGTTTGGAGAAACTACTGAAATGATCCATACAAATATTTACACAAAAATGTACTTCTAGTATATGCCTACATTTTTAAAAAGTTTCTTTGCTTATAGGATAAAATAAAAACAAAAGTACAATTGGTACATAATTTTTAAAGACATGAATATAAGTTTTAATTAGTAACTTCTAATTGTCAAGTTAAACCTCAAAGAAAAGTAATTTCAGGTATTATTATATTTAATGACTTTCTAAAGCATATTCTTCTACTCAAGAGCTTGAAAGAGACTCAGCTCCTGGGAAATCCTTAATATTTATTTCCCCCTTTGAATTCACTACAGTATTTGTAATCTTTCATATTAACTTATTATTTAATACTATATATCTTCATATTAATATGTCCTATTTCTTCAGTTACAGTCGAAGCAAAGTATAAACAAACAATATAAGTGTATTACAAAATTATGGGGTGAGGCATCCTTGTCAAACTCCATAGCAACCCCTCCATTCTAAGCTGAGATCATAAAAACCGGAGCTGTAAGTTAGCTATTCTTTTAATTAAGACTTATAGAAAAGGAAATATATTAATCTCCTAATACCAGTTACCTCAGAAAGATGACATCATAGGAAACAGACTTACTTTTTCTTAATAAATGTCTATATTGTGTGCATATGCCACAGTAATTTGAAAACCAATAAAGCTTTAATAAAATGGAAAGAGTATCTCTTGATTTGTACTATCAAAGCAGAAAGGGATAGAATGATTTTTTAACGATGGAAAACCTCTTTAAAATCAGTGGCTACAAAATATTGCTAAGCTCCTAGCTGCCAGTGCTTCCATGCCCCCTCAAATTACGGCAATTATTTACTGATATCTTCCCCCAATAAAGCTGGCATTCGAACAAATAAGTTTCCAAATTTTGAAGCCCAAGTTGTTCTGACATAGAATCCCTGTCTTTGCCTGCAGAAGACATGTAAGGTACTGCAGCCGAATTGAACTGCTGCCAAAGACAGAATAAAAAGGCTTGGCATCTCTCACATACTTGACACCTAAAGGGCACCGAAGCTCTAAAATTCCTAGTCCCTCTAGGCACACTCTCAGTCTAGACAAACTGATTTCTCACACTTTTTAAATGCATCACAACACTCTATTGTTATCATTTCATCCACACAGCTTCAGCTAGTGACAGAAGAACATGTCCTTTAAGCGACATTTCAATGGGCTAAAGCTCCCATTCCAAGATTCCATTAAAACAATGTAATACTTGAAAAGAACTATGAGGCACTATGTTGAACTTTTTACTTGTGTCTTCAATGCTTTGCTTTCCTCGAAGTTGTCACTCACCTACCTGTGACTCAACTTTTGAAAATAAATAAATAAATAATCTGCAAACTACTTAAACTATATTGAACTAATGATAGTCTCTCTAGATTTCTACTTCTCTATTGCAATATGGATCATCTGTGATTATTTAAAAAACCCATTTACAAAAGATAGAAATGCTCTGAAGATGCCAATGTTGCCTTTTACAGATTTCTCATTTGATTGGTAAAATAGGCAATTTATAAATAATAATTCATAAATTTTCTATGACTACAAGAAAGTTAAATCACATAAGATACGAGAAGCCTTCAAGTTGGCACCTGAAGAACCTCAAGACTCACCAGTTAATAATTATCTATAAATTCTAATAAAACAAGTAACCCTATAGATAATATATAGACTTACTGAATTTTAAAACTTAAACAGTTGGGTCAAGCCTGAAACCTATATTTATATTATTAAAAAATGTCGCTATCTTAATAAAGTTTTGGAAACACAATCTTATGTACAATATGCTATTTTAAGAAACAGTAACTATTTAGCTCATCATGATTCATAGATTAAAGGGCATTCAAATTTAAAAATTTGCTACTGAAAAGAAGCATATCATAGTTCCAAAGTTCTACTCTTTCAGTACCATCTCTTCCACAATTTAAATTCTAGAAGAGCTGATAGCTGACCTTCCATTTCACAAGTCTAGTATAGTTAAATGGAAGAGGAATTTAAAAAATCATTAAGAAAGTATATGCCAGTATATGTAAATGAACTTTATTTTTTCAAACACCAATTTCCATTATAAAATATTAGTTTTCCATACAAAAACTGTATGACTCGGTTATCAACTGTCCCCATTTATCTTGTGTGAATTCAACTTTTTTTTTTTTTTAAACAAAGGAAGCAGGGAACAAGCAATGGGAAGTTGGTGTCAAAATGCAGAAAAACCTCCCAGCAAGCTTCTTGCAACCACCCAGGATTTAGAGTCTTGCTGGCCGCTCTCTTTTCAATACCAGAATTTCACACATTTCAATGACTATTATGACTTCAAAGAATCAAATTTTCATCATTGTCCGTCATCTGCCAGTTGATTTGTATAAAGGAGTTCTTCTGCATGCACTCCAAACAAAAGCCTCCTTACTTTTGTGGCTATATATCAAGTTTAAAAGTTTTGTTTGTGACAGTTGTGTCTTTGGTAAATTAGGGTAACACTGAAGGAGTGCAGCTGCTCTGCAGGAACCTCCTTTTTGGCACCATTTCACTTAAATAAAAACTGAATAATTAGCTTCTGCCTTTATTAAACCACAAAAATGCCACTGGCCTTAGTAATTACTTCCGGTTGCCCCACCCACTTAACCTTAATACTTTACACTTGTCATAAAGAGAAATTAATGAAAAAGGTTTTCACCACTTTGGATGAATTTTTGATAGATCTCTCAGTACACCCAGAACAGCCAAAATTTTTACCAGGCTTTTTGGTAATAAGTTGACTAAACTGCATGTTATTATGGATCAATGTTGAAAAGTTTTAATAGAGTACATATTGGAACATTAAGTACAAATATTGCTCATAGAAACTTGTTCTATTGCAGGCTATTAGTTACCAATTATGTGTTTAAATTTATTTTAGGGCTAAAGCTGATCTAAATTTGATGATTGTGTTTATATTCTACTTCAACCATGAAAGATGTTAAAAGGAAAACAATCCTGGATCTGTAATAAAAACTTCCTTTCAAGTGCCCTACAGAAACTTAACACAAGAAACTCATTAAGTGGTCTCATAAGTAATGAAGGACATTTTACAAAATAAATTTTACAGTTTGAAAATTAACAAAGAGTTGGCAGATAGCATAACCATATGTATTTACTTACCATGGAAGAACTTTAAACATTTCTAAAAAGTTAGTGGCCACAGCGATTCAAGATACAATCAAAACTGTAAAAATACATTAGAAGTGTGCCAGCAGAACCAATTTTTGTTTGTTTGTTAAAGCAACATATTGATGTAGGAGTCTAACCAGGTAATGAAACAAGTGTTGAAATATGATATCCATTATATCTTGCATATTGGGCAAAGTTACCATGAAACCAAAAGTTAAGTTTTAAATGGAATGTTGTTAAGATATTAACAACGGATCAAGCAAATGATGCAGCTAATCATATAAAGAGCAAAAAAAACTAAGAATTAGAGACATGTGTCTCAATCTCAAACTATTTTCATTACTCCTAGATCCTTCTGAGCAGGATAGGGTAGAGCAATGGCTAAAAGCAAAGGGCTGTTGGATTGGAAGAATAAACATTGTGAAAATGACTCTGCTACCCAAAGCATCTACAGATTCAATGCAATCCCTATCAAACTACCACTGGCATTTTTCACAGAACTAGAACAAAAAATTTCACAATTTGTATGGAAACACAAAAGACCCCGAATAGCCAAAGCAATCTTGAGAACGAAAAATGGAGCTGGAGGAATCAGGCTCCCTGACTTCAGACTATATTACAAAGCTACAGTAATCAAGACAGTTTGGTACTGGCACAAAAACAGAAATATAGATCAATGGAACAGGATAGAAAGCCCAGAGATAAGCCCACGCACATATGGTCACCTTATCTTTGATAAAGGAGGCAAGCATATACAGTGGAGAAAAGACAGCCTCTTCAATAAGTGGTGCTGGGAAAATTGGACAGGTACATGTAAAAGTATGAAATTAGAACACTCCCTAACACCATACACAAAAATAAACTCAAAATGGATTAAAGACCTAAGTGTAAGGCCAGACACTATCAAACTCTTAGAGGAAAACATAGGCAGAACACTGTATGACATAAGTCACAGCAAGATCCTTTTTGACCCACCTCCTAGAGAAATGGAAATAAAAACACAAATAAACAAATGGGACCTAATGAAACTTAAAAGCTTTTGCACAGCAAAGGAAACCATAAACAAGACCAAAAGACAACCCTCAGAATGGGAGAAAATATTTGCAAATGAAGCAACGGACAAAGGATTAATCTCCAAGATTTACAAGCAGCTCATGCAGCTCAATAACAAAAAAACAAACAACCCAATCCAAAAATGGGCAGAAGACCTAAATAGACATTTCTCCAAAGAAGAGATACAGACTGCCAACAGACACATGAAAGAATGCTCAACATCATTAATCATTAGAGAAATGCAAATCAAAACTACAATGAGGTATCATCTCACACCGGTCAGAATGGCCATCATCAAAAAATCTAGAAACAATAAATGCTGGAGAGGGTGTGGAGAAAAGGGAACACTCTTGCACTGTTGGTGGGAATGTAAATTGATACAGCCACTATGGAGAACAGTATGGAGGTTCCTTAAAAAACTAAAAATAGAACTACCATATGACCCAGCAATCCCACTACTGGGCATATACCCTGAGAAAACCATAATTCAGAAAGAGTCATGTACCAAAATATTCATTGCAGCTCTGTTTACAATAGCCAGGACATGGAAGCAACCTAGGTGTCCATCATCGGATGAATGGATAAAGAAGATGTGGCACATATATACAATGGAATATTACTCAGCCATAAAAAGAAATGAAATGGAGGTGTTTGTAATGAGGTGGATGGAGTTAGAGTCTGTCATACAGAGTGAAGTAAGTCAGAAAGAGAAAAACAAATACAGTATGCTAACACATATATATGGAATCTAAGGGAAAAAAAAAAAAAGAGGTCATGAAGAACCTAGTGGCAAGATGGGAATAAAGACACAGACCTACTAGAGAATGGACTTGAGGATATGGGGAGGGGGAGGGGTGAGATGTGACAGGGTGAGAGAGTGTCATGGACATATATACACTACCAAATGTAAAATAGATAACTAGTGGGAAGCAGCCGCATAGCACAGGGAGATCAGCTCGGTGCTTTGTGACCACCTAGAGGGGTGGGATAGGGAGGGTGGGAGGGAGGGAGATGCAAGAGGGAAGAGATATGGCAACATATGTATATGTGTAACTGATTCACTTTGTTGTAAAGCAGAAGCTAGCACACCATTGTAAAGCAATTATACTTCAATAAAGATGTTTAAAAAAAAAAAAAAAGCAAAGGGCTGAGTCAAAACTGGGTTAGAATCGCAACTTATGTTGGGTAAATTAATAGACTTCTCCTAAATCATCATCTATAAGGATCAATTAAACAAAGTAAAATGAGGACTAAATAATGTATGTAAAGTGCTTGGGCAATAAAGAGATGTCCCATGTATATTTAATGTCCACTACGTATTAGACAATGGACACAATGCTCAATAGTATAGACATGATCTCCATTCTCATGAAAAGTACTATTTGACTTTTCAAAAAGGACAGAGTGAACAAGTAACGGGAGGCTGTTGTTAAGATGAAAAAAACTCCCATCTTCTTTGAAGAATATGAGTTAGTAAATAAAATACAACAAAAGGAACAAGGTACAATTTACCTTTGTTTGTTTCAATTCAAATTGACAGATCCTACTATGCCAAGTTATCTATGCCAGGGACTGAAGAGAATATAAAAATAAGACTTTAGTCCTGAATTTTAAAAGTTTATAATCTGTGTACCCATAAGGAGGGGGGGATAACTAAATAATCATTACTGTAAAATACAGTATTAGTTAAGATTCAGATAAATCTTGAAGAACCCAAGCTCCACCATTTGCAACCTATGTGGTATTGACAAGTTGCTTAAACTCTGTCAGTTTCCTCCTTTAAAAAAATGCACTACACGGAATTCCCTGGCAGTCCAGTGTTTAGGACTCCCGCTTTCACTGCCGAGGGCGCAGGTTCAATCCCTGGTGGAGAAACTAAGACCCCGCAAGCCCTGCAGCTCGGCCAAAAAAAAAAAAAAAAGCACTACAAAACCTACCTCATAGCAATGTTTGGAAGGATTAAGTCAGGATATGAAGTAAAATGTGATAAATGCCATGGGGGTCAAATAAAAGAAAGATTGCATTTGGTTTTAAAGGTGCAAAAGTATCAGAAAATACTTTTTCTGACTAAAGAGGGAGACAGAAGATGATTCTTTCAGGATACTTATGATTTTAAGAAGATACAATTAAAACATTATAAAAAAATTAAAGAAAAATTTAAAAAATATATCCGTATGTTTAAAACCCTAGCAACTGCTTTTCTTATGTATATTACCTACCAGTAATTATCCATATACATATCCACTGTATATAGTTATAATAATAATAAAGTTATTTTGCATTATTGTTAAGTATCACATCACTTACTTTTTTCTCCATGTAGTTACCCAGTTTTCATATTTCTTGTTTTAATGGCCTCATTGATTATCTATGAAGTTGATATGCCACAATTTCTTAGCCAATTCCTTATTATTGAAAAATCAAATTGTTTTGTTATTATTTCTTTTAAAGTACAGTTTACTGCAATGAAAATCTCAGTAGCCTAATTCTTTAAGGTTAGTCACTGAGGGTAATGCTAACTGGATCAAAGGTTATAATAATTTCCATGGTTCCTGATGTTATCAAATTGCTTTCCAAAGGGGTGGTAAATTTTTTATACTGTCAACCACATGTGGGCCAATTTCCATTTATGCTCTAAAGGCACAGAGAAACAGGTATATATTAATTGGATTGAATTTATTTATTGTGTATTCTTCCATACAAAACTATAAAGGAGATGAGTTTGATTTTTGACTTGTAGAAACATTATCCTCAAAATTGACCCTAATGATATTACTTTATAGGAGCTGATACCAGTAGAAACAGGTGGGAAAAGGTAACACCTAAAATCTAATTAACTGTTCAAAATATAACTCTGGAACATCATAGAGATGTATAATCTTTTTGTAATGGTGTAAGGATGGTGAATATTTTCATATTCTGAAATACTGTACATAGTTATAGTACATGATTTGACATATGGCGTAGCCAAATCAAGTCTACTAAACAACTATTTTAAGACAGAATGCTACAATTTTTTTTTTTTTTTTTTTTTGGCTGTGCCACGTGGCTTGCAGGATCTCAGTCCCCAACTAGGGATTGAACCCGGCCACGGCAGTGAAAGCCTGGAATCCTAACCGCTAGGCAACCAGGGAACTCCCCTGGAATTCTATAATTTAAAAAAGATTATACAGAAATAAACTTTTCCCCCCAAATCAGGAAAAGTCTTCCATTGGAAGACTTCCTTCATTTTTATAAGGAAACACTTGAAACAATCTTCATTTTCTACTAACTTTGAAACAACTGAAAGTTACTTAAAAAAAAAAATGCTTAATAAATAAATGAACAGTCAATACTGCCTCATTGAAAACCAGTATGCTTCACCGAAGCATTCTGAAAGTTATTAAGCTAATAATTTTTTAAACTTAAGAGAAAGATATAACATATTAATAATGATCAACTTTTTAATACATAAACCCCTCTCCCCTTTCGCTTTTTAATCCAATGTTCCAGAATTTTTTTGATTTTTAAATCACTAACTCATGTAGCTATATTAGGTCACATAATAGCTTTTTCAGAAGCTGAAATAAAGGGAAAAAAATTTTGGACACAAAACACTTGGAACTTATATAGCATATTACATTTTTAAAAGATCCAATCTGTTATTTCTTAATCAAATAGTCTTCCTCATACCCTGGTAATAAATTAAAAAGTTGACATACACACAACATAAATTAAGAATTATGAGAACAAAAGCCACAACACCAGAGAACTAAATACGAAATAACTGTCAAATAAACATCAGGGCAAAGGAAAAGAAGGTAAATAAACATCCGGAAATCAAGTGATGGTTTAAACAATAAATGAAATTAGTTAAATCTGGAAAGGAAGCTGAAAATAATGAATCTAAAGCTGAATGTTTCTAGCTTAATAAAGCAATACTCGAGGCAATGCTGTGAAAGTCAAACTAGATTTCAAGGAGACACAAAATGTATAAGACAATCCCTCGTTAATTTAGCATAAGAATAGAAGTTAAGCTATGCAATAGAAGTCTCCTTTCTGACTTAGGAACTGATAGTTGTTCAGTTAACTGAAAATATTAGTGAAAATAGAGGATCATTAATACACACATGCACGCATACACAGCCACACTTTAAACACTGTATTATAACTTAAAAAGCACACATGTACATTCTTTCAATAATCTTCTGATATAGGGCCAGTACCTTTCCTTTGAGTGTAAGTCCAGTGGTAAGAATTCCAAGTGTCATTTCTTCCATAAACTACCAAGAAACTGCATATCTACAATTTATAGTTTTGGTTTTTTAAATGGGAAGTGAGAATACAAAGACACTTGTGAAACGTGAGTCCAAAATCTGTCTAGATTTGCTTTTACATCACAACCTTTTATATAATTGTTTCACCTCCACCTAATTTGACAAAGATCGTGTTAGAAATTCACCTTTGTCTTTTCAAAGTATTCAAAAGAACTGTCATATAAAGAACTCTTTGTCCCCCATATAGCAACATTCAGACTGTAGTATCCAATTAAATTATGTAATTACAATGGCAAGTAAAACTGGCATAGAAAGGTGTGGAAACAAGCACAGCTGAGTCTTGGTAAACATGACTCATTACTGAGAGCTGAAGTCTGGTAGTATACTAAAATGAAACCTAAATTAAGCCATAGTATGTAGTGTGTTGGTAAGGATGTTTTATAGAAAGAACTGAGAGCATCAATAACAGAGCAAATTGTTAAAGGTTGGTTTAAACAATTAAAGATTCATTAAAGCCATTATTGTAAAAGATTGTCACAATGTAGTATATGGATTTTCATTGGGATCCATGATGGAGTAACACATATCAGACTACCACTGTTGCCATGTAAAACTATAAAACTGGGAAAGTTAAGCAACTTTTTTCAGATATTAGACAACTGGATAAGAGGCAGCATCATACTGTCATCCCTGAAAGAAGGAAAATTCATGTTGTAGTCCTACAAATGTCCCAGCTTTATGCCTGGAGGCACATTCCAGACCATGATGGAGCCCAAGCAGAACACTGGAGTCTCACTGAGCTGAGAAGGTAGGGATTAGAGTTCAGGGCTACTAACATTTGTGAGGCAGAGTTCTGAAGAGGAACAATTAGGCAAGAAAAATAAATTTAAGGCATCCAAATTGGAAAGAAAGAAGTAAAATTATCTTTGTTCACAGATTTGTAGGATTCTACACACAATCACAAAACCTGCTAGAGCTAATGAACAAGTCAGCAAAGTGACAGGATAAAAAAAAAAATCAACACACAACAAATATCAGTTGTGTTTCTATACACTAATAATGAACAATATGAAAATGAAATAAAGAAAATAATTCCAATTTAGAAGATATATACACCCCTATGTTCATTGCAGCATTATTTACAATAGCCAAGATATAAAAACAACCTAAGCATCTACTGATAGATGAATGGATAAAGAAGATGTATGTATAAATACAATGGGATATTACTCGGCCCTAAAAAAGAATGAAATCTTGCCATTTGCAACAACATGGATGGACCTAGAGGGTATTATGCTAAGTGAAATAAGTCAGACAGAGACAGACAAATATTATATGATTTCATTTATATGTAGAATCTAAAAAACAAAACAGAAACAGATTCATAGATACAGGAAATAAACTGGTGGTTACCAGAGGGAGGAGTAGTTGGAAGGTGGACAAAATAGGTGAAGGGGATTAAGAGGTACAAACTTCCAGATATAAAATAAATAAGTCAGGGAGATGTAATGTTCACCATACGGAATATAGTCAATAATACTACTATAACTGTACGGTAACAGATAGTAACTGGATTTATCATAGTAAAAAAAAAGGGGGGGGGGGAATGTGCCAAGACCATTTCAATGGGGAAAGCACCAACAAATGGTGCTGGAAAAACTGCATACCCAAATGCCAAAGAATAAAATTGGATCCTTTACTTTATACCATATACAAAAGTTAGCTCAAAATGGACCAAAGACCTAAATGTAAAAGCTTAAAACTATAGAACTCTTAAGTTTTGTGCACCAAAGGACATATATCTGATAAAGGATTAATATCCAGACTATATAAAGAACTCCTACAACTCAACAAGAAAATGTGCAAAGTACTTGAAAAGACATTTCTCCAAAGAAGATATGCAAATAGCCAATGAATGCATGAAAAAATGCTCAATATCACTAGTCATTAAGAAAATGCAAATCAAAACCACAATGAGATACCATTTCATACCCATTAGGATGGCTATTATCTAAAACATGGAAAGTAAGTACTGGTGGGGATGTAGAGAAATTGGAACCCTTGTGTATTGCTGGTGGGAATGTGAAAATGGTACAGTCACTGTGGAAAACAGTATGGTAGTTCTTCAAAATGTTAAACACAGAATTACCATATAATCCAAACAATTACACTTCCATGTATATACCCAAAAGAACTGAAAGCAGGGACTACAACAGATATTTGTATATCCATGTATATAGCAGCATTATTCACAACACGCAAAGGTGGAAACAACCCAAATGTCCATCAATGGATGGATGGATAAACAAAATATGGCACATATATACAACATAACCTTAACAAGGAATGAAATTCTGACACATGCTACAACATGGATGAACCTTGAAAACATTATGCTAAATGAAATAAGCCAGTCACAAAAGGACAAATATTGTATGATTCTGCTTATATCATACATTATTTGGCAAATTCATAGAGACAGAAGATATAATAAAGGTTACCAGGGACTAGGAGGAGGAGGTAATGGGGAGTTATTGTTTAATGGGTTCGGAGTTTCTGTTTGGGGTCATGAAAATGTTCTGGAAATGGATAATGGTGATGGTTGCACAATACTGTGAATGTGCTTAATGCCACTGAATTGTACACTTAAAAGTGGTTAAAATGGTGAATTTTGTGTTAGGTATATTTACTACAATTTTTTTTTTTTAAGAAAATGGAATGACATCTTTAAAGTGCTAAAATAAAAACCGTCAATCTAGAATTCTATATCCAATGAAAAGGTTGTTATGGACTGAATGTCCATAACATTCAGCGTCCCCCTGCCCTTCAATTCATACACTGAACCCTTAACCCCCAATATCATGGTATTTGGAGACAAGGCCTTCGGGAGGTAATTAGGGTTAGATGGGTCATGATGTGGGGTCCTTATGATGGGATTAGTGCCTTTATAAGAAGAGACACCAGGGTGAATCCTCTTTCTCTCTCTTCCCTGCCATGTGAAGATTCAGTGAGAAGGCAGCCATCTACAAGCCAGGGAGACAGTCCTAACCAGAAACTAACCATGCAGGCACCTGGATCTGGACATCTAGCCTCCAGAACTATGAGAAAATTAATTTCTGCTGTTTAATCCACTCAGTCTATGGCATTTTGTTATGGTAGCCTGAGCTAAGACAAAGTATTTCAAAAGCAGAGGCAAAATAAAGGCATTTCCAGATAAACAAAAGCTAAGAGTTTTTGTCCCAATAGATCTGCACTACAAACAATGTTAAATGAAGTTCTTCGGGCTGAAGGAAAGAGACACCAGATGGAAATCTGTATCTATAAAGAGGAATGAAGAATACCAGAAATGGTAAATTTTTAAGTAAATATATTTTTCTTCTTGTTTCTTTAATTTCTTTAAAAGATAACTGATTATCTAAAGCAATATTAATAATTTACTATGAGGTTTATAAAATATGTGGAAGTGAAATCTATGTCAACATTAACACAAAGGACTAGAGAGACAGATGGAAGCACTGATTCAAGATTCTTATGTTACATGTAAAGTGATATATTATTAGTTCATGGGAGACTGTACAAAGTTAAGAATGCATGTTGTATTCCCTAAAGCAACCACTAAAAAAAAAAAAAAGAGATACAGCTAAAACATAAACAGAGAATATAAAATGGGTTTCCAAAAATGTACTCAATCCAAAATGAAGATGAGAAAGGTAGGCAGGAGGAGAGGAGAAAAGAAATCAAATGGGAATTAAAAGGCAGAGACTGTCAAACTAGATGAAATAAAAGCAAGAGCTTTTTTTTTTTACACTGGCAAAAAAGAATAACCATTTATTAAAGTAGATACAGAACACTTGTTTCCTCAGATTTTAATACTGCTTTACATATTGTGTTTGTGAAACAGTCCCTATTATAATATGTTTATAAACCCAAATTTCAACTGAATACAGATTTATTTTTCACTTGTCAAACACATAGTTGATAATCTTGAGAGGAAAATACATCAAAGGAATTTATACAATTATAGAAGTTCTTTTTATACATGTCTCATGGAAGATACATTTATTTATTACTTTTTAGATTCAAACTGGTTGATAAACTTCTTGTGGTTGAGGTCCTTCATTTTATTTTTTGTGATAAGAAAATCCAAAATTATTAATGTTGAATTTTTCATTGTACATTCATCTAAAAACACAGTAAAAAAAACTTGTAAAGATTGTAGATTGGTTAATTTAGGTGTTTTCTAGTGGCTTATTATCTAATTAACTGACTGCTGGGGATATCTGCTGGAGAAGGAAAAAAAACAATCTGGAGAAAATTCTCCCATTTATTTATATCTGATAAACAAATAAAATGAAAACACAAAGAACAAAGAGCTGCAAAGCCACATGATGCTATTTCTGGCCTAGTCCATTAGGTCCTGATGAACATTTAAAGTGTTTTCTTTTTTATAAAGGTAAAAATCTGAAAAGAAAGACACATTGTAGGGACTTCCCTGGTGGCGCAGTGGTTACGAATCTGCCTGCCAATGCAGGGGACACGGGGTTGAGCCCTGGTCCGGGAAGATCCCACATGCCGCGGAGCAACTAAGCCCGTGCGAAGCCACAGCTGCTGAGCTTGCGCTCTAGAGCCCGCGAGCCACAACTACTGAGCCCACGTGCCACAACTACTGAAGCCCGTGTACCTAGAGCCTGTACTCCGCAACAAAGAGAAGCCACCACAATGAGAAGCCCACACACCACAACAAAGAGTAGCCCCCGCTCACCGCAACAAGAGATAGCCTGCGCACAGCAACAAAGACCCAATGCAGCCAAAACATAAATAAATTAATTTTTAAAAACAAGAAAGAGAAAGACACATTGTATATGTTTTTTCCCAAAAGAGATTTTACAAAAATACATACACATAATATATAGAAGCTGAAATTATTCAAAACCAATAAACAAAACACCACAGAAGAGTAAGTGGGTGCAGCATAGAGATTATAAAATGTCCCCATAGCAGTTTGGGGGCTTCCCCCTCCTTTACCCGTTTCATGATTTTACAATCACACCTAAGTATCATCAAGCCTGAAATAAAGGCACTACTGACATCAGGTAGTGCAAAGAGCTCAGATATTTCTTTAAGTATAAAATACTTTAAATGAGTAGACGAAAATGCAAAATGGCACATTTTTTCAACTCATAAATATGTGCAAGATGCAAACTTTAACTTCACCTTGGATTAAAGACCTAAATGTAAGGCCAGACACTATAAAACTCTTAGAGGAAAACATAGGCAGAACACTCTTTGACATAAATCACAGCAAGATCCTTTTTGACCCACCTTGTAGAGAAATGGAAATAAAAACAAAAATAAACAAATGGGACCTAATGAAACAAAAGCTTTTGCACAGCAAAGGAAAACATAAACAAGACGAAAAGACAACCCTCAGAATGGGAGAAAATATTTGCAAATGAAACAACTGACAAAGGATTAATCTCCAAAATTTACAAGCAACTCATGCAGCTCAATATCAAAAAACAAACAACCCAATCCAAAAATGGGCAGAAGACCTAAATAGACATTTCTCCAAAGAAGATATACAGATTACCAACAAACACATGAAAGAATGCTCAACATCACTAATCATTAAAGAAATGCAAATCAAAACTACAATGAGGTATCACCTCACACCAGTCAGAATGGCCATCATCAAAAAATCTACAAACAAGAAATGCTGGAGAGGGTGTGGAAAAAAGGGAACCCTCTTGCACTGTTGGTGGGAATGTAAATTGATACAACCACTAGGGAGAACAGTATGGAGGTTCCTTAAGAAACTAAAAATAGAACTACCATATGACCCAGCAATCCCACTACTGGGCATATACCCTGAGAAAACTATAATTCAAAAAGAGTCATGTACCACAATGTTCACTGCAGCTCTATTTACAATAGCCAGGACATGGAAGCAACCTAAGTGTCCATCGACAGATGAATGGATAAAGAAGATGTGGCACATATATACAAAGGAATATTACTCAGCCATAAAAAGAAATGAAATTGAGTTATATGTAGTGAGGTGGATGGACCTAGAGTCTGTCTGTCATACAGAGTGAAGTAAGTCAGAAAGAGAAAAACAAATACCGTATGCTAACACATATATATGGAATCTGAAAAAAAAAGGTTCTGAAGAACCTAGGGGCAGGACAGGAATAAAGACGCAGATGTAGAGAACGGACTCGAGGACACGGGACGTGGGAAGGGTAAGCTGGGACGAAGTGAGAGAGTGGCATGGACATATATACACTACCAAATGTAAAATAGCTAGTGGGAAGCAGCCACATGGCACAGGGAGATCAGCTCGGTGCTTTGTGTCCACCTAGAGGGGTGGGATAGGGAGGATAGGAGGGAGACGCAAGAGGGAGGAGATACGGGGATATATATATATATGTTATTTTTTTTTTTATTAAAAAAAGAAAAAATAAATTTAAAAAAACCAAACTTTAAATATAAGCTCACATGGGCTTCCTTGGTGGCGCAGTGGTTGAGAATCTGCCTGCCAATGCAGGGACACGGGTTCGAGCCCTGGTCTGGGAAGATCCCACATGCCGCGGAGCAACTAGGCCCGTGAGCCACAACTACTGAGCCTGCGCGTCTGGAGCCTGTGCTCCGCAACAAGAGAGGCCGCGACAGTGAGAGGCCCGCGCACCGCGATGAAGAGTGGCCCCCACTTGCCGCAACTAGAGAAAGCCCTCGCACAGAAACGAAGACCCAACACAGCCAAAAAAATAAATAAATAAATAAAAACATGTCAATTCATTAAAAAAAAAAGTATATATATATATAAGCTCACAAATAGGTTAAAAGTAAAAAGGTGGAATAAGATGCACCATGCAAAACTAAGAATAAGAAAATGGAAGCAGCTGTATTAATGTCATCAGAGTAGACTTCAGAACAAGGATTAGCACCAGGATAAAGAGGGATGTTACATAAGGATAAAAACATCATTTCATCAAGAACACATAACAATCTTCAATGTTTATGTACCTAAAAGGAGAGCTTCAAAATCATTAAAGCAAAAAAGTGATCCAACTAACAGAAAAAACAAATTATATTTTGAGATGTTAACACTTCTGTCTCAGTAACTGACAGAAGACAAAGACAAAAGTATCAGTAAGAATAAAGAAAACTTGAACAATGCTATTAACCATCCTAAAACTTAACTGAAATTTATAGATCACCAAACCGTAAAACTAAAAAAATACACATTCTTTCCAAATGTACATGAAACATTAATCAAAAAAGACCATATTCTGAGCCATAAAAATAAAAAGTCAAAAAAAATTTCAAAATTGAAATCGTAAAGAGTGTGTTATTGACTACAATAAAATTAAATTAGAAATCAAAAATAATGTAGTTCACCAAATAAATGATGAAGATAATACTGTAGATATATTAGTGGATGATCACCTTGCATTGTTCTGGAAGGCTTTGTAATAAGAAAGAATATAGACTGACACATAAGATCTGGAGAATATTTCTCAGATACATTCTTTATATAACAAACCCTGTTACAATGCATTATAAAAAATAGTAATAGCAGTAATACTAATTGCTATGCAGTGGCCTAATATTTTACATTTATTTATGATATAAATTTATCAACCTGCACACCCACAAACTGACAGTACAGTGATAGCTAAGTTCATAATGCTGATCCTCAGGATGTATTAAGCTTTGAAGTACTTTCTAATTCAATGGTACATCATTTAAGTACTATGCGTTTTTACTGCTTTCTAGTTCTTAGATGTATAGTCTTTATCTATTGTACAGAACTTGTTAAACCCCATGTGTCAGAGTTTGAAAGGCATCTATAGAACTGGATAATGTATACTAGAAAAAAATACAGCCCATGAAGAGCCATATCTCTAAAATTATATATAGTTAATTAGTAAAAAGCTCTCAAGAAGGTTATTAATTATCTTTAGGTATCAAAAATATTTAAAATATTAATACTAAATAAGCCCTTTGATTTAGTAATCCCACTTCAAAGAATCAATCCTAAAATAAAGATGTTATCAAAGATTAGACTTAGGAATAGAGATATTCATTCTAACATTGTGTAT
Source organism: Eubalaena glacialis (assembly GCF_028564815.1). NCBI lineage: Eukaryota > Metazoa > Chordata > Mammalia > Artiodactyla > Balaenidae > Eubalaena > Eubalaena glacialis. The sequence goes on along the minus strand of NC_083719.1, from coordinate 41,232,031 downwards.
AATTGCAAAAAATTGTAAACAACCTGCAGTATAACAAGAGAAGTTATTAGGTATAGCCATATAATGGGAGATTATATATCCATTTACAATCATTCTTTTGAATAATTTTAAAGACAAAGATATTCACAACATAATGCAAATAAAGTGAAAAAAACAGGACATCAAACTATAAAGCATAATCTGTGTTTTATATAAGTATGTTGGCTGTTGCTGTGTTTAAATATTCATATAAAAAAGAAGTAAATTCACCAAGACTATGACATTAAAGGTGATTTTAATTTTTTTATGTTAATATTTCCAAGTTAATGTTTCTACAATGTACATGTTTATTAAAATCAGTAAAAAAATTTTTAATTACATACAGTTTAATGACCAAATATAAAGTTTAATAGCATGAATAATGCCTTCAAAAACTTCTTTGGAGTAATACAGTTTAAAATTCACACCATTAAAAATAGGTTATAAATGACTAAAGAAATTTCTCATGGGAATGATAATCATACAGTAATACATCTACACAACTGATCGGCAGAAACTATGTAAAGAAAAATAGTAATATCACAGATGATTTAGTAAAATGCCATAGGCTGTAAGAAAATGCAAGTTACATGACAAAAATCATTAAATACCAACTCGACATACATTGACATACACAAATGAACACACTTCACTAATGTAAGACCATTGTAATTGAGACCAATATTTTGCTCCAAGATCCCCAAGAACTCAATACCTGAATAGCAAATTGACTTAGAACAGCAGTCTTCTCAATTAATTCAGATTCAATTAAGGATAAGAGTTATAATTTCAGTTTGCTTTTCTTTTCAGACTAATAACTCCAAACAGGAAAAAAAAAAAATGGGGGGGGGACTTTTACTGAATGATGAAATAAACAAGATGTTGTGTTCTCCTATTGTTTAATGTAGGTATTCTCAATTAACTTTCAAAACAACTCTAAGGACTTCCCTGGTGGTGCGGTGGTTAAGAATCTGCTTGCCAATGCAGGGGACACGGGTTTGAGCCCTGGTCTGGGAAGACACCACATGCCACGCAGCAGCTAAGCCCATGCGCTGCAGCAGCTAAGCCCATGCGCCACAACTACTAAGCCTGCGCTCTAGAGCCTGTGAGCCACAACTACTGAAGCCCGTGTGCCTAGAGCCCATGCTCCACAAGAGAAGTCACCGCAATGAGAAGCCTGTGCACCGCAACGAAGAGAAACCCCCTCTCACCACAACTAGAGAAAGCCCATGCGCAGCAACGAAGACCCAAGGCAGCCAAAAATAAATAAATTAATTAATTAATTAAAACAAAAAAAAAAACTCTAAAAGTGTTTTCACTTTATGAGGACACTCAGAGGTTAAATAACATGCTCAAGGTCACACGGCTAAAAGAAGGGATTTAAAGATCTAATGGTATATCTATAAATAAGTCCATGGTCTTTCTAGTATCCCAAGTTTCTCACTAGATTGAAAATTTCAAGTAATATAATGTACAAGTCATGGTATTTCTTCTTACAGTTAGTAAATGTCTTCACAAGTCCTGTATATTCCCAAAGGGGGAAATAAGACAATGAAAGAAAAATGCAGTTAGAGGGTAGAGTCATCTCTGTCTCTCCTCTCTATATCTGATGTAGCTCTTCCATCATTTTGGAAGGAGAGGAAAAAAGAAACAAAGAAAGAAGAAAAAGGGCAAAAGGCACATAAGTGTGGAGAAAGAAGAGCAAGAGAGGAAGAACAACAAGGGGAACAGAAGAGACACATAAGAGTGAAAAAAAGAAAAGAATAATGATAGCCAAAGAATTGGCCAGAGAGTCACAGCCAGACAGAGACAGAGGTGGAAAGTGCAGAGGAGGAGAAAGAAATAGCCACTGAAAGGGGGGGACAGTACGGGGGTAGGAGGAAACACAAGCAGCCAGAAAGAGAAAGAGAGACAGATGACTATCAGCTACATAGTCAGCAAAAGAGGAACAGACAGTCACAGAGACAGAGGGAAAAAGCCATACAAACAGTGGGTAATACAAACATATCTGGGGTTTTGTCAGCACCTAATCTGGTGGACAGCAGCTCAGACAATTTCTTATCTTTCTTCACCCTGATGACAAATCTCCACTATTTCCCCGCCCCTTTTGGGGAGGTGGGGGGTGGAGGGGAGTCAGTGTAGGAGGGCCATGGAGAGTGGAAAATTAGAGGAAGAAGATGAATTTATTACTCCAGGTCACAATACGACCTTTATAAAAAAGCGATTTCAAATTCAGAAGATTCCTTAATAGACAAATCAGTGAATTGTTATACCATATGTAAAATCTAAAATGCACAGACAAAAACTGTGGTCCTTTTTAAAAAGTAGTTGTTAAAAATTCAATTGCTTGTAGAAAACTGTGAAAACTATAAAAATTTCATGAATGTCCAAAAAAGGCATATGAGTAAATAAAAATAGCAACAAACAAATCACTTCCTTTAAGCTTCTTTGAAGTGACCTTTAACCGTAATAGCTAAGTAATTCTCAAGCTTTTTTGAGCAGTAAATCAGATCAAATCACTTTCCTACTTAAAACCCTATAATGGCTTCCCATTAAAATTAGGATAAAATTCACACTTGTTACCATGGACCTAAAATCTTACCTAATCCAGCTCCTTCCTACCTCTCTGACCTCACTGCCTATCACTCTCCCCCTTTCTCACTATGTCACATAGCTTTCCTTCTCTTCTTTGACTACTACCACCAGCTAGTTAACACTTTAAGGCATTACCCTTTTCCTCTACCTGGTATGCTCTTACGCTGGCTTCTCACATAGCTGGCTCCTTCTCATCATTCAAATCTTAGTTCATATTTCATATCTTCTCAAAGTGTCTTTCCTTGATTGCCCTATAAATAACCCTTATTCTACCCAAACCCCCAGGTATTCTCTATCCTATCACCTTTTTTTTTTCTATAACATTCATCAATCTATGCAAGTATTTTAATCATTTAGAAATAAAGTTGGCATATGCTTACACATGAAAATATTGACATAAGCTCTAAGGGCAATGATGCTGTTCCTTATTTACTGTTCTATCCCCAGGGCCTAGAATATGGTACATAGCAGGTGCTCAAATAATTGAATGAACAAATGAAAAAGTACAATATGATTTTATATTATAAATAAAGGATGAGTAAAAAAAAATCCCTTGAAGGATCTTCACAAACAGCTACAGATTGTCATAGTTGAAAACTCCCAGCCCTAGAGGAATTTTAGTCTCCAAACACTCTAGGCACATGCCACACCAGGCATGGTATGTATGTTTTATACATTATAAAGCTTACTAAAACAGGAACCTTATTTTAATTTTTTGGATGTCAAATTTCTAACTACTGAATTAGCCTTAAAAATCTTTTTAATTGATAGATTTTAATTATAACACAATACATATTCAGTAGTCATTGTAATAGATGCAAATCAGTATACTAATCAGATCTTCAATTCTTGAATTTAAATTAGCATTCTCAGCCCAACATTTTGTATATTTGCATCCTATATGTTGCTTAGAGAAAGCCAAGATCATTTTTTATACCTATTTTATTGGAAGCATTAAAATTAAAAAAGACCCTCATTAACTAACATGCAATAAACTCAAAGTTGAAACAAATAAAATATTAAACAGGAACTGAACAAAATGCCTATTCACACATATCCTGAAAAGTATGCCTAATAAAGAGAAAGTTTTGTGGACACATAGTACACTGCAAGCAGTAAAGCTTCCATATCACTACCCCACATTTTAAGCCTCCTCATCTTGTAAAACATGAATGATATTTGCAAGCTTTCAAGTGGCATCCTAAAGAGTAAAATCAGAGCACAGATTAAGTCATATAAGATTAGAAAGCCTGAACACAGAAACAGATTCGATGTTTGCTAGTCTCAAATTCCAAGGTCTGCATTATCCTTTCCTTTGCTCCAATTCTATTCCCAGAGATACATGATATAAAGAGAAAAAATAATTGTCACTAAAAGATGTTACTCCTATTTTCTTCATTTCCTCTCATTCCTGCCTTCATTAAGAACTTACTATAAGATGATGGACATGAGGCTTTTAACAAGTTTAATGTGGGTATTTGGAATTAATTTTTGAAATTATCTGGCAAGCTGGCCAATGAAAAAAGCTATAACTCTAAAAACAAAATATTCTCTTTGTACTACCAAAGAAACAAACAACAACAACAAAATCCCACCTACACTCAAACACAGTATAAAATAAAGCATCATATATCTACATACTCTGATATAAACTTTGATGATTAGTTTATATTCAGTTAAATAAATAAATTAGACAACCAATTTTCAAGAGGATAATATACAGCTTATGACTTTGAATTCATTTTTTAAAAAAGGTAATGTATTTTCACATATAAATTGTATAATCTCTAAAATATGGCCAAAAAAATCTTAATGTAAAATCCAAACAAGTAAAATATTATCAATTCTACTTTATTGAGGGCCAAAGCTCCTACATAATAACATGCAAGAATTTTAAATTCTTGAAAGCAAGTGTCAAGTACTATACACAATTTCCATACACAGCAGGTAGCAAAGCAAGAAAAGAACTGACACAGTTACTCTCCTTAAAAGAGACATACAATAGAGAACTGTTATACAGCGCTAGCATACTACAGATCTATGCATTAAAGATGTTGTGGCTATTAACAGTTTAAACCTTTACTGTATTTTACTAATTGGTACATAGAACTTTAAAGCTTTTGAAAGATAAAACATTCCAGTCAGTTCAATTCCCCAGCATTGTTCAAGTATTCCAAGTAGGAACAAAGAGGAAAATAAATCTGCTTTAATTGCTGAAGAATCACAGATAATAGAGATGGTTGAATACTTCAGAGGAAAGATCTTTTGTTCCTTAAACAATTTTAATAAAGAAAGATCATTCTCTATTTAAGTTTAAATGGTTCCTGTCTGCATATTAAAACTATTATAACATTCATTTCCTCTGTATTTAGTTAGTACAAGTTTTATATGGCTTGACAGTATGTGAAAATAACTTATTTTAATTGGGAGTATATTTTAGAACACAAAGTTCTGTATTTATCAATATAATTTTATTTAAAATAACTGTATATAATAATTGATCTGACTTGTTTTAATCAGTGTTAAATGTAAGAGTTAACCGAAGTTGTTTTAAAACTAATGACATGTCATTAATAAGAGTAGAAATATTTCTATTTAAATGATCGATTAATTCTATTAATTTAATAGAATTCAGTAATTTAAGAGCATGTTTTACCCATAAACATAAAACAAGCTATTTTACTATAAGTTCAAATGTTGAGGTATATTATGTCATGTAACAGGAATATTATACACAATTTAATAATCTTCTAAACACGTAAGCAATCACTTACTATGGGGATTAATGCTACTGGTACATAATACATTTACTGATTAACCTATACCAAAAGTGCAGAAGGAAACACACTTATTTCTAGCTATACTAAGTCTTAACATTTTTCATTACTTGAATTTTTTATATTTTCCAAAATCAATGCCCTCCCACCCTCCACACACACACACACACACACCAGTACTTGAAAAAAGGCCAATTAAAGAATGGCCATTTCACTATAAAATTTACACTACCAAAATCATTAGTCATTACTTCTTCCTTAGAATTTTAAGCAACAGTATTGCTACAATCTTAAAAGCTATTCACCAATTTTCTTCAGTAGTTCGTGGGTAACGTAAAACCAACAGAGAGCAGTACACTGTAAAAAACGACTGCTGTTTTTAAAACCTAAAACTATATTGCAAACTAACATTTATATTTAGTCAACACTTTTCTCTTTTTAATAGTCTCATCTAAATACAAGAGTATAAATAAGCATCTGCAAAGTAAAAAACATGAAAAAACATTATTCCATATTTAGTGAAAGTCTTAAAGAAAAAAAACTTTCATGCTAAACTGCCACCATGGAAGGTTCTCAAAGGCTGCTATTCTTTGATGTAAAATGAAATACTACTTAGTGAATAAAACATAAAAAACTCCTGTCTACCCTTCAAAGAGACATATCCTTTGACCCGGTACTCCAGACTAAAGCCTTGAAATTTTTGCACAAGAATGCTGCGTGAGGAAAGTCCAGACAAAACAGACACTTGAGATGCTAGAAGGCTGTATAACCCCAATCGCAGACACTACTCCTTCCAATAATCTAGCAGAGATAGCGCTGCCATACACCAAAAGAAAGTAATCTCACCAAAAGAAAACTGACCCCTTAAAAAAAAAAAAAAAAAGCAAGCAGTCAAAGCAAATATAAGCCTTTAACTTAGGTTTATCTTTTTGTGCAGGTCACCTCTTAATGACCGATTTTTAATTCAGGTTTCCAGACTTACAAAAAGTTTTCATCGATAAACTTTTAGTATTGTAGGAGGCAAAAATAACATAAAACAAATACTGGTGCTGCAAATATGGTTTTATTTTGAAAGACTTGCAAAAATCATTCATTTTTAAAATTTCTTACAGTAATACAAGCAATGAAAAAATTTAAAACCTCTTAAAGTGACAATAAATTTATATTAAATAACTTGCTGCTAGCAGACATTCTAAAACAGCAATATTTGTTGGCTGAATGTGTTAATAATATGTGCTTAATCAAGTAGCAATTACTTATTGCAAGTATCAACAAGTAACAAACCTTTAACTGCTGTGTTATTGCTATTTGGAAGTAACTGTCAAACAGCGAAACAAAAAATTGGCAACATTCAAAACACTGACTCTATTTATTTTACATGCACACCTAATTTTTAAATAAAGATATTAATACAGACTACTTAAAATATCCAAAATATTAGGATTTTACATTAATAGTGTGTACTATCATGTAATTTTTCAAAAAAAAAAAAAAAAGTTTAGAAATCGTAGCCATCCTTCACACCCCACGCCACAGATTTGAGATTTACAGATAGCTAAAAAAAAGTTTCCTTTCTCACATGCATGTATGTTGAGACTGCATGTATAACTAAGTGTAAGACCTTTATAAGATTTAAAACAGGTGGTGCTTAATATTTTTTAGATAAAATAACCAAGTACCTAAATGAAAACAAACCACTGAACGTATCAATATAAACACTGAAGGACAGTGCCTGGCACACTTAAGTGCTCAGTAAGTATTTACTGAATAAATAAATGAAGAATGAAGGAAAGATGGCATATAACATAATTTTATGGAAGTAATAGACTAATGTCAAACTATTAAGGCTTATTTCACATTATTTTTATTAATAAACTGAAATAATTCTTATTTTATCAGGGTAGTTTTTTATTTTTGTGTGTTAAAAGATTAACTATAGCAGTTGATAGCTAATATAAGGTAATTGTGAAAAACAGGAATTAGTATTTTTAAAATACTTAATACAAATGATTAAAAAGCAAATCAAAAATGTACCTATGCAGGTCTAAGTTATGCTTTAGTTGCTTTGTGGGGGAGCCTTTACTCAAACTCTTCAAAGAGTACTGAAAATTTAACTTCTCTCTTTTGTATAATACAAGTGAATATAAAAAGACAATGTGTTCATTGGACTTGCGTATTCATCAAATGTACTGAAAGGAGACTGGGGTGGGGTGGCATAAAGAAAAAAAAGTTACTCTCTTAATAAGCACAAAGGCAAAGACATTCTTCACCCAACCTCCATGGCACAGCAGCTCCTGCCACAAAAAACAAGGGCCTAGCAAACAACCATTTGTTAGCTTTCCTTGTTATCTGTAGGAAGAAGTATCACATATTTGAAAATAATAATGGTGCAACCCACAAAAGTTGCATCACGCAAAAGTTTTGTTTTTAAACACTGTGCTTCTACATAAATCAACAAGATTATTTTAAGACACTGTCATCACCTCTTTTGATATTTAACATTTTATTAGTTGCAAGAATAAATGAAAAGGATAGTTAGCAATTTATATACAACAAACAAGAGAGAAGATATTAAGAATGACTGATTAAAAATTTACCATGTGCTCTGATATAAAATTCATTATTAGCAGTAATCCAGGAATTACTACAATTTTATTCTCTGAAGATTTGTTTTCTAACAATGTGAACACTATGTATAGTTCTAAAATGACAGAATAGAATTCTTTACACTAGAAAATGCTAAGCAGACTTTACCCCTCTACATTCTATTCCTAAAAAAACGATAGGATACAAGTTGTCAATATACAACTGATGCACAGAATAAAACGTTTTTTTCTTTGTATGGTATCGACATCCACAAAACATTATAAAAATTCCTTTAATTTGTTATGTTATATATATTAAATTCTGCCTGTCAGATATAACAGTAAAAAAAGAAAGAAAGAAAATTAAAGTTTACTTGGTGACATGCCCCTAGAGCTAATCTAATAACAGTTTAAAATAATAAGCATTATAGGGAGTTCCCTGGTGGTCCAGTGGTTGAGAATCCACCTTTCAACGCAGGGGACACGGATTTGATCCCTGGTTGGGGAACTAAGATCCCACACGCCGCAGGGCAAATAAGCCCGCATGCCGCAACTACTGAGCCCGCGCGCCACAATGAAAGATCCTGTGTGCCACAACTAAGACCTGATGCAGCCAAAAATAAATAAATATTTTAAAAAATAATAATAATAAGCAGCATATACTTAAGATGAAAGAAATGAAACATGACAGGACAAATAAAAAAGGGTCTGAGGTTCTAGCTCTCCATGAAATCCACATAAGGAAGAAGTATGAGGACCTAAGTTTTAAGTTGCCTTACTAGACTGTTAAGATTAAAAAGAACAGAGGTAATAATCCCCACCATATCCTGCACCATACATCTAGAGTATCATGAGAAATCCTGGCAACAACATTTTAAAAGGGATTCAGTCAAACTGGAAGGTAATCAAGATGATGAATTAACTGAAACTCATGTAAAATGCACCAAAGCCCTGGGGATGTTTAAGCCAGAAAAGAGAAGACTTAGGAGAATGATTCTCAAACATTTTGGTCTCAAGACTCCTTTACACTCTTAAATATTATTGGGACCCCAATGAGATTTTGCTTATATGAGATATACCTATAGATATTTATCATATAAGAAATTAAAATGGAGAAAAATTTAAACATAAACTTAGTTTAAAATAATAATAAACTGATTATATACTAATATAAATAACATTATAAAAATATATTTCAAAAACTAAAAATTTGAGAAGAGTAGCACTTTTGAAATCTCTAATGTCTAGCTTAATAGAAGACAACTGAATTCTAACTTCTGTTCTTACATTCAAACTGTTGGCTAAGTTGTCTTGCTTACTATATATGAAGAGAACTCATCCTTGCACAGATATGTAATTAGAGAAGGGAGCAATATTTTAATAACCTTAATATTTTCATTCTCTCATTAAATCCATGGTTGGTTCTTACACTTTAATTGAAAATTTTACCAGGACTTCCCTGGTGGCGCAGTGGTTAAGAATCCGTCTGCCAATGCAGGGGACATGGGTTCGATCCTGGCCCGGGAAGATCCCACATGCCACAGAGCGACTAAGCCCGTGCGCCACAACTACTGAGCTAGCGTTCTAGAGCCTGCGAGCCACAGCTACTGAAGCCCGTGTGCCACAACTACTGAAGCCTGCGTGCCTAGAGCCCGTGCTCCACAACGAGAAGCCACCGCAATGAGAAGCCCACACACTGCAACAAAGAGTAGCCCCCGCTTGCCATAACTAGAGAAAGCCCGTGCGCAGCAACGAAGACCCTACGCAGCCAAAATAAATAAATAAATTTATTTTTAAAAAAAAGAAGAAAAAGAACGTTTTACCCATTCATGATTTTATAACCATCATATGTTAGTTACGGAAAATACTGGTTCACGGAAGTATGCAGATCTTCCAAATGTTAACATATTTCATTACACAGTATTTTAAAAGTCACATTCATTAATATCACTACCAATCCCATTAGAACAGTCTTTAAGTACTGGGAAGTTGTCGTGCTCATTCAGATCAGTGGCAGAATCAAGTTCTACAAAAATTCTAATTTTCACTCGAAAGCTTGAAGTTTATCATGGGCAACACTTCCTGGAAGTGACAGGTTTATTTCTGAAAAGACGTCTGCCACGTACTGAATACTGAATAACCATAATGTGTCTGTCATCTGTTATTGTTTTTTTCACCTAAAAGGTGTTCCATGAAGAAAAGGACTAGGTTCAGTTTGCAACAGCAACTCAACCATACAAGTGTTTTTCCTTGATACAACTGAACTTCGGTATGCCGAAGAGTTTTATGCATACTTCTGTTTTGCTACATGGAACATAAAAAAGATGTACATGCAGAATTGAGATTTTTAAAAATTAATCTTTTTCACTGCTTCATCAAAGACATTAAGTGAAACTAGCTTCTTTTTTAAGAAACCTCAAATGCAGGGAAGTGAAGGATACAATGACAGGTCGCACAGTTAGGGCCACTGCCTTGATTTACACTAAGGTGCTAACAGTTTTGCCACAGTTGCTTTTGTAACATACGTGTCAAAGTCAACACAGTGAAAAGGGCAAATAAAGTCTTTGTATAATTATGAAAATAGTTTGACTCTGTGGACCTTCTACAAGGGTCTTGCTCCCTCAGCCCCCCACCACTCTTTGAGAACCACTGATTTAGGACCAAAGAGCTGTTTTCAAATATACAGAAAGCTATCATGTAGAAAATGGCATGCCCCATGTATTATTAGGGCAGATCTTTTTAATTTATTTTAATAAATTTATTTATTTTATTTATTTTATTTTTGGCTGCACTGGGTCTTCGTTGCTGCGTGCGGGCTTTTCTCTGGTTGTGGTGAGCGGGGACTACTCTTCGTTGTGGTGCACAAGCTTCTCACTGCAGTGGCTTCTCCTGTTGCAGAGCACGGGCTCTAGGCGCGTGGGCTCAGTAGTTGTGGCATGCAGGCTCAGTAGTTGTGGCTCTCGGGCTCTAGAGCGCAGGCTCAGTAGTTGTGGAGCACGGACTTCGTTGCTCCGCGGCATGTGGGATCTTCCCAGGCCAGGGATCGAATCCGTGTCCCCCGCATTGACAGGCAGATTCTTAACCACTGTGCCACCAGAGAAGCCCAAGGGCAGATCTTGAACCAACGGACATTATTTATAAAGAAACAGCTTAGCACCAAATTAAGAAACAACCTTTTCCCTTTAAAAAACTTGATGGGGACTTCCCTGGTGGCGCAGTGGTTAAGACCCTGTGCTCCCAATGCCGGGGCCCAGGGTTCGGTCCCTGGTCGGGGAACTGGATCCCACATGCATGCCGCAACTAAGGAGCCGGCGAGCCGCAACTAAGGAGCGTGCCTGCCGCAACCAAGACCCAGCACAACCAAATAAATAAAATTAAAAAAAAAAATTGATGAACAGTAAAATCCATCCTTTATAGTGTACAGTTCTGTTTTTTTCTAACAAATGCATCACAAAAAATATCGGTTTTGACAAAAAAATCAACACCACAATCAAGGTATCGAACAGTTCCATCACCCGCTAAAATTTTCTAATGCCCTTTATAGTTAATTCCTCCTCCCACATCCAATCCTGAAAACCACTCATCAGTTTTTTGTCCCTAGAGTTTTGCCTGTTCTAAAATGTCAAATGAATGAAATCACACAGTATGTACGTAGCCTTGGAGTCTGGCTTCTTATTAGCATAAAGCATGCTAATAAGCATGCTAATAAGAAGCATGTTTGTTCCTAATCAGTGTGCAGAAATCCACTGACAGTCAGAGTGTTTCCAGTTACTGGAATTATTAATAAAGCTATTAAAAACATTTACATGCAGGATTTTGTGTAAACATAGATTTCATTTCACTTAGGTAAATATTCAGAAGTGAGACTACTGGATTATATGGTAAGCGTATGTTTATAAAAAACTTCCACACTATTTTCCAAAATAGTTGTACCATTTTGCATTCCTATGAGAGTTCTAGTAGCTCTGCATCCTTGCTAGCATTTGGTATGGTCAGTTTTTTTAAGCCATTCAAATAAGTGTGTAGTGGGAGCTCATTGTAGTTTTAATATGCAATTTCATAATCACTAATGATGTTAAGCATCTTTTCATGTGTTTATTTCCCATCTGAGCATCTTCTGGGTAAAGTGTCTGCTCATTTTTATTTGAGTTAATATCTTATTATTTAGTTATAAGTGGTGTTTATTTTCGGATACAATTCCTTTATCAGATATATGTTTTGCAAATATTTTCTGCCAATCTATGGCTTGTCTTTTCATTCTTTTAACAATGTCTTTCAAAGCAATTTGAAAGAAAATTTTATTTGTGAGGAAGTCCAACTTCATAATTTTTTAAAAAATAAATTATGCTTTGGTGTTATAGCTGAAAAATATTTATCCAAACCAAAGTTACAAAGATTTTCTCCTACATTTTCTTCTAGAAGTTTTACAATTTTCAGTTTTATATTTCGGACTATGAGTTTACATCTAGGGCTTTGAGTTAATTCTTAAGTATGGTGCAAGGTATGAATGAAGTTTTTTGTTGTTTTTTGGTTTTTTGCATTTGGATATACAATTATTCCATCTTCATTTGTTTTAAAGACTATTTTTTTCTCCATAAGAAACACCCTTCTAATAATTATGACTGATCAGTAACATAAAGAGCAGCCTCAAAAGAAATGAGAATCAGCTGGAAGTTTTTAAAACAGAAGTTTAAGAACCAGTTGTTCAGTCCAATAAAAAAAGGGCAGAACATTAAATTATCCTTCCAACTCTCACTCTATGAAGTCCCCAGAGGGGGATGTTCTTAGGGAAGACTTACAGGTCTTCTTCCCTCATGTTCTCAACCCTCACCCTCCAGCAGTTCAGCTTTTATTTAGTTTATTAGTAACTGAATTCCCACATAAGATTTCTCTTGAATAAAAGGTTAAACAATTTTTTAGATGAAAAACAACCTGATGCAGTAATATAACTAGGAAACATCTAAAGTTATCCTTTGGTTTTAAATTCCTAAGATCCATTTTCTAAAACTAGAATAAACACTGAACTTGGTCCCCAACTAAGTTTAGTCCATATGCTTAATCACTGGGCTTTAATAGGCATACCTCTATTAATTTTTAAAATATATAACAGTGTTCAATAGAAATCTTAATAGCTAGTTCCCTTACCTTCCAATTAAGATTCAAGCTTCTATCCAATTTCAGATACAAATATAACAGTAGTCTATAACAGCAGTGTTGAGTAATTAATAAAAATGGTATACTAAGTTAACAAATGGGTTTACCTTATATAATAGTGACATTAAAATGCTGTTTCCACATCTCCTTTTATTTTATTTTTTTTTAATTTATTTATTTTTGGCTGTGTTGGGTCTTCGTTTCTGTGCGAGGGCTTTCTCTAGTTGCGGTGAGCGGGGGCCACTCTTCATCGCAGTGCACGGGCCTCTCACTGTGGCGGCCTCTCTTGTTGCGGAGCACAAGCTCCAGACGCGCAGGCTCTGTGGTTGTGGCTCACGGGTCCAGTTGCCCCGCGGCATGTGGGATCTTCCCAGACCAGGGCTCGAACCCGTGTCCCCTGCATTGGCAGGCAGATTCTCAACCACTGCACCACCCGGGAAGCCCCACATCTCCTTTTAAAACACTCATGAGGATTTACTTCACATTTTGAAATATTTTTATCGTTAATGTTGATATATACATTTTTAGAATCATTTTTTGTTCAAAATGCAAGCATAATCAACTCCAATTGCTCAATATTTCTGGAAGTACCCTTCAGCCCCTGGTCTTGTCATTATGCTACTTATTAAACTCTCCATCCAACAGTGTGTAGGAACAAGAAGACATGAAACCCCTACTGGCATTATGTTACCTATCTGATTATTTAATACTTTAATTTTAATATAAAACTAAATGAATGGCAAAAACTTAGGTTTGAAAATTACCTATGGGTTTCAGTTATCCATATTAAGTATCACTTCAAGAACTATGAATAATTATACATAAGACTTCAACTGATTTCAACTGGAATATCACACTGACATTTTGACTACTATACTTCAAGAAAGACATAACAAAGCTAGGGAAAATCTAAAAAGGGCAACAAAATTCATTAAAACTATACAACTGATTTTAGGGGATATCATTAAAAACACAAAATTCAAAGTAGTCTGTATTCCTCTCTGGTATGCTTCATAGCACCTTTTTAGAGCAATAGATTGCTGTCTGACTTATTCATTTTGCAAACTGAATAGTAAGAAAAGAACTTAGAAGTGCTACTAACAAACTCTCTAAAATTTGAAACTTTATTATAGAGCGTAAACCTCATAATACTGGAACAAGAAAGTAATCTCTTGGGGCTTAAAAGAGATGGTCATTGGAAAAGGTAAAATAATAGTACCCTCATTAATTAATGAACATGTGGCATGTGTAAATCCTCCTACTCTCACACACACACCTGTCTCATTTCTCTTATACTTGACTAAGCAAGTGACATTTGGTTTTTTTGTTTGGTTTTTTGGCTGAGCCACGTGGCATGCAAGATCTTAGGTCCCCAACCAGGGACAGAACCTGGGCCCTCTGCAGTGGAAGCATGGAGTCCTAACCACTGGACCATCAGGGAATTCCCAGCAAGTGACATTTGATTAACACTTGATGAACAGGTAGATGGTACCTTGATGAACAGGTAGATAGAGCTAGGGAATTGGTAAAAAGCAGCTGGGCATAATTAACTGAAATCTGAATGCCCTGAAGCAGGAAAGAAGAACAGCAAGTTCCAGGCGTGGTGGGGCTGAAGCACAGAGTGTAAAAGACAGAGGCACAAGATAAACTTAGAAAGGTAGGAGTTAAATCACACAAGACCTCAAAGGCCATGATAGGATTTTAATGTTTACTCTCAGGTCAGTAAAAAACACCAAAGGATTTTACACAAAAGGATGACACAACCAGCATTTTAAAAAGACTATTCTAGTTATCTGTGGAAAATGAATTAGAGGAAGATTAAAGTATCTATGGAGATTAAGAAACACTGCAGCAATCTAGGTGAAAAATGATGGTAGCCTTGACTAGGATGATGGCAAGGTCAGGAGGCAGATCTAAGAGATAATTTTGAAGACAAAACCAACCAGTCTTAGGCATAACCAGCCTTCCAAACTGTCTGTACTTATCTATTTATTTATCTGTTTATATCTTTAATGGTGCAAACAGAAACTTAAGTGTGACCCATTATTTAAATTATGTTTACAGGTTCAAAATTAAGTGACAAAAGAATGTACAATTAGAAAGGGAGTAGTTAAGAAACATACCCATATATCTGATAATTGTAAACCAGATATAAAATGAAAAGCATGTTTATATGATTACACATTTTTACTAGAAGTCTTAGAAACTTTACAAAATTTATGCCATTGTACAATACAAGCATAAATAACAAGTTGCATCTAAAGTAACACCACACACTGAAAAATTCTGTAAGTGACGATTACCAAAATTCTATCTGCTGCTGATTAACAGAAGAACTTTATTCATTTATTGGTAGTTGTAATCTCTCATGCATAATGCAGAAATAGCATGTGTGTGTGTACACACACATATATACACACAGTAACAATTACAATAATTGGTTCCAGAAAAACCCAATATACTTAATTTTAGATAGTACTGGTAAGTTCTTACAACTTAAATAGGAGTGTAACTGAGAAAATTAAAAATAATATATTCATTACAAAAATAAAAATATTGATTTCTACTTATAAATGCCACAAAAATGGAAGCCTTTTGTAATTTTAATGTTTGTATATGATTTAATATTTGTGTAAAATGCTTAACACAAATTATCTTTTTGTAATGATTATTTCTTCTTAAAATTTATATACACTTTTCCTAGAAGAACCCAGAACACCATCTGAAAAATCTGTTGTACAAAAATAACCCTGAAGGCAGAATCCTAGCAGTGTATAGTAGAGAATTCTTACCAATTTTTCATCAACCGTTATGAGTTGCGTGTCTCGAGTTTGGTCCTGTGCCAACCTCCATGTGGAAGTGCTCAGCAACCTGCAGTGAAAGACTTTAAGTTAAAAAGTGATCCATGCAATGAGAAAAGAGAGGCAGACAAATCTTACAGAAACCAGCTACTTTAACAGTATCTGTCTTATAAAACAAAAAGAATAGAAAGAAATAGAAGAGGGCACAAAAATCCTTTTTCTCCCCAATTAGTTCTGTCTGCTGAGTTTTTGGCAGACTCTCACTTGACAGTTCACAACAGGCTGTACTTTATGGCAGTCTATAGGCTCTCTGTCATAGAAGGGCCGCCAGTGACAAGAACTGTTCTGCTCTCTATGAATGCACACTGGCTAGTTTGTCATCACAAGGAAGAAAAATGCAAAGCTATATCAACACTTCTGGAATGCTGATTCCTAAATGATGGCATCAAAAAGAAAAAGAAAAATCTCCATCATATTCTTAATGGACTAAAGTAAAAGTTGTAGAATTTAATTACATAATGTTAACAAAAAGTTCCTTCACTCTAATTTCAAAACAAAAGTTTAAATAGGAATGATTTGCATGATCATTTAAACCAATGTTATTGGTTTAATCCTGTGACCCATTCACAGAATTGAATAAAGTCTGAATAGCTGAAATAGAAATATTAAGTCAGAAATAAAATCAGCACAGAATCTAACTCCTTTGTATTAGCATGGTCCCCCTCTCACCCCAAGGAAATTATGAAAAGCTAACAGATATTTTTTATTTCATGTACACACTGTAGTTTATACTAATGAATGCAATAGCCATCGATGATTGTGACAATTTAGCATTTTAGAATTTTCCAAAATATTAAACCATCCTATGTAGATTTCTCTTTAGAAAGTAAGTTAGTATACACAATTGACTTGAGTTTCCAAACCAACTGAATATAGAGTATTCAATTCTTTTATTTAATGCAATATAATCACCAATAATTCATGCAAAACTTCATGCCAAATGTTCAACTTTCAATAGCTACACTGTACACAGCTTTATAGAAAATCTACCTACTAATAACATAAAGATAACTCATAATACAAAAGGCTTTGTTTCGTGAACATATATTGTTTAAAAATATCAATTATTTCCCCTAATTAATACAATTCATTATCACTATAAATACCTTGCTCAGAAATATATCCACACAAAATACATCTACATGGATATTATTTTAAATTATTTATACAAACAGTTAAAATATATGTTCTAGTTGTTATAATACTAAAGAAGTATAATTAAGTACCTTTTAAAATCTATTTACGCTGGAAATTACTAAGAGCAATAATATGACAATAAGAACATTTTGAGTACTTATAACTAAATCCATATATTGCAAGAAAAAAGTGAGGCAATGATAAGGGAACTCAGGAAAACTTGAAATATTAGAAGTATTAGAAAATGTAGGGACTTCCCTCATGGTCCAGTGGGTAAGAATCTGCCTTCCAATGCAGGGGACGTGGCTTCAATCCCTGGTCGGGGAACTAAGATCCCACATACCGCAGGGCAACTAAGCCCACACGCCACAACTACTGAGCCCGCACGCTCTAGAGCCAGTGGGCCACAACTAGAGAGCCCACGCACCACAACCAGAGAGCCCACGCACCACAACTACTGAGCCCACGTGCTCTAGAGCCCCCACGCCGCACACAGAGCCCACGCACTGCAACGAAAGCTCCCTCATGCCACAACTAAGACCCGACACAGCCAAATAAATTAAATAAATAAATATTTTAAAAGGAAAAGAAAATATAGCTATATTTCAAGAAAATGGAACTACTTAATTCCTTTAACGAATAGAAGTGTTAGATCAAAATAGTGGAAATTAGATTAAAACTCTGTAATCCACGAAATGTATAATTTAAAATTATACAGTAGGTTTGATTGATTTAAACAATTTTCTTTTAAATTGTATGTTAAAATCTTATTGTACATTAGTTGTAACCCAAAGTAAATTTTTTAAAATGTTAAAGTATATATACTTTAATGATAGATATATTTTAATAATTTTAGATTGATCTCCAACTAATCATAAGAATGAAGCTGTATGTCGTCTTCTGTAAACAGATAACTATTATAAACAAATACACAGATGAAAAATTATGCTTATATTTTTATCAGCCTGTATGTAAAAGGCAACACAATAAAGACAAAAGATGTTAAGTAAAATAATATTACCAGAAAGAGTTAAAAATAAAAATAAAAATTTTTTGTAAGAAAAAGATAGGCTAGAATGCAAAGAAATTATAAGTAGAAATTCTTATTTATTATTTGAAACAATATATTCACATATAATTTATTTCAGAAAAATTTGCCTAAGTAAAAAACACACAATGTATACATGTATATGTATATATATATGTGCATATGGGTTATATATATTAAGTCATGTGCTAAGTAGCTACTCCTGAAACACAGAGACAGCAAGTCTTAAAAAACAAACCTCAGATGTGGAGAAAAGTTTTCCTCCAATTCTAGATAGTTAAGGTAGCAACAGAGATCTAGAGTCAATTACGAACACAGCATTTAATTAATTATACCTACAAAATATAATCTACAGTTAATTTTAGATTAAATGTGAACTATATAGCAAGTATCTTTTTGTTTATTAGCCTGTAAAGAACACCACAACAGTGAAGTGGAAGAAGTAAAATATTTTTAGTCATATTAGAGTATAAAAACGTTACTAAACAAAATATAAAACCTAGAAAGCATAAAGTAAAAAATAACAGAAGCTACTACATAAAAACTTCTAAACCAAAATACGATAAATTAAGAATAAGACAGGTAACAAACAAGAAATCTTTACAACACAAAACAGTAAAGGATCAGTATCCAAAATAGGTAGGGAATTCCCTGGCGGTCCAGTGGTTAGGATTCAGTGCTTTCACGGCTGGGGTCCCAGGTTTGATCCCACAAGCTGCGCAACAGGGCCAAAAAACAAAAAAGGTAAAAGAGCTCCTACAAATTGGTACATAGGAATAATGAGTTTCAAAGGAGGGAGTCAAACAAGAAAAAAACAAACAACCCAATTACAAATGGGAAAAGAATTTGAAGCCACATTTATCTGAAGATCTACAAATAACCAATAAGCACATGAAAAGATGCTCAACATTACTAATCACTAGGGAAATGCAAGTCAAACCCACAAGGAGATATCACTTCATGCCCATTAGGATGGTTACGAAAAAATAAGCATTGGTGGAATATGTAGAAACTGGAACCCTTCTGCATCGCTGGTGGGAATGTAAAATGCAGTTGCTGTGGAAAACCGTATGGCAATTCCTAAAAAAACTAAACAGAATTAACATGTGATCCAGCAATTCCACTTATGGGTATATACCCAAAATAACTGAAAGGAGGGACTCAAACAGATATTTGTAATATTCATAGCAGCATTATTAGCAACAGCCCAAAGCAAAAATGGTCAAATATTAATAACCATATTTTATTGGGCCATGTATCATAATACTAGAAGTTAAGTATACATACAGAAATGACTAATACGTAATGATTAGTAAATAAATGGTAATTTTATTTTGCTATTTAGTACCCTTTTTTTTTTGGCTGCGTTGGGTCTTAGTTGTAGCACACGGGATCTTCATTGAGGCGTGCGGGATCTTTCGTCTCCACACACGGGCTCTTCGTTATGGCGCACAGGCTTCTCTCTAGCGTGGCGTGCTGGTTTTCTCTTTCCTAGTTGCAGTGTGCAGGCTCCAGGGCGCATGGGCTCTGTAGTTTGCAGCACGTGGGCTCTCTCATTGAGGCGCATGAGCTCAGTAGTTGTGGCGCGCGCGAGCTTAGTTGCCCTGCGGCATGTGGGATCTTAATTCCCAGACCAGGGATCAAACCCACGTCCCCTGCATTGGAAGGTGGATTCTTTACCACTGGACCACCAAAGAAGTCCCTAGTACCCATTTTTGAGAAACTTAGAAATTTTGTTTGCTTCATAAACTTGCCTTGCTATCCACCCATTTGTTTTAACTGGTCTGTTCAGATTTCCAAGTTTCTTAAGTGTCAATCTTAATTCTGAGCCCAAAGGATAAACTATGAGGGCTGTGACTGTTACTAATCAATTATTATTAGAGTATACAAACAATTTACTCTATTTAGTTTTTTTGTATAAGTTTCCTGTAAGACAATGAGGTATCCTGGAAATGGATATTAAGAGATCTTATTTCTAACTCTGAATTTTACTACTTACTGTTGTGTCTATGAGCAAATCACTTAACGTCTCTGCATCTCAATTTCATTTTTGTAAATGTGTAAAATGAGGACTTGTTCCTCTCTTTTTTTTCTACTGAAGAGTCTATGTGATTCTAATAAGTGGAACTGATTATAGTTCTAGTTTGTTTTAATAATCCCCTATGAAAATGCTATGTAATAACTACTCAACTCATAATCTGATTTTCTTTAAAAATCTAAGGAGTTACAACTTTCAAAAGCATATACACATTTGTTTATCCATTCATTTCATGATGAACATTTGGGTTGTTTCTGCTAAAGATATTCACGTGCAGTTTTTGTGAGGACATAAGTTTGCAACTCTTTGGGTAAATACCTAGGAACACAACTCATGGCTTATATGTTAAGACTATGCTTAGCTTTGTAAAAAACTGCCACACTGTCTCCCAAAGTGGGTGTTCCATTTTGCATTCCCACCAGCAATAAATGAGTCTTCCTGTTCTCTTCATTCTCACAAGTGTTTGGTGTTGTCAGTTTCTTGGATTTTACCTATTTTAATAGGTGTGTAGTGGCATCTCATTGTTGTTTTAATTTTCAATTCCCTAATGACATATGATGTTGAGGCACCTTTTCATATGCTTATTTTCCATTTACATATCTTCTTTGGTGAGGTATCTGTTCAGATCTTTTGCCTATTTTTAAATTGAATTTTATTTCCTTATTGTTGAATTTTGAATTCTTTGTATATTGTAGATAAAAATTATTTATCAGATGTGTTTTGCAAATATTGTCTCCAACTCTGTGCTTTTCTTTCTCTTAAAGTGTCTTTCAAAGAGCAGCTTTTAATTTTAATGAAGTCCAACTCATCTATATTTTTCTTTCATGGATGGTGTTTTTGATGTTGTATCTAAAAACTCAGCACCAAACCAAGGTACCTAGATTTTCTCTTATGTTATGTTCTAGAAGTTTAATAGTTTTGCTTCTTACATTTAGATCCATGATCCATTTTGAGTTAATTTTTGTGAAAGGTGTAAGGTCAATGTGTAGATTCTTTTTTTTTTTTTGGCATGTGGTTATGTACCAGTTCCACTTATTAAAAAGATTATCTTTTCTCCACTGGATTGCCTTGCTCCTTCCTCCAAGATCAGTTACCTGTATTTGACTAGTCTATTTCTGGACTATCAATTCTATCCATTGATTTATTTGCTGATCACTGTCTTGATTATTGCAGCTGTATACTAAATCTTGAAGTCAGTTAGTGTCAGTCCTCTTTGTTATTCTTCTTCACTATTATATTGAATATTCTGGGTCTTTTGCCTTCCAGTATAGAATCAGTTTCTTGACATCTGCAAAGTAGCTTGCTGAGGTTTTGATTGGAACTGTGTTGAATCTATACATCAAGTTGGGAGGAAATGACATTTTAACAATATTGAATCTTCCTATCCATGTATATTTATTAGGATCTTCTTTGATTTTTTTTCATCAAAGTTTTGTGGTTTTCCACATAGACGTCTTGCAAATACTGTTTTTAATACTTCAAAATATACTCTTCGAAAAGTCTTAATGGTGAAAAGATAAAAAGAAATCATTTGCACTAGAAAATAGTATCTGAATAAGAATCATATGGCTGACTCCAAGTACTAACACTATTCTCCTCTTGAAGCAAATTAACTTTATCAACTAAGAATAGTAAAACTCCCATATTATTGTAGCAGTTTGAAAACATGGCTCCAAATTCCTTTGACACTCCTCCTTCCCATGAGGGGCTGGAGGTCTATGTTCCCTATTCCTAGAATCTAGTCCTGTGACACCTTGATCAATATAATACGGAAGTGAGGCCATGCGTGTTTCCAGGCTCATACCTTAAAAAACTAACAGTTTCCACTTCTTGTCTCTTAGAACATTGTTTCTTGGTATATTCTCTCTTGGAACCCAGCCACCATGTTGTGAGGAAGTCCAGCCTGCCCCACAAAGACCCATGTGAAGAGGAATCAATAGCCAATACCACTTTGCTAGCCAAGTGGGTGAGCTATTAGACATGAATCCTCTAGCCCAAGTTGAGCCATCCCAGCAGACACCACCTGCAGCAAAGATAAGCTTCCCTGCCAAGCCCTGCCCAAATTTCAGATTTTTGAGTAAAACAAATGACTGTTGCTGTTTCAAGCAACTGAATATTGGGGTAGTTTGTGTTCAACTATAGATAACAAAAACATCCCTACAAATAACTGAATATGGTTTTATAAACATTAAAATTAAACCAGTAACTTCTAGGGACCAGAAATGATCTGCTGGACTTATAGACAAAGTAAAATTCCTAATCCTATAAAAATTATTAATGAATCAATGAATCCTCAGCCTTTTGACTAAAACCAATTATGCTTGTTGTCCATTTACTGCAAACTGAATTAACCCAAATTCACATTAAATCAGAAAGTGTTCAGTTCCATACTAAAACATAAGGCAATATTACTAAAAGTTCTAGCAGAAATAATAAGATAATAATATATCCATATACTTTGTGCCACAATAACTATCTCAGGCTTAAAATATGTTGATATTTGGGTCAGTCAACTTCAAGTTGATGATCTTAAAGCTCTTCAAAATCTTAAATCTACAGAGAAAATTTAAACTGTCTTCATCATACTGTACTCACTAGACAGAAGCAAGGAAGAACTAATTGTTAACAGAAAAAATAAAGATGGGAGGTCAAGGGCTTCCCTGGTGGTGCAGTGGTTAAGAATCCACCTGCCAATGCAGGGGACAGGAGTTCGAGCCCTGGTCCGGAAAGATCCCACATGCCGCGGAGCAGCTAAGGCCATGCGCCACAACTACTGAGCCCATGTGCCACAACTACAAGCCCACGCACCTAGAGCCCGTGCTCCACAAAAGAAGCTACTGTAATGAGAAGCCCTCACACCGCAACAAAGAGTAGCCCCCGCTTGCCGCAACTAGAGAAAGCCCGCGCGCAGCAATGAAGACCCAATGCAGCCTAAATAAATAAATAAATAAATAAAATTTTTTTTTAAAAGAAAAAAGATGGGAGGTCAGGAGACCATCTTAATATTCTGGGAAAATATGTAGAGTAAAAGGAAAGGCAAAGATCCTATAAATTTGGTTAATGCAGTGGAAATAACAGTGATGACAGTTTATAATCTATTCACAAATTAGTTATTTAATTCTAAATCAGATTTATTGCAATAATTTCTAATCTTTACCTAAGTACTTAATATTATCTTAAAATGTTCAACTGGTCAAGTCAGTAAAAATTATAATATCCTGCTCATAGATATTTTCCCTTTCTTCTGAGCCAGGTAGCACTTGTAGCAGGATCTAATAGCTGTTGTGTCTCTGGACACAGCTCAAGCCAAAACCTTAAAGTAATCCTTTGAGAGTCATCCAACAGACTAAGGAGATTTGTGCAAGAGGGATAAGGGTAATTATGCTCACATACCAGACTTTGGAATGGAACTGAAGAGTAATAAGGAGGAGAATGTGGGCAAGGTTTCGCAGGGTGGTAACAAAGAAACTGGAGGGCATGAGGGAAAATGTAAAGGAGAAAGAAATATACCCAAGTTTATACCAACAGGATATCAGAATAAATATACATGAGCTTAAAACAAAGAGAATAAGAGATATAGATGTCATGGTGATGATAATTATATTACAAAACAAAACAAATATATGAAAAGTTCATATTTAGGAAGGTCAAATCATTGAGCTACACTGGCCATTAAAGAATAACTTTACTGGTTTGGAACGCCTTAAAGGAAGGAATTGAGTTGCTGTACTTTGTCATGTCTTGTAAATAAATGGAAGCTAATTTACCATAAAGATGTCAGTTATTAATCTACAAATTAAATATAATAATAATAAACATCCTAGCAGAATTTTTATAAAATTAGATGATCCTCATCAGGAAGAAAAAATTCACAAAAATACCAAGAAAATTTTGAAAAACAACTACAGGCATACCTCAGAGATATTACAGGTTCAGTTCCAGACTACTGCAATAAAGCAAATATAGCAATAAAGCAAGTCACAAATGTTTTGGTTTCCCAGAGCACATAATAGTTATATTTATACTACACTGTGATCTATTAAGTGTGCAATAGCATTGTATCTTTTTTTAAAAAAGTACATACCTTTATTTTAAAATAACTTTATTGCTAAAAAATGCAACCATCATCTGAGCCTTCAGCAAATCATAATCTTTTTGCAATAGTAAATCAAAGATCACTGATCACCATAAAAAATGTAATAATAATGAAAGAGTTTGAAATATTGTGAGAATTACCAAAAGTGACACAGAGACACAAAATGAGCAAATGCTGTTGGAAAAATGGTGCTGACAGACTCAATACAGGGTTCCCACAAACCTTCAATTTGTAAAAAATGCAGTACCTGCAAAGCACAATAAAGTGAAGCACAATAAAACAAGGTATGCCTGTATAAGGCAGGATTTGCTTTGCCAATTAATATGCTACAGTAATTAAAATATCATGGTATTAGCACAGGCACAGACACATAGATCAAATAAATAGTTCAGATCAGAGTACAAAACCAAATTACGTAGATCTGTAAATTTACTATATAAGTGCAATTTCACTTATCAGTGGTGAAAAGCTAGAATATTCAATAAATGAAACTGAGACAACTGGCTATCCTTTCACGGAAGAAAAATGTTTCAATACTCTTATAAAATAGTTACAGCATACACCAAGGAATTTCAGATGGATTAATACATACACACACACTGTGTTGTGTGTGTAATTACTGGGATAAAACATAAGAGTTTTTTAATCAAGACACAATATCCACAAACTGTGAAAGAAAAATAACTTCTGAACAACAGAAGGCACTATACACTAAATTAAAATAAAGGAAATATCAGAGATAATAAGTACAATACACAGAGTAAATAAAAGACTAATATCTAGAATATATAAAGGATTCTTAGGAATCAAGACAAAAATCACCCCAAAAAACGGAGGAGTAAAGCACAGGATATGAATATAGTAGACATTAATACCAACTATGTTGCTAATCACCTTTAATGAGAATGGTCTAAACACACCAACTAAAAGAGAAAATATGTCACAGTGATGAAAAAAACCCAGGACCGAACTATATGCTTCCTGAAAGAAACCCATTTTAAATATAAAGACACAGACAGATTAAACATAAAGAGATGGAAGAAGATATACTGATACCATACTAACAGCAATCAAATCTTATTGCAGTAGCTATATTAATCTCAAAGCAAATTTCAGAACAAGGAAAATTATCAGAAATAAAGAAGGGTATTACATCATCATAAAGGGGTCAATTCTCCAAGAAAACATTAACAATCCTAAAGGTGTATATGCCATAGAAGAGCATGTCAAAATATGTGAGGCAAACCTGAAAGAACTGCAAGGAGAAACAAAGAAATCCATTAGTATAGTTGGGGACTTCAATACTCTTTTAATAGTAATTGACAAAGCCAGTAGGCAGAATATCAGTAAGGATATAGTTGAACTGAACAGCCCCATCAATCAACTGGATTTAACTGACATTTATGGAACACTTCATCCAACAACAGCAGAATACACATTCTTAAGTTCACATGGAACATTCACCAAGATAGACCATGTTCTGGGCCATAATACATACCTTAACAAAGTTTAAAAAAACAGAAATCACACTATGTATGCTCTCAGTCAACAATGGAATTAAATTAGAAATCAGTAACAAAATTAGAAAATCCCTAATTACAGGTGACCCTTGAACAACATGGGTTTGAATTGCACAGGTCCACTTACACATGGATTTTTTCAATAAATACATACATGTACTATAAATGTATTTTCTCTTCCTTATGATTTCCTTAATAACATTTTCATTTCTTTAGCTTACTGTATTGTAAGAATACAGTCTAATATATATACAATATACAAAATACCCATTAATAAACTGTTTATATTATTGGTAAGGTTTCCGGGCAATAGGCTATTTGCAGGCTACTAAGTTTAGGGGGAGTCAAAGTTACACATGAATTTTCAGATTTGGGTGGGGTGGCACCACTAACCCCTCTGTTGTTCAAGGATAAATTGTATTTGAAGATTAAACACCACACTTCTGAATAACTTATGGGTCAAAGAGGAATTCTCAAGACAAATTTTAAAATATTTTGAACTAAATGGAAATACAACATTTCAAATTTTGTGGGATACAGTAAATGCAGTGTTTAGAAATTTATAGCACTGAATGCATATATTATAAAAAAGGGAAAGTGAAATTCAATAATCTAAGTTTCCACCATAGGAAACTGCAGAAAAGAGCAATATAAACATAAGGCGAGCAAAAGAAAAAAAATAATAAAAATTAAGCGGAAAGCAATGAAATTGGAAATGGGCAATTGGAAAAGAAAAATCAACAACACTAAAAACTGTTGTTTGAAAAAAAATCAGTAGAATTTATAAATCTCTAGCCAGGCTAAACAAGAAAAAAGAGAGAAGGGAATTCCCTGGCGCTCCAGTGGTTAGGACTCCATGCTATCAATACCGAGGGCATGGGTTCAATCCCTGGTTGAGGAACTAAGATTCTGCAAGCCGCATGGCCAAAAAAATAAAAAAGAGAAAAGACACAAATTACCAATCTCAAAAACAAAAGAGGTATCATCACTACTGATTCCATGGACATTAAAAAGATAATAAAGAAATATTATGAACAACTCTATGCCCACAAATATGATAACTTAGATGAAATGGACTACTTATTTGACAAACACAAACTACCAAAACTCACATGAGGAGAAATAATCTGAATAAGCCTACAGCTAGTAAAGAAACTGAATCAAATCAAGAAGAAATGATACTAATTCTCTACAACCTCTTGCAGAAAACAAAAGCAAGGGAGCATGTCTGTCCTAACTTATTCTACGAGACTAGCATTACCTTAATGCTCAAACCAGATAAAGACATTTAAAAAAAGGAAAACTACAGACCAATATCTCTTATAAACATAGATGCAAAAATCCTCAACAAAATATTAGCATATCAAATCCAACAATGTATAAAAAGATTTATACACCATGACCAAATGGGATTTATTCCACATATGCAAGGCTGATTCAGTATTTGAAAGTCAATTAATGTAATCCAGTACATCAATAAGCTATAAAAGAAAAATCACATGACCAAATTAATTGTCACATAAAAGGCATCTGAAAAAAATCCAAGACCCATTCATGCTAAAAACTCTTAGCAATCTAGGAATAAAAGGTAACTTCCACAATCGGATAAAAAACATATACATAAAATCTACAACCAACATACTTAATGGTGAGTAACTAGACACTTTCCCTAAGACTGGAAAAAAGGCAAGGCTATCCCCTCTTGCTACTTCTATTCAACATTGTATAGAAGTTCTAGCTAAAGCAACAGAACAAGAAAATGAAATGAAAAGTATGCCTATTAGGAAGAAACGCATTAAACTGTCCTAGTTTGCAGATGACATCATTGTCTATATAGAAAAATCCAAAAGAATGGACAAAAAAACACCTGGAACTAAAAAGTAATTGTAATAGCAATTTGCAGGATACAATGTTAACATACAAAAGTCAACTGCTTTCCTATATAACCAGCAAAAAACACAGTATCATTTACATTAGCACCGAAAAATAAATAATATTTAGGGGTAAGTCTAACAAAACATCTATATGAAGAATATTAAAAAACTCTGAGGAAAGAAATCACAAAACATCTAATAAATGAAGGGCTATTCCATGTTTATGGATAGGAAGACTCAATATTGTTAAGATGTCAGTCCTCCCCAAGTTGATCTACAGACCAGCACATCCAAATCAAGAATCCAAAATGTTATTTTGAGGATATCACAAAGCTGATTCTAAATTCATATAGAAGGACAAAAGACCCAAAATAGCATGATACTGTAAAAGAATAACAAAGTCAGAGGACTGACACTGACCTCAGATTCACTACACATATCAGTAATCAAAACAATGTAGTACTGGCAAAAGAACAGACAAATAGATCAATGAAACACAACTGACAGCACAGAAATAGACTACTCAAATACAGTCAACTGATCTTTGGGAAAGAAGCAAAGGCAATCCAATGGAAAAAAGACAATCTTTTTAATAAGTGGAACTGGAACATTGCCACATGCAAAAAAAATGAATCTACACACCGACCTTACACCTTTTACAAAAATTAACTCAAAAACAGATCATAGATCTAAATGTAAGAAACAAAATTATCAAACTTCTAGAACATAAGAGAAAAGTCTAGGTGACCTTGGTTTGGTGCTGAGTTTTTATATACAATACCAAAAGCACAATCCATGAAAGAAAAAATAGATGACTTATACTTCATTAAAATTAAAAGCTTCTGCTTTGCGAAAGACACTTTTTTTAAAAAATAAATTTACTTATTTTATTTATTTATTTTTGGCTGCATTGAGTCTTCGTTGCTACACGCAGGCTTTCTCTAGTTGCAGTAAGTGGGGGCCACTCTTCGTTGCGGTGCGCAGGCTTCTCATTGCAGTGGCTTCTCTTGTTGCAGAGCACGGGCTCTAGGCATGCGGGCTTCAGTAGCTGCAGCATGTGGGCTCAGTAGTTGTGGCTCACTGGCTCTAGAGCGCAGGCTCAGTAGTTGTGGCGCACTGGCTTAGTTGCTCCGCGGCATGTGGGATCTTACCTGACCAGGGCTCGAACCCATATCCCCTGCATTGGCAGGCGGATTCTTAACCACTGCGCCACCAGGGAAGCCGTGAAAGATACTTTAAGGAATGAAAAGACAAGCACAGGGTGGGAGAAAACATTTGCAAAACACATATCTGATAAGTAACTTTTATTTACAATATATAAAGAACTCTTAAAATTCCAATAATAAGAAAACCCAATCAAAAGGGAGCAAAAGATCTGAACAGACACCTCACCAAAGAAGATATATAGATGGCAAAGAAGCATATGAAAGTGCCTCAACATCATATGTCATCAGGGAATTGAAAATTAAGACAAAAATGAGATGCCACTACATAGTAATCAGAATAACTAAAATCCAAAAAACTGACACCAAATACTGATAAGCACGTGGAGCAAGAAGACATCTCATTCACGCTGGTAGGAATGCAAAATGGTATGTAGAGCCACTTTAGAAGACAGTTTGGCAGCTTCGTACCAAGCTAAACAGTCTCAACATACAATCCAGCAACTGTGTTACTAGGGTTTACCCAATTGAACTGAAATCATATGTCCACACAAAATCTGCACAAGAATGTTTATCACAGCTTTATTCATAATTGCCAAAAACTGGAAACCACCAAGATGTCATCTTCAATAGGTAAACTGGTGAACTGTGGTAGAACCATACAATGGAATGTAATTTAGTAAGGAAAAGAAATGGGCTGGAGAAAATATTTGCAAATCACTTATGTGACAAGGTATATGTAGAATATATAGAGAACTAGTTAAACTCAACAACAAAACAACAACCAACTCAATTCAAAAATGAACAAAGGACTTAAATAGACATCTCTCCAAAGGAGGTATACAAATGACCAATAAGCGCATGAAAAGATCTTCAACATCGCTAATTATGAAGGAAATGTAAATCAAAACCAAGAGATACTACATCTTACTCATTAGGATGGCAAAAGGGGCGAGGGAGGGAGAGAGGAAGAAAGGAGCAAGTGTTGGCAAGGATATGCAGAAACTAAAACCACCAGTTAGAATGTAAAATGGTGTAGGTGTTATGGAAAACAGTATGACAATTCCTCAAAAAATTAAAAATAGAATTACCATATCATCAGGCAATTCTACTTTGGCTATTTATCCAAAATAATTGAAAGCAGGGACTCAACTAGGTATTTGTTCACCAAATGTTAATAGCAGTATAATTGACAGTAGCCAAAAAGTGAAAAAAATCAAGTGTCCACTGGTGGATAAATGGATTAAAAACAATGTGGTATATATGTACAATGAAATTTTACTCAGCCTTGAAAAGCAAGAAAACTCTGACATATGCTACAACAGGGATGAAACTTGAAGAAATGCTAAGTGAAATAAGCCAGTCAGAGAAGGACAAACAGTGCATGATTTCTACTCACATGAAGTACCGAAAGTAGTCAAATTCATAGACAGAAAGTAGAATGGTGGGTGCCAGGGGCTAGTGGCAGAGGATAATGGCGAGTTATTGTTTAACTGGTACAGAGTTTCAGTTTTGGAAGATGACAAAAAGTTCCAGAGCTATATGGTGGTGACGGTTTCACAATAATATGAATGTACTTAATGTCACTGAACTACACTTTAAAATGGTTCAAATGGTAAATTTTGTGTTATGTATATTTTACAATTAAAAAAAAGACTATGCCTTGTGAAGAAACTGCTAAACCCTGGTTTACACTACCAATAAAGAGAAACATACAAACAAAAGTTTGTCAAAGCCAAAGATTTATAGCTTTGCCCAGAGAAAGCCTCTCCATGTATGTATGCAGAAGTACTCTCTATATATTAATCACTCATGTCTCTACAAATTTTTAGAAGACTAAATTGAAGCTGTTAAACTTCAATATGATTATTCATTTGTATTGCCTCATGTAGCATATTTTTTTAAATTATTCACTTTTTATAAACTTCTAGTGTGTGTCTACGGAATAAAAATTAAGTAATACTTTGCTACCATACTTACTACCGATTACCACCTTTGTGATTTTTCAGACCATTGCATTGTCACCACTGTTTTGCATAAAAATAGTTGATAATTTTGAATTATTTCACTAAGATTTATGTTACAAATAAGCAAATAACAGTAAATATTTTAAAATATATTTATAAAAATTTAATGGACAAATAAAAGGAAAAGCTAGCCCAGATGAAATACTTGACTCCTCCAGTAAAATAAGTAACTACTGAACATTCTCAGTTATTTAACTAGTTCACCTTTTAGCATCTAGATCCTTAATTTAATCACAATAGTATTACTTCAAAGGTACTTAGCATCCTTTTGGGGAAAAAAAAAAGATTCTACGAATCAACCATGCATAATTCTCTATGTTACTCATAATGCCTGTTTGTTAGTTATCACGGCAGTGCACCAATATTCCAGTTCTCCTTCCAAACTTATGGTGAGTGTACACTTCACTGCCATCTCTGAAGTTGGTGTGGGCATGTGACTTACTTTAGCCAATGAGGTGTAAGTTACAGTATCCAGCAGAAGCTTTAAAAATCAGTGTGTAATTACCTATCTCTTTTCCTCTGTCAGAATGATGGTTAGTCTGGGTACCCAAGAGAGGACAAACAGAGGAGTAGAGCTCCCAGCTTTCCCACAGGGACATGCAGCATGAACAAGAAATGAATCTTTGTCATTTTAAGCCACAGAAGTTTTGGGGTTTAGTATCCTGGCAGCTTGATAAAAAATTCTCTATTCAAGTAATTTTCTAAGGAATGCCATATGCGAACGTAAGTTATATGGTATCTGTTTTACATTGCTTGTTTGAGGTTAGAAGTGTTATAGATGGAGAGTTACTATTTTCAAGTGAAGCAAGATGTCACTTTAAAAAACTACATTTTTGGTCTTTAAGGGCAACATGATTTATTTTCTTGTGCCTCCAAAGCTCAGAAGGGGTCAAAAAGTCGTTATATGATTTGCTTCACACCACCTTAAATGCTACTGCTTCACCATAGACAGCTCATCTAACTTTTTTTTAAAAAGGCTATGTATTTTATCTTCATTTATCTTCACTTTGAACTATTCGAACTTGTTGCTTATTTGCTTCAATTTAAGAATCTTTACTTTAAAACTTTTAACTGCTATAAAACGATCGGGGATTGGTTTGAATCGTATGTAGAAATTATAACACATGATAGTTGAACAGCATAGCATTCATCATCTAGCAATGTTACACCAAAGAGAAAGCTAGTTGGTAGGTATTGCTTACTCTTCAATTCAAAGATGGAGTGTATGTCCATCAGGAAATCTGGTACACTTGGGCACACTATTTCTTAAAGGCTGATGATTACATGATTAAGAATAATTACAAATACATTGAGAAGAAAAAAATCACTAACATTCATATTCGTTTCATTTTTTTAAGTGGAAAATGGTCACACAGTGACTTCAGAGTTGGTCAGAGCCATGTTAAAATTCCGTATCTGCCACTTAAGGACAAAACAATCCTGAACAAATTACTTCACAACTCTGCACTTCAATTTCCTCATCTGCAAAAATAAGGATAATAATACCTCACAGGATGACTGTCAGAATTAAATAACATGTTAAATAATTGACATGGAGGGCCTGGTGTAGAAAGAAATAAATGTTCTTTCCTTTCCCTCCAATAACAAATAAAACCAGTTCGTTTAGTGGCAAGAGAGGAAAGGGAACCCTACAAAGGATTAACAAACACATATTTCCCAGATTTTCTCTAAGAAATGTAAACAACTAACTTCTTTTTCTGTCTAATTAACCACAAAATACTACAAAATCCATTACTCTATTTCTGTCCTTATTCCCTCTCACCTGGACTAATACATCCAACACTTAACTGGCCTCCCTGCTTCTAGTCTTATATTCCTTAAAGGCGTCTTCCACATCATCAGTGAATTACATCCTATCATGCCACTCCTTTGCTTAAAATCCTTCATTGACTGGTAGTAGTTTACTTTTAAAAATGGAAGTATTTAGTGATGGAGTACCACGATATTTATAATTTACTTTCAAATAGATTAGATAATAAAGACTACATGTATGTGCATTTTACTCATATACATATACATGCATATATAATCATACATGTATTTTGCTTATCTATATACATATAATAAATAAATGCAAAATGAGCAAAAAAACAGCAAAATATTTACAATGTTAGATTTAAGTGGTGGGTTTATGGATTCATTATACTCTCTCTTGCATGTGTGAAGATTTTTATAAAAAGTTGTAAAATTGAAAACAAAATGGAAAATATTATAATATTATAATTAGCATTCTTCATCTATGGAAAAATCGAAAAGAAATAAGAATGTATTTGCTTGAATACGCATAGACAAATTCCAAGCATAAGAAACTGATAACAATGATTTCTTGGGGGTGGGGGTGGGGAGAGCAGTGGTAAATGGGGAACGGAGATGAGAGGAAGACCCTTACATGCTATTTATTTTATATACACAGAACTCTGACTGCATTATCAATTCAAAATATTACATTTGAAAATAGTGTTGACCACATTTTTACTCAATGCATATGGTTACTGTGAGGATTAAATGAGACAACATATATAAAGCCTTAGTAAGTGCTTGACACTTGGTCAAGGATCAATAAATGTTTTAGCTAAGTCTAGCTGTTGAAGTAAGAAAAAAAAATCTTGGCAATTCCCTGGCGGTCCAGTGGTTAGGACCCTGTACTCTCATTGCCAACGGCCCAGGTTCAATTCCTGCTTGGGGAACTAAAATCCTGTAAGCCATGTGGCACAGCCAAAAAAAAAAAAAAGAAAACTTCAGTATTAATAATACCATCTAATGTATACAACTTAATTTTAATCTACACCCTAGGGATGGTTAGTTATACACTCCAGAAGTGGCTACTTACAGACATGAATTTCAAAAATGATTACCAAAATTTATAACAAAGGAATTTTTTTGACTGGCATAAATCAAGACTGAAATTATTTTTCCTTGATGAAATGGTGGTACTTGAAATTTATGACTGTCTACAAAAACTGCGTTTGCACCACTGAACAAGGTTTCAAATTTAGCAAGCTCAGTAGCCTAGACTTTTAGAACAACACTCAAGGTCTAAGGCTCCATTTGCGCCTAGGATCTCCCACTGTTGCCTGACTTGACCAGTCTTGCCATCAGACTACTGCTATTGTTTATCTTTAGTGAACCAAGATTCTCATCATAAGGCCTGTGAACTACCTCTTCATAGTGAACCCTACTACCTAACCTGACTGGACAGCAGACCATTCCTACCCTAAGAATTTGTTATCGTCTACCTTTAGTCAACCAAGGTATAACCTCATAGAAATATTGAGAAGATTAAATGAGATATAAATGATAAATGCTTAGCACAGCTAATTCTAAGATATAAATTCAACTACCAAAAAAAGTTCAGATTTAAAATTAACTAAACAACAATTCATTATCCTAAACTGCTATGGTATATGTTTGCTACCCATGACCTGTTTCAGAACAATCATTTTTTGAAATCAGGCACAAACCAAGGAAAAATTTAGTAATAAATTACTGTAACAAGAGGTGAGTTGTTAATAAAAGAAAAACTGAAAATATCTTGTACTAGTTAGCAATGCCATACTAGTTTAAAATACAGTACATTTTTAAAATAATGCATGTCTGTAAATTTAACAGATGTATTAACTTGTTTAAATAAATTCAAATAGAATTTTTTAAAGTAATATGAAATACAATCTAGACTTTATCACCTCATAAACATTAACAAAACAAAATATATATGCATAAAAGCACAAAAGGCCACACAGAAATGAAGATACACACACAGACACACACTAAACTTCATAGTGGTTAGCTTAATGAAAATAAATAACCTGTTTGTTACTCAGTTAAGAGTTTTACAGGTCTTCATACCATTTAAGAAAAACTCAGGGACTTCCCTGGTGGTGCAGTGGTTAAGAATCTGCTTGCCAATGCAGGGGGAACGGGTTCGAGCTCTGGTCTGGAAAGATGCCACATGCCACACAGCAACTATGGCCATGCGCCACAACTACTGAGCCTGCGCTCTAGAGCCGTGAGCTACAACTACTGAGCCTGCATGCTGCAACTACTGAAGCCTGTGTGCCTAGAGCCCTGCTCTGCAACAAGAGAAGCCACCGCAATGAGAAGCCCGCGCACCGCAACAAAGAGTAGCCCCTGCTTGCCGCAACTAGAGAAAGCCTGCGTGCAGCAATGAAGACCCAATGCAGCTAAAACTAAGTAAATTAATTAATTAATTAATTTTTTTTAAAAAAGAAAGAAAAACAAATACTGTATTCTAACACATATATATGGAATCTAAAAAAGAAAAAAAAAGGTACTGATGAACCTAGTTGCAGGGCAGGAATAAAGATGTAGACATAGAGAACAGACTTGATGACACAGGGTGGGAAAGGAAAGCTGGGGTGAAGTGAGAGTAGCATCAACATATATACACTACCGAATGTAAAATAGTTAGCTAGTGGGAAGCAGCAGCATAGCACAGGGAGATCAGCTCAGTGCTTTGCAATGACCTAGAGGGGTAGGATAGGCAGGATGGGAGGGAAGCTCAAGAGGGAGGGGATATGGGGACATATATATGCATATGGCTGATTAACTTTAGTGTACAACGGAAACTAACACAGTATTGTGAACCAATTATACTCCAATAAAGATTTAAAAAAAAAAATGAGACATGAACGAAATTTCCATAGACTTATCATAATAACATTCTATCTTTTAAAAATATTCACCTAAAGATTTTTAAAATTGAACAGTGTATTAGTTCCAGATGTACAACATAATGATTTGATATTTGCATATACTGTGAAATGATCAGCAGAAATAAGTCGAGTTAACACCATCACCATAGTTACAAATCCTTTTTCTTACGATAAGAACTTTTAAGTTTTACTCTCTTAGCAACTTTCAACTATGCAATATAGTGTTAACAACAGTCACAATGCCATACCTGGCCCAAGACTTGCAGGATCTTAGTTCGCCGACCAGGGATCAAACCTGGGCCCCCAGCAGTGAAAGCACTGAGTCCTAACCATGGGACAGCCAGGGAATTCCCAAAGAGGTTTTAACTTCAAAATATTTTTGGTTATGCTGACATATATCCAGACAATAAAATACTCTGAAGAGGGCTTCCCTGGTGGCGCAGTGGTTGAGAATCTGCCTGCCAATGCAGGGGACACGGGTTCGAGCCCTGGTCTGGGAAGATCCCACATGCCGCGGAGCAACTGGGCCCGTGAGCCACAACTACTGAGCCTGCGCGTCTGGAGCCTGTGCTCCGCAACAAGAGAGGCCGCGATAGTGAGAGGCCCGCGCACCGCGATGAAGAGTGGCCCCCACTCGCCGCAACTAGAGAAAGCCCTCGCACAGAAACGAAGACCCAACACAGCCAAAAACAAATAAATAAATTTATTAAAAAAAAAAAAAATACTCTGAAGAGAAGTTTGAAACATCACACAAGAGATAGTACTTATCAACTACAAAACAGTGTATCTGTATTCAAAAAGCCCAGCTGAACTCTATTGACCATATATACTTAAGAATGTATACCAAGATTCTAATTCCTATTCTCAATTCATCAAACATCTACGGAAACGTCTACTAGATCTTCTGCACAATGCTAGACCCAGTAGCTAGTTTTAAAGATTTTACTGGTAGGAAGGCAAACATATAAACAGTAATTTCAATGTCACTGCTTTGAATGCTAGTGGTAATTACTATGATAAAGGTATATCAAGGTGCTTTTCTACGAATAAAGGAAAAACTGTCCATTGGGGAGTGGGAGATGTAGTGGGATATGGCAGGGTTGTCAGGAAAAACTTTCTTAACAATGTTTCCCATGCTGTCCAGATACTTTTGTTTTCATTGAGCATCCAATGTTACAGGCTTGAGAAGGGAATTACAAAAGGTTTAGCATATTACTTTGATTCCTTCACACATTTAGTGCCTATTGTGTGTGGTACAGTCTTGGCAAATATGTTCATAGTTTATTTCTAAATTAGGTATAGTCCCACAAAGCCAGTAGTTTAAATAGTGGCTGAAAAATCACCTATACTTTATTTTCCCAAAAATGCTTATTTTTCCACCAGTGCTTCTTATTTTACCTCCTCCCAACTCCTTTCCAGTAAATTAAATGAAATGGTAACATTTAATCATATCTACAGTATTCGAAAATCCTTTAAACCGGGGGTCCCCAACCCCCTGGGCCACAGACCAATACCGGTCTGCGGCCTGTTAGGAACCGGGCCACACAGCAGGAGGTGAGCGGCAGGCAAGTGAGAGAAGCTTCATCTGCCGCTCCCCACAGCTCGCATTAGCACCTGAACTATCGCTCGTGTTACCACCTGAACCATCCCTCCTTCCCCATCTGTGGAAAAACTGTCCTCCATAAAACCAGTCCCTGGTGCCAAAAAGGTTGGGGACCGCTGCTTTAAACACTAATAGATTCCATACTTGCTTTTATTTCTAAAATAAATAGAACTGAACAAATTTAACTAAGTAAAATCATGTGGTTTGCTTAATGTGGACTGTAACAGAAGAAAGTTATTCTCAGTCTCAAGTCAGGATTTATTCTGTATATTGTGTACTGTGCCACTCCAAAATCTACAGTATAATAGTTACAGAGCTATTTATACAGAAAAAAATTACTACTGGCAATTATTTAAATTTGCAGTACATTTCCATCTTTTCCATTCTGTCTTTGATGGAAAACTTCGGAGTCATAGTGAAGACCCAATTCACCAAAAAGCTGTCTTTCTGACAGAATTCCACTTATACGTTTTAGTAAATATTTCCATAAGATAAAGTTTGAAACAAGGATATCACAAAAAAATAAAATTACAGGTCAATATCACTGATGAACATAGATGCAAAAATCCTCAACAAAATACTAGCAAACTGAATCCAACAATACATTAAAAGGATCATACACCATGATGAAATGGGATTCATCCCAGAGATGCAAGGATTTTTCAATATCCACAAATCAATCAGTGTGATATACCACATCAGCAAACTGAAGAATAAAACTATATGGTCATCTCAATAGTTGCAGAAAAAGCTTTTGATAAAATTCAACATCCACTTACAATAAAAACTCTCCAGACATAGAGAGAACCTACCTCAATATAATAAAGGCCATATATGACAAACCCACGGCTAACATCATACTCAACGGTGAAAAGCTGAAAGCATTTCCTCTAAGATCAGGAACAAGACAACGATGTCCACTCTTGCCACTTTTATTCAACATAGCTTTGGAAGTCCTAGCTACAGCAATCAGAGAAGAGAAACAAACAAAAGGAATCCAAATTGGAAAGAAAAAAGTAAAACTGCCACTGTTTGCAGATGACATGATACTACACACAGAAAATCCTAAAGACGCCACCAGAAAACTACTAGAACTCATCAGTGAAGTCAGTAAAATTGCAGAACACAAAATTAAAATACATAAATCTTTTGCATTTGTATACAGTAACCAACAAAATATCAGAAAGAGAAATTAAGGAAACAATCCCATCTACCATCGCATCAGAAAAAATAAAATACCTAGGAATAAACCTACCCAAGGAGGCAAAAGCCTTGTACTCCAAAAACTGTAAGATGCTGCTGAAAGAAACTGAGGATGACACAAACAGATGGGAAGATATACCTGTGTTCTTGGATTGGAAGACTCAATATTATTAAAATGAGCATTCTACCCAAGGCAGTCTACAGATTCAATGCAATCCTATCAGTTTACCAATGGCATTTTTCACAGAACTGAAAGAAAAAATTTTTTTAATTTGTATGGAAACACAAAAGACCCTGAATAGCCAAAACAATCTTGAGAAAGAAGAATGGAGCTGAAGGGATCATGCTTCCTGACTTCAGACTATACTACAAAGCTACAGTAATCAGAACAGTATGGTACTGGCACAAAAACAGACACATAGACCAATGGAACAACGCAGAAAGCCCAGAAATAAACCCACACACTTATGGTCAATTAATCCATGACAAAGGAGGCAAGAATATACAAAGGAGAAAAGACAATCTTTCAATAAGTGGTGCTGGGAAAACTGGACAGCTATTTGCAAAAGAATGAAATTAGAACATTCTCTAACACCAAATACAAAAATAAAACTCAAAATGGATTAAAAACCTACATGTAAGACTGGATACTATAAAACCCGTAGTGGAAAACATAGGCAGAACTCTCTTTGACATAAACCACAGCAATATTTTTTTTGGATCTGTCTCCTACGGTAATGGAAACAAAAGCAAAAATAAACAAATGAAACCTAATTGAACTTAAACGCTTTTGCACAGCAAAGAAAATCATAATCAAAACAAAAAGACAGCCTACAGAATGGGAGAAAATATTTGCAAACAATGCACCAAAAACGGATTAATTTCCAAAATATATAAACAGCTCATGCAGCTCAATATCAAAAAAACAAACAACCCAATCAAAAAATGGGCAGAAGACCTAAATAGACATTTCTCCAAAGAAGACATACAGATGGCCATCAGGCACAGAAAATGATGCTCAACATTACTAATTTTTAGAGAAATGCAAATCAAAACTACAATGAGGTATCATCTCACACCAGTCAGAATGGCCATCATTAAAAAGTCTACAAATAATAAATGCTGGAGAGGGTGTGGAGAAAAGGGAACCCTCCTACACTGTTGGTGGGAATGTAAATTGATGCAGCCACTATGGAAAACAATATGGAGGTTGCTTAAAAAACTGAAAATAGAGTTACCATATGATCCAGCAAGCCCACTCCTGGGCATATATCTGAAGAAAACGCTAATTCAAAAAGATACATGCACCCCAATGTTCGTAACAGCATTATTTACCATAGCCAAGACACAGAATCAACCTAAATGTCCACTGACGAATGGATAAAGAAGATTTGGTGTGCGTGCGCACACACACACACACACATATATATACACAATGGAATATTACTCAGCCATAAAAAAGAATGAAATAATGTCATTTGCAGCAACGTGGATGGACCAAGAGATTATCATACTGAGTAACTCAGACAGAGAAAGACAAATACCATATGACATCACTTATATGTGGAGCCTAAGAAAATGATACAAATGAGCTTATTTACAAAACAGAAATAAACTCACAGACATAGAAAACAAACTTATGGTTACCAAAGGGGAAAGGGAGGGAGGGATAAATTAGGAATTTGGGATCAACAGATACACACTACTATATATAAAACAGATAAACAACAAGGACCTACTGTATAGCACAGGGAACTATATTCACTACCTTGTAATAACATATAATGAAAAAGAATCAATATATATGTATAACTGA
Organism: Eubalaena glacialis; assembly: GCF_028564815.1. NCBI lineage: Eukaryota > Metazoa > Chordata > Mammalia > Artiodactyla > Balaenidae > Eubalaena > Eubalaena glacialis. Next base: position 41,191,822 of record NC_083719.1, on the reverse strand, counting down.
ATCACTCTGCTGTACATCTGAAACACTGTAAATAACTATACTTCAATTTTTAAAAAAGAATTAAAAAAAGATAAAGTCTGCAATATGCAATATTATTGTTCAATATAAGGAAGAAGCAGGACACATCATAAAATGAAAACAAAGTCATCATTTTCCAGTCATCTATAACAACATTGCCCATGATGCTTACATTTAAAACCCAAATAGTTATTTCATAAGGAAAACAAAAATCTAAAATGCTACCCTGCTTAAGGAGATGCTGCTAGGAAATATCTTAAATTTTCTATACTATTGCATAATCAAATGAGCTCACAGATGTTTAGTGAGTATCTAAGTTCTGTGTTACACTGTGAAAGGAAAAAGGTGAAGAAAATAGTTCCTTCTCTCAAAGAACTTAAGACTATTGGGAAACACAGACAAGGAAATAGGCAATCATAATGAAGCATAACTATTACTAGAAAGAGGTAAGACATAAGAACAAGGCACTCTAAGACCACACAAAATTGGTATTTAACCTAAGCTTGTGAATTCAAATAATGCTCCTTAGAGAAAGTGATGGTTAAAGTGCCACCTGAAGGATAAATAGACCTTAAATAGGCAAAGGGTGTTGAGGTGGGGTTAAGGGAAGGGAAGGACAGAGGGGAAAGCAGAAGAAACAGTCTAGGCAGACAGAACCATAATCACATAGGAGAGAGTAAGAGAGCATACAAATGCCAGGAGTCAGGGATAGCAAGTAGTTCAGAAACACCAAAATATAATTTGCATATGGCTGGAGATTGGGCCAGAAGGGAACTGAGGAGAGGATGAATGCCAAAAAATGAACAGAAGATGTGAGCAGGGAATATGAAGGCCTCTGTGGCATGTTGAGAAGTTTGGACTTTATCCTCCAGGCAACATGGAGAACAAATTAATACCAATGGCAAGCAGACCAGTTAGGAGGCTGGATGATAGTAACTGCAGTTGCAGTAAGGATGGAATTGAATGAGAGTTAGGAAAATGAATACTAGGATTGAATGACATTGATAGGAGGCCTAAGAGAAGGAGGAGACAAGAATGATACATAGGTTTCTGGCTCAGATAACTGGCTGGGTGTTGGTGACAGTAACTAAGAGGGAGAATGAATGAAGTGGTGGAAGAGATGATCATTATCAAATTGTTTCAGATATGCTGTGGTTAAGATGCCTGTGGAAAATCCAAGTGGTTAGTTCTAAGGGTCTAGAATTCAAGAAATAGATGCAGAGTCGTATCTCTAGATGGAAAGTAGGTCCTAAAGTCAGTGTGTTACGCAAAAACTGCAAACAGTAAAAATCTTTGGAAATTAGTTAGGAAGCCCTATCACCCCACAGTGGAGACCCACATACCATCTCTTAATAAGCCAGTCCTCTAGCACTGGGACAAACTGCTGTTTCTTTGGTTGAGTACTAAATGATCACTAAGTAGAACATGAAAGATCCAACTTGAATTTTTAAATGCTTTTAAAACATTTTCTACTCTTACTTGCCATGTATATGGGTTGACTTTCTTCTGTGAAGAGTGTATATGATGCAAATGAACGATATACGTTTAAGCTTTCATATAAATAGATGGTAACTGAAGTCACAGTAGATAATGAGATACAGGAAGAGTGTACTAGTTTCCTATTGCTGCTGTAACAAATTACCACAAAGTTGGTGGGTTAAAACAACACAAATTTACTCTCTTACAGTTTTGGAGGTCAGAAGTCCAAAATGAATCTCACAGGGCTAATATCAATGTGTCAGCAAGGCTGGTTCCTTCCGAAGGTGCCAGGGGAGAATCTGTTCCTTGTCTTTTCCAGCTCTTACAGGCTGCCTTACCATGTGGTCTAATCACTCTGGTCTCTGCCTCCATGGTGATATTTCCTTCTCCTCTGACTCCTCCTGTGTCTTTCTTATGTGAAACATTTTGATTACATCAGGCCCAATAGGATAACTTCCCATCTCAAGAGCCTCAATTTAATCATACCTAGAAAGTCACTTTTGCATCCAAGGTAATAGTAATATTCACATGTTCTGGGGATTAAGACGTGGACATTTTGGGGACTTCCCTGGTGGTGCAATGGTTAAGACTCCACGCTCCCAATGCAGGGGGCCTGGATTCGATACCTTGTCAGGGAACTAGATCCCACATGCATGCCACAACTAAGAGTTCGCATGCCACAACTAAGGAGCCCACCCGCCACAACTAAGGAGCCAGCAAGCTGCAACTAAGAAGGCCACGTGCTGCAACTAAGGACCCAGCGAGCTGCAACTAAGACCCAGCGCAACCTAAATAAATAAATATTAAAAAAAAAAAAAAAAGACATGGAGATTTTAGGCCGAATGGGTATCATTCAGCCTATCACAGACAGTATGCAAAGAATAAAGGTATTGGTAATTCTTAAATTGAATGGTGAGTCCACATCAATTCATTTTGCCATTATGCTTCCTAACATACATATGTTACATACATTCATGTGTATATAAAATATTATATAATGTAAAACACTTTTAAAAGAGTAAAGAACTATAAATCAAACTCTGAGAAACACTAGCAGTTCAAGGAATGGGCAAAAGATGATGGGCATTCAAAGGGAACTGAGGAGGAAAGCCAAAATAGAAGTGAAAGGAAGAATCTTTCCAGAATGAGAAAGTCATCCTTTTGGATTGCAACGGTCATGTAAGATAAGGACTGAGAAGAGTCTATTCATTTAGCAACAGGTTCACTGTCGACCTTGATGAAAGCTATTTCAGTGGAATGGTGGATACAAAAATAGATTACACTGAGCTGAGGAGTGCATGGGAGGTCACGATCTGGAAAGAGCCAGGTGCAGATAAATCTTTTACATACTAGTGAATAAAATACTGTAAATAAACAGACAAAATCTAAGATGCTCTAATAATCCAGGAAGAGGAACTAGAATATAGGTAAGACTTATGAAAGGAGGGGGGAAAAGAGGTGGGAAAAAAAGAAAGGAATAAGAACTAAAAGAAAGAAGCCACAAAAGAAAGATAATAATGATGATGTTAATGACAATGATAATTTTGTTGTTACAATTTATTAGGCTTTAGCATATGCTGCACACTGCCCCAAGCACTTTATATAATTTATGAAACAGATTATTATGTCCAATTTACAGAACAGAAAACAGGCACAAAGTAGACACAGAGCAAGAAATGTCAGAGGTGGCACTCAAATGTCAGTAAAGTTGACTCTAAAACATGTGCTCCTAACTACTGTATTAACTGATGTGATGGCTCCAGTAGAGTATTTCAAGTACGAAAAAGCTAAGAATGGCAGAATTAGCCAGAAGCTAATTAGCTAAGAAACTAAGAATTAGCCTGGCAGCATGGCTAATATCGGGAGTTAACAGAAAATCTCTGGAAAGCAGTTCTTCTCAAAGCTAGAGTCAAGGACACTAAGTAAAGAGGTTTTAAGGGAGTTGGCCACATCAACAGTTTGAACTCAAAACCAAAAGATTAAATTGGGGACCAAAATAAAAACTTGAGCCCTAAAGAGGGGCCATTTACAAGCAGTAACTAAGATGTACTTAAATCATTAACTTCATCAGCAGCATAATACCAATGTTTTAAGTCTCAACTGAAGGAAAAGAAAACTGAAATTTGTGAAATAACCCCAGATGCACATTGTATCCATACCACTACTAACTATGCACTAACATGGTATGCTGAAACACGTTAATAAGATGGACAACAAGGCTACCACCAAGGTAATCAGAGAAGACAGTGGGACAGGAGCAAGAGCCTAAAAGATAGCAGTAGAAAAAAGTTCTCATAACTACCATTAAATCATTTAGACAGTGTCAGTGAAAGGAAAATATATGCTCACCCAGAAAATGAGATCAACTAGGTTACTGGCCACTAGTACCTGTTACATTCTCAAATTCAAAGAAAACTCTGTAGGTTGTTGACCTTTGTCTGCTGGGATGTTACAGTCACTGGTCAACTGGTACACAATACGGGAGTATTATGCCATCTTGAATTCTTTAAACATGGAATTGTTCTCTTCCCTAGAGAATTTCTATTATTATTTACAGTTAAATGTGTGGTAAGACCTCAGTGTCCTGATCCTTTGTCATGTCCTTCAGAATATTGGTGAATAAAGCAAATTCTAATAAATATGAGTTATTTATAATCCTAGGAATAGATTAAACTATAATATAATTATCAATAGACCACCTAAAATGAGATCATTCACTTTCATGAAATGAAATAACATACATAAAGCAATTACCACAGTGCCTAAGTGTTCAATAAATTATAGATATTAGAATTCTTGGGACTTCCCTGGTGGTCCAGAGGTTAAGACTCCGCACTCCCAATGCAGGGGGCCCAGGTTCGATCTCTGGTCAGGGAACTAAAATCCCACATACTACAACTAAGCCTACACACCGCAACTACTGAGCCCACAAGCCACAACCAGAGAAGCCCACGCACCGCAACGAAGACCCAGTATAGCCAAAAATAAATAAATAAATTAAAATGTTAAAAAAACTTTAAAAAAATAAATAAAAAGAATTCTTATTAGCAACTCCCCTCCCCCCAAAAAAGGTTGCAGAGACTCTTGAGTTATAAGGAAGCCTATAACCGATACCGTTGGTGCTCACATTACATTCCTTTGGCCCATTTTTCTTTTCAGTCACAGCTATAGAAGCTCAGACTCGGGTCATCATCCAGTATCCCACCTGAAGTGAACCCATTATGCCTGAGGGTCTTCAGGAGCACTAGTATAGCTCAGAGTACAGAAAAGCTAACACCTTCAACCAAAGGGAAATGAGAACCAGTAGATAAATGTTCAAGTCTTCCAGCTTTCAAATGGATAATACTGAAAGGCATTCTGTATGCTTAGGAGATTCCAGTGGAACCGAGCCTCTTAACTGCTTACTCACTGCAGCAATCTCAATTATCACCCTTTTCCTTCCTTCCCTGTCTCACTCCAGAGCTCCTCACTTCTAGTTCCTATGTCAACTCTCAAATAAACCACCTATACCCATGTCTTGGTCTCATACTCTTCTTTGGGAAATGCCAATCTAAGACAAAGCCCATGCACAAGATCCTAAGAAATGATCACCTATCCTTGGATTGAACACTTTTACCCTAACACATTCATCCTCAGAGCAGATGTTCCAAGGGCATACATCCTATTAAAGTGTAGAACTGCAGTCTTGGAGACTAGAAAAGAACTACAAGTATTTATTGAATGAGTGAGCAAACTTAGCAAGCAAAACCCCAGAGTTCTTTAAGAAAAAGGTAAGAGATCAGTCTATACAATATATACAAACATTATTTGTTCCCTAAAGATACTGCAATATAAAATATTTCTGGTTCTTGGGACTTCCCTGGTAGCGCAGTGGTTAAGAATCCGCCTGCCAATGCAGGGGACACGGGTTCGATCCCTGGTCCAGGAAGATCCCACATGTCGCAGAGCAACTAAGCCCGCGCGCCACAACTACTAAGCCTGCGCTCTAGAGCCCGCGCACCACAACTACTGAAGCCCGCGTGCCTAGAGCTTGTGCTCTGCAACAAGAGAAGCCACCGCAATGGGAAGCCCTTGCACAGCAACGAAGAGTAGCCCCCTCTCGCAGCAATTACAGAAAGCCCGCGCACAGCAATGAAGACCCAACGCAACCAAAAAATAAAAAATAAATGAATAAATAAAATATTCCTGGTTCTTAATTTTTGTTCAAGGGGCCCAGCTTTCATTACAACCGACTTCCAGAGTTTCTATAACCTATATGCATATGATACAACAGCATAAGTACAATTACAAACAATGACTATATCATAGTAAACCCTTAGTCTGTTTAATCTGACTCAATTGAGTATTCCCCCAAGATTTTTTTTTATAAATTTATTTATTTTTTATTTATTTTTGGCTGCATTGGGTCTTCGTTGCTGCGCGCAGACTTTCTCTAGTTGCGGCGAGCGGGGGGCTACTCTTCGTTGTGGTGCACGGGCTTCTCATTGTGGTGGCTTCTCTTGTTGCAGAGCACACGGGCTCCAGGTGTGTGGGCTTCAGTGGTTGTGGCATGCGGGGTCAGTAGTTGTGGCTCACGGGCTCTAGAGCGCAGGCTTAGTAGTTGTGGCATACGGGCTTAGTTGCTCCACAGCATGTGGGATCCTCCCGGACCAGGGCTTGAACCTGTGTCCCCTGCATTGGCAGGTGGGCTCTTAACCACTGTGTCACCAGGGAAGCCCTCCCCCAAGATTTTTAAAACTTGGTACCAAAGAAAGGGATTTTCAGTCCCTCCCTCATGATAAAGCTATGAGATATAAGCCTGAAAAAAACTTCAGTTTTTCAGTGTTAAATAGCTGAACACTATTGTGTTCCATCAGCTGTGATATCTGCCACATCAAAAAAAACAAGCTGAAGTAGTAGCTGACAAATGGCAGAGACAAATGAGAGAAAGCCTAGTAGCTTTCTAGCTCTGACCCCTGGGACCAGTTAGCAGTACCCTTGCCCTTTTCATTGCTTGATAATACCAACATAAACCAATTCCATCTTCTTGTCTATGCTAGTCGTTTGAGTTTCTAGGTTTCTGTCACTTGCAACTGAGAACGGTCTACACAAGAGCTAGTATAAACTAAACGTCGTATAAGATCTAATGCTCTCTATGGAAGGGCTACAAAGCCTGGGATCCATGAATCCCCTGGAAATGTAACTCTTGATTTTATATATTTGAGTGTATACATCTCTAGAAGGAAGTCACCAACACTTCCATCAGTTACTCAAAATAAATCTGACTCCTACACCCTCTCAAAGAAATTAAGATTTATTGGTTGGTGGTCTAAAACAGTGACTCAATGTATTTTTCTGCCCATTTACATGGGCAACAAATTTCCATCTTTTATTAAATGTCATAATTTTCAACCCAGGGCACATGTATTTTCTTTGAAACCCTTCCTCTGGCCCATTTCTAAGATTCTTCCTCCTACCACAGTTGAGAATCAACGGTTTAGAATCTGATTCTATGAAGAACTTTTTGGGGGTCACCTTTTAGATCTTTTAAATCTATTCAGATGTGATAAAATGCAAGAAATACTAGAATTTAGCTTTTAAATAATTCATCCTAGGCTGGCTGGCCCTGGTAAGATGTAGTAAGCACACTCTATCCTGTCTCTCCCACTGAATACAACCATAAATTCTGGACACAATGCTTGGAAAAGCTATTTGAACACTGAAAAGTAAATAGCAAGCAGATCAGGGAAGATTACCAGAATTCAAAGTATCACTCAACCAGAGACGAGTTTACCATATTTTTTCCCTCCAGTAGCCCTTGCCTGAACTTAATGCAACTGTAAACCTAGAAACGAGCACTTCTGGAGGAGAAGCATTCTGTCCCAAGAAGCTAGAAAGGGAACTAACAGAAATGTTTGAGTGGGAAATCACCCATTTTTTTCTCTTTTCTTTGTTTTCTCATGCACCAAGTGATAGGCAATCCTACGGCTTCCACACATGGAAACCTGCAAGAGCCAAGAACTAGAGGGAAGGAAACCTTCTTCTCCATTCATTGAAGTTGTGATTTTAAGAAGGTAGGACCAACACCTACTGCTTTTTTGGTTTTTTTCTCTCTCTGTCCTCCCATCCCTTAGCCCCTGATGCAAATGTAACTGTAGGACTGCACTACAGAACAAGGTAGCAAGAGCCACAAGTTTCTAGATGGAAACTAAAAAGGGAAACCCCATGGAATCGGGTCTTCAGAACATAATGGAATTAAACTAGAAATCAGAAACAGAAAGATGAGAGGAAAAATCTCCAAATTCTTGGAAATTAAAACATTTCTAAATAATCCATGCATCAAAAAGGAAGTCTGGAGGGAAATAAGATATTTTGAACCAAAAGATAATAAAATACAACATATCAAAATTTGTGGGATGGAACTAAAGCAATTCAAAAGAAAACAGAAGATGAAGAAGTCCTTCCTAGCTCATTTTATGAGTCCAGTATTATACCCTGATATCAAAACAAAAATAGAACAAAAAAAGAAAACTACAACCAATATCCTTCATAAATATAGATGTAAAAATCCTCAACAAAGTATTAGCAAATCAAACACAGAAGTATATAAAAAGAATTAACTAACACAACCAAGTGGGATTTATCCTGAGAATGCAAGGCTGCTTCAGTATTTGAAAAATCAACATAATTCAACATATTGACAGGCTAAAGAAGAAAAACCATAATAATATAACAATTGATACAGAGAAGGCATTAGATAAAATATAACATCCATTCATGATTAAAAACTATTAGCGGGGGCTTCCCTGGTGGCGCAGTGGCTGAGAATCTGCCTGCCAATGCAGGGGACACGGGTTCGAGCCCTGGTCTGGGAAGATCCCACATGCCGTGGAGCAACTAGGCCCGTGAGCCACAACTACTGAGCCTGCGCGTCTGGAGCCTGTGCTCCGCAACAAGAGAGGCCGCGATAGTGAGAGGCCGGCGCGTCGCGATGAAGAGTGGCCCCCGCTTGCCCCAACTAGAGAAAGCCCTCGCACAGAAATGAAGACACAGCCAAAATTAATTAATTAATTAATTAACAAAAAAAAAACTATTAGCAATCTAGGAGTAGAAACTTCCTCAATCTGCTAAAAGGCATTTTTACCAAAAAAATCTTTAGCTAACATTATATTTAACGGTGAAAAACTGAAAGCTTTCCCTTAAGATCAGTAAATGGCAAGAATGTCTACTGTCACCACCCTTGTTTAACACTTCTGGAAACCAAAAAGAAACAAAGGTATAGAGATTGGACAGAATAAATAAACTGTCCTTATTCACATACTACATGATTACCTACTTTAAAAATCCCCAAGAATCTACAAAATACATAAAAAACTAACAAATGAATATAGCAAGGTTGCCTGCAAAGTCAAACACACAAAAATCAGTCCTATTTCTATATATGGCAATGTACAATTACAAACTGAAATTTTAAAAACAAGGCTATTTACCATAGCTCCCCCAAATTGAGATATGTAGGCATAAATCTAACAGAACATACAGGATCTGCAGATTCAAAACTACGAAACACTGATGAAAGAAATCAATAAATAAATGAAGAGGCATCCACATATATGGACTGGAAGGCTCAGCACCGTAAAAATGACAACTCTCCTCAAATTAGTCTATAGATCTAAAACAACACCAACCAAAACCTCAGGTGGATTTACCAGAGACATGGATAAAAATGATTCTAAAATTTAGACAAAATGGCCAAGGAACTAGAATAGCTAAACAATTTTTGAAAAACAAGAATGAAATTGGAAGAATCACAACTCCTCAATTACAATACATTAACTATAAAGCTATAGTAATCAAGACTATGTGGTATTGGCAAACGGATTTAGATCAATGGAACAGACCCAGACAAATATAGTCAACTGATTACTGACAAAGGTCCCAAAGCAATTCAGTGGTAAAAGAATAGTCTTTACAATAAATGGTGTTGGAACAAATATACGTCCATATGCAAAAAAAAATTAAGCTCAACTTAAATCTCATACTTTATATAAAAATTCACTCAATATGGATCATAGATCTGAATAAAAAGATTTCAAAACTTCAAGAAGAAAACAGGAAAAAATCTTCATGTCCTGGGGTTAGGCAAAGAGTTCTTTGATATGACAACAAAAGTACAATCCATAAGAGAAAAAAACTGGTGAACTTTACCAATATTAAAAACTTTTACTCTCTGAAAGATACCATTAAAAGAATGAAAAGAAAAGCTACAGATGGGGAGAAAATATTTGCAAACTACATATCTAACAAAGGTCTTATATCCAGAATATTTTAAGAACTCTCAAAGCTCAACAATAAGAAAATAAACAACCCAACTTAAAAATTGGCAAAAGACATAACAGACACTTCACCTCAATATTATTAGCCATTAGGGAAATACATATTAAAACCATATGAGTTATCCATGATGGAAATGCAAATCAAAACCACCAGATACCACTTCATACTCACTAGGATGGTTATAATAAAGATGGTAATAACAAGTGTTGGCAAGATTGTGAAGCCAATGGAACCCTCATTCACTGCTGGTGGGAATGTAAAGTGGTGCAGACACTTTGGAAAGAGTCTGGCAGTTACTCAGAGGGCTAAACACAGAGTTATCATATTGTCCAGCAATTCAACTCCTCCATATATACCCAAAAGAATGAAAACCTGTGTCACGCAAAAACTTGTACACAAATGTTCACAGAACGTTATTCATACTAGCCAAAAAGTGAAAACAGCCCCACTATCCATCAACTTGTGGATAAAGTGTGATATGTCCATTCAATAGAACATTATTCATCAATAAAAAGGAATCAAGTATTGATACATGCTACAACTTGGTTAAACCTTGAAAACATTAAGAGAAGCCAGTCACAAAAGATCACATATGATTCTCTTTGTATGAAATGTCCAGAGTAGGCAAACCTAAAAGACAGAAAGCAGATTGGTGGTTGCCTAGGGCTAGGGGAAGGGAGAAACAGGGAGTGATAGCTAATGAGCACAGGATTTTTTTCTTGGAGTGATAGAAATGTTCTAAAATTGACTGTGAATGGTTGCAAAACTCTGTGAATATACTAAAAAACATCAAATCATACATTTTATATGAATGAATTATATGGTAATTATATCTCAATAAAGTTGTTATAAAAAACACAATGGGGGCTTCCCTGGTGGCGCAGTGGTTGAGAATCAGCCTGCTAATGCAGGGGACACGGGTTCGAGCCCTGGTCTGGGAAGATCTCACATGCCGCGGAGCAACTAGGCCCGTGAGCCACAACTACTGAGCCTGCGCGTCTGGAGCCTGTGCTCCGCAACAAGAGAGGCCGCGATAGTGAGAGGCCCGCGCACCGTGATGAAGAGTGGCCCCCGCTTGCCACAACTGGAGAAAGCCCTCGCACAGAAACGAAGACCCAACACAGCCAAAAAAATAATAATAATAAATAAATAAATAAAAACTGACGTTAGAAAGAATAAAGCTTGATTGTTAAAAAAAAAAAACACACATTATCGTTAGACACCAATTAAAATGGCTAAATTTAAAAATACTGACAATACCAATGTTAATAAGGATGCAGAGCAACTAAATTTCCATACATTGCTGCTGGAATAGCAAAATGGTATGATTACTCTGAAAAATAGTTTTGCAGTACCTTATAAAGTTGAAGTATATTACCTATGGCCCAGAAATCTCCCTCCTGGGTATCTACTCTAGAGAAATGAAATCATGTTTACATAAAATCCTGTACACAGGTGTTTAAAGTGGCTCTATTTACCACTGTCAAAAACTGGAAAAAATTGAAATGTTCTTCAACGGGTAAATGGATAAATAAACTATGGTATATCCAAACAATGGAATATGATTTAGCAATAAAGAGAATGAACTATTGATACACACAACTTAGAAGAATCTCAAAGGCATTATGTTAAGTGAAAGAAACCAATCGTCACAAGGTTGTATACCATATGGTTCCATTTATATTACAGTCTCAAAATTACAAAACTATGGAGATGAAGAAAAGATTATTTGTTGCCAGAGATTACAGGGGTAGGGAGGGACTCTTTTGGGGTGGAGTCTTTTGGGGTGAAGTCCTTTGGTATTCTGTACCCTGATTATTGAGATGGTTACACAAATCTATACGTTTGTTAAAATTCTAAAAACTGTTCACCAAAAGGAAAATAGTGGATTTTTCTTTATAATTTTAAAAATTAAAAAATGTTAAATCCAATTGAGAGTCAATGCTTTTCTTTAATTTGGTTTAAATTCACTAGACTACCACTTCTGATCATCTCATTTAGTTTAAAATACAGTATATAGTTCAAAGAAAGATACTGAAAAAATGAAATTCATCCTAAGGAGTACCAAGAGGTAATAAATCTGGTCATTAATTAGGGGTAAACAAACTAGACATGCTAAGCCTGGAGCGCAGACTCAGAAGGAGAATGACCAATGACAAATGTCTTCAATTATCTGAAGAGCTGACATGTGCACGAGAGTTAGAATTTTTCCATATAATATTAAAGAGAAACTTCATTTACCAGTGAGCCTAAAAATATAGAGGGTTTTCTAGGGCTACCAGTAATTCACCATATATTCCTCAACTGCTAGATAATCAAGAAGCAGGAAGTTCTGGAGATCCTTGCATTAAACAAAGGGTCAGACAGGATGATCCAAGAGTTTTCTTCCACCTCAAACATTACATGAATCTATGAATTATAACTTCTACAGTTAACCTACCAAAGTAGAAGACACCGAACATCTAAAAAGGTATCCCTTCCTGCCAAAATATCACCTTTCATTGCATAAAAATATTAAATAGCACTCTAAGTTCCAAATTTTTAAAAAGACCAAATAAATTCAAAATCTTAACAAAAGCCTTATTAAGACCCATTTTATTTCTCCAAATCTCATTTGTACTAAGGATATTAAAATTAAATTCAAATTACTAATGTCTAATTAAATCTAATTTCATTAGACTTAAAAGACAAAAGTTATAAATATAAATTTCATGCAAACTTCTATAAGTATATTGAAGAAATTTCTTGAAAAAGAAGTACTCTTTCCACACAAAGGATGGTAGTCCTCAAAAGAGCCAAAACATCTGTATTCACTTTAAAGCTCATCAAGACAGACTGACATTTTTAGGAGAAGCATATGGCTTGCTGAACAGTCATCTAGAACAGGATCTTTTGTCTAGTAAACCCTATTCAAGGACCATTTACTTATGTATGGAGTGGCTGAACAAAGAAAAGAACATATTTTTAAGTCCTAGAAAACACAAAGAAATAAACTCTTCATCTAGCTTTGTTAAGGATACAGCAAAACACATTAGAAAAGCAGCCAGATCTTTACTCTCAGAGACAGTGCTCTCAACATATGAAATAATTCTAAGAAATCACTGAAACAAAAGAACTCTAGAAAAGCTTTCTTAGAGAACTATATCCAGCCAAAGACCACCTCCCTAAAAAAGGTATTTCCATTTTAAAGGATAAAACACTTTCTTCTTAAAACTCTGAAGGGCAGAGTTCAACAGCTGCGCTATATTAAACCTGAGCCCTTCCAAAAGGAAGAACAAGAGTCTCTGGAGAGCGAGTAACATGGCCTGCTTTCTCCAAAATTATCAAAATGCCTGCTTTGCCTCAAAGGAAAGTTTCTCCAAGAAAAAGCCTCTATACTATACATGGGTGAAAAACAAAACTTAGATTAGGAAAACATGCAAAAATAGAAGCATTTGTTTCTGGAAATCTCCTCCACCTAAGGCAAAATGCATTTTGAAGTCCTTCAAGACATAGCATGGAAACTATTAAACAAAAAAAACCAAAAACAGTAGTTTTCAGCCCTAGCTTCCCTTCAGAATCACTATAGAGCTAGGTCTCAACGTAAATTTACTGAACCAATATATACTGGGACCAAGGCATCTGAATTATTTATGCACACAGCAAGTGATTTTGATGCACAGCAAGGGTTAAAAACAACTGAACTGGAGCATGATCCCATAGAGGAAAAATTAAGTCTAGTGAGTAAAGACAAGAAGGAAAGGTCACATTTGAGCAACTAACTAGTTCTAAAGAACCTAAGGTTGTATACACCTACTAAAATACTCAGTAACAAACAGAGAATTTGAAACAGAAATTCTGAATTGTTCTCATGCCATTACTTAAAGGACAAAAGTCTTAGAATAGTTTGCTAAAATATCCAAATATTTAGATGAAAGTTGTTATGAAGAATGTGATCACTGCAAAGGTTCCATCAGGGTCTCTGGATACTGCAAACTGAAAAAAAGAAAAGTTATAATAAGAGCTCATGTATTATATGTATTATCTGTCAACCTTTAAAAAGTTCAAGGCTTTAATCACAACAAAGTAAATTTCAGCCATTATCAAAGCTTTATTAAGCCTACTTCATTTTACACAAAATTCTACCAGGTTTTACTTGCTTGGTATTCAAATCCATGATAAACGAAAAGTGGCAGTGAAACTGCTAAAGGGGAGCAGACCAGTCAAGGAAGGATACAAAAACACTATTAAAAAGTAGACACAAGAACTCAGAAAGCACAGCAGACACTTGATAGTTTTTAAAGGCAGCAGAATACAGTAACTCTATTTCCTAATGATCACTAGAGTAAAGAAAAAGAAAAATATGTTCAGTATACCTTGTTTAATACATACCTTACATGTATTTTGTTTAAGAGGGTAAGAAAGTATAATAATCAAGTTACCTATACAAAGTCTCTCATCAAAAATAATTACAAAATTGAGGGGAAAAAATCCTTACCACAAAAATAACCACAAAAAACCCTAATTCCTCAATTGGAGACTCTAGCTGTACAAAAGGAACAATGGAATTAAAGTAAAGAGCATCAGATAGTCTTTTAAATAAAGAATATACCTTGAGGGGAGGGACAGACTGGGAGTTTGGGACTGACATGTACACACTGCTATATTTAAAATAGATAACCAACAAGGACCTACTGTATAGCACAGGGAACTCTGCCCAATATTCTGTAATAACCTAAATGGGAAAAGAATTTGAAAAAGAATAGATATATGTATAACTGAATCACTTTGCTATACACCTGAAACTAATAGAACATTGTTAAACAACTATACTCCAACATAAAATAAAATATATATATATATATACCTTGCTAAAAGGAAAACAGAGAAGACACTGAGGTTTTAATTTACTATTATCAGACATAATATTTCTCTCTGCAAAAGTCAACATATTCCTTTAAATTGCTAAGTCAGACTATTTCCTAGTAATGTAAACTTAAAATCTGTTTCTTTGTCTAAAAAATGAGAATAAAAACATGTGAGTTGTAGGATTACTGTGAGAAATGGGATAACAAAGGTAACGTCCTTGGCACAGTGGCTAATACACAGTGAGAAATAAATGTTAGCTGCCATTATTAATTTGTACTCAGAATAAACATCATAAAAATGATTCTCAATGTTCACCAAAGGATATATTTTAGAAGCTTTTCCATTTGAAATGGTCTTATTCTGCATTCACCCCACACCCAGAGACCTCTCTAAAATGTATTATACAGGAATCAAGTTGCCCCATCTTTCTTCATTAAGTCCCATGTATTATCAACTTTTAAAAACTTCATGTAAAGTAGCTTGCACACAGCAAGTCTAATAATCACATTTAGTTACTATTATTCCTAAAGAGCTCTCATGTTCTGTGAGTACCCTTTCTCAAATTAAATTCATTTCTACCTCTGTTTTAAATTTGAAAACAAAAGAGGAATCAGGACACTTGTCAAAGAAGTGCTTGAGTACAAAACAAAATCTATTTAGGGACTTCCCTGGTGGCGCAGTGGTTAAGAATCCGCCTGCCAATGCAGGGGGCACAGGTTCAATACCTGGTCCAGGAAGATCCCACATGCCGCAGAGCAACTAAGCCCATGCGCCACAACTACTGAGCCTGTGCTCTAGAGCCCATGAGCCACAACTACTGAGCCCACATGCCACAACTAGAGAGCCCACACGCTACAACTACAGAGCCCATGCCCTCTGGAGCCCGTGCGCCACAACTAGAGAGAAGCCCATGCACCACAACTAGAGAGAAGCCCATGCACCACAACTAGAGAGAAGCCCGTGCACCACAACTAGAGAGGAGCAAGCCCACGTGCCGCAATGAAAGATCCCCCGTGCCACAACTAAGACCCGATGCAGCCAAAAATAAATAAATAAATAATTCAAAAAAAAAAAAAGGCGGGGAGAGGAGATGGTCCCCTTGAAAAAAAAAAAAATTCATTGGTCAAAACAAGTCACTTGGCCAATGGGGTGGTGATGTATAATCCTGTCACAGGGAATGGAAATTAATATTATAAATAATAATACCATCTACCACGATATCCACCATCGAGACTAAAGAAAAGAAAAATATTCAGGCTATTCAAACCAATAATAAAATCAGCATTTATTTAGGTAAGGTTTACTATGTGCCAAGACATTATTCTAATATTTACTAGTGTTAAAATATTTAAATCAACAAAGATGTCTGCTACTGATGAAAACAGACCAACTAATTATGGGTATTTTTTAATGAGGAAAATAAGCAAAACAATGAAACCTATTAGAAAACACATTAGAAACACTGAAAGCTCACAGAATGTGGCTTTGATATGTTCCAGACAGCAAAAAGTAGCTGCCCTTCAGAGGAATTTGTTTATCCAACTTATCTGAAGCAGAAGCCAACCTACTGATTTTAAATGTCCTAAATGTTTTTCAAATTAGGGCTGAGACAGTTTCTTAGCAAGGTGTAATACACACAGAACTCTTATCAAACTTAGTGCCTCTTACTCATTGAAGGTTCCTGCAGACTCATATTCATACTGGCTTATCTAACGCTGAAAAAGGAAACATAGCAACAAAATACAGCCAGAGACTGGAGCACAATATAGGCCTCACAAAAAGGTCCCATACACTCAGTCCCCACCAGTATTAATTAACACCCTCTGAAGACCCTAAGGAGCTATATTTGAGGTAAACCCAAGACAGTCCAATTGAGAAGTGATAGAACAGGGCTAGGTGAGACAAGTATGCATGAATAGGTTAAAGAAAACAAAAACAAAAACACTGTATCAAATATCCTGAGTCCCAAGTATTGCTATTTTGAAATAGAGTGCCATTTTATCTGATTTTAGATTAATATCCTAAATAGTTAAACTTACCCTGGACAATCCCTTAGGAAAGTCAGGGAAAGTAAGAATAAATGTAGGCTATATATCCGGGGTTGTCCCCGCTCTCCTTCAGCCCAGGGAAGTAAGAAGCTCGTGGAAACAGACTCACTCTAAAGCAGGATCTCAGCAACTAGATCAGCTGAATCAACTACACTGTTTAAACAATTTTTCCTCTTTCTTGTGTGTACACATTGTTGGGTTTTTTGGTTTGCTCTTTGGTTTTTTACTGATATACTAAAGTTAAATTCATATAAGTTAATGTAGCAGTTAACTGCTTCTTTCCTTCTGCCGATAGTTCCTTTTCTTCAATATTTATATTTGTTCACTACTCCCTTCCTTATCAAGGGCCTTACTGATTCTATCCCCCTTCATTTCACTCAAGTGATCTGAAATGTCACATCATTTGCAAATATTTCCTAAGCAATACAATAAAATGAATTTTAGATGCAGATGTCCCCATTAATTGGTTCTCTTTCCACGCTCTACCTTTTCAGATCCTCATTACTCTCAAAACATAATGTGAAGAGAGTGCTTAAGGACGAAAAGCAAATAATATCTAAGAGAGAAGTGCCATAAATTTCTCTCAAGGTGAAGTGAACAACCTAAGCTCTTTGGGTAAAAAAGGTGGTAAAGAAAGCAAATAAATGTATCGTTTCACTTGAGCTTAAAATTTGTTTTCCTTGGCTTTTAAAGTCTGAAACAAAGGTCATCTTACATGATTTAAAATTTTATTTTCAAATCTCTTTTAACACATTTGCAAGCAGAAACTCTTTAAATGTGGATAAGTAGTACTAATTACCGAAGTTTCCAAAATCTAGTATTTTAACTTCGACAACTATAAATTGCTAACAAAATGGCTGTGACTTAGACATACATCCATGTTTTGATTAGCCATGGACCCTTCAAATTTGTTCTCAGTTCTAGGAATACCATGAACTTCTCGGGAATGCAAAATTAATGCCCATAGTATCTAGGAGAATAAGAACTAACCTTGGTCACCTCTATTCTAGACCTAAGTCAACCAGTGGAGTATCTTACCTTAGAGAAATACTCATGTGTAGAACAGTTAACTGTTGTACAGACTTACCTTTCCCCAATCTTAGCATTCTTATTTTTCAATGACACTATATTATGTATACATCGCTCTATTATTGCCTTCAAGACTTTTCATAAACCACTGACATCATCTTTCCCATCCATCATCCACTATTTAAAACCTTAATAAAACCTACCTCCAAAAATCCTTTCTAATTAACTCTAGTTCTAACTCTCTGTATTCCCTTTATGTTTAATATAACACTAAACTAATTAGCGTTTCACTAAACCCTCTCTTCAATTTTTAACCACTCCCATTCCTCCCACCCCTTCACATCTGTCCATCCAGTCCTTCCATCGCTGTTCTAAGCACTCATGTAGAAGATACTGAACATAAGCCCTGGTTAGTATTTATACTAACAAGCTGTGAAGATAGCAATGAAACAAAATAATTCTTCGCAGACAAAAATGCTAGAATGTGTGTGTGCGCGCGCGTGCGCGCTCATGCTGTTGTGTTAGTACTATAATGAAGTCAGGAAAATTCAGAAAAATAGGGAAATGGAGGGTTAAGTAACGCAGTCGAAAAAGAAATCACCATCACAAAAATGCTTCAAGGCAAAACAATGAACGACAACAATCTCTGAATTACTGTATTACTGTGAGGCTTTAATAAAATTCTGGATGGGAAAACTCCCGGCATTACCACCAGTCTTTTAAGAATTACTTTCCAGTACTACTAGTAGTGATATTTTTACTAACGTTGAATTCCAACCAAGTTTTCCTCCCAAGCAGCCTGATAAATAAAACATTCAGTGCAGAAACCCAATCAATATCACCTAAAGCCGTGGAAGGGGAGGGAGTGATTTAACCCTCCAGTAAAGACTGGAGTGATGGGCAAACAGGTAAAAAATGGAGGGGTGCGGAAAGTGGGGAGAAAAATGAGTGAGACTCCGCCCCCTCTCTCTGAGGGCTCGGCTCGTAGCTCAGGAGACAGCCCCACTCCACATACCCCTCACAGCAGCAGTCCAAGTTTCCAAGAAACCAGAGGTACTCCTCCCCCCTCCCCGCATTCACGCCCCCGCTGGCCTGGCCAAGCTTCCCCAGGTCGCAGCTAGTCCCAAATCCGCCCGCCCTCTCCCGAGGAAAGGGTCAGCAGAGGACGTTTTCCCGAGGCCTTCTCCGGGACCCAGCAGCAGAGACCTCCGCAAAAGTGGAGAGACCCGAGAAGCTTGAAGAAGCCTCACAATGCTGTTACCTGGTCGGAACCTTGGAAACGGAAACGGCAGCTACAGCCGCTGCCCTTCTCCCCCGCAACGCTTGCCTCAGCACCACTGACATTGAGACCGCCGCCATCTTGCTGCAGGCAAACAGTAGGACGGATCACCGCAAGGGACAAACTTCCTTCGTTTTCAAGCCAATGGAACCGCAATGCAACGGAGTAGGGTTTTTTGGGTTAATTTTATCCTTGTTTGGTGTTTTGTTAAATAATGGAGTTTAGAAAAGAGGTGAAACGTTTGGTTGAAAGAGATAAGAAGGAAAGTGGACGGAAGAAAAATGCAGAAGTGCATTAAGTGTAAAGATCATCCTCATAAAGTAAAATCCTTTTTTGTTGTTAAGGACTGGTTACTTAGCAGTTAATGAAGAGACCAAAAGAAAACACTTGAAAGTTTAAACACCTGCAACTCATAATTTTTTCAAAGGACTCAATATTTAGGGCTGAGCCCACTGGAAGAGCCAGAGGGCTCGTTGGGTTCTTGAGAACCTTAAGTAGTACTTTTCCAAAGTGTTGCCAGATTAAGTTTGCAAGACCTCAGGAAAGGGCTGTATTCAGTTTGGTGTTCTGTAGTTGATAGTTATAATGATCATATTTTCCAAATGAAAAATCTAGACACATGGCCTGGCAAAGGATTATATTTTTGATGTGTGTATTTATATGAAAAACTAACGGAACATAATATTTTATATCACTCTTTTCCCAGTAAATCCTGAATGTGTGATCATAATCCATAGATACCAGACATATAAAACAAAAATTATGTTCTGAGGCGATTGTTGGAAACATGTTTGTATTGTGGGCTACTGACCTTAAGAACAATGATTAACTGTGGATTATAAAATGAAAAGCAGACTACTTTGTGGGGTTTGTTATTTAAAAGATTTTTTTTTTTAGAGTTAGAACGTTGCTGCTTTTAAAATTAAGCAAGTTAAAACGTAACCTTTATTAAAAGAATAGGATTAACAGGAGGATGGGGAATGCCTTGGTTTTGCATTAAGGCCAATTAAAAGAAAACTCAATACATAGGGAAAACGGGAAAAGAAAGAGATTGAGCACCATAGCACCTAGCACCAAAGAGAGAGAAAGCCATGTCCAGGAAAAGAGGAAATGCACAGAAAGATGAAAGAAGAGATGTCTCAGAGGGAATTTTCTTTTAAACTTTTAATTTTGAAATAGATTTCACAGGAAGTTGCAAAAACAGTACAGAGAGATCTTGTGTACCCTTCACCCAGTTTCCCCCATTGATTACATCTTATATAATTGCTGTACAGTATCTAAGCTAGGAAACCGACATTGATATAAAGTGTTTATATGGTCCTATGTCATTCTATCACATGTGTCAATTCATGAAACCACGAACACAATCGAGATACAGACCTATTCCATCACCACAAAAATTTCCCCTGGTGCTACTCTGTCACAGTAGTACCCACCTCCCAACCCCTGGCCACCACTACTGTTTCCATTTTTATAATTTTGTATTTCAAGAATGTTATATAATGGAATCTTGCAGTATATGACTTTTTGAAATTGGCTTCTTTCACTCAGCATAATGCCATTGAGATCCATCCAAGTTATTGCATTTAACAATAGTTCATCCCTTTTTATTGCTGAGTACTGTTCCATGGTGTATTAGTCCAGATGCTGCCAAAAAACAAAACTAATAGTATATATATCTGGACTACCACAATTTGATTAACCATTCACCTGTTGCAGAATATTTTGGTTGTTTCCCATTTGGGGCTATTACAAATAAAACTGCTATGAGCAATCATGTACAGGTTTGTGTGTGGACATAAATTTTCATTTCTCTGGGATAAATGCTCAAAAGTGCAATGTATGTTTAGTTTTTTAAGAAAACTGCTAAACTATTTTCCAGAAAAGCTGTACCATTTTTCATCCCCACCAGCAATGTATGAGATCCAGTTTCTCCGTATCCCTGCCAGCATTTGGTATTGTCACTATTTTTAATTTCAGTTCACCTAACATAAATAAATAGGTCTGTAGTGATATGTCATCAGGGTCTTAATTTGTATTCCTCTAATGGCTAATGATGTTGAATATCTTTTCATGTGCTTATTTGCCTTTATTAATATTCTATTCAGTTAAATGTCTCATTTTGCCCATTTTCTAGTTGCATTATCTGTTTTTTACTGGTACATTTTGTCTTTATATATTCCAGATATGAGTCTTTCATCAGATATGTGGTTCACAAATATTTTTTCCTATCTGTAGCTTGTCTTTTCATCCTCTTTACAGGGTGTGTTGCTAAGTAAATGTTTTTAACGTTGATGAAGTCCAGTTTAGTCATTTTTAAACTTATGGATTATGCTTTCTTTTGCTTCCATGTTTTACTTATTTATTTTTGTTGCATTATAATTAACATATAATATTATGTTAGTTTCAAGTGTGTAACATAGTAATTCGATACTTTTGTACGTTATGAAATGATTATAGCAAGAAGACCGCTTAACATCTGTCACTGTACAAAGTTGTTAGAATATTATTGACCAAATTCCCTATGTGTACATTATATCCTGACTTAGTTATTTTATAGCTGGAAGTTTGTACCTCTTAATCCCCTTCACCTATTTTGTCTGTTCCCCCTTCCCACTCCCTTTTGGCAAGCACCAGTTTGTTCTCTGTATCTATGAGTCTGTTTTTGTTTTGTTTTGTTTGTGCATTTGTTTTGTATTTTAGATTACACATGTAAGTGAAATCACATAGTATTTGTTTTTCTCTGTCTGACTTATTTCACTTAGCATAATACCCTCCAGGTCCATCCATGTTATTGCAAATGTCAAGATTTCATTATTGTTTATGGCTGAGTAATATTCCATTGTATATATATAGACCACATCTTCTTTATCCATTCATCTATGGATGGCCACATAGGTTGCTTTCATGTCTTGCTTATTGTAAATCTTGCTGCAGTGAACATGGGGTGCATGTATCTTTTCAAATTAGCACTTTCATTTTCTTTGGATAAATACCCAGAAGTTGAATTGCTGGATCATATGGTAGTTCTATTTTTAGTTTCTTGAGGAACCTCCATACTGTTTTCCGTGGCTTTCTAATTTACACTCCCACCAGCAGTGCACAAAGATTCCCTTTTCTTCGTACCCATGCCAACACGTTGTTTCTTGTTCTTTTGTGTGGATTGTGCTTTTGGTGTCTTGTCTAGGTACTGTTCACCAACCCTAGGTCCTGAAGATTTTCTCCTATGTATTCTTCTAAAGGTTTTTTAGCTTCGCCTTTTACATTTAAGTCTATGACCCTCTCTGAGTTCGTTTTTGAGTTAAGTTTTTAGTTAATAAGGTGTGAATTGTAGGTGAAAGTTCAGTTTTTTACCTGTGGATATCGAATTGTTTCAGCAATATATGTTGAAAAGACTGTTCTTCTCTCATCGAATTGCTTTTGTACCTTTGTCAAAAAATCAGTTGGCCGTGCTTATGTGTGGCTATTTCTGGGTTCTCTATTTGGGGGGATTTTAAGGCCAAGGTGGCTTTGATTTTAGATTAAATTTTTATAAATATGTTTTCTTTTTTAAGGAGAAACTTACGATCCGTCCGAATGTTCATAAGGACAACTTACTATAGCCCTGCTTCTAGTCCTATTGATCGAAAGCCAACCTCTCCACCTAACACCTACTCCAGTCCCTTCCTTCTATGAGCTTGCAGTCCTCAGCAAAACCCCACTGTCTGCGTTTTTTGCCTTTTTACTCAGCCCATGATCCAAAACCAGCACTGCCAACAATACACTCCTATAGAATCTCTGGTTTTACTGACCTGCTGCTGGATTCCCTCATCCACCCATACATGAGTTCTTTCTGACCTCACATACAGGATATAAGTCTGATAATGGAACAGAAATAACTGTCTGTGTGCATTTCTTTAAAACAATTTCACCTAAACTATAGACTACCACTAAGCTTAATAGAATGTCTAGGTCCAAATACCATCTTATTATTGCAATAGGAGTATTAAAATATGAATTGATGGTAACTTTTGCTGGCATCTCATGCATGGTGACCAGAATTCTCCTGAGCTGCTCATCATTGCTAAACAAAATAGCAACATAAAACACGTGTTTTACTACCAGCGAGTACTCACTATCTAACCTTATCTGACTCCTCAATAGTTTGGCATAGCTTTTAACTCAATGTCTTTTACTTCATTTCCCAAATGATATTCTGGGGAGAATACTAATTGTGGAAGACTTTAACAGATGCTCCTAAAAATTGATCCCATGCTATTAATATTCCAGACTTGGATATTCATAATATCTTTGGAGTCACTTTTATCCTCCGGCTTTATTGAGATATGACTGGCGTACAACATTGTATAAGTTCAAGGTATACATTGTGACGATTCGATATACACATATATTGCAAAACAGTTACCACAATAGTGAATACATGTATCACTTCACACGGTTACCTTTGTGTATGTGTGTGTGCTGAGAACTTTTAAGAACTTCTCTCTTAGAAACTTTCAAGTATATAATACAATATCATTCATTATGGTCACAAGGCTGTACATTACATCCCCAGAACTTAATCATTTTATAACTGGAAGTTTACTTTGTACCCTTTGAATACCTTCATCCTTTCCCACCCTCACCCCCATTCTCACGAGCCCCACCTTGCCCCTGGAAACCACCTATCTACTCTGTTTCTGAGTTTGGTATATTTTGTTTTTGTTTTTGGTTTATTTTTATCTATTTTTTTTTTTTGTCTGCGCTGTGTGGGATCTTAGTTCCCGACCAGGGATCCGACCCCTGCCCCCTGCATTGGGAACGTGGAGTCTTAACCACTGAACCACCAGGGAAGTCCCTTGGTTTTTTTAGATTCCACATATAAGTGATTTCATACAGTATTTATCTTACTCCGTCTGACTTACTTCACATAGCATAATGCCTTCAAGTTTCATCCATGTTGTCACAAATGGCAATAAATTTAAAATTTTCCATCTTTTTATGGCTGAATAATATTCCATTGTGTATGTGTGTGTGTGTGTGTGTGTGTATCACATTTTCTTTATCCTTTCATTCATTGGTGAACACTTAGGTTGCTTCCATGTCATGGCTATTATAAATAATTCTGCAATAGATATGAGGGTGCAGATATCTCTCCAATATAGTGATTTCATTTGCTTCAGATATAGCCCAGAAGTGGAATTGCTGGATCACGTGGTAACGTTGGAGGCATTCTTAATTCCTCTCTTTCTTTTACCTTTCAGCTCAGTCTTTTTTCTTTCTTTCTTTCTTTCTTTCTTTCTTTCTTTATTTATTTATTTTTGGCTGCATTGGGTCTTCACTGCTGCGCGTGGGCTTTCTCTAGTTGCGGCGAGCGGGGGCTACTCTGTGGTGCACAGGCTTCTCATCGTGGTGGCTTCTCTTGTTGCAGAGTACGGACGGGCTCTAGGGCGCGCAGGCTCAGTAGTTGTGGCCCGCAGGCTCTAGAGCGCAGGCTCAGTAGTTGTTGTGCACGGGCTTAGCTGCTTCGCGGCAACTAAGGGCTCGAACCCGTGTCCCCTGCATTGGCAGGCAGATTCTTAACCACTGCGCCACCAGGGAAGTCCATCAATCTTTAAAATGTATCCAGAATTGGACTATTTTTCCTTCCTCTACTATTAATACTCTGATCCAAGCCACCATCACCTCTTTCATGGATTCTTGCACAAGGCTTCTAATTGCTTCCACATAGCAATCAAAGCTATTGAAACAAAAGTCAGATCATGCCATTCTTCTTTTCAGAACCCTTCAGGGACTTCTTATCTCAATTAGAGTAAAAGCCAAGGCCTTATTATAACATATAGAACCCTGTATACTAGGAACCCTAAAGTCTCTCTGACCTCACTTCTTACTGCTGTCCCTTCACTCACTGCATTCTAGACCCACTGGCCTCCTTGATATTCTCAGAATACACCAGGCCCACTTCTATCTCAAGGCCTTTGTGCTTGCTGTTCTCTGTGGCTAGAATGCTGTTCCCTGTATCTGGAATAATCTTATCTCTCTCTTTCTCTCTCTCTCTCTCCCCTTCTTCATGTTTTTGCTCACATGTCACCTTCTCAATGAGGTCCTTCCTGACCACCCTGTCTAAACTTTTCACCCCACCCCAACGCTTTCTATACGTCTTCCCCACTTTATTTTTCCTCCTTAGCGTTTTTGTAAGTTTCAGCACTTTATGAACTTCTTATGATAAATATGAATTATAAAATATGGGAGAAAATCCTCCAGTAAATAAGGTCAATCTCCTTCCACTTATGGTCGCAAACTTTTTTTACCTTCACAGTACTGTTTCTGGGAACAATTATTCTATTTCTGCAATTAATCAAATGAAGATATTTTTACTTAGCTTACAATAATTAGTGAACTATATAATTTTACTCTCCCTTGTACCTGGAGATCTGCAATGGCCCCTACTGGGTTACCACATTCATTCTGGCCTCCAATTTATATCCACTCTGGAAGTGAACACATGTCATGTCACCTGTATCAATCCCTCCAGTAGCTTACCATTGTCCTCAGGATAAAGACAAAATCCCTTCACCTGATCTGACAGGCTCCACATGGTCTGTCTCCCACCCTCCTTCCTCTCTAGCCCACTGACTGGCTTTCTGTAATGCCCCAGAGCCTTTCACAAATGGTCATCTACTAGAGTGCTCTTGCTTGCCTCTTCTCTAGTCATCCTCCTTGCCCTTCAGATCACAGCCTGAGAGTCACTCCCTGTGGTAGAAAATGTAGATATCTTATAAGCATTTCCCACCTCTCCCTTCCTTGATGATAGAGCCTGATTCCTACTATAGAGACTAAAAAATGTTGTATACTTGCTTTCCCATCAACTTGCAGCTAGCACATGGACATGTCCAAGGCCAAGGGATCTGAAATTCCTTCTGGGAAAAAAAGGCTTCTGAAAAAAAGAGACACGCAATGGGAAAGGTCTCTTATCCTGCATTTGGATGCAGTTGAATGAGGACATAATGCCTAGAGCCGTGGCATCTCAGCAAAAGGAGACAGGTAAGAGCCTAGTCAACAAGAAAGGGTGGAAGAGCAGAGAAAGGGAAAAAGCCTAGGGCTTTAATGGCATTGTTGAGCTTCTGAATCAACCCTGATCAAAACACCTCCAGTCTTCTTGTTATATGAAATAAAGTGGCTTAATTGTTTAAGCCTACATCTGTTAGATATCCTACAAGCAAAAATATTGTTACTGCTGCTCTTACACAAGAATGACTTCTCTGACTTCCCTGACCATGTCAATTCCTCTTTTTATAGACCCACCTAGCACCATATCTTTCTCCTTCAGAGCACCTCCCATGCTGTGATTTTTTTTTTTCCTTTTCTATCTAATGCATTTTTAAAAACATCTTTATTGGAGTATAATTGCTTTACAATGGTGTGTTAGTTTCTGCTGTATAACAAAGTGAATCAGCTATACATATACATATAACCCCATTTCTCCTCCCTCTTGCGTCTCCCTCCCACCCTCCCAATACCACCCCTCTAGGTGATCACAAAGCACCAAGCTGATCTCCCTGTGCTAGGCTGCTGCTTCCCACTAGCTATCTATTTTACATTTGGTAGTGTATATATGTCCCTGTCACTCTCTCACTTCGTCCCAGTTTACCCTTCCCCCTCCCTGTGTCCTCAAGTCCATTCTCCACGTCTGCGTCTTTATTCCTGTCCTGTCGCTAGGTTCTTCAGAACCTTTTTTTTTTTTTTCCATATATCTGTGTTAGCATACAGTATTTGTTTTTCTCTTTCTGACTTACTTAACTCTGTATGACAGTCTCTAGGTCCATCCACCTCACTACAAATAACTCAATTTCGTTTCTTTTTATGGCTGAGTAATATTCCATTGTATATATGTGCCACATCTTCTTTATCCATTCATCTGTCGATGGACACTTAGGTTGCTTCCATGTCCTGACTATTGTAAGTAGAGCTGCAATGAACATTGTGGTACATGACTCTTTTTGAACTATGGTTTTCTCAGGGTATGTGCCCAGTAGTGAGATTGCTGGGTCATATGGTAGTTCTATTTTTAGTTTTTTAAGGAACTTCTATACTGTTCTCCATAGTGGTTGTATCAATTTACATTCCCACCAACAGTGCAAGAGGGTTCCCTTTTCTCCACACCCTCTCCAGCATTTATTGTTTGTAGACTTTTTGATGATGGCCATTCTGACCGGTGTGAAGTGATACTTCATTGTAGTTTTGATTTGCATTTCTCTAATGATTAGTGATATTGAGCATCCTTTCATGTGTTTGTTGTCAATCTGTACATCTCCTTTGGAGAAATGTCTGTTTAGGTCTTCTGCGCATTTTTGGATTGGATTCCATGCTGTGATTTTAATGCAATGTAATCATCTCTTTCTCTAGAATGTAAAGTAAGTTCTCTGAGGACAAGGGTCATATCTGTTTTTGCTAATCATTTTGCCAGTACCTAGCCTAGTTCCTGACACACAGTAGGACCCAAAGAAAGCGTAGAATACATGAATGAATGAGTGAATGAATGAATGAAGATAATTGGAACTTTAAAAATATCAAAAATCTAATAAATAAATAATAAAATTTTAAAATATATATCAAAAATCAGGGGAGAGAGCCTTTTCTTTTTGCTATTTTTGCTCATAAAAAGCTTGTACAAATTGCTTTTAAGGGATTTTTCACTCAGGTCTACAGATCTTATTGGTTTCTAATATTTCATCTTTGATCAAGTGCCATTTCCTGAAGACCTTCGTGGGATGTTAGGGGTAGGGGCCCAGTGTTGCTGGCAAAAGACCTGAAACCATAAATCTAGCATTTATTAGGCTTGCATTTAAAAAAAGGATTTTAATAACCCCTTTCATTTCCTTATTTCTCACATTTCAAATACAGGATATAGGCCTGAACTTGGAACACAAATAATTTGCTGTGTGCATTTATTTTTTTAACAATTTCACCCAAACCATAAGTTCTACCACTAGGCTTAATAAATACCTAGGTCCAAATACTATTTTATTATTTCAAATAGGAGTATTAAAATATGAACTGATTTTACTTTTTGCTTGCATTTCAAGCATGGTGGCCAAAAGAAACATTTAGTTTAGTCTTTCTGAGGCCATGTGAAATTTACAGTGGATCTGAAGTTGTCTGGTTTTAATTTTTTCCCTTTACACATGGGTCTTCAATAAAGCATCCAGAAGAAAATAAATTAAAACCAGACATTTCTATCAGAAGTTTCACATGCAATCACTATAGACATGAAAAAATTCCACCATCATTTATTGGCTACAAACTAATATTTTAAATCACATTTTATTTCTCACTGCTAATTTAATTGAAAATCTTGAATTAATACCTTATCATCTTATAAAATTATTATGACATCTGGCAGGGTTGCTGAGGCTTTGGCAACAAATGAAATAATTTCTACCTATAGTGAAGAAATACCACTTGAAATTATTTTTGGAAATTAAAGGGTACAAACAATCAAAATTCAAAAAAATTGGAGGAATTTTCCCACATAAATTTGATCACATGCCCCATCACAATCTGGAGTTCCAATCCTAAATTTTCAACTGTTTATGGGTCATTCTCAAACTTAACATGTAGAAAACCAAACAAATTGTATTTCTTCCCTTTCTTTCACCCAGAGCAAATCTGTCTGTCCCATCCAGTATTCTCTGTCTTGGCAAAATACTCCTATCTTTCTTCCAATATAGGATGTCATCAACTGTAAAGTGCATCGTTATTTTCTGTACTATTAAGTACAAAAAAATGCAACAATTAAACCATGACATAATACCAACTATATTATATATCCTGATTTCAGAGAGGTAAAATGTGGGGAAATGCACATTTTAGAAGGAAAGGAATACAGTAATTGCCTAACCTATTTCCTCCTCTTTTTCATTAGTAATAGAAGCCATTATTTATTGGTCTCTGGAATAAAGATTTTATTTTATTGGTAGGAATAACCATGTAACAAGTTCTGACCAAAGAAACGTAAGAAAAAAGTATCATGTGACAATTTCTGGGAAACCTCCTTTAAACGTAGATAGTAGTTGCACCTCTTTGCCCCGCCCTCCCCCTTCTTCTTTATTTCTTCTGTCATCCTGCTATGTAGATGCAAATGTGAAGACTCAGACCATGAAAACAAGAGCCCTATGATGAGCAAATAATGAGGTGGAAGGAGCCTGGATACTCCAGCCATCCTTTGATTCCATAAGAACTGCCGATCCATTGATCCTATCACCAGTCCCTTGATGGTGGGTCTCCCCCCTTATCCAGATTAAGTTCCACGGCCAATTATTATGAACATTTCCTTGCTTACACTCACAACTCCCTTGCCCCTCTCCCTATTTCTTATACTCAGCAAAACTGCCACCTAAGTTAAATTCACCTGTCTTTCTATCCTGCCCCTGCACACAACTGAACACAACTGGGGAAAAGCACCAACCTATACTGATTTGTCTCACTTTATCACAAACCTCAAGTTGGCTCTTAATGTTACTTGCCAATCATATTAAACTTTCCTATGTTCTATATTCATGTATTCCTAACCCATTTACTCTTTTACACCTTCTTCTTTCTCCTCAAACCTCTGTTACCTCTTCTCCTATCCTCACTTCTTGCTGGTGACTTTCCTGCTTCACTGAGAAATTTCATTAATCAGAAGAACCATTCTCCAGATACCCATCAACATATCACTTATCAGCAGCTGCACCTACATACTCTGCCTTCCCTTGGTTATCATGGATGAACTATCCCTGCCCCTATCTAAAGGTGATCCTTGACTTGTGCACTAGATCCATCCTGAACCACCTACCTGAGGACATTGCCCCAGTAATTCTGTCTCTTCTCTTCCACACCATAAATATTTCACTATATCCTGGAACATCCTTCTCAGTTCACAAGCATGTCGTCATTTCTCCCATTTTCAAAACCAACACTTATCTTGACTCAATTTATCCCACCAACTATTGCCACATCTCTGAAACAATGTTCTAAATAGTTATCTCTATACACTGTCTGCAATTCTCCTATTCTCTCAATGCTTTGATTCCACTAAAACTGTTCTTTCAAAATCACCAATATCCTCCATGTTGCTAAGGCCAATTACCAATTCTCAGACTTCATGTCATTTGACACAATTGACTTCTCATTCCTCAATACACTTGCTTCACTTGCTTTCCAGGACACCATACTGTACTGGTTTTCCTCCCACTTCATTTATATGCTCTTTCTCAGACTCCAGTTCCTGATTCCTCCTTCTCTCCCAAACTTGTTAATGTTGGGGTGTTCTAGGTCTCAATCATCGGTCTTCTTTTCTTCTCCCTTGACAATGTCATTCAGTCCCATAGCTTTTAAATGTCATCTATTTACCAATAGCTCCCAAACCTTTATCTCCAGCTTAGTCTTTTATCATGAATTAAAGATTTGTATTTCCACTTATTTACTTGATTTTCTCACTTAGGTGTTTAATAGATATCACCAGCTAAAAATGTCCAAAACTGAATTCTTGATCTCCCCCCCAAATCTGATAGCCTTCCCCATCCTAACTAATGGCAACCTTATCCTTTTAGTTGTTCAAGCTAAAAACTATGGAGTTATCCTTAACTCCCTTCTCTCTCTTTGGAACACTAGTTCTGAAACATCTTGGAATATTTCTGAAAGATGATTCCATACTACAGAGTGGCCACAAACTCCCTCTACATGAGATTCGACAACAGTTGAACAACTGTTCAATGTCCATTGACATTGGAAGAGGTCCAGAAGAACCTAAGGAAAATAAATTTGTGTAGCTATTAGAGAAACACAGGCAGATAACTTCTCACTGCCATGCCAGAAGACTTCTGGTCACTTTGTATATCCCTAGCTAGACATTGCAACATCATTACAGTCCTTCACTCCTCTCTCTCTCACCCTAATAAATTCCTTCGGCTCTGCCTTCAAAGTATAACTATAATATAATCACTTCTCACTACCTCTATTGCTAGCTCACAGGTCCAAGCTACCATCATCTCTTGCCTAGAATGCTGCTAGAGTCTTTGAGCATCACTTCCTTTTGTCTATGTCCCCTATAGTATATTCTCAACACAGTTGCCACAATGGTCCTTTTAAAATATAAGGCAATTCATGATACGCCCTTGATCGAAACCCTCCATCAGAGATGATCGGGCTCCATTACCTCTGCTACCTCACCTACTAGTATTCTCTCTTTCACTCTGCTCTTTTCTTCAACATACCAGGCATTTTCTCACCATAGGACCTTTGCGTTGATTGTTCCTTCTGCCTGGAATACACTCCCCCCCCCCCCCCCCCACATATCAACATGGCTAACTCCCTCCTCTCATAAGTCTTTGATCAAATGTCACCTTTCAAGGAGGCTTTCCTTGACATACATATCAGTCAATGTCCTGCCAGGAAAACAGAAACCACTGTTTCAAACAGAGGAAATTTAATTCAGGGAATTGTTTACACAGGTGATGGAATTGCTGAGGAGCCAAACAAGGGAGATTATGAGACAAGTCAGATATCAGAATCAGCAGGAGCTGCTGTCACCCCTAGGGCTAAGGACCACAGGGAGTAAGTGGTGTGACCAGAGCTCCAAAGCTGGGGTGATCCATGGGCTTTGAAACCATAGCAAGGGAGGCTGAGTAGGAGCTGGGACGAGGGAGGGAGAGATAATCCAACAGGAACTGGAACAGAATGATGGAAAAAGTGCCAGACATCACCCCCCAAGCTGGAGAGGGGAGGCAGATAAATATCCAACTTGCCCTCCAGTCTGCCAGTACCTCCCATTAACTGAACCCACCTGGAAGCTCGAAGTCAAGAGAACCTGGGAGAGGTTGTTCCTTATGAAATGGCAGAGCAGGGAAGTCAAGGAATAAATCTAAGATAAGCTGGAAAAAGTTCAGCATACCACACTTCTAAAATTTCAAGATCCCAAGCCCCACATCTACCACACACTCTCCCTTACCCTGCTCTATGGTCTTGTCTATCAGGATTCCTAGTTGGAAGCAACAGAAACCTATTGTGACTTTAGAAGAGGAAATTGTTGAAAACATATTGGGTAGCAGATAGAATCACAGGAGGCCTGGAGAACTGAGCTCAATTAAAAAGGGGCAGTAGCACAGGAAGCTAGGCAGAAAGTAGGACCAAAGCAAAACATGCCGCAGAAACTAGCCCACTGAGGACCCTACCATGGCCATGATAGATACAGATGCACAGCTGTTTTATATATCACTGGAGACTAGATCCCACTGCTGGAACCATGGCCACTGCTGTTCATGAAAACTGGGTATCACTACCATTAGTACTGCCACCTGTCTCTGTAATGGATTCTCCACTGCCCTGGGCTCTGCGTATCAATGACTTCCTCTCCAAAATCCAGGGCAAATGTGTATGAATGCCTGAATCTGAGTCACATGCTTATATCCTAGCTGCACAGAGGGCTGGGAAAGGGTATGTGTTATTTTCAGATTTCTTGGTGAAAGGCAGTCTCCACCTTTCATCAATATTCAGAAGGTAGTAATTTCCCAAACATACAAAGGAGATTTACAACCTGGGCAGCCAAAAAAATTATAAGCATTCATTGTATCTTTGTATGTATCCAAAACTACTGTGAATTTTCTCTCTTGGATACCCTTTATACTATCTTATCCTTTTAGAAATGTCTAGTGCAACCTTAAAGATCCAACTTAGTTTCTTTTTTCATTTGAAGTCACCCCTCCCCCCACCATGCAAAGGGTAGACAACAGTCTTTCTTTATGCCACCACTGTACCTTGTACAAATTTCTGCTATAGCACTATTAAAAATTAAAAAGTAAATCTTACAAACCTACTATGTACTGGATAATGTGCTAAGTGCTTTACGTGTTTCATTTAATCTTAATCAGCCCTATGAAGTACTACATTTTCTTTGTGTTGCATGTGAGAATATTGCACTTTACAGAGGACAAAGTAATTTGCACAACCTGGATACTACTAGAAAGTGACAAAAACAACATATGAAGCCTAGTCCATCACATCCCAGAAACTAAATTCTTTTTTTTTTAACATCTTTATTGGAGTATAATTGTTTAACAATGTTGTGTTAGTTGCTGCTATATAACAAAGTGAATCAGCTATACGTATACATATATCCCCATATCTCCTCCCTCTTGCGTCTCCCTCACACCCTCCCTATCCCACCCCTCTAGGTGGATACAAAGAACCAAGCTGATCTCCCTGTGCTATGTGGCTGCTTCCCACTAGCTATCTATTTTACATTTGGTAGTGTATATATGTCCATGCCACTCTCTCACTTCATCCCAACTTACCCATCCCCCTCCCTGTGTCCTCAGGTCCATTCTCTACATCTGTGTCTTTATTCCTGTCCTGTCGCTAGGTTCTTCAGAACAATATTTTTTTTTTTTAGATTCCATATATATGTGTTAGCATGTGGTGTTTGTTTTTCTCTTTCTGACTTACTTCACTCTGTATGACAGACTCTAGGTCCATCCACCTCACTACAAATAACTCAGTTTCATTTCTTTTTATGGCTGAGTAATATTCCATTGTATATATGTGCCACATCTTCTTTATCCATTCATCTGTCGATGGACACTTAGGTTGCTTCCATGTCCTGGCTATTGTAAATAGTACTGCAATGAACATTGTGGTACATGACTCTTATTGAATTATGGTTTTCTCAGGGTATGTGCCCAGTAGTGGGACTGCTGGGTTGTATGGTAGTTCTATTTTTAGTTTTTTAAGGAGCCTCCATACTGTTCTCCATAGTAGCTGTTTCAATTTACATTCCCACCAACAGTGCAAGAGGGTTCCCTTTTCCCCACCCCCTCTCCAGCACCTTTTGTTTGTAGATTTTTTGATGATGGGCATTCTGACCGGTGTAAGGTAATACCCCATTGTAGTTTTGATTTGCATTTCTCTAATGATTAGTGATGTTGAGCATCCTTTCATGTATTTGTTGGCAATCGTATATCTTCTTTGGAGAAATGTCTATTTAGGTCTTCTGCCCATTTTTGGATTGGGTTGTTTGTTTTTTTGATATTGAGCTGCATGAACTGCTTGTATATTTTGGAGATCGATCCTTTGTCAGTTGCTTCATTTGCAAGTATTTTCTCCCATTCTGAGGGTTGTCTTTTCGTCTTAAGTTTTCCTTCGCTGTGCAAAAGCTTTTAAGTTTCATTAGGTCCCATTTGTTTATTTTTGTTTTTACTTCCATTTCTCTAGGAGGTGGGTCAAACAGGATCTTGCTGTGATTTATGTCATAGAGTGTTCTGCCTGTTTTCTTCTAAGAGTTTGATAGTGCCTGGCCTTACATTTAGGTCTTTAATCCATTTTGAGTTTATTTTTGTGTATGGTGTTAGGAAGTGTTCTAATTTCATTCTTTTACATGTAGCTGTCCAGTTTTCCCAGCACCACTTATTGAAGAGGCTGTCTTTTCTCCATTGTATATTCTTGCCTCCTTTCTCAAAGATAAGGTGACCATATGTGCATGGGTTTATCTCTGGGCTTTCTATCCTGTTCCATTGATCTATATTTCTGTTTTTGTGCCAGTACCATATTGTCTTGATTACTGTAGCTTTGTAGTATAGTCTGAAGTCAGGGAACCTGATTCCTCCAGCTCCGTTTTTCTTTCTAAAGATTGTTTTGGCTATTCGGGGTCTTTTGTGTTTCCATACAAATTGTGAAATTTTTTATTGTAGTTCTGTGAAAAATGACATTGGTTGTTTGATAGGGATTGCATTGAATCTGTAGATTGCTTTGGGTAGTATAGTCATTTTCACAATATTGATTCTTCCAATCCAAGAACATAGTATATCTCTCCATCTATTTGTATCATCTTTAATTTCTTTCATCAGTGTCTTATAGTTTTCTGCATACAGGTCTTTTGTCTCCTTAGATAGGTTTATTCCTAGATATTTTATTCTTTCTGTTACAATGGGAAATGGGAGTGTTTCCTTAATTTCTCTTTCAGATTTTTCATCATTAGTGTATAGGAATGCAAGAGATTTCTGTGCATTAATTTTGTATCCTGCAACTTTACCAAATTCATGGATTAGCTCTAGTAGTTTTCTGGTGGCATCTTTAGGATTCTCTATGTATAGTATGATGTCATCTGCAAGCAGTGACAGTTTTACTTCTTCTTTTCCAATTTGGATTCCCTTAATTTCTTTTTCTTCTCTGATTGCTTTGGCTAAAACTTCCAAAACTATGTTGAATAATAGTGGTGAGAGTGGGCAACCTTGTCTTGTTCCTGATCTTAGTGGAAATGGTTTCAATTTTTCACCATTGAGGACAATGTTGGCTGTGCGTTTGTCTTATATGGCCTTTATTATATTAAGGTAGGTTCCCTCTATGCCTACTTTCTGGAGGGTTTTTATCATAAATGGGTGTTGAATTTTGTCAAAAGCTTTTGCTGCATCTATTGAGATGATCATATGGTTTTTCTCCTTCAATTTGTTAGTATGGTTTATCACATTGACTGACTTGTGTATATTGAAGAATCCTTGCATTCCTGGGATAAAACACACTTGATCATGGTTTATGACCCTTTTAATGTGCTGTTGGAGTCTGTTTGCTAGTATTTTGTTGAGGATTTTTGCATCTATGTTCATCAGTGATATTGGCCTGTAGTTTTCTTTCTTTGTGACATCTTTGTCTGGTTTTGGTATCAGGGTGATGGTGGCCTCATAGAATGAATTGGGGAGTGTTCCTCCCTCTGCTATATTTTGGAAGAGTTTGAGAAGGATGGGTGTTAGCTCTTCTCTAAATGTTTGATAGAATTCGCCTGTGAAGCCATCTGGGTCCTGAGCTTTTGTTTGTTGGAAGATTTTTAATCACAGTCTCAATTTCAGTGCTTGTGATTGGTCTGTTTATATTTTCTATTTGTTTCTGGTTCAGTCTTGGAAGGTTGTGCTTTTCTAAGAATGTGTCCATTTCTTCCAGGTTGTCCATTTTATTAGCATATAGTTGCTTGTAGTTATCTCTCATGATCCTTTGTATTTCTGCAGTGTCAGTTGTTACTTCTCCTTTTTCATTTCTAATTCTATTGATTTGAGTCCTCTCCCTTTTTTTCCTTGATGAGCCTGGCTAACGGTTTATCAATTTTGTTTGTCTTCTCAGAGAACCAGCTTTTAGTTTTATTGATCTTTGTTATTGTTTCCTTCGTTTCTTTTTCATTTATTTCTGATCTGATCTTTATGATTTCTTTCCTTCTGCTAACTTTGGGGTTTTTTTGTTCTTCTTTCTCTAATTGCTTTAGGTGTAAGGTTAGGTTGTTTATTTGAGATGTTTCTTGTTTCTCGAGGTAGGATTGTTGTTGCTATAAACTTCCCTCTTTGAACTGCTTTTGCTGCATCCCATAGGTTTTGGGTTGTTGGGTTTTCATTGTCATTTGTTTCTAGGTATTTTTTGATTTCCTATTTGATTTCTTCAGTGATCTCTTGGTTATTTAGCAGTGTATTCTTTAGCCTCCATGTGTTTGTATTTTTTACAGATCTTTTCCTGTAATTGATATCTAGTCTCATAGTGTTGTGGTCGGAAAATATACTTGATACGATTTCAATTTTCTTAAATTTACCAAGACTTAATTTGTGACCCAAGCTATGATCTCTCCTGGAGAATGTTCCATGAACATTTGAGAAAAAAGTGTATTCTGTTGTTTTTGGATGGAATGTCCTATAAATATCAATTAAGCCCATCTTGTTTAATGTATCATTTAAAGCTTGTGTTTCCTTATATATTTTCATTTTGGATGATCTGTCCATTGGTGAAAGTGAGGTGTTGAAGTCCCCTACTATTATTGTGTTACTGTTGATTTCCCCTTTTATGGCTGTTAGCATTTGCCTTATGTATTGGGGTGCTCCTATTTTGGGTGCATAAATATTTACAATTGTTATATCTTCTTCTTGGATTGAACCCTTGATCATTATGTAGTGTCCTTCTTTGTCTCTTGTAATAGTCTTTATTTTAAAGTCTGTTTTGTCTGATATGAGAATTGCTACTCCAGCTTTCTTTTGATTTCCATTTTCATGGAATATCTTTTTCTATCCCCTCACTTTCAGTCTGTATGCATCCCTAGGTCTGAAGTGGGTCTCTTGTAGACAGCATATATACAGGTCTTGTTTTTGTATCCATTAAACCAATCTATGTCTTTTGGTTGGAGCATTTAACCCATTTACATTTAAGGTTGTTATCAATATGTATGCTCCTATTACCATTTTCTTAATTGTTTTGGGTTTGTTTTTGTAGGTCTTTTCCTTCTCTTGTGTTTCCTGCCTAGAGAAGTTCCTTTAGCATTTGTTGTAGAGCTGGTTTGGTGGTGTTGGATTCTCTTAGCTTTTGCTTGTCTGTAAAGGTCTTAATTTCTCCACCAAATCTGAATGAGATCCTTGCTGGGTAGAGTAATCTTGGTTGTAGGTTTTTCCCTTTCATCACTTTAGATATGTCCTGCCACTCCCTTCTGGCTTGTGGAGTTTCTGCTGAAAGATCAGGTGTTAACCTTGTGGGGATTCCCTTATATGTTATTAGTTGCTTTTCCCTTGCTGCTTTTAATATTTTTTCTTTGTATTTAATTTTTGATAGTTTGAATAATATGTGTCTTGGCGTGTTTCTCCTTGGATTTATTCTGTATGGGACTCTCTGCGCTTCCTGGACTTGATTGACTATTTCCTTTCCCATATTAGGGAAGTTTTCAACTATAATCTCTTCAAATATTTTCTCAGTCCCTTTCTTTTCTCTTCTTCTTCTGGGACCCCTATAATTCGAATGTTGGTGCATTTAATGTTGTCCCAGAGGTCTCTGAGACTGTCCTCAATTCTTTTCATTCTTTTTTCTTTTTTCTGCTCTGTGGTAGTTATTTCCACTATTTTGTCTTTCAGGTCACTTATTCGTTCTTCTGCCTCAGTTATTCTGCTATTGATTCCTTCTAGAGAATTTTTAATTTCATTTTTTGTGTTGTTTATCATTGTTTGTTTGCTCTTTAGATCTTCTAGGTCCTTGTTAAACATTTCTTGTATTTTCTCCTTTCTATTTCCAAGATTTTGGATCATCTTTACTATCGTTATTCTGAATTCTTTTTCAGGTGGCCTGCCTATTTCCTCTTCATTTGTTTTGTCTGGTGGGTTTTTACCTTGCTCCTTCATCTGCTATATTTTTCTGTCTTCTCATTTTTCTTAACTTACTGTATTTGGGGTCTCCTTTTCTAAGGCTGCAGGTTTGTAGTTCCCATTGTTTTTGGTGTCTTCCCCCAGTGGGTAAAATCGGTTCGGTGGGTTGTGTAGGCTTCCTGGTAGAGGGGACTGGTGCCTGTGTTCTGGTGGATGAGGCTGGATCTTGTCTTTCTGGTGGGCAGGACCACGTCCACTGGTGTGTTTTGGGGTGTCTGTGAACTTACTATGATTTTAGGCAGCCTCTCTGCTAATGGGTAGGGTTGTGTTCCTGTCTTGCTAGTTGTTTGGCATAGGGTGTCCAGCACTGTAGCTTGCTGGTCATTGAGTGGAGCTAGGTCTTTGCGTTGAGATGGAGATCTCTGGGAGAGCTTTCACTGTCTAATATTACGTGTGGCTGGGAGGTCTCTGGTGGGCCAGTGTCCTGAACTTGGCTCTCCCACCTCAGAGGCTCAGGCCTGACACCCGGCTGGAGCACCAAGACCCTGTCAGCCACACGGCCAGGTACGTGGGTAGTTTCTTGACTTTTGGGAAGTCTGAGGTCTTCTGCCAGCGTTCAATAGGTGTTCTGTAGGAGTTGTTCCACATGTAGATGCATTTTTGATGTATTTGTGGAGAGGAAGGTGATCTCCATGTCTTAGTCCTCCGCCATCTTGAAGATCTCTCTCAGAATCTAAAATTTTAACCATACAAGAGATATACTGCTTTTAAAAAGTGTGCATTTTTGTGTGTGCGCATAGAACCAAGAGTGGCAAAATGTTGATAATTGTTGAAACTGGCTAATGATTACATGGGAATTTATTATACTACCCTGATATTTTAAAAACATTAAAACCCATAAACACACGTCCTACTCAATTTTTTTTGGTGGAGTATTTTAAAACAAATCTTGGACATCCATCATATATTTTACTTATTAATCAATAGAAGTTTATAGAGTTCACACACTAGATCCCACCATTAAAATGATTCAGTTATGCTCAATTCCTACTTAGTATTTTCCTAGTACCAAATTCCTATAAAAGAAGAATCAGATTGGTCCATCTCGGGTTAGATCTCCATCCCTGCCCATCAGCTGGACTGGGTGACCATGTTACATGGACTAGAGATGGCTGCCTGTGCCCATCCCTTCAGAAGAGACAAATTCTAAAGGAAAGTGTGTGAGCCAGGTAGATATCCCAACTTCTGCCTAAGAAATATAGGCTTTATTTTCCTCCTGAACCCATAAAAGAAAATAAAAACTTAAAAATATTTTTTTACAATATATACAATTCATTTTCTTGATCATAAATAAGACTGACTGTATAGTAATTTGTGAATCAAATAGCATTTATCTCTGGTACATTTAATTTCCATGTGTTAGTTAAAATAATGCTGACTGCTTTAACAAATAAACCCTAAGTTCTCAGAAGCTCATCAAAATAAAAGTTTATTTCTCACATATCAGTAAAATAAGGTGTTCCCAGTCAGACCAGGGACCCAGGCTCCACTCTTCTCAAGATCTGTAGGGAACTTTGCCTTCGATAGGTGGATGAGAAAAGATACCATGCAGAAAATGTGGAAAGTGTTTAATGGATCAGACTTGGAAGTGGCATACATCACTTTTCCCACATTCCATTGGCCATAATTCAGTCATACAGTTACACTTAACTGCAAGGGGAATTCTGGGAATAGTATCATATCTATGTGCTCTGAAGGAAAAGGAAATGGACTTTGGTTAACACATAAATGTCTCCAGCCCAGTCCGCTCTTCTTTTTTTTTTTTTTTTTAAATTTGCCAGAGTTCCCTGTATGTTTTTTCTTTTTATTTATTTATTTATTTATTTATTTGCTGCGTTGGGTTCTTCGTTGCTGCGCGTGGGCTTTCTCTAGTTGTGGCGAGCAGGGGCTACTGTTCCTTGAGGTGCGTGGGCTTCTCACTGCGGTGGCTCCTCTTGTTGCGGAGCAAGGGCTCTAGGCGCGCCGGCTACACTAGTTACAACACTGCAGGCTCCGTAGTTGTGGCGCACGGGCTGTGTTGCTCTGCAGCATGTGGGATCTACCCAGACCAGGGATCGAACCTGTGTCCCCTGCATTGGCAGGCGGATTCTCAACCACTGTGCCACCAGGGAAGCCCCCCAATCTTCTCTTCTGATCACCAAATATCTATTCTCCATAGATACATCTGAAGTACGCCCTTCTTGGGAAATGCCCAGTTTTTACTGCTTGCTCTCAATGTGCAAGTTTGGGCTTTTAATTGTGATTGATAGTTCAATTCTTTCAAAATCATAGTAGATTTCTGATTGATGTATTTTTAGTTCCATATGTCAGTAACCACACCTAAGGGTCCTTCCTACACATAACTCTCAAGCCTCATTTATTTTTTGCCTCCTTGCCTCTTATGATAAATACTGTTTCAGTTAAATGCAGCTACTAAGTGACCCAACCTGGTTCCTTGTGGAGCAGAGATAATACAACCATCCCTCTGAGCTATTTCACAATTGCACAATCATGAGTAGATAAATGGTTGTGTTTTAATCTGCTAATTTTGGGATTGTTACACAGCAGCAGATAACTACATAATGCAATGCCTTTTTTTTCTCTTATCTAGCCAGCTACCTTCAGGGCACCTGAACTTTGGTTAGGAAGACTACATCTGTAATCTGATTTTTGCCAAAATGAGTCATAATAATACTATTAATATTTAGGCAGAAACAAGAGGCATAAACCATGACTATCCCGGGAAAACTGGAACATATAGTTGCTGTGTAGCCCTTTTTTGCTGAAAACTTTTTTTTCAGTGTTTTTTCCTATTCCATAGGATTTAGAAGCAGTTGACTTTTCTAATCCTTCGAGGAACTAAGTTTCTGGACTGTCTTTATTCCCTTTCATCTCTGTTTGGAAACTGTGATTTTTTTCCCAAGTACATCAGTTTCTTGTGATAGCTTGCTGAAAGCAGTTACCCCTACTTTTTCCAGTCACTTCCACTACTGCTACAGGTTCAGAGGTTATATGGTCTTCCTCTTGTAATAGGGAAGAACTTTTTGTATTCTATTACAAGTTAATCACTAAGTGGATGTTGCATATAAGCTTAAATTATACATAGTGGCCCATCTCTGGGAACCCTACCTCCCAGGTAATGAACATTAAGCTAAAATACCTTTGTTTATTTCACAGGAAACATCTTGACCAAACCCACCTGTGAATGACTACAAGGAGGAAGAAATTAACATATCCCCTCCAGAGGCTGACCAGAACCAGGAAATGTTTGACTTTACACCTTCCCTTTTAGTATAAAAGAAGCCTGAATTCTAACTCAGGCAAGATGTTTCTTTGTGGCACGAGTCCATCATCTTTTTGGTTTGCTGGCTTTCCGAATAAAGTCGCAATTCCTTGCCCTAACAACTCATATCTCCATGTACTGGCCTGACTTGTGGGGAGCGGTAACACTTTAAGCTATCATTGAAGACAGTTTTATCATAGGTTTTGCTTCTAGGCATTATGATTCTCTATCTTTCCAGCCTCCAATATCAGTTTCCTTACTGCTTGATGCTCAACCACTAAACCAATGTCACAAATGTGGAGTTGTCATTTTCAGCCGTACTCCACTTCCAGTATGAAAAGTGCAATGGCTTAAAAAACAATATTTATTTCTTTATTAAAAACAATAAATATTTCTTCATATATTTATTTCTAACTCATGTAAAGTCCAATAAAAGTATTCTTGATTGGTGTGGAGTTTTCCTGTAAGCAGTGTTTCTAGAATGGAGGCTAGTTCTATCTCTTGGGTCTGCCCTCTTCATCATAAGTTTTCAACGTCACCATGCTCTGAGTCAGGCTGGCAGGTGGAGAAAGGGTATAAAAGATCATACCTGGGAGACTTTCATGGGCCAGGCCTGGCAGTGAAGCACATCCTATTAGCTAAATACATCCTACAGCTGAAACACAGTCAAATAATTACGCCTAACTGCAAGGGAGGCAGGAATGTATGGCCTAGCTTTGAGCCCCAGGGAAAAAAAAGTTTTTTGAAAAGCCAGGCTGTCTCTGCTATACCAGTTCACAGAGTGACAACATATTCATAGTTTTCCATTTTTCACCCTTTAGGAATAAAGGCAAATTTGTGGATAATGTATAGGTCAATAATCTAAAACACGTTGTGCATTGGACTTCGGTAGTTTATTTTCTCTCTGCATTTGAATATGTATGTGGATGATATTCTTGGAATACTCCTCTAACCAAATAACATGCACTATATAGATTTCATTCTTGCAAGGCCAAGAAACTGATCAGTCTTGTTATCTAGTCTCCCCTGCTCAGCTCTTCCTCTGGAACTATTGAAAGACAAATCGACAGCGTACCATCTTTCAAATCTTCTTTGGAGCTAAATGTGGTATTTCAATAAACTTCCTTATTGGTTTGCAGGCTAACTGTTGAGTAAGAATAAGACATAATAAAATAAGCAACTAGTCAGTATAGAATCAAAAATCATCTGGTCCACTTTGTTTAATTTTCGGATGATTATTTTGTGTTTATTCTACCATCCTCTCTGTGGATGCTGGCAGTTAATAAGCATGAAAAGAATATTTTCAAGAAATGCAAAAGAAATTTCAGTGCTGGGCAATAGAGAGTTGACTAAACAAAATAAAATAAGATCTATAAACATTTTTATAGTTAATTCAGTTTTGAAAAATTGCTTTCAAATTCTGTCACCATTATTTGTAGAATTTTTTAAATGGAGATGATAAAAGCTGTCAACAGTTTTCCAAACAGATTAGACTTGTCTTTTTAAACTCTTAAAATCTAATCATGAGCGAATCTAGCAATTTTGTTTGCTGAGTCTTCTTTTTTTCTCATTGCTTGAGAGTTTCACTAGGACTGTACCTCCATTCAGGCATTAAAGAATTGGGCAAGAGGGGTCAATAGATTATATTACCAGAAGGAATATTAATTTCTGGAAGACAGCAAGATTCCAAAGCTTGCCTTGAAATCATCAGTTAGTCACGTGGCCCAATTGCAACAATTGAGGAAAGCAGGATGGAGCTATCCCATGCCACTAAAAGGCTTAGCATACTAATGGCCCTTTGACACTACCAGCCATTCAGAAATCAGACTTTGTCATGCTGAAGAATAGACCACTCACCCCCAACAGGAAGCATTGGGGAGGCAAACGTGACAGTAATTCCCTGTCAGATAAAACTGAGGTATTGTTTTGGATCCCATCATATGTGAAAGGAATTACCCAGTCATAAATTTAAAATTTTCTTTCTTTACCTGTTAGTCACTCTGTATTAGAGTTATCTGTGACAGGTTAAGTTTAACAATTTTGAGAATCTAGGTGTTTTTGAACAGGTTGTGGAAATTGGGATATGACCACCTGCTGTATTTTGATAATCTAAGTATTGCTAAAGATTACACATGCAGCTATCAAAGAGAAAAACTAAGCAAGGCTCAAATATTTTCTATCTTTTCTTAGCTAGAAGACATAAGGTAGTGTGAGAAAATAAAGTAAAGTAGAGAATAATCTGCTTTAGAGTTATTTTTCTCTGTATTTACATAGCTTTAAATGACCTCGTATTAACATGCAAAAAAACACTAGAAACAATTCAAAGGAAAGCCAGCATAAAACCCCAGTAATGGTCCATGGAATCTTGGGGAGGTGGGGAACTCACACATTAACACATCAAAACTAATTTGAAGAGGATTTAATTGATCCGTGGGCTGTCAAAGGAAGACTTCAGCTTGTAAATTACAAGTGGTTGTCTGCTCATTACATTTTTTCTTTAGAAAATACCGTAGAGGGATGTAATCTTAGTGTTTTATCT
This sequence comes from Eubalaena glacialis, assembly GCF_028564815.1. Taxonomy (NCBI): domain Eukaryota; kingdom Metazoa; phylum Chordata; class Mammalia; order Artiodactyla; family Balaenidae; genus Eubalaena; species Eubalaena glacialis. Next base: position 41,147,835 of record NC_083719.1, on the reverse strand, counting down.
GTTTATATTTATTTATTATTTCCCACCTTAACTATGTGTTCGGCACCTTATTTTGCCCAGTTATCTTTTGTTTGAATCATTTTTCAAAGGGGGAAATATTTATTTCAGGGAGATTGTCTCTTGTTCCATGAAAGAGGAAAAAACAGGTTCAAATCAGGGAGACTTCATCAAAGAGAGTTGTAATCCCTATTGTGTCTGTGTATTCTTCCCATCAGTTTAGAGAATGTGATAAATATCTCTTTGAATCAAGCATTGGCATTTACTTTTCCTGGCTCCAATGATTTAAATGTGATGCAAAAATAAGATATTCAGATACAGTAATTTACTACATTGAGTTTCTTTTTAATGTAAAAAACTACTTGTAGCTCTTTTTAAAATGCCCCTTTTTGTTAGAAGTAGATTTTTTTTTTCTGTAACTTTTATTTTATAACACTATGTTTTGGGGGTAAAAGGAAAATAAAATAAGATCATTCTTTGTGACCCAACACGTTTCACTGAACCCAAGAAATGAATAATTGCAAAAGAAAAAGAAGCCTTTTAAGTTTCATTTAACATTGAAAACCGTCCCAGACCTTGTCAGGTCCAGCAACATTCTCTTGCAAAAAGACATTATTTTAAAGTTTTGAACAGGAACTGGTTTATAACAACATAGAATTTATTTTTCTTGATTGCTCAATTACCAAAAATTCAAAAAAGATTAATTTTTAAATTGTAATTTGGTTGTCCTGATCTTCTTGCCAAGCTTCCACATGGTTTTAATTTCATCAGTTGGTATCTTTATTACTCCATGCCTCTCTCTTATTGAGATACACTGGGTAATTATATTTCTCCTTTGTAAACAAGAAGAGTGATAAATAAATTTGGAATTATTAAATGCTTATCAACAGTTTTTCTTTTTCTTAAGTTCAAGGATTGTCAGAACAGTTTTCTTAAGAGAGAAAAATAGCACATTTTAAACGATAACATTATTATCCAGAGGATAGATACGTACTATAAATTTTCTTTTGTTGTCCTGGAAGAGGAGAAAAAAACAGTTTATTTTCAAATTAAATTTGACATTGTGAGTGGCTTATGAACATCTGGGGCTTATTCATTTTCTAATAAGCATCTGTAAACATTTTAAATTTTACAAAACATATGTAGTAAAGGTATAATATTGTCAGAATGCTAATAAGATTATTACACACACAAAACCTTTTGAAATAAAAACTTTATTTCAGCTTTATCCGATTTTTTGATGTGCTGATATGAGTACTTAGTAAATATGTCTTACTTTATTACCAGTCCATAGTTTACTTTTTTAAATACTATTTTAGTTTTTAGGACTTGAAAGTTAAAGAGACCTGGTAAAATGGACAACATTTTTTAAAGTAACAGTATGGTCCAATGCGTCCTATGACATTTGCATCACGTGTTTTCTTCACCGTTCTGTGATTTCCATCAAGTGCTGAGACACCCTGCGCAAAGTTGGAGGCTTATTTCGCAAGAGCAGCTGGTCTGTCAGTGATACTGATTTTAGGAACTGAGCGCTTTCTAGACTGAATTCCTCTCTGCTGGGATGTTACTCCTCCCCCGCACACTCAGCCCACCAGGCACTAAAACCGCAAGAAAAAACGTGACTAGCTTGTTCATGGAGTATCATTTTTACTCTAGGATAAATAAATTTAAACCTCATTTTGCACTAGAATTACAGATATATTATGGATACAGTGCAAAATTCTCATGATTTTTTGGATCAAATGTAAGACTTTAAAGAAATTTCAAGATTATGAAGGCCTTCCAGATTCTTTTCTCTGCAGTTAGGGTGCCCAAGTAGAGAAGTGTGAAAAACACTGAATTAACACACAAAAATGGGCAATCTTGTTTTTTCTTTTCCTAACTTTACGGTAGTGCATATATACACCATTATCTTCAATGAGTTTTCCTCATCCAAAGTCTTCAATCTCTGAAAACCCCGGGCTCTGAAGTCAGGGCTTTTGAACTAGAGAAGACCTGGAACAGCAGCATGAATTCTATTGAAATCCAAATTGAGTGATGAATGGTATTTCAAGGATAGTTGCCTCAGTGAGGCAGGGAAGTAGGGAAGTAATTATGGGTTTTCTTCTCTGTTTATTTCCTTTTTAAAAAAAGTGAGAATATTTTTCTACTTCTAACTATATTTGTTTCAAAATATATATAGAAAAAGAAAAAGAAGGAACTAAAATTCACCTCAGGTCTTATCGCCCTGAGATTAACCCTGTTCATTTAACAAAATATGTATTCGATGCTCACTGTATGACAGAGACATCTTTCTACACACACACACACACACACACACACACACACACACAATTTTACATAAATAGGGACATACCATACATGCTATTCTATTACTTGCTTCTTTAGAATAAAAAATACTTCGCAGACAGCAAATATCTATATCACCATTTTTAATAGTTGTCTAGTATTTCTCTATGCAATGCTAGACTAGTTACTTGACCATTGTTATGGCCTTTCTCAGTTCTCATCCCTACACCAATTCTTGAGACTGAAATTTTCTCAAGTTTACTCCAAAAATGAATACTTCTGTCATTTAATGATTTTTCGACTGAAGAATGCAAAAGGCAGTCCTTGTACATGTTTATGAGTTTATATATTCTCATATGTATGTCTGTTTGAAATATGTATGTATGCTTGACATGTATTTATTTTTGCCTTATTTATTTTTGTCTCTGCATTTAAAATTATTTCCTTCACAGGTTATAAGAAAACGCACATATCTACCAATTTCATCAAATAATAGGTTATTTGCAAATCAAACCTACGTAAGTTCCCTGCTGATAACATAGTCATTTCCTTTGAAAGATGTCTTTCAGAACTGTAACCGCTGTCCTGAGAATGAATACACCTAACTGGATCTTAATTCTCAGTATAGTTGCACAACTTCGGCAAGTATTTCTTGGTTTTTCTTGTCCTTTTCTATGTGCTTCATCTTCTCATGGAGTTAGTCACCCAAACTAAATTTCCTCTGGGGAAAGTGTATGCACATTTTCTGCATAATCTCTTGAGGTTAAAAGCTTTGAGGATCTTTGTACATAATGGAAGAGGACAGTCCTTTTACTACAATTGTCTTAATCCTTAAGATGTTTTGTGTGTCCTGAATGGGAAACCATCATTTCTTCTAAGGCTTCCTGAGACAGGATCTGCAAGATATTTGCCTCTCGGTGATTTTATTGAGTAATGCATTGAATAGACAAAGTTAATTATTACTAAATAACCGTATGCTAAATAAGTTCTCTGTAACTATATTTTAAGGTTATTTGGTGCCCTCAGGTTATATCTAATGGTATGTGATAACATTTCATAATGAAAAAGACACTTGTCTTGTTGAAGTAAGTGATTTCTTCAGTTGATGAGGTGGGTTGAATACATTACTTCTAGCTGGATTTGGCACATTAAAAATTTTTTTATTATCGGGGGAATTTTTTTCATGATATTTTACATATACATAACCTTTTGCTTAATAATTATTTTGTTATCAATATCTGGATATTAAATCATAATTCATACAGGAAACTGTTATTTTAAAAAATCATAAAATAATTTTGTGTTGTATGTAGCTAGATTTAACAGAATCAAAGGAACAGTCTCTCCTTTGTTTCTTTAATTGTTCCCAAAAGAAAATTCTTAGACTCACATCTTTCCTCCATTTACTTAACCTGCAGAACTTTGTCAAATATAATTGATATATTTAAGAACATGGAAGCCCAATGGAGATACAGGATTTCTCTTTCTAGAATACTTTTTTTTTCCCCACATGAAGCCTTGTTTTATTTTTAAAAATTTTTTAAATAGATCTTTATTGCAGTATAATTGCTTCACAATACTGTGTTAGTTTCTGTCATATGCATACATATATCCCCATATCCCCTCCCTCTTGAGCCTCCCTCCCACCCTCCCTCTCCCACCCCTCTAGGTGGTCACAAAACACCGAGCTGATCTCCCTGTGCTATGCTGCTGCTTCCCCCTAGCTAACTATTTTACATTTGGTAGTGTACATATGTCGATGCTACTCTCACTTCACCTTAGCTTCCCCTCCCCCCAGCCCCCCTGTCCTCAAGTCCATTCTCTATGTCTATGTCTTTGTTCCTGCCCTGCCACTAGGTTCATCAGTACCATTTTTTTTTTTTTTTTAGATTCCATATGTATGTGTTAGCATACAGTATTTGTTTTTCTCTTTCTGACTTACTTCACCTGTATGACAGACTCTAGGTCCATCCACATCACTAAAAATAACTCAATTTTGTTTCTTTTTATGGCTGAGTAATATTCCATTGTATATATGTGCCACATCTTCTTTACCCATTCATCTGTTGAACTGGACAGCTACACGTAAAAGAATGAAATTAGAACACTCCCTAACACCATACATAAAAATAAACTCAAAATGGATTAAAGACCTAAATGTAACACCAGACGCTATAAAACTCTTAGAGGAAAACATAGGAAAAACACTCTGACATAAACCACAGCAAGATCTTTTTTGACCCACCTCCTAGAGTAACGGAAATAAAAACAAAAATAAACAAATGGGACCTAATGAAACTTAAAAGCTTTTGCACAGCAAAGGAAACCATAAACACGACAAAAAGACAACACTTAGAATGGGAGAAAATACTTGCAAATGAAACAATGGACAAAGGATTAATCTCCAAAATATACAAACAGCTCATGGAGTTCAATATTAAAAAAACAAACAATTCAATTAAAAAATGGACGGAAGACATTTCACCAAGGAAGACATACAGATGGCCAAGAGGCACATGAAAAGATGCTCAACATCACTAATTATTAGAGAAATGCAAATCAAAGCTATAATGAGTTATCACCTCACACGGGTCAGAATGGCCATTATCAAAAAATCTACAAACAATAAATGCTGGAAAGGGTGTGGTGAAAAAGGAACCCTCCTGCATTGTTGGTGGGAAAGTAAATTGATACAACCACTATGGAGAATGGAGGTTCCTTAAAAAACTAAAAATTTAGTTTTAAATTTTTAAAAGACCCAGCAACCCCACTACTGGGCATATACCCTGAGAAAAACATAATCCAAAAAGAGACATGTACCACAATGTTCATTGCAGCACTATTTACAATAGCCAGGACATAGAATCCTTTTTTTTTTTTTTTTAGAATACATTTTTTAAAAAAAGGGACCTTTACATTTCCCTAGAGCAGCTGCTTGCCTTCAGGTGATAAAATAAACAAGGTGACTTCTTGGGTCACCTTTAGCCTCATAATAGGGCCATCCCAGCTTCACTTATCTCTCTCTTATTTTAAAATTTCTCCAGAGATAAATGAACCCTGGAATATTTGGGTGTATAATCACAAATCTCAAAAGTTTGACTTCCAGAATCCATTTTTTATTGCCTTGCTTTGGCTCCTGAGGTATAGCCAAATAGGCTTTTAAATATTTTGGAAAGTAATTCGCAAGTCTTCTATGGCTGGTCATATATTCTTTCATTGTGAATCAAGCTCCAATCCACATTTCATATGATTAAACTTGAAAATAGACTTAAATGATTATTAAAGTAATGCATGCTCATCCTAAAATATTTTAAAATCCTAGGCAAATTTAAATAAGAATGTCCATAATGTTACTATCCAGAGATAACTATGACAGGCATTTGATTCATCTTTTCTAGTCTTTTCTCCATATGTATATAAATGTATATACATATATAAATTTGAATCTTCTGTTTGTCCATATTTAAATGTATTTGTCTAAGACAAATTCCTAGATGTGAGATTACTAGATAAGAGTATGAAAATTTTTAAAAATATTTATTTATTTATTTGGCTGTGCGGGGTCTTAGCTGCAGTAGGTGGGATCTTTGTTGCCGTGTGCTGGATCTTTAGTTGCAGCACGCAAACTCTTTAGTTGCGGCACGTGGGTCTAGTTCCCTGACCAGGGATGGAACCCGGGCCCCCTGCATTGGGAGCGTGGAGTCTTAGTCACTGGACCACCGGGGAAGTCCAAGAGTATGAATATTTTTAATGGCCTTAATTCATACTACTACATTGTTTTGAACAGATTTATACCAATTTATAGCCTCACCAGCTGTGGATGTATATGCATACTGTTTTTTGTCTCTTTTGCTTGCACTGAATGTTCATTCTATTTAAAGCTTTGCTAATTTGATAGGTGTAAGTGAGACTGAATGGTAGACTCCCCAAAAGATAAATCTACATCCTAATATTCACAGGCTGAGTATTACCTTACATGGCAAAAGATGTGATTAAGTTAAAGATTTTGAGAGGAGGTTTTATCCTGGATTATGCAGGGGGCCCTAAATGCAATCACATGTATTTTTTTTTTTTTTTTGGCTGCGTTGGGTCTTCTTTGCTGGGTGTGGGATTTCTCTAGTTGTGGTGAGCAGGGGCTACTCTTCATTGTGGTGCGAGGGCTTCTCATTGCAGTGGCTTCTCTTGTTGCGGAGCACGGGCTCTAGGCACGTGGGCTTCAGTAGTTGTGGCACGTGGGCTCAGTAGTTGTGGCTCACGGGCTTAGTTGCTCCACGGCATGTGGGATCTTCCTGGACCAGGGATCAAACTCGTGTCCCCTGCATTGGCAGGCAGATTCTTAACCACTGTGCCACCAGGGAAGTCCCAATCACATGTATTTTTAAAAGAGAGAGGCAGAGGAAGTTTTGAGGCAGACACTCAGAGAAGAAGACAATGTGAAGACAGAGGCAGAGATGGGAGGGTGGGGACACAAGCCAGGGATGCCATGCCGGCAGTCCCCAGAAGAGGGAAGAGGTAAAGAACAGATTTTCCCTGGAGTCTGTACAGGGAATGTGGTCCTGCCAATACCCTGATTTCAGATTTTTGGGCTCCATAACTGTGAGAGAATAAATTGCTGTTGTTTTAAGCCACCAAGTTGTGGTGATTTCTTAGAGAAAAAAGTGCAAGAAGTGAATACAACTGGTCAAAATTATATTTCAGTGTTGCTTTAACCTGCATTTCCCTCACCAGACACATGGTTATTTAAATTTTTATTTATTTAGTGAATAATAAGGTTGGATGAAGCTAGGACAGAAAGCAGAAAGGTAAAAAAACCAGTTTGGAGGCTGCTGCAATATTTTTGAAGAGAAAAATACCCTGGCTTGAGATAAGATAGTGGAGTGAGAATGAAGGACACAGATTGGAGAGGTGGTTAAAGTTTTAAAAAGACAAGACAGCGATTGCATAAGATTGTAGAGAGGGAGGAGATGAGGATAATGGACAACCAGGTCGATGACTGAGATAGAAAATGCTGGAGGGGAAGAAGCAGGTTTGGAGGAAAAGTAAAGAATTCAGTTAGGAAGACTTAAGGTGCCTGTGAGACATGTGGGTGAAAATGTCTCCTGGGCTGTTGGCTACACAGGCCTAGAGCTTAGGACAGAGATTGTGGCTAGAGCCGTGCATTTGTAAGCCACCAGCATTTTGAAGCTATTGACATGTGTGAGTCTTTTCTAGATAGAGTATTCAGGGTACAAAACAAACAAGATCTGGGACCAAACCCTGAGGAACAGCGTAAGTGGATGGTCAGAGAAAGAGTCTTTCAAATGTGATTGAGAAGAAGCTGCGAGTGTAACAGAGAAGAATCAGAGGATGTTTTTAAGGACAGAATGATCAATGTCATTGAGCCGACAGAGTCCAGATTTTAGTACCTCCCAAATCTGCCTCAGCTTTCAGACTGAGGCCAAGCTCTTCCTGGACAGCCCACAGCAAATGATGCAGCTTAACGAGAACATTGAGTAAGTAAGGACACTTCTGCCCAGCCCAGGACTCCTTTAAGGAGCAATTTTTGCCCCAGGACTTCTTGTTGGATTGACCAAGAATTTTTCAGATTTGCATCACCACCTGAAGGCCTTCTATGCTCAAATCCTGCTTCCTCCCCTTTCATATTTCACAGGTGCTATTCCCAAAGACACCTCTTGCACTGTTCACTCTGTCCACTTCTGACACAGTGATCTTGCAGGAGAAGTTTCCATGGAATTGGAGGAAGTTGAGGAATAAATGCCCAGTAAAGTTTGAGACTCAATGGTGAAGAGGAAGAGGGAGGGAAGAAACGAGTGGGACTCGAGCCATTGGGGACTTAACTTTAATAATAGACAGGCATGGGGACTTCCCTGGTGGTCCAGTGGTTAGGACCCTGAGCTTCCACTGCAGGGGGCCCAGGTTTGATCCGTGGTTGGGGAACCAAGACCCTGCATGCTGTGCGGTGTGACAAAAAAAAAAAAAAGAAGAAGAAAGAAAAAAGAATTGACAGTCATGAAATATTTTGATCTGGTAACTTGAGTGAGTGGAAGGGGTTATAGCCCAAGATCCCTGAGAAAAATGAAAGGATGGAATCCTGAGCTTAATAGCCAGAGGAATTCAGCTGAGACAAAAGGAGAAATCACTCTCCCACTGTGAGAGGAGGGAAGGAAGAAAGGACTGCATATAAGTTTGCAGGTATAGTAGCAGGTGAGACCATGTGCTGAGAGGGAAGGAAGAGGTGATAGAGTGTGTCCAAGGACAGTAGAGATGGTTTGATGTTAACTGTAGTGAAGGATGGTTAATGGTGAAACACTGGAAGCATTCCAGTTTAAGCCAGGATTCGATAGAGATATTCACTATTACCACTTGTATCAGTAAGGTTCCCAGCCAGAGACAGATGACACAATCAAGTCGGGGTACCGAGAGGAGAGGGGCTATTGATGAAGTTTTGGCAGCATATAAGGGAAATTGGAAGATCTAGTGCAACACCCCAGGATTAGTAACCCAGGACACTGTTACCACTCCCAGGACCGAAGTAGGAAAAAGAGGAAAGTTACTGGAACTCAGTAACTTAGAAACTTAGAAAGCTGAGTGGAGAGGCTGGCTTTTAGGAACAGGGACTTTTGATAGGATGAGAGACACCTCCATTCATAGGGACCCACAAGTGGGGAGATGGGAGAATAAATACTTAGACCTCACAATCCCTAATCCTTCCCTTTTCTTTGTTGGCCAAACCCATCCAAAAGCCAGAGAGCAAAGGAACAGAGTAGGGTGGGGAAGAATGTATTTGGAGGATTATAATATGCCTCACCACATGTAAAAATGTACCATAAAGCTACCAAAAAAGAAAAACAGTGCATTATTGGCTCAGAAATAGGTTATAGAAAAAGCTGGTCAGTCTAAAAATAGGACAAAGTTAATATATGGCATTCATTATATGGTAAAGGTGTATTCAAACTAGTGGCACAAAAGATGAATTATTCATCAAATAATATTTTTGAACAGTTGACTAGTGATTTAGAAAAGATAAGTTAAATCCCTACTTTTAGATACCTGTAAACTTTAAGATAAATCAATGATTTAAATGTAAAAGAACTTGAAGGAAATCTAAGTGTATATATTTATATTTTGTTTGGAAATTATCACAGGAACTGGAAACTACATTATAATTTAAAACATCTTTAGGGCAAAGAATACCATAAATGAGCTAAAAGATTCATTAAAAAATTAGGAAAAATTCATAACACATGTCAAAAAATTAATAGCCATAATGTACAAATGAATAAATCTATAAAAAATTAACAATTCAACAGGAAAAAAATCTGTGATAGGTTTTAACAGGCCAATGATATATGAAGAAACACATTGGTAAATAAATATAAAAATACTTCTGGCTTTATTAATAATCAAAGACATGAACTAAAAACAACTGTGAAAGGGACTTCCCTGGAGGTCCAGTGGTTAAGACTCTGTGCTTCCACTGCAGGTAGCGCAAGCTCTATCCCTGGTTGGGGAACTAGGATCCCTCATGCTGTGTGGCCAAAAAATTAAAAAAAAAAATCTACTAAAAAAAAACAAACACAACTGTGAAATATAATTTCCATATCTATAAAGTTGTGAAAGATTGAAATGACCCATTGTTGTAGGAAGTGAAGGAAAACAGACCCTCTAATTTACTGTGGGTATATAAATCAATACAACTTTTCTACAAGACAATTTGACACACTCTATCAAAATATAAAATGTATATAGCTTTTGACCCACCAATCTCAATTCTAGAATTTATTGTAAGGAGTAATTGCACAAATGCAAAATGTTGTATCTGTTAGGATGTCCATTTCTGGCTTTCTTTATTTTAGCCCCCTCCCAATCCATTAATATGGGACTAGACAGAAAAATTAAGATACAATCCTACGGTGGAATACTCTGTGGCCATTAAAATTAATATATGTTTCTATATTAATTCATGTGAAAATATATGCACAAGATCTATCAGTGAAAAAGATAGCATGTATAGAATAATCCCATTGATTTAAAATTGATTACTAAGCATAGTAATCTGGAATCACAGTATCTGGAAAGATAGTCACAAAATTGTTAGCAGCAGTTATCATTTTTGGGTATTTTGGATACTTTTATTCTTATTTGGCTTTTTCTGTGCTGTATGAATTTTTAATTTTTACTTTAATTAATTTTATTTTATTTTTGAATTTTTAAAGTGAATATGTGTAATTTTACAAAACATATATATTTTGTAGATACTTGTAAGTATAGTAATTACTTAAAGTACAGCTTTTTAAAAACATATTATAAAGGAAGAAATGAAATACTTTATGTGAAGGTTAGACGCAATTGTTATATAGAGAATTACAGGATTTCAGCAAATCCTTGACAGTGCAGGTAAAACTGGAACTCATGCATTTATGTCCCCGACGTTAGTGATGATCTCCAGTAGAGCTCAGTGGCTCTATAGTCTGTCTTCTAAACGCTCTTCTTTGAATATCAAGAGCCAATCTCATGAACTCATATTATAGAGTTTTACCGTCATGCATAGTGTAAGGAGCATGCAGAACATGATGGATAGGAAAGACCTTTCAGACAGGAATAGGAAAGAGAAAGTTTTACATGATAAGAGAAAACGAGACAGATTAGGAGGGCTGCAACCTGAGAGAAGATAAGCATAATTGAATCCTGGAATAGGAATTTGATGAGCCATCATTCTCGGCCTTGGGCAAAGGAGGGTGTAGCAAGATGATAGTAACATCAGATAGCTTGAGGGAGAATTTGAGAACATCCAGGCTTGTAATCAGCCTCATGGCTTTATCTATCATAGCTTTGGAATGATAAATTAACAAGGGCACTGGGAGGATTCTAGAGCAATGGGCCTGAGATACAGTATTATTCAAAGCCTATGACCTTCATATGCTACCTTTTTTTTTTTTTTTTGTCTGCACCATGCGGCATACAGGATCTTAGTTCCCCAACCAGGGATGGAACCCGCGAATGGAGTCTTAACCACTGGACCACCAGGGAAGTCCTATATGCTACTAAATGGTAGGAAGCAGAGATGCTGCAAGGACTGTATTCTACACCCAATTCGAATGTGGGCATGTGTTGGGGGGAGTTTACCACACCACCAAGCAAACAATTCTTGGACCCCAGCTGCATGTCCTACAATTCAGCTCCATTCTGACACTATCTACCTGGAGACAGTGTCAGATTCCACAGGTTAAGGGTTCATTTCTACAAGACTATCCCTCACACCAACTCTCTGCCTAACTTATGACCCGCCCCACCAACCGTCGTGTTCAATTAATTTTCTAGAGCAGCACATGAAACTCGGAGAAGCATTTTACTTACTAGATTACTGGTTTATTATAAAATGATGTAATTTAAGAATAACCAGATGGAAGAAATGCATAGGGAAAGTTATGGGGAAATGGCTCGGAGAGTCCATGCCCTCTCTGAGCCCACTACGCTTCCCAAATCTCCACCTGTTCACCAACCCAGAAGGTTTTTAAACCCTGTCCTTTGGGGCTTTAGTGGACGCTTCATTACACAGGCATGATTGATTCAATCATTAGTCATTGGTGATTGATTCAACTTCCAGCCTCTAGGGGAAGGTCAGGGGGGTGGGACTGAGAATTCCAACCCTCTACTCACAAGGTTGGTTCCCGGGCAACCAGCCCCACCCTTCAGTGCTTTCCCAAAGTCGCTTCATTAACATAACAAGACACACCTGTATCTGCTCTCTTCAGAGCAAATTCCAAGGGTTTTTGGAGCTCTGTGCCAGAAACAGGACAAAGAACAAATACGTATTTCTTATTATAAATCACAATATCACAGACTGAAAGATCAAAGTGGCTTGGGTTGGGAAAAGAAAGCTGTAGCTGGTGAAGGACTTACACCTGGAGGATTGTCCCTGCGATGGGCCCAGTAACCATCATTAGTAGTTACCATGCAGGACCAGACACTCCTCAGCAGATGCCAGGGCTGACAACTGAGGACACAGAGTAGCCGCACTACACTGGAGGTAGGAGAAGACCCAGAGCAGCCCAGTCCAATGGAACTATAATGCAAGCTACACATACAATTTACAGTTTTCGAGCAGCCACGTTAAAAAAGTTAAAAATAGGTGAAATTAATTTGAATAGTTAACATATTTATTTAACCCAATATAAGCCAAAATATTTTCATTTTAACTTGAAATCAATATAAAATATTAAGGAGATAGTTTATATATATGCTTTTGGGTACTACACCTTGGAAAGCCAGTATATATTTTACATTTACTGCACAGCTCCATGTGGCCCATCCACATTTCCAGTGCTCAGTAGCCACCCATGGCTAGTGACTATTGTATTGGATGGAACAGATCAAGAGAATAGGAGGTAGACTAAAGGCCCTTCTTCCCACCATCATTAATCCATAGAAGCTTCCTTCTCTACTCAGCAACAATCTTGGCAAGGAAGAGGGGGGAGAGGAGACCCCTCTGGCTGTAAGAAATGTCTTTGATAGGAAGTTAAAATTATGGATTGATTAAGAGACTTTTAACTGGAGGTAACAGTTAATTTTTTTTTTTTTTTTTTTTTATAAACAAGAGAATTTTATTTCTCACAGTTCTAGAGGATGATAAGTCCAAGATTAAGGCCCTGACAAATCCAGTGCCTGGTGCGAGCCCACTGCCTGGTTCATAAATGGCCATCTCTTTGCTGTGTCCTCACATGGTGAAAGGAGCAGGGAGCTCTCGGGGTTCTCTTTTTTTTTTTTTTTAATTGGGGTATAGTTGTTTTACAATGATGTGTTCTACTGTACAGTGAAGTGTACAGCAGGCTCTTATTAGTTATCTATTTTATACATATTAGTGTATGTATGTCAATCCCAATCTCCCAATTCATCCCAACCCCCCCTCCCCCCACCCCCTGTTTCCCCCCTTGGTGTTCATACGTTTGTCCTCTCCATCTGTGTCTCTATTTCTGCCCTGCAAACCAGTTCATCTGTATCATTTTTCTAGATTCCACATATATGCGTTAATATACGATATTTGTTTTTCTCTTTCTGACTTACTTCACTCTGTATGACCCTCTCTAGGTCCATCCACATCTCTACAAATGACCCAATTTCGTTCCTTTTTATGGCCGAGTAATATTCTATTGTCCCTTGACAGATGTGGTAACAGAACCCTGCATGGATGAAAGCCAGATTGCAGCTGTGTGCCGTGAGTGCCTGCAGGCTTTGGAGTTTCTGCCTTCGAACCAAGTTATTCATAGAGACATCAAGAGTGACAACAACCTGTTGGGAATGGATGGCTCTGTCAAGCTAACTGATTTTGGATTCTGTGGCCAGATCACCCCAGAGCAGAGCAAACGGAGCACCATGGTGGGAACACCGTACTGGATGGCACCAGAGGTTGTGACACGGAAGGCCTATGGGCCTAAGGTTGACGTTGGTCCCTGGGCATCATGGCCATCGAAATGACTGAAGGGGAGCCCCCATACCTTAATGAAAGTCCTCTGAGAGCCTTGTACCTCATCGCCACCAATGGGACCCCGGAGCTTCAGAACCCAGAGAAGCTGTCAGCTATCTTCCGAGACCTTCTGAACTGCTGTCTTGAAATGGATGTGGAGAAGAGAGGTTCAGCTAAAGAGATGCTGCAGCATCAGTTCCTGAAGATTGCCAAGCCCCTCTCCAGCCTCACTCCACTGATTGCTGCAGCAAAGGAGGCAACCAAGAACAATCACTAAAACCACATCACCCCAGCCTCTTTGTGCCAAGGCTTCTGTGAAATAAATGCTCATTTTGGAAAAAAAAGAGAGAAAAAAAAAGAAGAGGTGGTATATGTACCACATCTTCTTTATCCGTTCTTCTGTTGATGGACATTTAGGTTGCTTCCATAACCTGGCTGTTGTAACTAGTGCTGCAGTGAACATTGGAGTGCATGTGCCTTTTTGAATTATGGTTTTCTAATTTTATCTAGAGACTATGTTTTTCTTCAATTATCAGTGGCAGTGGGGAACTCAAGGACAAGATGAGATTATTTGAAATAAAGAAATGTATAATCTGCTGTACATCTAAGTAGTATTGGGTACATTTCAACCAATATTACAAAACTTTGGAGAATTGTTTTTACTGTCTGGGAACCTAGACCTTATTAAGCATATTGAAAAAGTAAGTCACTATTCATCTCACTGGATTTAGGCATGGTTCTACAGCAAGTAAGGCAGTATTGCTTGAACCCTTCAGATGCTTGTAACCTAAAGCCAAGACTACATAACACTGGTCATTAAAAGTAAGTCATGATCTTTGGGAATGGGGTTCCTTGGGGGACAGAAGTTTCATAACTTCTGAATCATAATATGATTTCAAACAGCACTAATGCAATGCTTTAGAAAAGCTCTTCTCTAAGCTGTTTTTACTACAGTGTTGTACCCACCAGGCTGGCTCTCTCTTCTCTGCCTTTACTTTCCATGTTCCCTGTCTAAAATACCTCTACCCTCCGTTCTGATACCTGATTCTATCCACACTTCACAAACCAATGTATGTTCTATCCTTGCCATGAATCATGCTGGGACTTGTTCAATTTAAATAAAATTTATTGTGTGGTTCACATTAAGTGGCTTAGCTCTTAATTATATACTCTTTTGTATTATTTTCTAGTTGTTTTCTTTGTGAATTTCTCATCTCACCAATGAATTCTTGATCTACTATGGGAAGAAACTTTTCTTTCTTTTATATATCTGATGCATTCAAAAAGTGCTGGGCTTGAGATTAATCCTCAAAATATACTTGTTGCTTGAATTGAATCAACGAAATAGTCTGTGATGATTCAATTTGAAAATTAAAGTAGCCAAATGTAGTCATACTCTCTTAGCATAGAGATGCATTTACAGAATAGGGAGTGCTAACTGCAAACAGATAATTATATGGAATTAATATTCTGGGCATTGCAGAGACAATTTTGATTCTATCTTCTTTGAATATCCTGAGTTGAGAAAAGCTCCTGACTTATATTCTTCCAACCATTGTTCATAAAACTGTTGATCATTTCTTCTTAGCTGCAGTGAGAAAAAAAAATGATCACCATCCGTAAATGGTTCTGCTATTTGTCATTTATTTCTTCCACTAGTTCCTAAAAAGTGCTCTTCCTCCTCAAGTATTTTAATATCCAAATGAGTACAGCTCTGGTAGGTATATTTCTCCTGATGAGTCAATGGAATCACTTCCAGTACTACAATGTGCACATCTTTTATCAATGACAATGGGCTGAAACTATTCACCAGAATATGAAATAAAGGCTCACTCCCAATTTTTGGCTTCACTTTTCTTTTGGCCACACCACACAGCTTACAAGATCTTAATTCCCCAACCAGGGATTGAACCCGGGCCAAGGCAGTGAAAGCACCAAGTCCTAACCACTGGACCACCAGGGAATTCCTGTCTTCACTTTTACCATGCTCAAGAAAAGAAAGAGTTTGGCATGCCCACGCAAATGGAGGCAAAGTAAGTAGGGCATATGATGATGTATTACAATTGACCCATCAGGAGAAATATGCCTACCAAAGCAATAGTCCATGTGTTTTACACACACACACACACACACACACACACACACACACACATACACACACAAGTTTTAATATGAAATACTTCAGAGACAACAGTGCTATAATACATCAGTGCTACTCAAAGCAGTGCTCAAGGAAGTATGCGTCTGATACTCTGGGGAGTCGTTTAAGTCCTTCTGGCACATTGTAAGATAATAAAGATATCTAAATAAGTTTATAGCCTCAGTTCTGATTTTGGATGACTTCACAAAACCTTGAGTTTATCATTTGTTTTTAATCATAGCCCTTTAACATTTGTCAGGCACATGGCTTTTTCTCTTGTTTCATCTTGAGAATTTTGATGTTGATATTCTGTCATTTAAAATCATCTTTATGCTGTTAATTTTTGTGTGTGTGCTGAAATAATAATTCTTTGACCAGAAAGGCTTGTACACTTTAGATGGGGAATTCAGTTCAAAGGGAACTATGCTTGGTCAAAGAAATAGATACTTTAGTAATTGTGATATCTATAGATCCACAGAGTTAGAACTTCTCAGAGGCTTCAAGGAGTTATTTCAAAGCTGAGTAATTTCTTTTAAATGTGTTTTAAAAAATATTTATTTCTTTATTTTGGCTGCGCTGGGTCTTAGTTGTGGCATTCGGACTTCTTAGTTGTGGCATGCATGCGGGATCTAGTTCCCTGACCAGAGATCAAACCCGGGCCCCCTGCATTGGGAGCGTGGAGTCTTACTCACTGGACCACTAGAGAAGTCCCTAAAAGCTGAATAATTTCTTTATGTGGGTTCAACAATGGGGAATAATATGCGCTAGTAGATTAGGCAGGTAGATGGCAATGTTTTGGAGTGAAGAACTATATACAAAAAAATATATAATAATGAATTATGTTAAAACTATTAACATAATAATTAATTATGTTATGTTATGCAGCTGTTCATTTCACAAATATCTGTTGAGGGTTTACTATGTGCCAGCACTTTCTTAAATGGTAGGTGAGCTGTGACAAGCAAGACAGACATTGTTCCTAAGGAATTACCTGGTGGTCCAGTGGTTAGGACTCTGCGTTTCCACTGCAGGGGGCAGGGGTTGGATCCCTGGTCGGGGAACTAAGATCCCCACATGCTGCGTGGCAAGGCCAAAAAAAAAAAAGACAGACATTGCTCCTAAACTTGGGAGTTGAGAATTTAGCAGATACTAATATATTGATAACTGAATGGAGAAATAAAGTTCTTACTCTTATCTTAGGTGACTGGCGGTTTGCTGGTACGTGCAATGTTCCTTAGAGTGTGGCAAATAAAACATCAATTTAGTTTCCTTTTTCAAATTCCATGTAAATGGAAATGAAGGTTTGAGGCAGGTACATTACATCCCATAATATGTAGCTTCACAACAAAGGAAGCATAAAATCTCAAGTCCTTGGCTAGTTTAGGGGTTTAAAGTGCAGACTGATGGCTTGAAGGTTTGTTTGGATTCCTTTTCAGTCTAAATAATGTTTTATAAGAGACGCTTCTCTTTTTTTAAGCTGTCAAAATTAGGCTTGGGGAAAGTGCATACTCCTTTTCATATCTCATCCTCACACATTTCTAGAAACATTAGATAAACTTTTAAGTATTGAGAAAACATGAGATTTTTTTTTTTTAAGTCTTGATTCTTTGATACCCTTGGACAACTAAAATATTGACTAGGATCAAATATGAGGTTGAGGGAGCATGTTATGTCCATACAGCAAATAGATAACAAGTATCTCTTAAGAGTGTTGCTAGTTTTATAATCTTCTTTATAGTCCAGATAAACTGTGGATATGACCTTCATTTGAATCTGAAGCATGTTGCAAGTCAGCACAGAGAACAAATGTAAACATTTAGAATTTTTTAAAGAAAAATTGCCACGTTTGCAAGTTATTGCTTTGAAGTTTTTTTGTTTTTAAATAATGCTCTATGTAGAATCAAATCTTTTTTTTCTTTTTTTTAAAAAATTAATTAGTTAATTTATTTATTTTTGACTGCATTGGGTCTTCCTTGCTGCACTCGGGCATTCTTTAGTTGCGTCAAGTGGGGGCTACTCTTCGTCACGGTGCGCAGGCTTCTCACTGCGGTGGCTTCTCTTGTTGCGGAGCACGGGCTCTAGGCATGCGGGCTTCAGTAGTTGTGGCACGTGGGCTCAGTAGTTGTGGCTCGCAGGCTCTAGAGCGCAGGCTCAGTAGTTGTGGTGCACGGGCTTAGTTGCTCCGCGGCATATGGGATCCTCCCAGACCAGGGCTCGAACCCATGTCCCCTGCATTGGCAGGCGGATTCTTAACCACTGCGCCACCAGGGAAGCCCCTAGAATCAAATCTTGAAAAAAATAAAGAAGGCAAATGGAAGGAACATCAGTAAGGGTATAATAAAAAATAAAAGAACATCAACTGTTTGTCCTTACCAAAGGCAAGTGGATCTGAGTCTAATAAGCAATGCTCTCCAGTCAATGAAAATGAAATGGCATAAATCACGACCTAGGTGTGGAAAGAAAACACAAAGGAGAATAAGGAGACTTTACAAGAAAGATCTCATTCTTTAATATATTTACCTTGTTTCTACTTTCTCCAAAGAGAACAACCAAGGAGTTTCTTCAGCATCTTAGGGCATGGCTGGCATGGGAAGCAGCAATCCCCATGTAGGCAGAACACAAGGAGGCTGTGGGGTTTCCTCAAATAACCTAAAGCAGAAGCCAACAGTGGTCATGTCCCTCCTCTCCCCTCTTTCTCTTCCCTCTTCCTCAATCCCTCTTCCCCAATTCTGTGGACAATAGAATTTTTATAACTGAAATTTGATGGTATCCTTGACCTGCTTGAATTTCTTAATGGTTTGCGATTGCTCTTCAGATAAAATTTAAAATCCTACAAATTTCTGCATGATCTGGCACTCACCTCTCCAGCTTCATTTTCTACCTTTCTCTGCCTTCCCCACTGAGTTTCAAACTCAATGACCTGCTTGCTGTTTGTCAAATAAACCAAGCTCTGTGATCCTTCAGAGTTATCACTGTTTCCGTCTGTGTGGGAAAGTCGTCATTACCACCCCCAGCCCTCCCCAGGCTACCACTGCCAGCTACTCCCTCCTCAACCTTCAAGTCTCAGCTTTAGCGGCTCGCCAGCCTAGGTTAGACTACATATCATTATTATTATTATTATTTTAATTAATTTATTTATTTTTGGCTGCATGGGGTCTTAGTTGTGGCACGCAGGATCTTTCATTGCGGGGCACAGGCTCTTCATTGCGGCGCGCAGGCTTCTCTCCAGTTGTGGTGCACAGGCTCCAGAGCGCGTGGGCTCTGTAGTTGTGGTACGTGGGCTTACTTGCCCCACAGCATGTGGGATCTTAGTTCCAAGACCAGGGATTGAACTGTCATCCCCTGCATTGCAAGATGGATTCTTAACCAATGGACCACAAGGGAAGTCCCTAGGCTACATATTATTACAGTATCCTATACTTTGCCTTTACACATACTACTTGTATAAGTGAAACTACTCAAACCAATAGTAATTTTAATAGAAACATGATGAATTATTTATTGTCTATCTTTTTTTTTTTTTTTTTTAATGTTCTGGCCGCACAGCACAGCATGTGGGATCTTAGTTCCCCAACCAGGGATTGAACCTGTGCCCCCTGCACTGGAAGCACAGAGTCTTAACCACTGGACCGCCAGGGAAGTCCCTATTGTCTCTGTCTCACTAGATTTTAAGCTCCGTGAGGGCAGGGATTGTGCCTATCTTGTTTATTACTGAATTCTACATACCTGACACTGTGTCTGACTCAGAGTTGGTGCTTAATCAATATCTCTGAAATGAATGAGGCTCTGTTGTAGTTATGAGAGGGCACAGTGGGAAACCTTGTCATTGAGTGTTCACCTTGAACCAGGTGAACATGGTTTTTGCTTCATCTAAAAGTTCAAATCTAAATCACCTAAGAAAGTGAATAATGTAGATTTTACTGAATGCTTTCGGGGGAGCTGAAGAAGAGAATGACATCACATACCACACAGCAAGGTTTTATTGAACATTCCTATTAGACTTTTCTATTCTTCCCCTCAAAGTTCCTTTTTAGTGTGTTGTCTTCCCCTTTACCTTTCAAGAACCCTGTCCAGCTTTACAGACTCAGCCTTCACCACTCTGATTTCACCAAGCCAACAGAGATCTTTCTCTATTCCTTTTCTAATGTGGAAAATTATAGCCTTCATCCTTCTATAAGCTTGCAAGAACTGACATAAATACCACAAACTGGGTGGTTTAAAGAACAGAAATTTATTGTCTCACAGTTCTAGAGGCTAGAACTCCAAGATCAAGGTATGGGTAGGACTGGTTCCTTCTCAGGGCTGTGATGGGGACTCTGTTCCATGGATTTCGCTTCTGGTGGTTTGCTGGCTATTTTTGACATTCCTTGCCTTGTAGAAGCATTACCCTAATCTCAGCTTTCACCTTCACATGGCGTTCTCCCGGTGTGCATCTCCATCCAAATTTCCCTTTTTATGAGGACTCAAGTCATATTGAATTGGGGTCCACCCTAAATGGACTCATCTTAACTACATTTGCAGTGACCCTATTTCCAAATAAGGTCACATTCTGAGCTATTGAGAGTAGAACTTCTACATATTAATTCTCAGAGGACACAATTCAACTTATAACAAGCCTCCTGCTCCTCATCCCTCTCTATAAGAAAAAACTCTGTTTTTGACTCTATCTTCCCTATAAAAGGGGTTGGAGGGAATTACAGGTGAGGGGAATTGTTTATAGTGAATATATTTTATCTGTCCAAAATAATTTCCTCTTACAAGTGACTGCAAAACTAAGAAATTAGTCAATCTTTTCTGTGGATTTATCTTCCAAAAATATAGATCAGGTGACATCATTCTCTTGCTCAAAGGCTGAGGGTAGACAATATCTTATCTCTCTTGGTGGCCACTGCATCTCTAGTACCTGGATCATGGCTAGTTACATATTAGGTACTTATAGATATTTGTTGAATGCAATTGAAAAACTTTAATGGCTGCTTTTCACTTGCAGAACAAAGACCAAATTCATCAGCCTAGCCCACAGCAATTTGACTGCAACTTATCTTTCTAGCTTATCCTACCATTCCATGCCTTACAATTATATACCTTCAGCCATAAAAACCATTCTACAGGGCCTCTCTGAGTACACTCTTCACTTTCATGCCCATTCTTTAACTCAACCTTTTCCCTTTGCTTGGAATGTGTTTCTACCTCCTAGCTATCCAGCCTTTAAGGCCCAGCTCAGACTGTCTCCACCTCTTCTGATGATAAGCCTTTTTCCTCTAGGTAGAATTGATCTCTTTTTCAGATAGCCTCATAGTACTTTGTATTCTTTTCACAGTAGAACTCATGGTAGAATTATTTTGAATTGTGTCTATCTCCCAAGTAGATTAAAATTTTTATAAGACCAAGGATATGTCCTATTCATGTTGTTATCACTCACAAAGTCAGGCACACCTCTCTGTACTATAGGTATCACCCAGCACAATTTTAATTAGTGAGTTTTAAAATTAAATGCAATTGATTTTGGACTTCTTCCCCTAGATTAGCTTTTTCTTTTTCTTTTTTTTTTTCCAGTACAAGGACTCCTTTGTAATCATACTTTTGGGATTTTTCTGAAAAACTGTATAATGACAAAAAAGCTACGATAAATTTAATAGTATTTAAAAATAAATTTGTGTTCTACTTACCACCAAAGCATCTACAGACATAGGGAAAAAATGGATGTTCATCTGTTACCAGACATATTATAATGTTTGGTGCATATGTGGATTTGTGAAAAGTCACTGGCTTACAAATTGCAAACAGTTTTCTAGAAAATAAGGGCCCATTGCAGATTTTTGATTGGGTAATGACAAAGGAAAGTTAAAACACATAAAAATGAGATTACTTTTTTTCAAAATATTCTGCCTTGCATTCATACCTTTATTCATTCAATGAATATTTGTTCAGTTCTAGTTATGTGCTAGACAACATCCAAGGTGTTGGCATACAAGAGGGACCAAGGTGGTGTCAGTGGAGGTGATGAGAAGTGGTTGGATACTGGACATATTGTGAAAGTAGAGCCAACAGGATTTACAGACAGATTAGATGTAGTGTGTATGAAAGAAAAGAGTCAAGGATGATTCCAAGGTTTCTGACTGGAGCAATTGGAAGAAAGGGGTTTGAGGATAGGGGGTAATCAGGATTTTGCTTTTGGACATATTAAATTTGAGATGATTATGAGTCAAGAGAAGATATCTTTAGACATATGCTAATGTGGGTACCTGTTCAATGAGGATAAACACAATTAGAGGCCTGCTAGAGCTGGTGCATACCAGCTCATGAGAGCTGATTGTAATATTTTCAGGAATTTTGTAAGCCAATTGTTAGACGTTAACAAGCTGTTATTCAAAATTAAGCTATGTAAGTATAGGTGTATTAGTTAAATTATACCAGAACAAAAGTAATACATATTTTAAAACCCATCACTTCCTAATCATTTTACTATTATCTATAATGATGAGGTTAATTCTCTTGTATCTGTTCAGTAAAAATACTATAGAATGGTGCATATCTCTTCCCAACTCTGGGTTCAGTGGCATCACATTGGTAGCTTGAAACTGACTATGATACAATGATCAGCAAATGCCACCAAGCAGGGCTTTTTCTCCCTGGAAAACTTATTGTTAAATCACACTTCCCAGTACACCACTGAAAAATCCTCATGAAAGCAAATTGTCTCTTCACCCTCCTATATCCTTAGGTCATCATCATCATCACATTTGTTCTTACCTTTTCCGCTATATAAGTGAAAACAAACAAATAAATCAAGAAGGTGAACAGTAAATAAAAGGTGAGGGAAAAATAAAGTGTTGATGAATAGCTAGCACAGGATACCCAAAACAAGAAAGGTCTTAAAAAATAGCCTAAGTTGTGGTACATCTATGTCTTTTAACACTTTATCTTCTTTTTTTTAAAAATGAGCCAGCTCTATACTGATATGGAACAATCTATATCTTATAAGATATAAAAAGTGGACAAAGCAAACTGCACAAAAAAATTTCAGTATGGCACCTTTTATGCAGAACAAAACAAAACAAAAATACAGGTACATGCTTGCTTATGCACTGAGTATTTCTGAAAAATATACAGGAAACTGGTACCATTCATTGCTTCAGAGGAGGGGAACTTGGTGACCAGGATATAGGGGTGGGAGAGAAACATTCTGTTCCCTAGATATCCTTTTGTTCCCTTTGAATTTACTAACACGTGTATGCATTTCTTATTCGAATCAAACACACATGCCTTTTTTTTAAAAAAGTGCATAAGTGGTTTTAAGAACATGATGTACAAATAACCTTCAACCTAGGGTGGGTGGGAGGAGAAGCAAAGCTCTTCCACTTTAACTTTGTACCAATTTTGTCTCTTTTAAACCAATTATATTTCTTTATAAATGTCATTAACATTTATAAGGAAATCTTCTGTGATATGCAGCTTCTAAATATAAAAGATTTTTGGTTAACAATTGCAACCTATAAACTTCAGGTTATGTTAATCTCCAGGCATGTTTAAGAAACTGTATGTGTTAGAATATTTGTTATACAAAATTACATTTATTCACTTAAAGTAGTAAATACGTTTGTCTTAGTAATTTGAATTTATTTAACCTACTTGTGGTAATTAATACATTGACTATGACCTCACTGCTTTTATTATAATGATTCTTTCCATTATTTAAATAGGAAAAGCTCCTTTGTTGATCCAAAAATGTAGCAGATTCTGAGTCTAGGCTTTTCTCCTCAGTTGAGCAAGGAAATAAAGCAGTGCTCATAGCAGACTCATTATCAAAAACACAATTGAAAAACTTGGGCTTTCAAATAGATTGGTGCCATGGTCCTGGACACAAGTCTGAACAGAGGGTGGTGGAATAGATTGCTTTAGCCCTAAAACTGGAGTGTGCTGATATAACAAGTGAAGAGGACTCAGGAAACGTCTTTTGGTTTTCAGTGGAAGTTGCCTGTCTTTGCTGCTATTCCAATTTGAGTGTCCAACTGCGGTATTCACTGAATTATGTACCCTAAAAATGCACACGTTCACGTGTATTGGGTAAGGATCCAAAGTTTAGAAGCAGTGTTAGCAAAAGCAGTGTTTTTCAATGAAATGAGGCAGATCAAACTGAGAAGCAGTCATATCAGGCTGTGCCAGAGAAACTCTTCTTTTCCTGAGTGTTTTCTTCCCCCCTTTTCCTATATGAATTCAGGATTGATCAACCAAAAATCAGGTCTGAATAGGAAGTCTTAGAAGACTCCTGTGTCTGTCAGGTTGAGGCAGGAAGAGAGAATCCATGCCCGGTCCCTGGCCAGAGAGTTTGATCAGAACCTTCACACAGGATAGGACTCCTATCAGTGGTGTTGCAGGGGTAAGGGAATAAGCAAGCAATGGCACCTAGACAAGTAAAAATAGGAAGACCTTACTTTCCTTAGAGAAGAACGAGAGCAAGAAATAGAGTTTCTGGACTCAAAGGGAACTGGAAATGTATAGATTGGGCCGCCCTGCTTCTCCTGGATGGTCATGGAGGGAAGCAGCGACTACCAGAGAGTTGGTGCTGAAACAGGGAGCGAGCAGGGAACCCGTACCCCACATCTCTTTCCTCCCATCCTCTGCTTTTTTCTCATTGACCTGGCCAGACCTAGAGGGAAACCAGCCCCCACGGGGGCATTCTGTAGGGCTCAGCCTTCGAGGACACAGAGCAGGAGAGAAGAGGATGGAGAATGGGTGGGAGTGGAAGTGCAAAAAGAATAATCAGCATACTTAGTGTTGCCTGCCTTAAAATCCTCCGGGCAAATTCCAAGATGGAGCAAAAAGTGTATGTGTTTCTCTTGACAGGTAAGCTATTAGTAACCTTTGTCTGTCCAAACCCCAACTAGCTTTGGGTGATTATGGGAACCCTATATGAATTGAAGTAGAGTTTTAAGGGAAGATTCTCTCATTATATATGCATATGCATCATTGCCTTAGTACGTTGTATATCATATTTTGAGATATATAATTAATATTCTAGATAAACAAGAAAGTGTTTGCATAAATTCTCAAGTCCCTCTCCCCAAAGGAATCGAATGATCAAATTAAAATCTTTAAAAAAAAAAAAGCACACACCCAACTGTAACTAAAGAATAAGAATCTGAGTTAAGATTGGAGGATTTTACGAAAGATCAAGATCGTATAAAGGAGAAAAGACATAGTTAACTCTTTCCTTCTTTCACATTCTGAAAGGGAAAGCTGCAATTTTAAAACCGTAATTCGTGAAAAACAATTTAATTTAATTTAAATAAAGAAAACTAGCATTCAGATGGTAGAGTCTAATTTTCCACTGAATTTCTAAGTGGAAAATAAAGCATATTTATTTGTGGAGTGAAAATTTTTCTTAAGGAATAATTTGCTCTAATCAGAAAGAATGAGTGTGCATAAATATATTTGCCAAAAAAGTTGCAAGCTTTTCATTTCCAAGATGAAGTATAATAAGCAACACTAAAATATGACTACAGATTAAACTCTTGTATACTGATAATTCTCTTTTCTAGCATCACTTTACACCCAAAAGGGGAAAAAATTAACTTCTGTGCTGATAGAAATTGGCAGCACATCAATAAAAACATGTGATAACATAATTATTTGCCTTAAGACTGTTTGACTGTGTTAGCAGCCAGGTGGAACCAAAATTATTCTCTCTTTGGGTAAAGTTTTTATATGAATTTATTAATTATTGTTCTTTTAATTTTATCTTAAATGTTTTCAGTGAAAAGTAGGATATGATAAGACTGGGATTTTTATCATTTACCAAGTCTAGAATTTTCTTAGTAATGTTAAAAGAAACTTGCATTGGTAAATTAAGTCTTTTTTTCCCATAGAATTCTGACTCCATTTCTCACCATCTCTATGGCAATAAAACTGGGATGAAAGTATGGAGTATTATTAATTCATGAAAAGATTTCTACTGAAGCTAAAATGACTAAATTTTCTAGAGTTATAATTTCAATACTTGGTTTATATTTACCACCATCAAAACTGATATTTAAGGGCATAGAAATCTAGAGTAAATATGAGTACACAACTAGAATGTGTTAAGATGTAATAATGTGTATCTTTTAAAATCGATTCTTGTAAAACTAAAACAATTTTATTTTATTTACTTTTTAATTTTATTTATTTTATTTATTTATTTTTGGTTGTGCCGGGTCTTAGTTGTGACTCGTGGGCTCCTTAGTTGTGGCATGCATGTGGGATCTAGTTCCCTGACCAGGGATCGAACCCGAGTCCCCTGCATTGGGAGGCAGATTCTTTTTTTTTTAAATAAATTTATTTATTTATTTATTTATTTATGGCTGCGTTGGGTCTTTGTTGCTGCGTGCAGGCTTTCTCTAGTTGCGGCAAGCGGGGGCTACTCTTTGTTGCAGTGTGCAGGCTTCTAATTGCAGTGGCTTCTCTTGTTGTGGAGCACAGGCTCTAGGCACACGGGCTCAGTTGCTCCGTGGCATGTGGGATCTTCCAGGACCAGGGCTCGAACCCTTGTCTCCTGCATTGGCAGGCGGATTCTTAACCACTGCGCCACCAGGGAAGTCCCTGGGAGGCAGAGTCTTAACCACTGCACCACCAGGGAAGTCCCTAAAACAATTTTAAAAGTAAGCAAAACTATGAAATTCTTCCATTTAAATTATCTTGGAAGTTATTTTTTAAAAAAACCAGCTTCATTGAGATAAAATTCATATACCATACAATTCATTTATTTAAAGTGTACAATTCAGTGGTGTTTATATATTCACGGAGTTTTGCAGTCATCACCACAATCAATTTTAGCACATGTTCAATCCTTCAAAAAAAATCCTGTACCCACTAGCAGTCACCCCCTCGCCCTCCCAATTTATGTCCCATTCCCCCAGTCCTGGACGACCACTAATCCTTCTGTCTCTATATATTTATCTATTCTGGACATCTTGGCTAATTTTTTTTTTTTTTTTTTTTTACAGGGACAAGAAAGTAGGGTTTATTGGTGGGCATGGGTAGGGAGGGGGCAGCGCCAAGGCTCCCACAAGTGCAGGGCCCGCCATTTGTCCAAGGGGTTACGATTAGGGATGTACTTGACCCCACAGCCATCTGGGATGAGCCGCTTTTCTGCCACCATGTTTTCAAATTCATCTGCAATAAACTTAGTAAATCCCCACTTCTTGGAGATGTGGATCTTCTGGCGGCCAGGGAACGTGAACTTGGCCCTGCGGGGGGCCTCAATCACATGCTCCTTGATCTGCAGCTTGGTGCGGATGGACATTATGACCTGGCCAATGTGGACCCTGGCCACTGTGCCCTGGGGCTTTCCAAAGGCACCACGCATACCTGTCTGGAGCCTAGATTGGGGACAGCATGCCAGTCGTTAATGTCCACTGGAAAGGGCTGTCTCCAAGGTCCCTTAGGGCAACCCATACAGGCAACAGGCTGCATACGCTACCGAGGAGGCTGCTGTCTGCAGCCACTGCGCACCGGGCCCCCACAGGGAGAAGAGCACAGTCGGCTTAACTGTATCTTGGCTAATTTTTAAAGGTGCAATATTTCTCTGACAAATTCTGGATTTTATATTGATTTATTATATATAGATATAAATTTGTTTCTGTTTTCTTTCTAATTAATTATTGGAACTTTGTGTTAATTTAATACTGAGGTCATATATAAGATTTTTGAAATAATTATAGTTGATTCCCAACTATAAATAAATGATACCTGTGGGTTTTTGTTGAGGTGTAATTCTGGCCCATAAAATGGAAAGCACTTCAGGAGAATTTTAAACAGATTAAAAAATCAGTAAATCAAATAAAACAACTTTAAAGTGTTGATTTAGTTTATATTCATTCCCTCTGCCCCTGGATATTGGTGAAGGGAAATGTGTATCTTGATCTGGTCCTTTTTCTTTTGTCACCTAGATCTCTGTCCCATGTCATCAGTGTTGGAGATCGGACATTCCCATATAAGGATCTTTGCTAATGTCAGAGAATTCTTAGTTTTCTACCAGTCTTTGCTTGAGGTTGAGATCAGACTCCTCAGTCACATATTTCTAAGTATGAGCTCCTGCTCTGGTCCACTAGAGGCTGGAGAACAGAAAGCCTTCCCTTGCAAAACATTCTGCTAAATGCTGATTGCTGTTCATTATTTGGGAAATTGCTTCTCTGTCTGATGTTGTTGTTCTCTGTTCTATTTCTCTGCCCTCCACATGTTCCTCTGAATTGTGTTGGTATAACGCAGAGTGTTTGGCAGCAGCCATTTTATTGGGTGGAGTATTTGACTGGTAGTAGATTGGGAACAGCTTCCTGGTTGTTGAGTGCTTCTGAGAAAATACTCTTGAACCTTGCTGATGTTGATGAATTCTATACTTTCCCTCTGGCTTCAGCCACTTGCAGTTCTACTTTTAACAACTTTGTAACTATCTTTGTTTAGATTATCTCGTGGTATTTACCTGTCATTGTGGCTGCCAAGATCTCTGGGACACTCCCTCTACTTTATACTTCTCTATGCTGAATTATACTTTCCCAATTTAAAATTTAACCCTGCATTTCCCAGCTTCCCTTGTTGGGGACTTAGTTTCACCAATCAGATTTATTCCTATGAGATTCTGATTTGGAAGGAATCTGTGTGAGGAAACAAGCAGAGTGAGGGGCATCCCTTTGTTAGGGGCAGTAGGTAAAGGGGCAATTTCTTGATGGTAGAAGAAAAGGTATGATCTGAAGCTCAATCAAATGTCAGGGCTGGTCATAGCAATCTTCAGTCACCAGCATTTGGATTGCAGTGAAAACCATGACAATCTGATGATATTGGAATATTGTGGAATACATAGAAGACTGTGCAGACTGAAAAGTGAGGGAGTGGAGGATGGAACTCTTGGCCAACAAAGGGCAGTCAGATCAGGTAGATGAGTGAAACAAACCAGGTGAAGGACAACAGGCGACATGGAAGGTGCAGTGAACTAGGGGGCATGTACCCATCTAAAGAAAGAGTTGCTGATGTCTGCTCTGCTCCTGGTGATTGTGCCTGTGTGGGATCACAGGCCCAGTGATATCTGGTTCTCAGATTTTTCAAGAGAAAGTAGAAATCCAGATTTTGGGGTGGGATTTCCTAATTTTAAAATATTGTTAACTAATTCAAAATTATTTTACAGGTGTGGGTGATCAAATAAAATATAAATTGGATACAGTCCATAGGTTGCCAGCTTTTGATCCTACTTTACTGGTGAGAAGAACACGGCGCATAAGGAAGTCCCATAAGAATGGTGTGATAATGGGTGGGGGAAATTAAAAAACCAGGGGAATTGAGAAGAGCAGAGTCCGGTTGATAATGTACAAATCAAAGAGTGATTCATTAGGTAAGGATGGAGTCATCCATTGTGTCCATTGTACTGGGAGCTTGGAAGTCATTGATAATGTTTGCCAAACATCTTTAGATGAAGAATAGGAGGAAAGACCACATTGAAGAAGGTTGAGGAATGAGGGAGAGGTGAGCTAGTGGAGATAGAATGGAGCTTACGCCACAGGTTGTGTCTAGAGGAAGACACAAGAAGGCTTTGTTTTTTTTAAAGGGCTAGCCAAGGCTGAAGCATTTATGTGTGTGTGTGTGTGTGTGTATGTGTGTGTGTGTGTCTTGAATTAGGCAAACTTTACTAATTATTTCAATTTTTCTATCCTTATTTAAAAACATTTTTATGAAACATATTTATAGGCTCAGGTTAATAAAACCACCATAGAGGGAAAAATTTTAAATGATGGAGGGAAAGCTCTGTTCATAGAGTGAATTTCTGGAAGAGATGGGAGGGGGTGTGGTGGAAAACACAGAAATGAAAATGAGATTCTTTGAGGTTGGAGGGAAGGTTGTTACAAATTGTATGGAATAGGGCAAACTTATGGCAGTGGAGGAAGCTGACATAATTCTTTCCTGATGGCAGCAATTATCTAGTTGAGTAGATGAGATAAAGTTCACTGAAAGTGAGGAGAGTGGGAGTGGTTTGGAAGTGCCAGAGAGGGAAATGGGAAAAGACAGATGTATAAAATATTGCTCTTAAAGAACCCAACTGAGATTAGATTCCGTACTTGTGTAAGGGCACCCAGTGGTACTTTTTGAGGATTTCATCTTTGCTCAGCAGCATAGGTATAGTTGTAGAGAAGGTGGGTTTCACGGATCCATAGTTAGGATTTTGGCCAGAGAGTGTGGGGAAATGGACAGGAATTCATAGAACCGAGGTTCTAGTGAGAGGATCATTGAGGTGATTGAGGTAGGAAAAGATATGAGGCCAGGAGGAATAGAATGTCAAAAAATTGTGAGAGAGGCCCTTTCACTCTTGGTTCAGCCTATGGACCTTGGGATGTGGTTGTCTCTGGATGCATTCCTAGGAGGATATCACTTATTATAGTTTCGAGCCTGCACGTCTATTCCATCTGGTTGCTTAGATCTCCCTGTTCTTAGAAGAGGTGGATCAAATGGGTGGCAGTTTTGGCTTCCTGACCAGTGGATGAAGCTGGAAGTTCTACTCTCTAAGAAGATGATGTAGAACTCCTGGAA
The DNA here is from genome assembly GCF_028564815.1 of Eubalaena glacialis. Classification (NCBI taxonomy): domain Eukaryota; kingdom Metazoa; phylum Chordata; class Mammalia; order Artiodactyla; family Balaenidae; genus Eubalaena; species Eubalaena glacialis. The sequence continues at coordinate 41,117,392 of NC_083719.1, read as the reverse complement.
GAAGTTGTAGGCAAGTGCTAGGGAAGGGAAGTGGAACAAATGTCAATTTAAGGGAGGACCAGAGTTGGAATGTCACTACTCTTCATTTAAAATTCATGTCTCTTCTTGATAAACTTACCACTCAATACATATGCCTGGAAGGGATGGTAAAGGCAAGTCCACAACTCCTAGCCAGTCCAGCTTAAGTCTCATTGGGAAGATCTCCCTTAAGGTAGTGAAGGCTGAGACTATTCTTAGGAAAAATGTGCCTTGTGATGTCTATGGCCAAGTACCTTTACCACCAGCAGGTACACTCCTGCAAATGAGGCCAATTATGCGTGGGAATTCTGGCCAGGTCAGGCTGGCAGAACAGAGTTGAACACGGTTTCTCTGTAGCCCTACCAGAGACCCATGTATGGGTATTCTGGCTGCCTTTGGAACATCAGGGAGCCAGGGCTCACTCAGAGCTTGAATTGATTCTAGGGCAGTAGTTCTCAAACTTTAGCATGCACAAGAATCACCTGGAAAGCTTGTTAAACCATAGATTCTTGGACCCCAGGTGAATTTTGTTCAGTGGTTCTGGGGTAGTGCTCGAAAAGTTGTATTTCTCACAAGCTCCCAGGTAATTCTGATGCTGCTGGTCCAGGCACTACACCTTGAGTAGCACTGTTTATATTTGGGAATTTTATTGACTGTGTCCTGGTTCCGCATAGCTAATAAATAAAGTGCCCTCAATCTATTTTGATAACTTTTCCTGGGTCACTGGGTCTACAAAAGACTCTAGGAGTTTCAAGTATTGGTAGCCTTTTGAGTAATCCAATTCTTCCCTTGTCATTGGCCCATAAGTCCACAGCAATCTCAAGAAACTATAGGGATTGGCCTGTGCCTTGGTCTTTCACTGCCACCACTGTTTATGGGATGCATTATGACCAGGAAATCACCCCATCAATTTTTTTTTTCGTGCCAGAAAAGATAGAGATCTATCAAGATCTCTTAGAACTCGAATAGATGTACAGCTCCTCTGATTCACCAGGATTGTGACTTTGCTTCTGATTTCTTGCTTGCCCCAAGTCCCTGAGAAAAGGTTATACTTATTCTTTAGCCAGAGACCTGAGTCCTTAGGGAATTAATACAAGAGACTTTTGGTGGCAGTATATCTGGCTCTCGACTGTACCAGCTGGTTCCCGGGCCATATTCTTAAAATAGAAAAATAAATTATAGCTCTGCCAGGACTACATTTGGTGTAATCCAGAGAATATGTGTTTAAGTGTCTGAAGGAATCAGCCACAGGAATCTTGATGGTACCAGCCAAGATATCTGAGGTCCAAGGGTGGCAAAACCCAGGGACCATCCTGTACTCATGGGGGGATTCCAGCTAAATAGAAGCTGGGATTTGGACATGTCCGGGCAGGTCTGCTGAATACTCAGGGCAGGCATGCCTGGAGTCTATTTACATGACAACTTTTGGCTGAAGAATGATTGTTTGTTGATCTGAATGGAAAGTGGAATGGGAAGAAGAGAAATGTGTCTGTCTTAGGATGCAGGTTTTGAAAAATGTTTTTTAATAAATGAGTTTATAAATTAAATAACATATCACCTTTTTGTATCTGGTAATTGTACAATTTACATTAGGAGTTTTGCTAGTTTGGAAATAATTTATTACTATCTTTAGACACCTATAGCCCTCATGTAGGAAATCCTATCAAAATTAAAGACAGATTTAATCTAGTTTACTACCAGGGATTGTGTTGGGTGTGTGAATGAAAAGACAAAATGCATGTCTTGTGGCTTTGGAAATGTTGTTGGGTGACTGATTTTTTTCTAAATTTCCATGAAAAATAATGTATCTCAATTTATTTGAACTGTGAACTTTTGCTATAGCACTTAGAACTTCCTGAAGCTCTGTTAAATATTAACGTGGCTAAAATAGTTTAAAATTTAAAATAAATTGTTTACACTTGTGCTTCTGGTCTTGATTGGTGTCACTCCTTATTCATTGCATTTCCAAGGTAGGGGCTGGTTGATGAGCTACAATTCCACTCTTTCTTTTTCTTTCTTTCTTCTTTTTTTTTTTTTTTTGTCCGGGCCATGCAGCCTGCAGTGGAAGAGCAGAGTCTTAACCACTTGACCACCAGGGAAGTCCTCTTTTTTCTTTAATTAATAACAATTATTACAGTCCTAGAGGACACTTATTCACTGGCTGTTTTTTATGTGCAAGGCACAGATCTAAGCACATTTACACATTTTATTTCTTTTAATTTTCAGAACATTGTTATGAGGGAGACACTTTTATTATCCTGGTTACATACATGGGAAAACTGAGGCCTAGAGAGGTTAAATTCCTTGTCTAATTAACATATAGCAAGCAGTGGGGAGAACTGGGGTTTTGGTGTTTGAAGTGTTTTAGCAAAGCTACTAATTACTCTAAATTTTAAGATGGTTATGGAAAAGAAAAGGCTGTTTCTCAGTTCAGGTATGGTTTAGGTGTCAGAAATTCTCTCATTGCCAATTTTGATTCTTTAGCCCTTGCAAAGTCACCGAAATTATTTTCCAGTCTTTCGGTCATACAAAATGATTTTTTAAATGACTCTATTTCAGTTGCTTTCCTAGAGATTGGGAAAAGCAGTCTACTGTGCACCTCTCCTTGAGAATGACTTTTTAAATCTTTAAACTTTTTATTTGGATATGATTCCAAACTTACAGAAAAGTTGCAAAAATAAAGATAGTATTAAAGATACCCATACACCTTTTACTCAAATTCACTTATTGTTAATTAACATTTTACTTCTTTTATCATTTGTGTGCTCTCTCTGATTACATATGGGGGAAAAAAAAAACTATATAAAGCTATATTTTTTCTTTCTAAATCACTTAAGGGTAAATTACATACATTTTTATCTTGCCCCCTAAATACTTCAGTGTGTCTTTCCTAAGTATAGGAATATTCTCTTGCATGTATATTACAGTAATCAATTTCAGTAAATTTGATTTGATACAATGCTTTAATCTATGGACAGTATTCTAATTTTGTCAATTGGACAATAATGTTATATACAGGGCTTTCCCCCTTGGGTACAGGATCCAGTCTAAGGTCAGGTACTACACTGAGCTGCATTGTTTGAGAATGATTCTAATTATGCCAGATTTTATTTTTGCTATACCCATATAGCATGTAAAAATCTTAATTGAAGTGGACCTCTGATGAAAATTAGACCCCTGATAGATTTTTCATTATTACTTGATATTTTGCAATTCCTAATGATGATTAGGATGAACTCATACTAATTAAAGCTAGTTACTAGCAACTGTTTCTATTAATTACATTATATACCTAAACGAATTAGATTCTTTTGAGTCATAGCTGAAATTCTAACAGTAGCGTAATGGTATTAATCTAATTTTAATTTTAAAAGAGACTTCTATTTTTTGGTACTAATTAGCCTAACGCAGGATTACTGGAAAAGTCGGAAACCCCAAGAAGGAAAATGAGATACTGTCTGGTGTTTGAGAGGAATGATGGATGCTGACAAGTATGAAATAAAAATTATAAATAAATAATCCGGATGTTGTTTAAAAGGCAAGCTGTTGATTTTATCACTCCTCCTTGCCAAGACACACATTGGTGCCTGTTAAATTTGACGTTTTTACTCTGATGTCAATGGCAGCTTTAAAGCATCAGTAGCATCCCAGGATGAGGTAATAAATCTGTTCCAGGAAGGGATGTGAAACCATGTCTGCCTGCTGTTTCCTTCCCCGAGCCCAACCCTAGTGGCAAGCCAGCAGGTCCTGGGCACTACAGAAGTTACCATACTTGTCTTTCCTCAGTTAATGGTGGCCTGTTTGTCTTCTGCACCTCTTTCCCCCCTTTCTCTGGGAACCGGGGGCAGAGGGCTAATGAACCCGACAGGCTCCTAATCATTATACAAACTTTGCCCACCCAAGAGGCCCCTCTGCCTTCACCAAATTTCTCATTTGGTGACCACAGTTGAGAGCCAACAGTCTCCTATAGTCATTTTAAATAATTATTTATATTAAAGAGAGTTTTCACAAAAGGGATAAACTTTTGAAAAGAACTTGGGTCACAGTCTTTGAAAGAAAGAACATATTTGCTTAGCAGTTTGCAATATTGACTGTTGTTTGCACTTGCCCTCCTACAGTCCCAATCCTCACTTCTTTGCATCTTGTACTTGATATTTTTTAATATACTTAGGCAATGAATTAGCACACAATGACTTGGAAACTTGTGATTATCTAGTTACATATCACTATGTAGTACAATGTATTACAGGGACAACCAATTGATGCCCCAGATGCCAATCTGAGACTCTGATAGTGTGACTTGGCTGTCTAATGTAAACTGCAAAATATTAATACATGTCCTCTTACCTTGAAAGTGTCGTTATTAACTCTCCATGAACCATGGACATCATTGTGGAAATCCACCCCTGCCCCACCCTTACTTCACCAAGTCTCTAGAATTCCAACACTATACTGCCTTTATTTCTGTAGTTGATATTCTGACTTCTAGGATGTGCTGTCATATATTAGTCTATTTTCACTTTTCCTTGTGATGTGCTTTGTTTTTTAAAGATCTAAGATCCACTGTATTTAGAGGAAAGATAAAGGGCACCTCTGGCTATGGAGATGAGTTTGGAACAAGGATAGCTAAGAAGATGGTGTTTTTAAAGAGGAAACTTTAGGCTTGGTACATTGCAGGGAAGAACATCTACAGCGTCCTCCAGGGCTGAGTGGTAGGTATGCCATCACTCCTACAAAGGGGTGGCTGGACCTCCGATTTCTTTATCTTTTGAGCTCCACCGAGGTGATCTGTAATTTACCTTGGAGTTCCTACTGCCCTGGCCACTTAATTTCAGTGATAATTCTATTTCTCAGCAAATGTATCATATACATTTTTACTCAAAAGCCCACATAACTTCTTTTACATCATCAGCAATTGAGACCATTGGCTTTTTAAAATTTTTTTATTTTTTCACTCATCATTTATTTACAAATACACATTATAACTTTTATATACATTGCACATTTACATGGTAGAAAAGTACAAAACTATATATTTAAATGAATTTATATTTAACTTGCCATGTTTGAAAATATAAAATTGCATCAGAAAAAAGTATTATGAAAAGCAAGAAACTTGAACTGATAAAGCTTTGATATAACTTTTCATGACACATTGGGTGAAAAGGACTAATTTAAAAGGTACAGCAGACTTGCTTAAAGGAAACACCTAACAAAAGGTTGAATGTGTAGCATTCCCCTTCCTTCAGGCTCCTGACACCCATATCACTCAATTTCTTTGGATCTGTAACATCTTAAAAGTACATTATTAGAAACCACCCAACATTGCTATCAGCCCCTCTCACAAATGTCTTCATCACAACAAGAGAACGGAAGTAGGAATTTCCTCAAAGATGTATCCTCTGTACCTTCTATCTGAGTCAGAGTTATAATGCCTTTTGGTCAGTCAAGATTCCTTGTAAACAAAACCCGAGGGATCATGTATGTACAGAACAGGCAGCAGAGAATCCAATAAATAAACATGACAGAAACTGACATGCAAGTTTGTTATAATGGCAAAGAGTCTAACAACAGTGAAATGAAGGGAGACAGATGAGTGAGTGAATAGTAAGGAATGGACTTAAATGGTTTACAAGGGAAAAAAAAAGCTTTTACTTTACAAGCAAGAGACCTCACAATAAATAACAACTGCTCTTCCTTTCACGAATAAATTTCTTCAAAAACAAGGTGTACAGTCAACCAGACATTTTATGTATAAATTATAAAACATGACACAGTATAAATAAATGTCTACAAGTCTCAACTATGGGCCTCATCCAGTAGACCTCACAATGACTGCCTCTCCGGGTCCAGTGAGTAACAAGGTGGCCTGGGAGAGAGCTTTAGGACAAAGGTCCTTTACGTATAGTTTTCCCCCCAAATAAATAAGCATACACTTATTTACAGTATGGACAATATATTTTTTCTTTTTCTTTTCTTTTCTTTTTTTTTTTTTTTTTTTGCCCAAAGGCTATGTCAACACTGAACATTGGTGGAGGGTTTACCACTCTAGAATGGAAGATATAGGAAAGCTGTAGTCCTGGTCTTCATCTTCCTCCTCTTCCTCGGTGTCTTCCGAAATGGCTAGATGGGGGAATACAGGGGAGCTGCTGTTTAAATATGGACAACAACAGCGCAGAAGCAGCTCAGTGTACGTTTTCAAAGCCCTCTGAAACAGCCATATTACAGCGTTGCATTTTTATGTGACTTGCAGTAAGATGCTTTTTGTTTTGTTTTGTTTTGTTTTTGGCATCTGCTGTTATGCAATAAGTTTAAAAAAAAAACTTAAAAAAAAAAACCATTATCTATGAAGTCAAAAACTGCAGAAAGTTCTGAAGAATCAATGGCTCAGGTTTTACAGGCAGATTCCTGAAATTAGATAAAAAGCGCTCTTGTGTTCTAGGTATAACTGCTTTGGGTCCTTAATTCAGAGTTAGTAGAGGCAGCTGCGCAAAGCAGCAGCCCATGTGTGATAACAGAAAGCTGTCTTTGAAAAAGAAAAAAAAACAACCTTTGAAGCAGTTAGTTTAGATTCAAGTGTTAATAAAGCAAACAGCAAAGCACACTACTAAAGCAAAAGAAATTAGGGGCAAATGACTGGAAATAGGTTTTTAGAGGCGACCCCCTGGATGATCATCAGACAAATCCTAAAAGCCCAGAAACATTCCAGGCAATTTTTCTGTGGATCGCCGAACTGCTGGTAAAATTTAGCAGCTACCTAACTTAAACAGAAGTGGGCTTATATGGGGAGGTTTTCGTGCTTTTTACGTCTCCATTCCCTAGGGCTTCCCTGGGAAAGCCTTAAATTGCAGCAAGGTTAGAAACTGCACTTACAGTTGCAAGATCCGGAGTGCTTCACTTCCAGCAGCACGCCTGAGGAGCAGGCCGCTTCCTTCATGGCACACTCGCTGGCGTAGGTGGCATTGTCACTGGCACAGACTGGCTCCTCAGACTTACTCTCAGGGCACAGCTCATCGCAGAGGGAACACCGGCCTCTGCCAACCTTGAAATCCCATAAACACTTTTTTCCACCAGTGCACTGGATATCCTCACAGGACTTTGCTTCTAGGATATAATACACCTGTGATGAGTAAATCCATTTCCCCCTTGCCCCCTTTCTCTCGTCTCCTATCAATAAATGTAAACATATAACATATCTTATTACTCACTCATGGGGGTAATGGAGATATTGTGCAAAAATGCTCTATAATAAAACCAAAACACACACACACACACACATACACACACACACCAGTTTCCTACATACTATATTAGTACATGAAAATACTGTAGCATTTTTTGGGAACAGAATTTCACAGTATCCTTGAGTTAAATATGTATTTGATTATTTCCCACAAGTGGGATCTTTTAAAAAAAGAAACAATTCTATCAGTTATCAGAATCTGATAACAGATTTTAGGAACTGTTAAGTAATTATTTCTTGCTTCCAGCAAGTCTAGCACTTAAAAAAAATGTGTAAAATTGAGTGAGTTCTTTGGTTTCTAAGGAGGAAAATTGTTTCCTGTGTCTTGCTGGCATTTCAATATATATGCCAATGCTTCCGGAAGACAATGGTTTTCTTAAGGAATGCTGTGGTCATGACAGTTTACCCAAACTGGAGAGTATTTCTCTCTTTGGTGAAGCTATGTGTTTGGGGAGGCTTTGGCCTTATTTATTGGTTAACCTCATAGTTTTAACACCAGTTCGAGCCTCTTTCTCTTTTCGTATTTTTTCTTTTCCTTCCTCAATCCAGAATACCTACTGATACACTTTCCCTCATAGGCCAATCCAATAGACCTGCCCAGTAGGCAGGTAGCCTTTCTCAGGTGACAGGCACTGGAGTAGGTTACTCCATCATTCCCACAGAGATACTGTTCAGAGGAGGTGGGCTCTGGGCAAATGCGGTTACATGTCACACAGTAGGCATTATTAGTCTGGTCCACCACGCATGTGGAGCTGCCTGGACAGAAAACATCCCGACAGGTCTCTGAAACAAAGAGGGAAACACACATTAATAGGCACCTTCTGGTCCTTAGGGACTGAGCATTTGATAGTATCAAGGAAATCATGAAGCATCCAGCTTTCAGAAACGTACTCTGGGAACCCTGTGGTTTTCAAAAGAAAACTATGACTCTAGGTTGGTCCTTCAGTGTTTTAAGGAATCTCTAGAAGTTAGAAAGGGTTTCTTTATTTGGTATCATCATTATTGTTATTAGGCTATTACTGCAGACTACACCATCCCCCGGGGGTCTTGCAGTGGGTCTATCTCAGGTAGGAAGCCGGGGGAGGGGCCAGGTAGGACCTACTTTTACATTTGCCCTGGTACTGGACTTCCAGTTCTGGCTGCTCTTTACATCTGGCCTTGAGGAGTGCACATTCGTTGCGGTAGGTTTTTCCGTCCAGCCCACAGACTGGGCCTTTCCAGGTGATGTTAGAACAATCTGGGGCGCAGACGCAGCGGGGTTTGTTCTTCTTGTTCATTCGGCATTTTTTCCCGGGCCCACAGTCCACGTTCTCACACGTTTCTAGCAGTTGGAAAGATGCAGGGATTAAAACTGGGGCCAGGCACCATGCAGGTCAGCCAGGAGGGCTGCGGGTGCCTCGCGCAATCGTGCTGCCAGGAGTCCGAGCCCCAGGGGCTCTCACCCAGAAGTTGAGGAGGGGCAGGTGTGGGGGACAGTGGGCTGCATCCCATACCCAGATCTCTCTCAAAGTGCACGGGTTGGCTGGCTTCACCACCACATTTGGCTAAGAAGTCCGAGAACCTCTGTCGACCTTGTTTTGCCTGTAGTATGTGACACCCAAGATTCAACCCGAATGGCTTACCAGGGTTGGGGGTAGTTAGGTGGATCCCACGAACAAAGCTCTCCCAGTCCCAAACCCCAGCTGGGCACTGGGAGGGTAAGACGCCCTCTATTGAGGGCCTACGAATTGGGGAGGAAGAGCCCTACCTTTACAGGGGATGCAGTTGGGGGCGCCCCCATTGAAAATCATCCACTTGAAGAGCGTGTTGTCATTTACGTCCTCTTCGGTCCATGAGGTGCTCAGGCGGCCGGTGCTGCAGCACTCCTCCTTGGTCAATTCTGTCTTGTACAGGACCTGGCAGCGGCCGTTCTTTGCTTGGCGGAGCCAGCAGTTCCCAGCTGCGGGGAGACAGGGGCGGGGAGGTGGGCGAGTGAGCAGTGGCGGGGTAGGGGGAGAGAGGCGGCGAGCCGGCAAGGGAAGGAGACCCGGCGGGGATGGGGAGGGAGTGAGCGTGGAGGAGGAGAGACGGGAGAGAAAAGCAGAAAAGCAGGAAACAAATCGGAGGGAGTGAAGGGGTGGAGAAAGAGGGGGGAAAAGCCAGATTGAAGAGGTGGGAGGTGGGCGAGGGGGAGGGAAGGCGAGAGCGAGAAGCCAGAGCGCCCCAGCCATATCAATGTCAGTTACCAGTGACCCAGACACAACACGTGCAGCTTGCATTGACTTTTACTAGACTGTTTACTTTTATTCGTCCCATTTCATAACCTGCAGCGACTCGAAGAGCAGATTAAAGAACCTGACAAAAACAGGATGCGACGGGTGTTTTTGCATGTTGCATTCATGTAGGCGGTACGAGTATTATTTGTGACAGGGGTTAAGAAAGTAGGAGAACTTGAGTGAGAGAGAGAGAAAGAAAAAGAAAGGGGGAGACAGAGGGAGACCGAGACAGACAGACAGACAGACACACACACACACACACACACACACACGAACAGATCAAGCAAAAGGCACTTGTGAAAAATGAAAGCAAAAAAGCAACCGGGCCCTGCCCGGCGCTGCCCCGCGCGGCCTCGAGGCGCAGCCCGCCCGACGGGCCGTTTTGCAATCCGCCAGACCCAGAGGACGCCCGCGGCCACCGCGATCTTTCGAAATCTCCCAGGGCTGCTTTCCCCGGCACCCCAGCAGCGCCTCGTCCCGAAAGGCGGGCAACTCAGAGTAGTGCGTCGCAGACGGCTAGGGACAGTGCCCGGGGGACAGTTTACAACACACACAAAATGTTAACGCTAAAGCCAGGAAAGTTACAAGTCTGCCTCAAGAAGAGAGTGGGGGGGGGGGGACAAAGGGGGGGGACTTCCTACTGTTTCATGGTTTTATATACATGTATGTGTGTATACACACACCCCTATCTCATACCTACCAAGAAATCTTTGCAAGTAATTCCCCCCCCCTTCCTCCTTTTTAATGTTCGGATTTTGGTCCGGAAGATTTCTCATGAATCATCCATATAACTTTAACAATAATTGGATCGCAAGCTGCTCTTATTATTTTAAAAAATTCTGCCCAAAGACTAATTGAAATAAACAAATCTAATTTTAAAAAACTTTAGAAATTTGCATCTCAGAATTTAAATCAATTGTGGGCTCCTTACTGTTCTACAGAAAGTTAACAGTCAGAGGAATGAGGCAAAGGGGAAAAAACTGTAAACTACTCAAAAGAGTCCGGGGCAATAATTTTTTTTTTTTTTTTTTTTTGCGGGGTTGGGGGGAGGGGGTTGGAAGAAGCATCCACTAGGCAGAAAGCTACTTCCCTCTAAAATTTTCGGCACCCACATTTCCAAGTTTGGGCAAAGTTTCTGAAACCACGTCCCCCAGCCACCGAAGAAATTTCAGTATTCCCCCCTCCCCACCCAGTCATTTTTTTAAGGTATCCAAAAGACGTAGGAGGGAGGGAGGTTAGATTGCAAATGGGTCGACTGAAATCTCCAGGCTACTGATGCTTGCCCCCTTCCTCAGAGCCAAACAGGGGAGATAACATCTGAACTCATTATGTCCAGAACTTGGAACATCTAACCCTACCTACAGAGAGAGACTCCAGCTCACTCCCTTTCCTTTTAAAGGATAACCGCGCTCCAAACTCGGCTTCAGGTCCTAAAATGTCACTGCCTTTAGTTTTCCCACTCCTCTCCATCCCGGACTCGCTAAGTTGGTCCAACATCTTCCGAGAGCAGCGTTGCTCAGAACAGACCCAGTGGAGACGACCGAAAAGTACAAACCCCTGCCCTCCGCCGAACCTCCCAGCGCATCCCCCCTCGCTTACCCTGGGCACTGCGGTCCTCCATGAACTGGCAGAGCAGCAGCAGCAGGAGGCAGAGCCCGCCGGGCTGGTGCCTGGGACGGACCATCCTGGGGGCAGGCGCGGGGCGAGGAGCGCGGCGGCGCGGGGAGCGGGCGCGGCGGCGGGTGGCTCGGGCAAGCGGCGCGCGTCGCAGAGGCGAGCGGCGGAGGGCGCAGCGATCCCGGCGCAGCCCCGCGCTCGCCGCCGGCCGCCCGCGCGATTCAATGGACGTCAGAAGCCGGGCGCAGCCGCGCTTTAAATCTAGACGGGGGTCTCCGCGGTTTGCGGTGGGCGGTCTCCCAGTGTGTGGGGCAGTGGGAGGGCGGCCGCGAGCGAGGGTGTGCGCGGCTCCTTGGGGGTGGGGAGCTTCTAAAAGTTCAGTGTGAATCAGGTGACATTTCCCACCTTCTGGAAACGCTTCCCAATTATCTGGTGGAGGTGCCCGAAATCAAAGCTGCAGGAGGGGAATCGCCGAGTTCTTATTTGCGTAGGAGCGAGAGGGAGGGGGCAGGCGACCGGGGCGGGGGAGTGGGGAAGAACACCCACTTCAAGTCCTGCACGCCGCCGCTCGCTGGTAGCGCCGGCGCGCCGGGGGTGGCGTGTGTGTGTGTGTGTGTGTGTGTGTGTGTGTGTGTGGTGTGTGCGTGCGTGTGTGAGAGAGAGCGTGTGTCTGTGTGTGTCGGGGGGGCGCGCGCTGGGGCTCTGGAGGCGGCGGCGGGCGGAGCGGAGCTGGGCGGCGGGGCGGGAGTTGGTCTCCGCACCGGCGCTCCTCCGCTCCAGGAAGACTTTGCAAAACGCCCGGAGAGCCCCGAGCTGCTGAAATATCCCGCCTGAGGTCGGGTCGCTGCCGTTTTAGGCCCCCGCAGTCTGGGCGCGGGACCCCGCGACGTTTTGTGTCTGGGTCTGCGCGTGCCGAGCGCTGCGGCCACCCGGAGCCCAGAGGTGTGGCTGGGAACCCCGGCCCCGGCACCTTCCACCCCGGCTGAGCCGGGCCGAAACGCGGCCCTGGGTCTCGACGAGTCAGAAGCGAACAAAAATGTTGAACACCTCAGCCCCGGGCTCCCCCTCCACCCCCCAACCCCGTCACAGTCTCGACCCTCTCGTTTTCTTTTCTCCCCTTTCACTTCGCCGCTTCTGGAGTCGGAACCCGGAGTGGGGGCGCCGACGCAGGCGGTCTACCCCCCTTCCCCGGCTCGGAGGCTCCCCAGTTTCTGTCCTGTGTGTCTCTGTCTCTCCCAGTCTCCTTCTCAGCATCCCTCTCTCTCTCTTTCCCTCTTTCTCTCTCTCCGTTCGCGGAATAAAAAAGATTGCAACATCGATAATGAACTTCTGTAGCCTCAGTTTATTAAGCACAGTGCCTGGCATTCTTCGCTGAAAGTTGGCGGGTCTCTCATTTATAACATTTTTGGCACCGCTGAATGAAACTGAGGAGGCGATATTTCCTTTTATATAAAACGATTACTTCACGGAAAATGCTATACTGTTTATTCCAAAGCTGCCTTTTAAATTTCTATTCTTTTCGCTTCTGGAGCCCGAAGGACAACAGACAGCGAAGTATGCAGACAAAATTCTTGGACATTCGCAGGTCACTGGGATTTGTTCTACGGATTTCAAATCCGCCCCTCTTCACGCCCCCAACCTCCCCCCGCCAGATCGCCGCCCCCCACGCCTCCTCTCGTCCTCCCACCCCCCATCTTCCACCACCCCCTCCCACCCCCTCCACAACTGCAAATAACTCAGTGATAACAGATTTTTTTCCACCAACTGCAGGAGATAGTGCTAATCTTTTAATAAAAGATCCCATTACAATGGGATCTGTCTGGACAGACTATAATAGATCCCGAAATACAGCCGTGCTAATATTAGAAGACAGTTGTTTGGGTGCCTCTCAGACGGGCCCAAGCCCCCCTTTGAAAGTGGGCATGAATCACAAAGCCCCGCGGCCGCCGCACCTGCACCGCGCGCATTCGGTGCAGCAGGCTGGTAAAAACGGGTGACCTCGCCGCTGCTTTTCGCTTTATAATTACCGTCCTGAGGACGGGAGGGGAGGGGCGCGGGCGGTCGGGGCGGGGTGGCGCTGGCTTTTGCTCACTTCAGACGGCTCTGGGGGCTCCACATCCTTCTTAATCTTTCGGATTTATTCTTCCTCTCTCTCTCTCTGTGTCTTCCCTCTTCTCTCTTTCCCTCCCGTCCGCCCAATCCTTCTCTTTTCTCTTTGCCTCCCTCTTCCCTGACTCTGCTCGTACTCTCCCCCCTTCTCCCTCCCCTCTTGCTTTTCCAGTCTTCCCTCCAATGCAGCATTAATGTAGAGTTGTTTAGTGCCCTCTAATGGCCGACGACATTAACAATTAATAGCAAACTGTCCCCTTTGTAGGAGCCGACACTCCATGGCAGAGTTCCAAAGTTGAATTTATTTCTTTATTCAGGCAGATGGATATAGTGCTTATATAGTAATGTGCTGAGGGAAAGTTTGTTTTCTCCCTTTCAAATCCTCTTTCCCAGGGAAAACTTAGTTGAAGGAAAGGGAAAAGCTAACAATTATTGTTACTCGACCTTTTTTTTTGGAGGGGGGGGTATAGATTTGTCTTTTAATAGCAGCAATAGACACAGCTTCTGTTTTATCAAAGTTTATCAAACGTGTATCTAGGGTTGGAAAATAAATTCAATATTCTAAATACACAAATTATCTTAGATGGTAGGTGGTTGGATTTCGTGGCAGTGTTACCAATAGCCATTAAACATTTTAAGACCCAAATGTGATTATATGATTTTATATTGTCCCCAGTTTAAATACATTTATTGGTCTTGAGTCTTCTGTAGCCTCTGGAAGCTGAAATTTCTCACTTTAGGACCAAACAAAACATTTAAATTTTTCTCATGCCTGGTTGTATATGAAGTCATCTTGCCTAGAGGAACGTGGGGTCATATATTAATGCATAGTTTATTTTCTCAATACTTTTGGGAAGATTGTTTTAAAGACCATAAAATCCTCATATTTTATAACCATATAGCAATGAAAATAGTGATGTAACCTGCATGTTCTCATTATGATTTAACTTATTCATTTGCATGTGCACCTAGAATATATTGATATAAAAAGAGCATACCCAATATGACTTTGCGGGGGGGGGGGCGGCGTGGTCCATGTGGCTAAATGAAAATTAGAATAAAGGCAATTTTGAGGGTTTAATCAAAAGAATATTTTATCTGGACTTTTGAGTTTTTGGTTTATTCAGATAATTATTTTAGTTTGTGTATATAGAAACAACTCATGTCACAGAACTTTCTGAATTAACTTAATCCAAGTTATGACCATACAATTACAGTATGATGGGTAAAAAGTAAAAATTCTGTTGCTATTTTATTCTCTGTCTACATAATGCCAAGTGCTCAGACCAGTCATTTGACTAAATTGACTGCATTGACTAGTTGCTTTGGCATCATGTGATTGTCTAGGCTAGGCCAAAGCAGACACAGTAGCTCTCATTGTAAAAATGCCACCACTCACAGGAGTGACCCAGAGTACCAGAGGAGTACCAGAGGCAGACCCAATACAGGATTACTTTTCTCTGCAGAGAGGGTGGCTCTGAGGGGTCAGGGTTGAGGTCACAGGCAAACACACTGTGGAAAACATAAGTGCTGTGTTGCTTTTGCCTTTGTGAATAAGCAGTTTGGTGTTTGTTTAGTGATACAAGCTCATCCTGTTTTTCAGCTGCACCTTGGATAGTATTGATCTGTTTGGGAAAATGTCTGCCCTGAATCGGCACAGATCAGTCATCAGGATTCTTGTTGGCCTGGGTTGTTTTCTGGCCAATCTGAGGAAATGAGACACAGGTCAATATTGGTCTCATATGGGCCTCCTGTGAGCATCAGCAAGAGATCCATCCAATTTCTGGGGTATGAAATGGTATCACACCTGTTCAGTGACATCACAGAAAAACAGCTGCTATTTCTTTTACTGTTTTATCTCCTGTAAATGTTAAATATTGGGTTTGTAGATGTCTAAATGTCAAGGGGACATTTTAAAATAAAAATGCCTTCTTTCATTTTTGTTATATGCTTCCAAGTTGGACTTCTTATTTTTTTCCTTTCTGCTCTGCCAAAAAAGTAAATGTAAATTATGAGAAACACAATAGGACCACTTTGTAACTGACTTTCCGGGCAGCACACAAAAAGACTGCTGTCCTCTGATTGTTTTTTTGTCAGCTTCAAAAGCTATCTTCCTTCTAACGTTTATAAATTTAAAATATTAGAGTTTAGCAAATGATTCAATCTAGCTCCCAAGATACCTATTTGAAATCATATGAAATGGTTGTTTGAACCAGAACTGACCTGGTTAAATTTTAGTCCCTAAAAAAAGAATATGGAAGGGGTGGGTGAGGTTACATATGGACAATTTGGAAGTCAGGAAGTGAGTAGCTATTACTTTTTTGCCTTAAAATTAAATGTCAAACTTTTTTGAAGTTAGGTATTCTCCAAAATGATACTAAGATTTCAAATGCGAATAATCAATCTTGATTAAGCAACAGAATTTAAGCACTGGAGAAATACGCTGAAGTGTTTTTAAAATCAGATTTTGTTCTTCTAGGTACAAAACCGGTTACTTAATGCGTCATAGTCTTTGGTGTTGTGTAACTTCATGGGCTAGATGAGGATTGGGTGGGGGGTAATAGTTCTGTATTGGCTGAATTGTTGCAGAACTAAAAAGTTAAGAAATGTGAGTACATAAAAGCAATGTTTATCCAAGAGGTCCAAACCATCAGTTGATTAAGTTTTAAAAAATGTCATTAGAATATATGTCTTTTTAAAATATAGTACTAAGAAAACAACCAGTTGATTACCTGAACTTTTCTCTTTTCAATGGTGCTTTTATGTTATATAGAGTCAGTCAATCATGGACAGCCCTTTTCTTTTTCTTTTTCTTTTTTTAAAATTTATTTATTTGTTTTTGGCTGTATTGGGTCTTTGTTGCTGCGCGCGGGCTTTCTCTAGTTGCAGCGAGCGGGGGCTACTCTTAGCTGAGGTGCGCAGGCTTCTCGTTGTGGTGTCTTCTCTTGTTGCGGAGCACAGGCTCTAGGCACATGGGCTTCAGTAGTTGTGGCACATGGGCTTAGTTGCTCCACGGCATGTGGGATCCTCCTGGGCCAGGGATCGAACCCGTGTCCCCTGCATTGGTAGGTGATTCTTAACTACTGCGCCACCAGGGAAGTCCCTATAGATTTTTAATTAATCATCTTTCCTCAAAGGGGAATTCATTCCAAATCTAATTTGCACTTTGCCTTTGTACTTCATAAGTGTGGATCTATTTCTGGGTTCTCTGCTTTGTTCCACTGATCTATTTGTTGATCCTATGTCAGTCTCACATTATCTTGACTACTGGGACTTTATAGTAAGTAAGGAAGTCAGGTAGTGTAATTCCTCCAACTTTATTCTTTTTCAAGATTGCTTTGGATATTCTAGTTGCACTTCCATATAAATTTTAGAATCCACTTGTTGAATTCTATAAATACACACAAAAAGCTTGATGGGATTATGATTGGGATAGATCAATTTGGGGATAATTGAAATTTTAAGGATATTGAGTCTTCAAAACCATGAACATGGTATATCTTTCCATTTACTTAGGTTTTCTTTAATTTCTCTCAACTGTGGTTTGTAGATCCACTTTGTATTTTAACTGTCATTGAAAAACATGCTGAAGTAGGATAATAAATGCAGTTTCCAGCTCTTTATCTCAGAGGAACTCGATGAGTTATAAAGATTTCCTGGTGCAGGATTATAAATGTTTTCATACTTCCTAAGGCTGATTATCTATGGTCAGTCAAAAAGAATGTATTGAGCACACTTTTCAGGAGTGGTGTGCTAACTCATCAAAATCTCTTGCATGCATTCTTTTGTTGTTTCTTTCAAACCACAGATAATCCTTTGAATGAATAATTTCTGTCACCATGAAATTTATACCCAGTGAGAGTTTAAAATTATCCTTTATTGGTTAGTGTTTTGTTGAGTAGTATTTCATAATTTTCATGTGACTAGATTCCTACTGAAAACAATCCATCATCATGCTTAAGTTTTGAGAGGTGGAAATATGCAGTTCCCATTGTGCCAACATTTAGGTGGCAGTTACTTTCTGCTTGTGTTCTTTATTGGAGAGTTATGTCATCTTTTCATTTGTCGTTGCTCTCCCTGATTCATTCATCCTCCCTGTGGTTTCCTTTCCTCTTATACCTCATTTTCCACCCACCAGGAGGATTAGCACTATAACCCAAAACTGTACCTTTTGCAGCATATATTGGCTTATTTTTTTCATGTAAATGCTACATTCAAAAGTAAACTATACTTTGTATTGTTTATCCAACAGTACTATTAAATATTTAACAATGGGTTGAGGTCAAATTGTGATGACACAACATGTGGAAATACAGAACAGATGATGCATTAAGTGTTGAAATAAATTATTTCAACACATGGTGAGCCTTACTCTTTTTTTGGACTAGAATAGGAATATGTATATTATGAAGACTAGTAGATGAATGACTTAGAGGTAGTTTTGGTCAGTGTGTGCTTAATCTCCAATAAATAGTCATTCTTTTAGCAATATAAAATTGTTAGTATGTATAGGAGGCTCATT
Organism: Eubalaena glacialis; assembly: GCF_028564815.1. Lineage (NCBI taxonomy): Eukaryota > Metazoa > Chordata > Mammalia > Artiodactyla > Balaenidae > Eubalaena > Eubalaena glacialis. The sequence goes on along the minus strand of NC_083719.1, from coordinate 41,099,628 downwards.
TATTTGCTTTTCCAATACATTAGTTAAATGAGTCTTCTGAACTGGCCTCAGTGTGATTTCCTCACAAATAAGGATATGAAAATCATCAACAGGAACCATGTGTTAATGGCTCACATGCTGGGCAGATGGAAACATAGTGGAGAAGAACTATTTAGTTGAGATCATTTTGGCCCCAAGACTTCTAATCTTTGCTTTAATAGAAAACATTGCTTTGGCCAGCCAAATGACACAACCATCACACTGTCAACATTTTCATCTTTGCCAGAGCACCAGATTTCCTGAAGAAACCTTTAGGCAGTGATTCCTAACTTTTTCTTATTTGCAGTCCATCTGAGAAGCTGTTGAAAGATATGAACCATCTCCCCAGAATAGTGCACAGACACAAATACATATACACCTGCACAAAGTTTTGCATTCATTTTTAGGAAGGTCCTAAGCATTTCAAAATCCATGCATGGATCCTTGCAGGGTTCCATGGACCCCAGATCAAGACCCCTGGTTCTGAAAGATACAATTGCTAGGTGTTCCGATTATTCTGCCAACACACTCCAATCTGTCTACTTGCTTTGTAAGAACCATTCAGATCTCAGAGTGTCCTCCCTGGAATAATTCCATATATTAGTGTGTTTTACAAAATTAACCAATGTCACCAATAGAGCAATTGTCTTGAGAGCGTTCAAAACACACCCACCCACCCACACACATACACACACACTGATATGCATCTATCTATTATTTTGTCCTTTAATAATAGCTACCATGTATTGACTACCTATTCCATGCCAGGAACATGAAATATATCATCTCTATTTTCTTAGCTACCTTTCCAGATAGATATTATTATCACCATTTCCTAGATCTCTCCACAAAATTGGACAAAGCTGAGCCAGGAAAACTTTATAGCTTAGCATTTAGGAAGGGATTGTACTTTAGGTATTCCAGGGGGTAATGAGCAAAAGAAACAGCTCTGTAATTACTACTATATTCTAAACAACATAACATACTTTTACAGATAATGTTTTTCTACTGTTATGCATAAAATCTGCAGTTTTGAGGCACACAAAATATGCTAGCACAAATAGCCCATAGTCTTTCTGTGGCTTAATTTTCAACGTAATTTCAATAAATATTTATTAAATATCTATGATATTCTCCAGACTCTGTGATAGAGATAGAGAAGGAAACAAGGCAAATCTAGTTGCAGCTTTCTTAGAACTTTTGAGATAACAGAGAAGGCAGATATTAAATAAGTGCATATAATAAACTGTGATGAGGATGGCCAGGTAAGGTCTTCCTAATGAAGTGACATTTAGCTGAGACCTTACATTTGAGAGTTAGCCAGGAGAAGGTGGTGCTTGGAGAGATGGTGGAAGAGTATTTGTGAAGCCCAGGAGGCAAAAGAGAAATCATTTGAGGAACCAAAAGATGTTTAGTAATGACCAAAGCACTTACTTTGAGAGGATAATTGGAAACTGAGGAATGGGAGAAGTTGATGGTGCAGATTATATAAGCTCTTATAAAAACCATGGGTTCATTGGTTTTCCAGAGGAAATCCATGGGAATATTATAATGGGGAGGGCATGAGCTATTTTTCACCTAGAAATGCTCTCTTTGCCTGAACTGTGGAGATAGATTTGCAAGGCACTAGCATTGGTGAAAGCTATCTTTTAGGATGCCATCCCAGTAGCAGAACTCTATCAGGGGGTGACACTTGGGTTGAAGAGGAGGATAGATTCAAGAGACAAGAGGTAGAATTGATAGGTTCTGTTGATTGATTGAATGAGGGGGATGAGGGAAAAGGAGGAGACGAGGATGACTCTTGGGTTTCTGGTATGAATAAGTGAGTGGGTGGTGGTATCATTTCCTGAGGTAAACAGTAACAGAGGAAGAGCAGGTTTCTGTTTGGGACTTGTCTTTAAGGAGCCTGTGGGAATTCAAGAAATTTTGAATGCCTTGAATTGCCAGGGTCATCTTTATGAATAAATCGATTACGGTTAACACAAGACAGTCTTCTTTTCTGACCCTGGAAACAGGCACATCTACCTAGATATGACCAGTTACAACCAAGAATACAAAACATTTTGGGATGAACTAACCAAACAAATGAATGAGAATGGGTGGTTGTTTCATAAACCAGTTCCAAGAAAATATTCCCCTATGTACTTTCTAAGCACTAACTTTAAAGTATAGCAGCAACTCAATATATAAAACTTACATGAGGATAGGATGAAAGGGGCCCAAGCACTCTCTTAAGATATACAACCATGTGGGAATCTTTGTCTTGTGTAAACCGATTCTAGTCTCCAGAAGGCATTGCCATTCAGGATCTAGTTCCTGGAGAGGGGAAAGAATGAGTAGAAGATGAGCAATCCATCTTCAGCTACCTTGGACATTTATTCATACATTAAACAATATTTATTTCATAAACAGAATTAATTGAGTACAACTGAGTAACAATTGATAGCAAAACCATTAGATGAATGACTGATGGGGAATTGACATTTATGTCAACATGTGTACATCCTCACCAATATTTGGGTTGTTTCCAGTCTTTAGCTATTATGAATAATACTGCTGTGGACATACTCATACAAGTTTTTGTGTGTCATGTGTTTTCATTTACCTTGAGTACCTAGGAATATCACATATAAATATACTTAGAAGTGGGACTTCCCTGGAGGTCCAGTGTTTAAGAATCCACGCTTCCACTGCAGGGGGCACTGGTATGGCCAAAACAAAACAAAACAAACAAAATGTATACATAGAAGTGAAATTACTGGATCGTAAGATAACTGCATGTTAAACGTTTTGAGATATTACCAAATTGTTTTCCAAACAGTACTTTGGAAACTGTTCATATCATTTTATGTTTCACCAGCCAAGTATGAGTGTTCTAATTTCTCCACATTTTTGGCAATACTTGCTATTAACTGTCTTTTTGATTATAGCCATCTTAATAGATGTGAAGTGGTAGCTCATGTTTTTTTTTTTCAAAAGTAATAAATTCTACTTGAAGCTAAAGTCATATAAAGAGATTTTGTAATGAGGAAACAAATGACAGAAGCCTGTACATTTCAAGTAAAGAAATTCAAACGCACAACAGAGAACTTTTGTACTCATGCATGCAACTGAGGAAAGTAGCTTATAGAACCTGCAGCACAACATAAATGATCAATTAAGAAAGAGAACACATTTCCCAGGTAGAGTGAAAAACTGTGAGATCACAAGAAGGCAGCTCCCCATCAACACAGAAAGACCTAAGTCTTGCTACTAAAGCACTGGGTGGAATGGGGGGAGAGAGGAGAAGAGTAAATTCCCAAAGCTGAAGGTCATTTGATTTTGTGTCTAGGGCATAATTCCTCATGTCCTGCTTCCCTCTCTTTGTGGCTTTGAGTCACATTTTCCAATTCAGTTTTAACATTACATTAATTTAATTTTTTATTTTGTGATTTTTTTTTCCAAAATTAATTAATTAATTAATTTGTTTTTATTTTTGGCTGTGTTGGGTCTTCGTTGCTGCGCGCGGGCTTTCTCTAGTTGCGGTGAGTGGGGGCTACTCTTCGTTGCAGTGTGCGGGCTTCTCATTGTGGTGGTTTCTCTTGTTGCGGAGCATGGGCTCTAGGTATGCGGGCTTCAGTAGTTGTGGCTCGTGGGCTCTAGAGCGCAGGTTCAGTAGTTGTGGCACACGGGCTTAGTTGCTCCGCGGCATGTGGGATCTTCCGGGGCCAGGGATTGAACCCGTGTCCCCTTCATTGGCAGGCGGATTCTTAACCACTGCGCCACCAGGGAAGCCCTATTTTGTGATTTTTAACTTAAATTTTTATTTTATAGTTTTCATGGTGCCATGAAAATCTTGATTTCTTGTATCATTAATAAATCACTTATCTTCCTTTTTCTATGTTTTAAAGGATATGGTTTAAAAACCTTGCTTTTTAATGTTATAAAAGATTTTATAACCTTTTTAAAAAATGTTTTCTCTCAGAATTTGTTCTTTAGATTTTGGCCTTCTTTGTGGAGAGAAAGTTCTTTTTCATCAGGCTGCATTTGGAAAAAAGAAGAGAGAATTTACTGAAGCAGAAACACAAGGGAAGGGTATGTCTTGGTAACTTAGCAAAACACAAAACTTTTTTTTTTCCCTGAGTACAAAAGTAAAAAAGAACATTTGGAAAATACAGTAAAGGAGAAAATTGAAATCATGTGTTTCCTTACCATCCAGATAATGATTATTAATGCTTTGGTGTATATTCATCCAGATTTTTTTCTATGTATAAAAGCAACGATTCAGAGGAGCACCAATACCAGTCCGTTTGGGCAAGCAGAACCTCGCCAACAAAGATGTAGGTATTCTGGAAATATTTCTTACTTTTCAGGATTCCTGCCAACATGCAGAGTCTATCTCTGGGAAGGAAGACTGGTAGGATGTAGACAGGGTTCAGGGTTCTCAGCTTGCAGATTGAGTTTCAAGCAAGGTTCCAGATCTCTTTGACAAGGAAGAAGATACAGGGGACTGGATGCAAGGCTCCTGGGTCCAGGGAAACTGACCTGTTGCCAAGCTCTTTAAGAATGGTAAGGTTATGGATACTCTGTACCTCTTTTTCCTGTTAGGACTATCTCAGGAAAGAGGATAGACTTGGCCTCTATTGAAGGAGCTCATCAGAGGCTCTGACAGCTTGGGTTCTGAGGAAGACAAAGGCAGGCAACCAAGGCAAAGACTAACATCGTGCAGGTTGAAAACGAGTCTTATTTCTAATTATAATACACATTTTCTGAAAGAAGTCTTTAAAAATATGTTTTAATATGGTATCTTTTTTCTTGGCTCAATCTACTAGTGGGCTTAGTTGAATATTTAAAAGTATCATAGAGCTTGCTCATAGAGTATATTATGTTAATGAAAATTTTAATGGAAGAAGCAGAAAATTGTATTGCGTTATGGAAAGCAATTAGGGATATTCGAGGAATGTGTATTTTTGTTGCCCTTACAATAGCTAGACAGCCTTTAGCTTTCAGCCAAAGCTTTTTTTTTTCCCTAGAAAGTTTTAATAAGATACAAGCTATACATCAGTAGAGTGCTTGGTCCAATCGTGCATTTTCAATAAATATTAAACACTAACAACAACTGTGAAGTTTCCTGTGTTATGTCTGTCTCAGAAAGGACTTCTTCAGCAGAGCTACAGTTTAAGGATAGTCTGGGGCTGCAAGAAAGAGAGACGTAGAAACTTTGCCCACAGCCCAATCCCACACACCAATGTGTCAGAACAAAAAGATCAGTATATGGTGGTAACTTCTGCGGTCCTCCCAGCACACTGAGATGCCTTTTCTTGCTATTGGCCCTTTATGAATAAGGAGTTGAATCAGCCTGTGATAAGGCAACTGAGAAGCGCTGGCATTTTGAAAAGGATAACCTGTGAGTATGGTCTTGGGTTTTACTTACATATTTACATCTCCCCAGGTCTAGCTGCAACTTGAGAAGAAGCTGGAAATAAGGAGATAAGTATTCTTTGGCCCAAATGAAGGGCAGAAGTCAGTTTCCCCTCTGATCTGCAGTCTGGATCTCGTATCTGTGAGCTGAATCTCTATTGCATGAGGGACGAGTGCAGATTGTGCAACAGAGGGTCCCTGTGTGCATCTGACAGGAGAAGTTTGTTCTGAGTGTCATAGTGTTGTTTTCATCTTGATAGACTAGTACAGTCTGGGTGAAATGGTAGGGGAGGGTGCTGGGGAAAGGAGAAATGCCCAGGTAGCTGAACAATGAAAGCTTATATGCTACACGGACAGAAAGGAAAGGGAGAACACAGATGGCTCAGTGAAACCACTGGTTAGCAGAGGCAATGAGAATGCAGAGTGCGGATTTCAGGAAGGATAACATTTGTGAAGGCTGAATATAATCACGGGGATCAGAGCCATATACTGGAAAAGTGATGGGAAATACAGTAATACGTCTATTAACCGCAGCACCATCACCATCAATCATCTTTAGTCTATGATGAGAATTCAAAACTCAAGAGAGGCTTGTCTTGGCCTGTGCCTCTACTTCACATTAAGTATTTATTTTTGTCCTTGGTATTAGGAGATACTGCCGCTGACAGCATTACTATTAATGTGTGTGAGTGGGGCTCAAAGCTGACCAATTAATGATGCACAGTTCAATCCCGTCTAAGTACACATGTAGACAGGCTGTCTGTCACCATTGCTGGCTTTCCCTCTTCACCTCTGGGGCTGCATGAAGTCTCAGTTAACATAGAGCTTCTCCAGGTTTGAAGAATGCAGCACCGATCTGCTGACTGCTGTGGTTTCCCAGAGTCAGAGGATACGCTGCAAGGCTAACTGTTGAACTTCTACACATTCTTCCCACTTTTCTTCTGTTGACCCTGTTTCTAATCAAGCCCCTTTGGCTTGTGGTGGCTGCAGCTGCTGTGGTTTAGTGCACATGTCCAGAGGCAGAGATTCAGTGAGCAGAGCTAAGATGCTGATGGAGTGACTATACTTTGGATCTTTGTTTTCGGCACCCTTGAGTTTCCACTGATGTTATTTATGGCCCATGGGTGATGCTGTGGAGACTGCTGGAGGAAGCAGGTGGGAATCCAAGTTACCGTCGTTCTTCCTCTGGAGAGATATATACAGTGCAGAGGTTTACTTTGGCTGATTGCCTGACGCCATGTCTTGATCTTTTGGGGGGATGTCCACCAGAAGAGAGCTTTTTTGAACAAGCATCCTGATTTTTTTTTTTTAATTTTATAAATTTAGTTTATTTATTTATTTTGGCTGCATTGGGTCTTCGTTGCTGCGTGCGGGCTTTCTCTAGTTGCAGTGAGCAGGAGCTACTCTTCATTGCAGTGTGCGGGCTTCTCATTGCAGTGGCTTCTCTTGTTGCAGAGCTCGGCCTCTAGAGCACAGGCTCAGTAGTTGTGGTGCATTGGCTTAGTTGCTCCATGGCATGTGGGATCTTCCCGGACCAGGGCTCGAACCCGTGTCCCCTGCATTTGCAGGTGGATTCTTAACCACTGTGCCACCAGGGAAGCCCCTGATTTTTTTTTTAAGGCTGCCCTTGCATCTCTGAACAACAAGTTGCCTAGGAGATGGCATTTGCATTTAGTTCTCCCCAATGGATTTCTAGAAGTTTCCTCTGTCAGGAAACCACCTCAGGCTTTGGATTACATTTTTGCATTGATATGATTTTGCATCATCTAGGACAGAATTCCATGGAATCACATGTATTTTTTTGTGCTTTGGGCTTAGAAGTACAGTCAATGAATATAGAGAAGCTCCTGAATGATTGCACCAATGTTGCATGATCCTGCCTTCTGTGCTGGCTTGATTTTTTAAGAGGATGCTGGGCATAGTCTGATTCTGGCTTTTAGAATCACGGTTTTGTCTAGCACACTGCACAAATAGATGTACCCAAATTCAACTGGTGGTGAAGAGCAGATTTCATAGCTTTAGTAAAGTCTGCCACCAAATCTAACATGCTGGCTTCATCATTATTTTAGGAGTTCATGGAAATCTTCTTGTCAAGATACCTACTTGTTAAGACTCTGGTGTAAGAGTCCAAGTTAGGCTCACAAATACATTGAACCAATAGTATCAAAGATGCGGAAATGAAGTGGGTCAGGATTAAGTTCAAATTCAGGAATTAAGTTCTGTGCTTTTTGAGGATCATCTCTGATACCACAGAACTTGACTCTCTTGCTTCACTGACGAAAAAAGCCTCTCTGTATACAGGTGTGACATTTGGACACTTGTTTTCATTTCCATATTCTATATTTTGATTCTTATCGAAACTACTCTTTTTAAAATAGGTTTATATGGCTTGGTCAAAATAAAAATAAAAGAGATGAAGTATAGATATATACTTCCTATATAGATATAGGAAGATTTCTATTATTTATTAAGTAGAGTGGTTGATAAAAAATGATTTATGGGTGTAAAAATTAGAGAAAGTATATATTTAACGTACAAAGCATTTAGTGGACATAGGAATGAGTGTTTTATACATTATGAAATAAATTGAAATATTGGGGGATTAAGGAAGGATTTGCCTTTTTACTTTCAGGTATTTAAATTTTTGTAATCAATATATTAATTTCGCAAAGAAAAAAATACATATGTTTATCGGTCAACTCTGCTTACTTTGAGGAGAACCCCAGCCCTCTCTAAAGTGAAGCAGCATTTTTATGGATACTTAGGTGCCTTATGATAAAAGATATATGCAGGCAGACTCTTGGTCAGATGTGAGAACTCTGAGTATTGGGGTTCAGCAATCCTCAGAGATAAAATTGAAGAGAATAAACACTGAGTTAAATTATTTGAATAACGAATGAAGGTTGCCCGTGCCCATAAATATGAAGCTATTCACTTTATTATACACAGCTACTGTGACTGATGCTTTTGACAAATAAGGGAACAAAAGAAAAGATAGATGTGATCTCTTTTCTTAAAGATTGTCTAATTAAGGTAGAGAGTGAAGACCTGATCAGCAATGGACTAATCCCAAAGCAACCTAAAAGCAAGTTAATGACCATGCGGTACACATGGTATACATAATTTCTAAAGGAATCCAAGATAGGAAATTATTTTGTGTGGATCTGTTTAGCCGATAACAATCATTATGTTTCCAGGAAAGGATCATTTGAAATGAACAAATCCAATTCAAAACATAAATATAAAGATGAATAAATCATACTTAGTGTTCCCCAGAAGATAATAATTTTTATAATCTTTATAGATAAAATGCTACTGAAGGATGGAGGGATCAGTAATTAAATTTTCTGAAGACGTCAGAGAAGTGGTCGTAATATATGGAAAAGACCTCAAAAGAATTATTTTATTACGAGAAGAATGGAGACATGGATATTCCAGGCAAAAGCAGAAGAAATAGCACAAATTTATGAGACGTCTAGGATTGTGAGGCAGGTACTGTAGCTGATGAGTCTGGAAAGATTAAATTGTGCGGGTCCTAGAATGACATATTAAGGCATTTAAACTTGATCCTGTAAACAATGTAGAGCCATTAAAGGCAGTATGTCAGGACTAGATCTGTAATTGTTACTATGACATACCTAAAAAAACATAATTCAGAAATTAAAACAAGTTCCGCCTGCGCAGGTGCAGTCTTGCCTCAAGGCGGAGGATGCGCGCGCAGTGACTCCCCACTTCCGCTTTCAGCGGAAGTTTCTGCGGAGCAGCTGGGGAGGACGCTAAGGTGGAGTTTCCAGCCTGGTGGATCTGAGGGCTGGATTGTGGCCCTGTAAAGCATGATACCCTCAGTCCAGACCATGGCAGAAGTATCGAAGCGTTCAAATTCTGCCCCGACTGTGGAGAACCTTTACCTACAGAGGAGCGTGAGGGGTCCCAGACCTTTGTGTCAGACCGCTCGAAGCATGCTTCTGAGGCTCAAGGAGAGAGCCGAATGCCAGTTCTTGCAAGAAAGTGAAATGGGCCAGCTCTGTCACCTCTCCCCAATTAACCACCTTCTCAGACCGTGACAGTTCTGGGTCTGAAAACACCTCCAGTCCCAATGAGAGACTCAAAGGAACCTGGTGCAGACTCCAACCTTCCCAAGCGGCCTGCATACGACCAGGTGAAGCCCTCAGACGCTAAAGTGGAGCCCGGTAACCGCCACGCTTGAGGCCTTGCCCACGGGGACGGTGCTGACACGCAAAAGTGGGCAGCACTGGAAGCTGGGATCCCTCCGGACCAGGGATGACCAGTGCATTCTCTTTGAAGGTACACTGTTCACAAGCGGCAGGTGCTGGGCTGGGCGGGGCTGGGCGGGGCGGGGCCATCTTCGAGCCAGGGCAAGGGGAGGGGGACCCCTTTCTGAGAATGGGAATGAAAGCCATATCCCAGTTAAAGACCCGCCTCTAGGCAACCTCTTAGACTCAGGACTGCAAACCTACCCACCTACAGGGGCCAGGCAGGTAGAGTAAATGAGTGCTGGAGTCTGAGAGTGGGCCATTGGGAGTGATAGGGACTGTGGCCTAATGGAGAGCGTGTGCCCTGTGCAAAGAGGGCACGCTTCTTCAGTTCCACCTACTGTTGTCGTGTTGGAGCGCAGGCCCCAGTGTGGCTGGTTGATAACGGATGATGATCGTTGTAGCCACCCTGCAGAGATAGGATGGACCCCCATCCCACCCCCAATTTGGTTTGGATATAAAGACTGATGATTTCAAACACAGAACAAGAGGGTGTGAAATATTTATTGCTCGCAAAATTGAGGTCTCTGGGGAGAGCAGTTCTGAAATGCCTTGAGAGAACAGGGAAGGAGCCCGGTCTGGTTTTTATTGTGGTTAAGGGCTGGGGCTGAGGTGAGGGTTCCAGCACATGGGCCAGGGCCTCACATAGTTTGAATCTTCCACAGGCACCAAAGAAGGGAGCACCCAGGCTTTCTTACCAGCTTGCCCAGATGTGGATGGGTGGGGAAGAGGGAGGGCCAGGCTTAAAAGCTATCAGTAGTCAGACATTAAAAAAAAAGGAGTCATTTTATTACAATGAAGAAAATAATAACTGTGCTGGAAGTTTTAGTATTAATCATACCTAGCATTTATTGAGTGCTTACTCAAGGCCAGGCCCTGTTCTAAGCGTTTTACGTGTGTTTTTTTTTCTTTTAAACAATTTTTAAATTGAGATAAAATTCATATAACATGAAATGCACCATTTTAAAGTGCCTAATTCAGTGGGTTTTCGAGTATTCACAGTGTTGTGCAGCTGTCACCGCTATCTAATTCCAGAACATTTCCATCATCTTAAAAGGAAGCCCTGTGACTTTTAGCAGTTACTTCCTATTCCCCCTTCTCCCTAGCCCTGGGCAACCACTAATCTACTTTCCGTTGCCATTTGCCTGTTCTAGACATTTCATGTAAATGGAATCATACAATAAAAACAAACAAAAAAACCCCAACAGTTCAGATGGCAAGCCTATGGGATAAGTTCATAGCTTCGCAAGCAGGTGCTGTTGACATTTCAGGCCTGTCTATTTAGTCACACAACATACGATTATGACCAAAAGACATTATAATGTATACAGTCTATGGCACACTAAACCCTTTCCTATACAGTGCTAAAACAATAAAATAGAAAAATTAAATAATAATTTTCTTTACAGTTATAGCTTTTTGGTAAATGTTGTACAAAAAAAGAAAACCCCCAAAGCAGTAACAAAAAACAAAACAAAAAGCATAAGGAATAAGAAATTCACAGTTTTACTTAAAAGCTTTTGTTCGCTTCCCACTACTATTATTACTGCTGCTACAAACAATTGCTACTTAACCTTTTATTGAGTGCCTGCTATGAGCCAGATTGTTTTGTTGTGTTTCAGAGGTTTTTAAGAAATTTTTTATTCTGAAAAGAACACTTAACATGAGATTTACCCTTTTAACGAATTTTAAAGTGTATAGTATATGATTGCTGACTATAGGTACAGTGTTGTACAGTAGATCTCTAGGGCTTATTCATCCTGCCTGACTGAAACGTTATGCCCATTGATTAGTTAACTCCCTATTTCCCCCTTGTCCTTACCCCTGGCAACCACTGTTCTGCTCTTTGATTTTATGAATTTGACTATTTTAGATATCTCATATAAGTGGGATCACGTAGTATTTGTCCTTTTGTGGCTGGTTTATTATACTTAGTATAATGTCCTTAAGGTTCATTCATGTTGTTGCATACTGTGGAATTTCCTTCTTTCATTAAGGCTGAATAGTATTCCATACCACAGTTTCTTTATCCATTCATCTGTCTTGAGGACATTTAGGTTGTTTTCACATCTTGACTATTGTGGATAGTGCTGCAGTGAACATAAGAGTGCTAATGTCTCTTTGAGATCCTGATTTCAGTTCTTTTGGAAAAATACCCAGAAGTGGGATTGTCGGATCCTATGGTAGTTTTATTTTTAATTTTTTGAGGAACTTCTTTTTTTTTTTTTTTTAATTAATTAATTAATTAATTTATGGCTGTGTTGGGTCTTCGTTTCTGTGCGAGGGCTTTCTCCAGTTGTGGCAAGTGGGGGCCACTCTTCATTGCGGTGCGCGGGCCTCTCACTATCGCGGCCTCTCTTGTTGCGGAGCACAGGCTCCAGACGCGCAGGCTCAGTAATTGTGGCTCACGGGCCTAGTTGCTCCGCGGCATGTGGGATCTTCCCAGACCAGGGCTCGAACCCGTGTCCGTTGCATTGGCAGGCAGATTCTCAACCACTGCACCACCAGGGAAGCCCCTGAGGAACTTCTATACTGTTTTCCATAGCGGCTGCACCATTTTACGTTACCACCGATAGTGTGCAAGGGCTCCAATTTCTCCGCATCCTCACCAACGCTTCTATTTATTTATGTGTGTATGTAATAGTCATCCTGAGAGGTATGAGGTGATATGGTTTTGATTTGCAATTCCCAGATGATTAGTGATGTTGAACATTATTTCATATACCTATTGGCTATCTGTATGTCTTCTTTGGAGAAATATCTGTGCAAGATCTTAGGCCTTTTTTTTTTTTTTGGGCCATGCCGCATGGCATGTGAGATCTTAGTTCCCCGACTAGGGAACGAACCCGCACCCCCTGCTGTGGAAGCTCGGAGTCTTAACCACTGGACCGCCAGGGAAGTCCCTCTTAGCCCATTTTTAATTGCATTATTAGTTTTTTAAATTATTGAGTTGTAGAAGTTCCTTATATAATTTGGATATTAACCCCTTATCAGATAGATGGTTTGCAAATATTTTTTCCTATCCCATAGGTTACCTTTTCACTCTGTTGATTGTTTACTGTGTAGAACCTTTTTAGTTTGATGTAGTCCCACTTGGTCATTTATTTATTTATTTTTGTTGCCTGTGCTTTTGGTGTCAAATCATTGCCAAGACCAATGTCATGAAGCTTTTCTCCTATGTTTTCTTTTAAGAGTTTTACAGTTTTGGGTCTTATGTTGAAGTCTTTAATCTGTTTTGAGTTGATTTTTTGTGTGTGGTGTAAGATAAGCATCCAATTTCAGTCTTTTACATGTGGATATTCAGTTTTCCCAAAACCATTTGTTGAAGAGACTGTTCTTTTGCCATTGTGTATTCTTGACTTCCTTATTGAATATCAGTTGACCATACGTGTGTGGATTTATTTCTGGGCTCTCTCTATTTTGTTCTATTTGTTTACATGTCTGTCTTTATGCCACTACCATTACTGTACTTTATAATACATTTTGAAATCAGGAAGTTTGGTACTTCCAGTTTTGTTGTTCTTTCTCAAGATTGGTTTGGCTATTTGTAGTCTTTTGTGGTTCCATATGAATTGTAGAACATTTTTCTATTTCTTTAAAACATGCCATTGGGATTTTGATAGGGATTGCATTGAATCTGTAGATCGCTTTGAATAGTATGGACATTTTGACCATATTAAGTCTATATATTATTCTTAATGCTTTATGTATAGTAACATTTGAAACTTTTTCTAATTCTAGTTTTTACTTTTTAAAAACTTTATTTTAGAGTAGATTTAGATTAATAGAAAAGTTGCAAAGATAGTATAGAAAGTTCCATATACCCCACACTCAATTTCTTCTGTTATTAACATCTTACATTAGTATTACATTTGCATAATTAATGAATCTATATTAAACCTTATTATTAACAAAAGTCTATACTTTGTTTGAATTTCCTTAGTTTCTACCTAATTTTTTTTTGTTCTAGAATCCATCCAGTATACCATATTACCACTAGGCTTCTATTTGCTGTGACAGTTTATAGTAGTGTTCTTACTCATCACAATAATTCCATGTGGTAGGACTATTATTATTTATTTATTTTTTAAAAAAATAACTATTTATTTATTTATTTAGCTGCATTGGGTCTTGATTGCGGCATGCGGGATCTAGTTCCCTGACCAGGGATCAAACCTGGGCCCCCTGCATTGGGAGCGTGGAGTCTTAGCCACTGGACCACCAGGGAAGTCCCTATCATTTATTTTTAAAGATGAGAAAACTAAGACTAGGGTCACACAGAAAAGGGAGTCAACTCTGGAAATCTGGGTCAGAGTCCTCACTCTCAACCACTGCACTGCATTGCTTCTAACATATTAGGTACTCAGTAAAAGGTAAACAAATGCACAGCTGCACACCTGGATCATGATCTAAGGGAGCATGTGGTAAATGCTTTAGAGCTCCCAAAGGTAAAGGTTATTTGTAAGAGTTTAGTGAAATTTGTGTAAGATTTCAACAATGAGATGAAGTTTGAGGTAGGCCCCGAGAATTGGGAGAAATAATTGTATAATACGTTATAGTTCCTTTCAAATATGTTAGAATCCCTGTCCCAGTTCATTTTTATAACATCTCCAAGGATAGATGAATGGTTTTGCTTTGGAGTAAAAAGCTTGGGGATAAAAAGTGTGGGGTCATGGTTTAAACTTTCAGTGTCTAACCAAAGTCATGTTATAGAATTTCATTTTACTTCCAAGAGGACAAAACATTTTAAAAGTACAATGTTTTTTAACCTATGAACGTTTAGTTTCAGAATTAGTTTGATCACAGTCCCAAACTCTTTCTCAACCAATTTAAGATGAGGATGGAGTCAATTTTGTTTGATTAATGCATTGTGGATTCTTTTACATCATTCTGGCACATAGGAAGTAATGAATAAATATTTGCTGAATGAGTGAATGAACCCTGGTTCAATTCAAAGAGATATTAAAGATTTCTTGATTTTCTGTTGACAGGTGGAGGCTACACAGGGTTTCCTTTCTCAAATGAATACACTATTAGAGAATCTTAGCATCTTTTAAGACTTGCACTCATTCAGACTCCCTGGAGTCTGTATAAAGGGTGAATAGAAATGTCCCAGAGAGTCTTTGCTCTTCCTACCAGCTCCCCTAAGCAGAACCGTAAGTCCCTGAATTTGTAAAGAATAATGTTCTAGGAGTACGTTTTATTAATGTTTACAGCTTTTCTAAAAAGTAAAGAGTAGGTCTTAGAATATCAAGTTTATTTATTTGAAATGAACTCTACTGAGAAATTGTTTTAAAATGACAACCAGCAGCTTTCCTTTGTATTAACTAACTGTGTTCACATGGGGCAACAATTAAATGATTCATGATTGGCTTTATAAAGTATTGACTTTTTAAAAAAAGGACATTCTGCTTCAGAGGAGAATGTGATACGTATGTCACATGTTTGATCTTTAGAGATTTTGTATAATAACCAGAATTTTCAAATTTGGAACATGGTACTTATATCAATGACTGGTAGGCCTGAAAATGCTTCCTTTGGAATTATGACCCCTTCCCTGCCGTGGTCTCTTTCCTCCCAACTCTGGGAAATGTTTATAAAGGGGTAACTAGCCAATTAGAAATAGCTCTGGCAGATTAAATCTAACCCTGCAGGAACCTGGAAAACTGCCCTCTAATGGAGCTTATTGAAATTTAGGACTGGAGGGTTCCAATAGAGAAGTGTCTTAGGGTCAAGGGTTGTATGAAATTCCATATTGTTTCTCAAATTTCTCGAAAGCATTGATGGAAATGGCAGTTTAGAATGGAAAGAGTAAAGGTCAAATGTGACCTATAGAATATGCATTTATTATTTTATTATTCTTTTTGATTATCAGCTCATGTTAGTAAGGCCTGTGTTTTCAAGGTAGTTATAAATGCATAAAAAAGATGTTATAGCCCAAAATAAAATTGAAAATATCAAAATTAAAAAGTGTAGGCAGAATAATTAAACCTATGAAGAATAGAGGTGTGGTCATTTACTTTGTGGTGACTGGTTTTCATGTTTGATTTTGACTACGACTTTGAGGAAAAAGGCAACATCTTTAAATTTAAACTTAATATATTCCATCTTCTGTATAATTATGTTTCTCTGTGGGTAGCTTGGAAATGTTCAGATGTTCTGTGAATTTATCCTGGCGATCAAGGCAAGTATGTATCGGTCATGAGAGGGAAGCTCCAAGGATCCCTACCTTATGTGTAGGGGAATAGTTATCTCTTACAGGGTTTGATTTGAGCCCTGTTTATAAGATGAATGATGTTGAATGAGAGAGCACCAAAGATGATGATCTGCATTTCAAATATCTGTTGTCTTGCCAGCATTCCACCATTGGAGATACATATCTTTAGCTCTAAATACTTCTAGTCAGGAGTTCTTTGTTAAAACCTAAGCCATTATCAATGAATACTTTAATTACCAATAAACACCATAATGCAGTATTTCTCCATTGGTGGACCATCTGCATCAGAATCACCTGGAGGGTCTGTTAAGAACACTGATTTAGGGGTCCCACTCCAGACCAGTTTGGTCAGAATCACTGGGTGGGAAGATGGATGAGCCGGGTGAATCTTATACCTAGTGAAGTTCTAGAATCAATGAAATAAGTTGAAAGCCCTCAGAACAAAACTCTTTAGAATACAGGGTAGGCATCTGAGGAGGAGGAAAGAATATGCCAAGATGAAGGAGAGAGCAGAGATGGGGCAAATGGGAGACACCAAAGCTGAGCTTTGGCCTCTTCATGATTCTGTCCAGGGCCAGTCCCCAGAAGAGTTAGTGTTGCAGTTGTCAGTGGCTCTATGACTAATCTCCCTCATCAGGAAAATGGGAGACATGAAAACCTTCTTTTGGCAAAGGTAGGACTAGCCCACAAGAAAGCCTGAAATACAAAGAATTCTCAGAGATAAACTCCCTCAACTTAACTGAGCCCCTCGGGGTAGAGGCTTTTCGTTTGTGCTGGCCCCAGTGACATGTGGTGCAGATCCAGATACGTCCTGGGTCTTGTGATCACAGTCTTTCTTTTGAAAACAGTTGCTGACAATCTGTCACTCCTTTGTGTTAGAGCTCAGCCTGTTTGAAAATGCAGGGTATCAGCTGCTGTTGCTGTAGGTCCATTTCTATTTTCCAGCAGGTGGGTGTGCCTGTTTCTTTCCTTTCATCTCCATCCAGGCTTTCTTCTTTCAGGCACTTTCCGGTTTGTCAAGCCAAGTATGCCTGTCATGTTGGAACCCAGCCCTGGGACACTCACCAACTTCTCTTTGTGTTAGTATCTCCCTTGACTATGTTTCTACTCTTTCTTATCTTCCTAAAGCCCATCAGTCCATTCACATGTTCACCTATACATCCTATTCTCTTTATTGTGGGTACTCAAAAACTGCCAGTTAACCTTGTAGTCTCACCTTTTCTGTGTTTTTGCTTCATCTAGACTTGCCTTGTGCTTTTCCCCTGGGTCATTTTGGCCTATCCTTATCTCTTCTTCCCGTTATTTTCTATATCAAGTCATACTAAGTACTTCAGTAGCTTCCCTGAACAGAAATATTAGGGTTCAGTAGAAAGAGAATGGGTTTCAGACTCAAGGCTAGGATTGGAATCCTCTCTTCGCTACTTATTGGTAGCTCTGAAAACAATAATTTTCTCATAGAGTTCTGAAAATTTAATTAGATAATATAGAAATATGCCAAGCACAGCACCCTTAACAATAAGTGTTCAATTCATGGTAGCTATTATTATTTATACATTAATATTTTTTTATTGAAGTATAGTTGATTTACAGTATTTCAGGTGTACAGCAAAGTGATTCAGTTATATATATATGTTTATATACATATATATGTATTCTTTTTCAGATTTTTTTCCATTATAGGTTATTGTAAGATATTGAATATAGTTCCCTGTGTTATATAATTAGGTCCTTGTTGTTTATTCATATTACTTTTGTATGAAAACTTTCCATTCTACTGTAGTACAGTGCTTTTTCTTCCTTTGTGTTTGTGTAGATTTTCTTGGGTTTGGGGTTCCAAGAGAAGTAGGAGATTAGGATATATAGCCTTTAACCATGTGAACCAAGAATAAAGGGACTGATGAGCAGGAGGAAGGTATCATTTGCCTACTCATAGGCAGAGGTTTCTCTTAGGACCAGGCCCCTGGTTGTCTTTGCCTGAGTGTTCAAGACGTTCTTTCTTTAATTAAGCACAAGCCATCCCCAGAGGTCCTTGACTGGAGGGCACATGGTTTCCTCCTGTTGAGTTAAAACCTTGGAGTCCCAACAGGATCTGTCCAGTGGGGCCATGGAGCCCCCACCATATTCTGGGTTTTTGTTGTGTCCTGGCTCTGGTGCCAACACAATTCTCCAGCCTCCTAGTATGCTTTCCCATTGCTGTTAATTTCTGTTATTCTACCCTTCTGGAGGCTGGCTTTTCATTTTATTGATTGTTTCTTTTGCTAAGCAGAAGCTGTTTAGTTTTTTTAAATTGAAATATAGTTGATTTATAGTATTAGTTTCAGGTGTACAACATAGTGATTCAATATTTTTGTAGATTATACTCCATTTAAAGTTATTACAAAACAATGGCTATCCTTCCCTGTGCTGTACAATATATCCTTGATGCTTATTTATTTTATACATAGTAGTTTATATCTCTTAATCCTCTAGCCTTATCTTGCCCCTCCCCCTTTCCCTCACCCCACTGATAACAAGTAGCTTGTTTTCTGTATCTGTGAGTCTGTTTCTGTTTTGTTATATACATTCGTTTTATTTTTTAGGTTCCGCATATAAATGATAACAGAGTATTTGTCTTTCTCTGTCTGACTTATTTCACTAAGCCTAATACTCTCTAGGTCCATCCAGAAGCTGTTTAGTTTGATGTAGTCCCATTTGTTGAAATAAACCAATGCATATACAGTCAATTAATATCTGACAAGAGAGCCAAGAATACTCAGCGGGGTAAGGATAGTCTCTTCAATACATGGTATTGAAAAACTGGGTAATCACATGCAGAAGAATGAAATTGCACTTCTGTCTCACACCCCTCACAAAAATTAACTCAAAATGTATCAAAAACTTAAACATAAGACCTGAAATTGTAGAACTCCTAAAAGAAATCATAGTGTAAAAGCTCCTTAACTTTGGTTTTAGCAATGATGTTTTGGATATGACACCAAAAGCACAAGCAACAAAAGCAAAAATAAATAAGAAAAATATTTCTTAAAACCCTTAAGTTTTCTACCAGAGTAGACAGTACAGGCCTTTCCTTTCTACTTCTTACTTCTCCCCCCAAACATCCCAGTAAAGCTGAAATAAGTATATCTGAAAGCCAATCAACCAACCAACCAACCAAAGAAACAAAATATCCAACCTCCTCTTCAAATTCCTAAAACTGTCCAAAAGCCAAAAAGTGCCCCCTGCCATCCCACTTTTTGCTCTGCTAGACTCTATTCATCCATTCTTGGACTGTGCTTGAATTTCCCTTTTACATCATCTTGCCCAGCACTGACAGTTCTGTCCCTGTGTTTCTAGCCACTGTCCCAAACGCTACTTCTCCTCAGGACACTCAAAGACTTATTGTTTGTGCTTCATTTGATGCAGATCACATACTGCTTAGTAGCTGGGTTTTTTTTGTTGTTGTTGTTAGCAAGATTGTATGCTTCTTGAAGGCGCAGCCCCCTGTACCCTCTATGGAAGGCACAATGATTTCCAAAAAGCAGCTGCTCAATAAAAATTTATTGACTGGTTATTGATTTTTGCTTTAGTTATATTTCACAGTTTTCTTGCTTGCCAAGTCCTGCTTCTAGCCAACATGGGATTATGTGTGGCACCTGAGGACAAAAATGGCATGGAGAACTAAAAATCTAGAGATAATCGTACAAGCTCACTTAGAACAAAGGGTTTAATTATTCCCCTATCAACTGAGCCTTTTATCTGAGCTGAGTTGCCATAAGCAACAAATTGGTGAGTTTCATTCACTCTGCTTGCTTTGGCTACCGTGAATAGCATAAGGAACACAAGTCAGAGTGAAGGAGAAGCAGAGGATCTGCACAGGATAGGTAGCTTTTGTCTGGTTATGTTGGCCAGAGAGCTACATGTGTTAAGCGCATCACTGAACAAGTGTTTGACCTTTCTGTGCGGGGAAATAAGCGTCTGACAATTTGTTTCATGATAAACTAGAAGTAGTCTGGGAATGATACTTTCTAATGCCCACTTTTCCTTATTTATGAACCAAAAGACTAAGTGGTGCTGTCCCTGGAGATGGAGATGGCCAAGGGAATAGAGATAAAAAAGGGGATGGGGACTTCCCAGTGTGGTTTTTTATTGCTGCCAAATGGGGGCTCTTTCTCCTCCTTCCTGTACTCTCAATACCTCCTACCCCTGGAGGGTCAACAGCCAGAGGAAGCTGTGACCAGCAGTAAAATAAAGCCTGTTGGCATGCTGAAAGGGTATCATTTCTACCTCCCGGAAACTTCTTGAATCCATCCATCTCTTTCCATCTCCACCGTCACCTCCATAGCAGGGTTTATATTCAAAATATTTAATAACTAATATGGCACAAGGCACTGACCTATCAGGATGGAGCCTGACTGGTTATAAATAACCAAAAATAGTCATACTGGTCACCCTTCCTCTTGGGAATCTAAGGTCCAATTGCCTCTGGCCTGGGCCCTGTAAAGGCCTCCTAAGTGGACCCTCTGGTGTACCCTAATCTACTGCACAATAGCCAGAGTGATGTTTTTCAAGTGCAAATTGTATTTGTTCTCCTTCCTCCCCTCACTTCTTAAAACCCTTCCATGGCCCTCCATAGCTCTTAAGATAAAGAGAACTTCTTTCACTTGGCTTTTTAAGCCTCACATAATTTGTCCCCTATCTCTCTGTAATATGATTGATAGCCTATTTCCTACACAAAACCGTAAGCTCAATGAGAGTAGGGACTATAATTGTTTTTTCCCTGCAGTTATTTCCCCAATGACTAACTGATATAGTTAGTCACTAACACAGAGCAGGAGCTCATTAAATATTCTTTGAATGAATAAGTAGATCATGAAACAATCCCAGCTTTTCCAACGTGTATCTTCATATCTAGTCCACGATTTTTATTGTATATATATGTGAATACGTTTTTAATAAACAGTTTCATAGAAGATACTTGTTCATATTTCTTGTACTGTTGAACAACAACAGCATTCTCCTAATGGTAGATGTCAGGCATCTGGGAGCTATCTGAGGCGAGGCTGCCCTCTTTGCCCTCCCTCCTCCTCCCCACTGTCTAAATAGTCATGTGGCACTATAGTTCTATTTCCCAAATGATTCTCCCAAGTGATCGCTCCTCTCCAACTCCTGGCTATGCCGTGGTCCAGCTCATCATTTCTTGCAGTTACTTCTAACCTGGTTTCTCTGCTTTATTTCTTACTCTCCTTCAGTCCATCTTCTGCAGAGCTGTTAGGGGAAACTTTCTAAAACTCAAACCTAATCATATCCTTCTCTTGCCGTAAAATTCTTTAGGGTATCCCACAGAGGATCAGGTCTTAGCACAACATATAAAACCCTTAGTAATTTGAAACCTGTCTACTCTTTGCGACCTATTCATTTAACAAATAGTTACTGAACACCTACTGTATGCCGGAGGATCTGTTGGAAATATTATGGTAAATGAGGAGTACTTCCTTTGTCCTTGTCTAATGGTGGATTCATCCCTTGGAACAATCATACATAGCTACTATTTGTGGATCCCAGAATCTACCACACCCTCATATTTCTTTGTCATGGCTGGGGTTCCCTTCTATTCCTCACCTCTACCTACATCCACTGGACATACTCCTATTTATTTTTCAGGACTTAATTTAAGGACCATTTTTTTGGGGGGGACACTTTGTCTGATCACCTTCCATCCCCCAAGAATTAGAGTTCTTTCACTGTCCGCCCTCTATCAGAGTACTAGTTACATTGTTTATATTTCCTTATCTTTCTCCACACTAGTCTATAAATTCCACATCGTGTGACATTTTGTCTTAGTCATCATTGTCTCTCCAGAGAATAGAAGGGTACATGTTAAGAGGTAAGCAGGCATTCAGTAATGTTTGTTGACTAAGAAAATTTTTCTTGGAATGTGAGATCCAAGAAGATACGGTAATATATATTTAATCTGTATCATAAAATTTTGAGATCTTAAGAAATCATAATTTATTATAGTAATTTGTTGATATATTTAAAAATTTATTTAAATTTTATTCAATATCCTTTGTTTAAGTGGAACCCAATTGTAAACTGACCCCTTATAAAGCTTATTATCATCTATGATAATTAAAGTGTATACCTTGAATGATATACACACAGCTATTGCAAATCTCAGCAGTAAAATTTTCATTTGACTCTTTCCTGCTTTGACTTATGATGGACTTCGGCATAGTCTGGTAACAGAAATATTGATATATTCCCTTCTGGAATTTGCCAGATTTTCTTCCTATTGATGGGGATAGACATTTTAGCAGTTCGTTTTCAAGCTAGATTTCCCAGCCATTTCTTTTTCCCCAGGACACCTATTTTTATTTCCATCTCTTGGTTATTCTTTTTTTTTTTTTTTTAAATTTTTGTTGGAGTATAGTTGATTTACAATGTTGTGTTAGTTTCAGGTGTACAGCAAAGTGAATCAGTTATACGTATACATATATCCACTCTTTTTAAGATTCTTTTCCCATATAGGTCAATATAGAGTATTGAGTAGAGTTCCCTGTGCTATACAGTAGGTCCTAATTAGTTATCTGTTTTATATATAGTAGTGTGTATATGTCGATCCCAATCTCCCAATTTATCCCCCCCCTTTTCCCCCCTGGTAACCATAAGTTTGTTTTCTACATCTGTGACTCTGTTTCTGTTTTGTAAACACTTTCATTTGTACCATTTAAAAAAAAATATTTATTTATTTGGCTGCGTTGGGTCTTAGTTGCGGCACGTGGGATCTTCGTTGTGGCATGTGGGACCTTTTGTTGCAGTGCGTGGGCTTTTTGTTGTGGCATGCGGGCGGGCTTCTCTCCAGTTGTGGTGTGTGGGCTCAGTAGTGGCGGTGCACGGGCTTAGTTGCCCCGCAGCATGTGGGATCTTAGTTCCCTGACCAGGGATCGAACCCGTGTCCCCTACATTGGAAGGCAGATTCTTAACCACTGGACCACCAGGGAAGTCCCTCATTTGTACCATTTTTTTTTAGATTCCACATATAAGCGATATCATATGATATGTGTGTTTCTTTGTCTGACTTACTTTGTATGACAGTCTCTTTTGGTTATTCTTAAGCATAAAGTTAATATTAACTACTTCTAGTGACAGCAGACCCTGGTTAGAGCTCTCTGGGGTATGACGGTTCCAGTGGAGGGTTGTCTGAGATGAGACTACTAGGGATTGGTCTTGTCAGTGCACAAATATTTATTAAGCACCTGCTCTGTGCTCACCTCTCCAATAAGGTATAATTACTTCTGTCCTATTCACCACTGTATTTCCAATGCCTAATAAATGCTTGATGAATATGTTTTAAATGAATAAATTTTTGGAAAATATGGAGCCTGTTCTTAGTGGAGTTGAGAAGAAGAATGGGGAGAGAACTATCAGTTATGTTCCTACTCTGTACCAGGCCCTATGTTCACACTTTTCACACCTTGTAAGTTTTACAAAAGCCCTTTGAGGTAGCTGGGCTTATTTCATTTTCCATGCATTCCTTGTTTTCCCAATTGCAAGCTAAGGAGTAAAATAGTAATCACATAAATAATATCATTGTACTCCTAGCTCTGTACTTAAGCTGTCTCTATTGACAGACCTTAGCTCTTCCAAAGCCCACTCGGTTATTACGGAAAATGTCTGGGGGTGTCCTGTATGTACTCATGAGAATAACTTTTGCATTTACCACTGCCCTTCCATTTGCCACATTGTGTCTACCACTTTCTGCCTCCCCTGGTCTGCTGCTATGCATTTTTCTGCCTGCTGATATCTCCAGGGATTGAGCTGTGCAAGCCCTTGGGGCACTGATGCTGCTTCACTGTTACATCATGACCTATTTTGTGTACTGATGTAGCAGTGTCATGGATCTGTGAGAAAAACAACCTGGTGACCAGACGATCTTTCTCCAGCAGAGGACAAAGAATCTGGAGGGAAGGGCTGACATGGGCAGGGCACTCATCTGATGTGCTCTTACATGTGGTGTGGCAGTCAGAAGCATGGAAATTGCTGGAGGCATTGTAGCTGGAGCTTCAGGCTAGAGAGTCCACTGTCTGGCTCAGTCCACCCATAATAGTGTTTTCTGTTAAGACAAATCTTCCAACCCTATGGGAGAAGGCGAGAGGTAGGAGAGGTTTGGGATCTGATGAGAAATGCCTCTGGGGAACAAGTAGCATGCCCCTCTTTGTAGAGACCCACCAAGATTTAACTAAGGGGAGGCAAAAAAAGAACAAAAAAATTAACCCGGTAAATACTATTAGCCTTTTCTTCTTTCTCTACCTTTGAAGGAGGAAGAGTCCTCTTTGCTTCAATAGTCCCAGGGACTGGGATTTTGTTCTGGTTAATGTCTGGGGTATAATATTGGAAGGAGCCCCAAAAGTCTAAATTGATATCCAAGAGACAGGGTAGAGAGCTATTCAGGAAGAATAATAGATTGAGAGGGAAGGGAATATGAGAGAAATAAAACAGAAGTGTGGGCTAGAGTTTTAAGGGTAGAGAATCTAAGTGAGAGGGAGAGAGAAGAATGATTACTAAGCAGCTGTTATAAAAGACCTCAGAGATGATGATGGAAAAAGAGGATCTTTATGATATTTCCTGTCTGTGAAAAATCTTGGCAAGTTCCCTGGCGGTCCAGTGGTTAGGACTTGCATTTTGCACTGCCATGGCCCGGGTTCAGTCCCTGGTCAGGAAACTAAGGTCCCCCACAAGCTGTGTGGTGTGGCCAACTACAAAAAACAAAAATGAAAACAAAAGCACTTCACTAAAAATTTAAGATATTTTAAAGTGTGTGTTGGGTTTTAGACTTATGCTTCTGTTGGATACAGCACTGATATAAGACTGGCCATGAGAGTGGTTCAGCTTTGTGTTACTATCTTCTTGGAGAGCCAAAATGAAGCCGTGAAACCACTGGCAAACAGAGTGATGGATTGTGAGGTGCAGACAGTATCTGTTTCCAGAGATCAGACAAAGCAGGAATCAATGTGGGCTGTGGTTGTTGGTGAAGGTCTCAAAGAGCTTAATGGAACGTAGCTGGGACTCAGATCTCAAAAAATATATAGCACTTGAATAGATGGAGAGAAGGAAGGACATTTTAGCCAGTGGGAATATATTTAAGTAAAGGCATGAGGTAGGAATGAACATCGTATTATCTAAGGGGGGTTAGTCAGGAGTTCAGCCTAAGGGAAAGAAAAAGAAGAGTGATGAGTAGCAACTGGGAATTAGAATGTATCAGTAAAGTGGGGTCAGTTTATGGAGGATTTTAGAGGCTACACAAAGAGGTTGTTCTTAATTTATAAAGGACAACAGATATATTCTGTAGAGTGATGAAAACTAGAGTTTTAAAAAGCCTCATCTGAAGGAAGTGATCGAAATGGAGAAAGCCTGGAGACTTTTTGTTTTAAATCCATGTGTGAAGCATTTAGGTTTGGACTTGGTGGAGAGGAAATGTTGAAAGGACAAATCATAGGGCTCGTAACTGATATTCAGGACAGATGTGAGATCAGAATCGAATATAATTCTAATTTTTCTAGTCTAGAGGTTTTGGAGAATTATGGCTTCATTCATTTCTCCATTTATCTTTTCACTTATTTGAGAAATACTTATTGAGTACCTACTATGTTCTCCATACTGGGATACAGTGAAAAGAGACATTGAAAACTCCCTGACCTCATGGAGCTTACATTCAAGAGAGGGAGAAACCGATAATTAAAAATATGAACAAGTAAAATATATAGCGTATTAGCTGCTGATAAATTCTTTGAAGAAAAATAAAGCAGAGAAGGGGAATAATGAATTAGGGGTAGGTAAAGAGGTTACACTGATAAATAACTGAAGTGGAGGTGTTGGAAAAGGAGCTAGTTGTCAGGGAAAGGTGGGATTTGGACACTTTTGTGGCATTATTTTCTGAGAAACGTAGGTCAATAATTCTTACAGGACGTATGATTGCGAATGTAGATTTGGGAGCCACTAGCATAGCTGCAGTAATTGAGGCTTTTATCTTAGGCAAACTCTTTAAAAAGCAGGATTTGATGAAAGCCTGAGGTCTCAATCCTGGAGGCTGACCATTTTTTAGGAGAATTCCTTGGGAAGAGGAATAAGACCCAGGGAGGGAGGAACAGTATTCACATGTTACCAGGATTAGAAAGAGAGGCAGGAAAGGAAGGGAACTTGCTTTTTAAGGTTGTTTTTATTGTTCTTATGTGGGTGATAACTGAAAGGTACAAGCTTATCAAAAGTGTGTTCCAATATACACAGTATTCATCACCCTCTGGTAATGTCTTAAGGCAGTTATGCAAATATCTGGAAGACTGTTGACTGAAAGGGCAATGAACCAGTTTGTTGCCCAGAAATGGATAAATAAGTAAAATTCATTTTTATCTTAACACCAAAATGCACCATTAAAATGACAGTGCCTTGATTAATGAGTACCTTATGAGTACTAAAGACTTTGTAGATGTTTGTTTCACAACTAACCCATCCTCTCATCCTCTGTAAAACTGTTATAATGTGTGTCTCGATGCCATAGCCCCGATCTTGAGATTTGACAGTCTAGCATGAACAGCACCAATGTGGCAGGACATGAAAGCCTTTTTAGACAGGGAAAACCAGTAAGCAAGTATAATGCATGAAACAGAAAGTAAATAAATAGGTGACTAATACTGAAGTCTGAAGGGAATGGCCTACCAATTAGGCAACAGCTTCTCACCATTTTACGAAGTGATATTACTAATCCCTTCCTATAAAGTCAAGGCTGCTAATGTACCTGTTATTTTTTTTCTCCACATTAGAATCTTTTTCTTTTTAATTTAAAAGGTTACTAAGATAGACAAATGAAGCAAAGAATGCTGTAACTCTGAGGGATTGAGTTATGAGTCTTTATCTGTGAACTGTAAAGGCATCTTCTGCTGACACTCCCGTGTGAACTTGCAGGCTGGTATGATAAACAGCGGTGATGCAAGAACAGCGTAACTCAGGAGACTTTAAATGATTGTGATCTACATCTCACATTATAAAAAATTTAAATATTAATGATCTCTTTTTTAAGTCAGTATGTTTTCAACTGCATGGACATTTAATAAGAAAAAATGAATAACATTTAATATTGATCAAAAGCCCCTAAGCCACGAATTTAAAAAATTGATTTACTACCTCTTTGTTCTATTCATTAACTTGTAGGGGAATTAAAATAATCACAAATGATGGCAGTGATTGCAAGAAAAGTTCCTTATCTTATAATAATGCCACATGAAATTCTTAGAGGCTGAATATATTTGTTTCTATCCTTATGTTACACAGACCATCTTTCAGTAATGGAAAGAAGCAAGGGATCAACTTTAGTTCTGATGCTTACGAATGATGACTCATCTCCAGTTTGGGAACCTGGAATGGTCGAATAGTATTATCTTTGATTTGCAAGCTCAGGTTTTGCTATTGGAAGCAAATGCTTCCATTCCCACCTTCTCCTCTGCTCTTTTTTCCTATAAAGTTCAAGACTGAAAGAAAGTAAATATTTTTCCACTTGAACATTTTTTATTTTTTATTTTTCTATAGATACTAAGCATACTATCATCATTCTTGAACTAAAAATGACAGATGTTTGAAGACAGTATGATGTCATTGATTTTAGTTGCCTGATTTAGTTTTGTCAGACTAGATATTTCTGTTACTAAAGTTGATTTGGTTGTTTTTTTTTTTTAAAGAAAAAGTTTTTAATCTTACAGTACAGTACCTTGAAAAGTACAGTAGTACAGTACAACAGCTGGCATACAGGGGTTGGCATCGAGTGAACAGGCAAGAAGAGTTACTGACTGGAGGAGGGAGAGGAGGTGGGAGATGGCAGAGCTGAAGGATCATCAGCAGTAGGAGACGGAGGGCAAGCTGCAGTTTCACTCACGCCTGACATGATTGGACATGCAAATGCACGTTCGCATCTTTGAAAGTTTGCAACTTGGAGGTTCGTATGTAGGGGACTTACTGTATAGTTCCCTGTGCTATATAGTAGGTCCTTGTTGTTTATTTCATACCTAGTAGTGTGTATTTGTTAATCCCAAGCTCCTAATTTATCTCCCCCCATCCTCCGCTATCCACTTTGGTAACCATAAGTTTTCTAGGTCTGTGAGTCTAACTCTGTTTTGTAAATAAGTTCATTTGTATCATTTTTTTAGATTTTACATATAAGTGATAACTTATAACATTTGGCTTTCTCTATCTGACTTACTTCACTTAATATGATAATCTCTAGGTCCATCCATGTTGCTGCAAATGGCATTATTTCATTTTTTTCTTATAGCTGAGTAATATTCCATTGTGTGTGTATATGTATGCAAGTATATATTACACACACACACACACACACACACAAACACACCATATCTTCTTGATCCATTCATCTGTTGTTGAACATTTGGGTTGCTTCCATTTCTTGGCTATTGTAAATAGTGCTGCTATGAATACTGGGGTGCATGTATCTTTTCAAATTAGAATTTTCTCCAGATATATGCTTGGGGGTAGGATTGCTGGATGATATGGTAACTTTTAGTTTTTTAAGGAACCCCGATACTGTTTTCCACAGTGACTGCACCAATTTACATTCCAACCAACAGTGTAGGAGGCTTCCATTTTCTCCATACCCTCTCCTGCATTTATTATTTGTAGACTTTTTAATGATGGCCATTCTGACTGGTGTGAGTTGATACCTTGTTGTAGTTTTGATTTGCATTTTTTCCAATATTTAGTGATGTTGAGCATCTATTCTTTTTTTTCTTTTTTTTTTTTTGCTTAATAAATATTTGAATGATTTACTGCATGAATATGGAGGAATGAATATACAAGAAAGTAAACATGACATTTTAATAAAGAAAAACGTGAAGAGACTGAAAAGAAAAACACACTAAAATAGCTATAAGTAGAATATATTACCCTATTGAAATACAAGGACTTTTATATTAATAGAAAAAAGTACAGATGTACTGTTTCCAAGACATGGCTCTTCAGACAAAACTGGAAAAGCAGTGTTGTAAATATAGGATAGGCCTGCTATCCCATGCCATGAAAATCAATAGAAAAGAGAAAACATTAACTAGGAGAAAAGAATGTTATCTTTTTTTTTTTTTTTTTAATACAGCAGGTTCTTATTAGTCATCAGTTTTATACACATCAGTGTATACATGTCAATCCCAATCGCCCAATTCATCACACAACCACCCCCTCCCCCTGCGGCTTTCCCCCCTTGGTGTCCATACATTTGTTCTCTACATCTCTGTCTCAATTTCTGCCCTGCAAACCAGTTCATCTGTACCATTTTTCTAGGTTCCACAAATATGCGTTAATATACGATATTTGTTTTTCTCTTTCTGACTTACTTCACTCTGTATGACAGTCTCTAGATCCATCCACGTCTCTACAAATGACCCAATTTTGTT
Organism: Eubalaena glacialis; assembly: GCF_028564815.1. Taxonomy (NCBI): domain Eukaryota; kingdom Metazoa; phylum Chordata; class Mammalia; order Artiodactyla; family Balaenidae; genus Eubalaena; species Eubalaena glacialis. Next base: position 41,070,289 of record NC_083719.1, on the reverse strand, counting down.
CCTTTTTATGGCTGAGTAATATTCCATTGTATATATGTACCAAATCTTCTTTATCCATTCATCTGTCGCTGGGCATTTAGGTTGCTTCCATGACCTGGCTATTGTAAATAGTGCTGCAGTGAGCATTGGGGTGCATGTGTCTTTTTGAATTGTGGTTTTCTCTGGGTATATGCCCAGTAGTGGGATTGCTGGATAATATGGTAATTCTATTTTTAGTTTTTTAAGGAACCTCCATACTGTTCTCCATAGTGGCTGTATCAGTTTACATTCCCACCAACAGTGCAAGAGGGTTCCCTTTTCTCGACACCCTCTCCAGCATTTGTTGTTTGTAGATTTTCTAATGAAGCCCATTCTAACTGGTGTGAGGTGATACCTCATCGTAGTTTTGATTTGCATTTCTCTAATAATTAGTGATGTTGAGCAGCTTTTCATGTGCTTCTTGGCCATCTGTATGTCTTCCTTGGAGAAATGTCTATTTAGGTCTTCTGCCCATTTTTGGATTGGATTGTTCTTTTTTTAATATTGAGGTGCATGAGCTGTTTATATATTTTGGAGATTAATCCTTTGTCTGTTGATTCATTTGCAAATATTTTCTCCCATTCTGAGGGTTGTCTTTTTGTCTTGTTTATGGTTTCCTTTGCTGTGCAAAAGCTTTTAAGTTTAATTAGGTCCCATTTGTTTATTTTTGTTTTAATTTTCATTACTGTAGGAGGTGGATCAAAAAAGATCTTGCTGTGATTTATGTCGAAGAGTGTTCTTCCTATGTTTTCCTCTAAGAGTTTTATAGTGTCTGGTCTTACATTTAGGTCTCTAATCCATTTTGAGTTTATTTTTGTGTATGGTGTTAGGGAGTGTTCTAATTTCATTCTTTTACATGTAGCTGTCCAGTTTTCCCAGCACCACTTATTGAAGAGACTGTCTTTTCTCCATTGTGTATCCTTGCCTCCTTTGTCTTAGATTAGTTGACCATAGGTGCATGGGTTTATCTCTGGACTTTCTATCTTGTTCCGTTGATCTGTGTTTCCGTTTTTGTGCCAGTACCATATTGTCTTGATTACTGTAGCTTTGTAGTATAGTCTGAAGTCAGGGAATCTGATTCCTCCAGCTCTGTTTTTTTCCCTCAAGACTGCTTTGGCTATTTGGGGTCTTTTGTGTCTCCATACAAATTTTAAGATTTTTTGTTCTAGTTCTGTAAAAAAATGCCATTGGTAATTTGATAGGGATTGCATTGAATCTGTAGATTGCTTTAGGTAGTATAGTCATTTTCACAGTATTGATTCTTGCAATCCAAGAACATGGTATATCTCTCCATCTGTTGGTATCATCTTTAATTTCTTTCATCAGTGTCTTATAGTTTTCTGCATACAGGTCTTTTGTCTCCCTAGGTAGGTTTATTCCTAGGTATTTTATTCTTTCTGTTGCAATGGGAAATGGGAGTGTTTCCTTAATTTCTCTTTCAGATATTTCATCATTAGTGTATAGGAATGCAAGAGATTTCTGTGCATTAATTTTGTATCCTGCAACTTTACCAAATTCATTGATTAGCTCTAGTAGTTTTCTGGTGGCATCTTTAGGATTCTCTATGTATAGTATCATGTCATCTGCAAACAGTGACAGTTTTACTTCTTCTTTTCCAATTTGTATTCCTTTTATTTATTTTTCTTCTCTGATTGCCGAGGCTAGGACTTCCAAAACTATGTTGAATAATAGCGGTGAGAGTGGACATCCTTGTCTTGTTCCTGATCTTAGTGGAAATGGTTTCAGTTTTTCACCATTGAGAATGATGTTTGCTGTGGGTTTGTCGTATATGGCCTTTATTATGTTGACGTAGGTTCCCTCTATGCCCACTTTCTGGAGAGTTTTTATCATAAATGAGTGTTGAATTTTGTCAAAAGCTTTTTCTGCATCTATTGAGATGATCATATGGTTTTTATTCTTCAATTTGTTAATATGGTGTATCACATTGATTGATTTGCGTATATTGAAGAATCCTTGCATCCCTGGGATAAATCCCACTTGATCATGGTGTATGATCCTTTTAATGTGTTGTTGGATTCTGTCTGCTAGTATTTTGTTGAGGATTTTTGCATCTATATTCATCAGTGATATTGGTCTGTAATTTTCTTTTTTTGTAGTATCTTTGTCTGTTTTTGGTATCGGGGTGATGGTGGCCTCATAGAATGAGTTTGGGAGTGTTCCTTCCTCTGCAATTTTTTGGAAGAGTTTGAGAAGGATGGGTGTTAGCTCTTCTCTAAATGTTTGATAGAATTCATCTGTGAAGCCATCTGGTCCTGGACTTTTGTTTGTTGGAAGATTTTTAATCACCATTTCAATTTCATTATTTGTGATTGGTCTGTTCATGCTTTCTATTTCTTCCTGGTTCAGTCTTGGAAGGTTATACCTTTCTAAGAATTTGTCCATTTCTTCCAGGTTGTCCATTTTATTGGCATAGAGTTGCTTGTAGTAGTCTCTTAGGATGCTTTGTATTTCTTCAGTGTCTGTGTAACTTCTCCTTTTTCATTTCTAATTTTTTTGATTTGAGTCCTCTCCCTCTTTTTCTTGATGAGTCTGGCTAATGGTTTATCAATTTAGTTTATCTTCTCAAAGAACCAGCTTTTAGTTTTACTGATCTTTGCTATTGTTTTCTTTTTTTCTATGTCATTTATTTCTGCTCTGATCTTTATGATTTCTTTCCTTTTGCTAACTTTGGGTTTTGTTTGTTCTTCTTTCTCTAGTTCCTTTAGATATAAGGTTAGATTATTTATTTGAGATTTTTCTTGTTTCTTGAGGTAGGCTTGTATAGCTATAAACTTCCCTCTTAGAACTGCTTTTGCCGCATCCCATAGGTTTTGGATTGTCGTGTTTTCATTGTCATTTGTCTCTAGGTATTTCTTGATTTCCTCTGTGATTTCTTCAGTGATCTCTTGGTTATTTAGTAACGTAGTGATTAGCCTCCATGTGTTTGTGTTTTTTACATTTTTTTCCCCCTATAATTCATTTCTAATCTCAGCGTTGTGGTCAGAAAAGATGCTTGATATGATTTCAATTTTTTAAATTTACTGAGGCTTGATTTGTGACCCAAGATGTGATCTATCCTGGAGAATGTTCTGTGCACACTTGAGAAGAAAGTGTAATATGCTGTTTTTGTATGGAATGTCCAATAAATATCAAATAAATCTATCTGGTCTATTGTGTCATTTAAAGCTTCTGTTTCCTTATTTATTTTCATTTTGGATGATCTGTCCATTGGTGTAAGTGAGGTGTTAAAGTCCCCCACTATTATTGTGTTACTGTCAATTTCCTCTTTTACAGCTGTTAGCAGTTGCCTTATGTATTGAGGTGCTCCTATGTTGGGTGCATATAAATTTATAATTGTTATATCTTCTTCTTGGATTGATCCCTTGATCATTATGTAGTGTCCTTCCTTGTCTCTTGTAACATTCTTTATTTTAAAGTCTATTTTATCTGATATGAGTATTGCTACTCCAGCTTTCTTTTGGTTTCCATTTGCATGGAATATCTTTTTCCATCCCCTCACTTTCAGTCTGTATGTGTCCCTAGGTCTGAAGTGGGTCCCTTGTAGATAGCATATAGATGGGTCTTGTTTTTGTATCCATTCAGCAAGCCTGTGTCTTTTGGTTGGAGCATTTAATCCATTCACGTTTAAGGTAATTATCGATATGTATGTTCCTATGACCATTTTCTTAATTGTTTTGGGTTTGTTTTTGTAGGTCCTTTTCTTCTCTTGTGTTTCCCACTTAGAGAAGTTCCTTTAGCATTTGTTGTAGAGCTGGTTTGGTGGTGCTGAATTCTCTTAGCTTTTGCTTGTCTGTAAAGCTTTTGATTTCTCCATCGAATCTGAATGAGATCCTTGCTGGGTAGAGTAATCTTGGTTGTAGGTTCTTCCCTTTCATCACTTTAAGTATATCATGCCACTCCCTTCTGGCCTGTAGAGTTTCTGCTGAGAAATCAACTGTAAACCTTATGGGAGTTCCCTTGTATGTTATTTGTCGTTTTTCCCTTGCAACTTTCAATAAGTTTTCTTTGTCTTTAATTTTTGCCACTTTGATTACTATGTGTCTCAGTGTGTTTCTCCTTGGGTTTATCCTGTATGGGACTCGCTGCGCTTCCTGGACTTGGGTGGCTATTTCCTTTCCCATATTAGGGAAGTTTTCGACTCTAATCTCTTCAAATATTTTCTCGGGTCCTTTCTCTCTCTCTTCTCCTTCTGGGACCCCTATAATGTGAATGTTGTTGCATTTAGTGTTGTCCCAGAGGTCTCTTAGGCTGTCTTCATTTCTTTTCATTCCTTTTTCTTTATTCTGTTCTGCAGCAGTGAATTCCACCATTTCGTCTTCCAGGTCACTTATCTGTTCTTCTGCCTCAGTTATTCTGCTATTGATTCCTTCTAGTGTAGTTTTCATTTCAGTTATTGTATTGTTGATCTCTGTTTGTTTGTTCTTTAATTCTTCTAGGTCTTTGTTAAACATTTCTTGCATCTTCTCTATCTTTGCCTCCATTGTTTTTCCGAGGTCCTGGATCATCTTCACTATCATTCTGAATTGTTTTTCTGTAAGGTTGCCTATCTCCACTTCATTTATTTGTTTTTCTGGGGTTTTATCTTGTTCCTTCATCTGGTACATAGCCCTCTGCCTTTTCATCTTGTCTATCTTTCTGTGAATGTGGTTTTTGTTCCACAGGCTGCAGGATTGTAGTTCTTCTTGCTTCTGCTGTGTGCCCTCTGGTGGATGAGGCTATCTAAGAGGCTTGTGCAAGTTTCCTGATGGGAGGGACTGGTGGTGGGTAGAGCTGGGTGTTGCTCTGGTTTGCAGAGCTCAGTAAAACTGTAATCCGCTTGACTGCTGATTGGTGGGGCTGGGTTCCCTCCCTGTTGGTTGTTTGGCCTGAGGCAACCCAACACTGGAGCCTACCTGGGCTCTTTGGTGGGGCTAATGGCAGACTCTGGGAGGGCTTACTCCAAGGAGTACTTCTCAGAACTTGTGCTACCAGTGTTCTTGTCCCCACAGTGAGCCACAGCCACCCCCCACCTCTGCAGGAGACCCTCCAACACTAGCAGGTAGGTCTGGTTCAGTCCCCTGGGTTCACTGCTTCTTCCCCTGGGTCCCGATGTGCACAGTACTTTGTGTGTGCCCTCCAAGAGTGGAGTCTCTGTTTCCCCCAGTCCTGTCAAAGTCCTGCCATCAAATCCCACTAGCCTTCAAAGTCTGATTCTCTAGGAATTCCTCCTCCCATTGCTGGACCCCCAGGTTGGGAAGCCTGACGTGGGGCTCATAACCTTCACTCCAGTGGGTGGACTTCTGTGGTATAAGTGTTCTCCAGTCTGTGAGTCACCCACCCAGCAGTTATGGGATTTGATTTTGCTGCGATTGCACCCCTCCTACTGTCTCATTGTGGCTTCTCGTTTGTCTTTGGATGTGGGGTATCTCCTTTGGTGAGTTCCAGTGTCTTCCTGTCAATGATTGTCCAGCAGCTAGTTGTGATTCTGGTGTTCTCACAAGAGGGAGTGAAAGCACGTCCTTCTACTCCGCCATCTTGGTTCAGCAAAAAAAGAACGATTTGGTTTTTTGTTTTTTGTTGTTTTCTGTATTGTGAGAAAGGAGTGTTTACTTTCATAAAGTATTTAAAAGTATTCAAAAATTAACATATACTAATGTTAGTACTGATACATGTCTTAGTATAATATTTAAAATAGCTTAAATGTTGTTTTAGTTACTAAATTCTGTGCTCCTATAATTTATAAACACAACAAAGCAAAGCCAAGGAAACAGTAGTTAAATTGATTTTCATAATCCTTCTTCCATAGGATCATCTGGAATGTATTAAACACATCTTCCCTTTACCTTACCGTAAAATCTAAGGGGAAATAAATATTTTTACAGAAGTGAGTCAATCACATTTGAAGTTAGTGAAATTGAGGGCACACTGAGATTTCTTTCTTCATTAAAGTAACTCCAAAGATACTTTACTGCATGGTTTATTCTGGCCAAATAAAAAGAGAAATTGGGACCAAGATGCAAGAAAAGTATGTGTTGTGTACAATATCTGTGTTGGGATATGATTTGAAAGACTGAGAAAAAACTTTACATATATTCCAACATATCACGTCTTTACACATTATTAACATCTTAAAAAGCTGGACATAAAATAGTGTGAAAGCCAACATTATGTCATGAGGAGCAGAAAAGAGAAGAAACAGACATTATAAACTTTCTTATATGCTTTATACCAAAATCCTTAAAAAAATAAACTGGAATGTGGCTTGCAGCCATAGGTGCAAAATAGATTATAAATTAATTTGGAAGCAGGTGTTTCCATGGTTGTCGGAAAAACAATGCCAACTGAACATTTCCATAGCATTAAAAGAGCAGACTATGGTTATACTTACAACAGGCAAGAAACAGAAATAAGATCATAATGCTGGAACATATTCCTCACTCTCTGAAACAAAACCTGGAGCCATAAATGCTGCAGCTGGAAGAGTTTTGTAGGAGTTTTGATCTTGGTGGGCGAATTCGGCATTAACATCTTTAACTCAGACGCATAGCTTGCAGTAAAATCCATATCCACAAGGTATTTTCTATTCCCAACTGTGAAGTTTCTGCTCTTTCATTTTCTTTGAAGAAGAAATAAACAAAGACCAAAAATTATTGGATTCGTTAAACTTCAATTTGTCATTTCTTGGAGCAAGTGAAGTTGCAAAACAGAAATTCTCAAGCTAGCCATATATATAGTTATGGTATTATAATACTTTATACTCAGTAGCACAGAATCCCATTCCATTGTTGAGCTGTGTTGAAGAATAACAATGTCTGTGCTTCCATGGGCAATATTTTCCTCTGATAAGAGTTGTGTTTCCAATTGATCACAGATTCCATCTACCAGTTTTCCTATGCTGAATTCTGGCAGTTCCCACCACCTTATTTTCAGTATAGGGCAAAGAAAAAGATCTGATATGGGACTCATTTGTCATTTTATTCCCTGGCCTTGGCTGAATGACAATTGTGACATCTCTCCACTCTATCCTCCATAGAACTTGGACATGTTGTGGGTTATATATACAAATTACAGAAATTTACCTGGCCCTCCTAATAGCCACTTGCTTGATTATTAATGGGATTGTCAGATAGTACATTTGATTTCATAATTAAAATATGCATACACATTTAATATAAAGTATATATTTGAATATATGCATACAAGTACTAAAGATGTAAAGAAATAAATACAGTTGATTTTTTCATGCTTTAGTGGTAATTTTAATCTCTGCTTGTATTTTCATTAACTTAAAACTACTAGGCAAGAAATAAATGACTCGTACAAACAGTTAATCTCCCACCATTCTCCTCAAGTTGAGTAATCATCTGTTGATTTGTCTGGTTATTTAGGTTTGGTTGAATCATATGGCATTGTTATTTCCATAGGAGAAAAACAATTGAATATTAGCAACAGCAAGTGATTCAACCTAATAGATTCAAGTTCAATCACCAGTCATGTATTTCCCTTTGTTGGTTCCAGCTAATAATATTAGGACCAGGAATCTTTCCCCCAAGCACTTCTATTGGAGAGACTCAGCTTTACCCCACTAATTTACCATATGCCCTTGTTTTCTCTTTAAGAGGCCCATTTTCTCTGCCTTCATGTTCCTTTTCCTTTCTTCTATTGTTTCTGCAGAGAGAGAGAGAGAGAGAGAGAGAGAGCGAGCGAGAGATGAAGAATAAAGAAAGATGGAGAGCAATGAGGTGTGGTTCTTCCCCAAATCCTCCTAAAGATTCTAAACTCAAAAATGTTTGGTTATAAGTAGATTTTTGTAGAAACTGGTAAACAGACTGGGCCTTCTGCCTGGTTGGATGTGTGGGAGCATAGAGGCAGAAGCTCAAGGAAGCCAGTCCTGAGCACTCACAAGAATCACGGGGAAGATTCTGCTTTTCATAGTCCTATAGGATTCGGGTCTGTCCAAGTTTAAATAGATCTCCAAGTTCCCTATTTGACATCTGTGTTTCATTTGGGGTCCTGTCCAGTATCGTTTGAATTAAGGGGCAGAGCTGAACCAGGAGTACAGCCTTGTAATGACTTCCAAACTGTGGCAGTACACTGTGCAGGGCGATTAGGGATTTGTTGGATTAGCTAAAAATTTTGATGATTTTGGAAATTCCATTGAAATTTAGAGAAAAGTTATGGAAACCATTCTGAGATAGGCAGTACAGCCTTTGGGAAAAGTATACTGTTTAATATTGGCTATTTCAGAAAGAAGGTAGGTATGTGTTGAATCACAAACAAGATGGGTGGTAACATCTGTCAGTATAAGAACATACATAGGACTTCCTGGTATGCAGTGTCGTTTTGTTAATGGAGAGAAGAGACATTTTGTGGCAAATGCCTGCTAGCAGGAAAAACCGTTGCTTTTCCAGAAATTCAGGTCAGGAAATGGGAAAGAAGTCAAAGAGGTGAACTGCTGCAGCACTGTGAGCAAAGGTGCTCCTATAAACACCTAACCCTTTCTTGTATATGGATGAGGCTCTAGAGGGAGGTGCTGCAGAGGGCAGGGTGCCCACTTAATAATATCCAGGGTGGTCTCTGACTCTGAGTATGAAGAAAACGTGGCACAAGGTTTAGATTAGGAGTTTCACCCCCTTCTTGGGGCTCCCTTAAGCCTAGTGCTGTTGACTGTATTGACAATAGTGCTACATTCACAGACTTCTCTCCAGGTTTCTTGGAGACCTCTGGAACCTGCTAGACCTGCCAGAGAAGACCTTGTCTGTTTGGGCTGAGTTGGCGAGACCCCTCAAATGAATAAAGAGGCAAAGCTGGAAGAGGATTCCAATAAGACCTTTAGAGCCTGGATTTCTCTAAGGCCAGAGGAGAAGAATGGGGGAAGTTAGGGCTGTGTGATGAAGTAGGTGTGGTGTGAAGGGGAACGGAGTGCTAAGTAGTCATCATGCTTTGTCTTCTCCTTACCTTTTCCTTTGGGGGAGAACTTGGTAAAAACTGAAAGACTGCGAATGTTCCCCTTTTCACCTTCACTTAGGGAGAATTTTAATAAGGTGGAGAAAATTACATTCACTAGAATTCACTTAGACAAACGTCCTGTTTAGGAAAGTGTGTGGGGTTTAGAACAAGATTCCAACGATATGTGTGGAACTCTTTTGAGCTAGATAAGCAAAGAACTTTCTCACTTCTTGGAGGGGAGGAAAGGAGAGACTAGTACTAGTGGATCCACCCAAATGACGGAAAGTCACATGTTCTATAATGCAACTCTCTTCATGACTGTGTAACAAGGTAATAAATTCAAGAAATGCTTGAGCAGGAGTGGATTTTTGGTGGCAGCCAATGAGGAGACTCTGTGTGGAATTATGGGAGCACTTGGACCTGGAGAGCATGAAGCCAGGGAGAAGGATGAGGAAACTGGACATTACCTGTAATGTTCTGCACTCTCACAGTCTGTATAATTGGCAGCCAAGTTTAACCAGATTTGTGATGTATATATGTGTGTGTGTGTGTGTGTGTGTGTGTGTGTATGTGTGTATGTGTATGTGTGTGGTCACCTAGCTAAATAAAAGGAGTCATGTCTTCCTGGGAATCTTCCTGCCCCGGGACTGTATGTTCCCATGGAAGCACTTTACACACTGTTTTGTGATTATCCTTCTGACTGCTTTTTTTCCCCAGACACAGACACTTCCAATCCACTGAGTTATCACAGTTCCCTCATTCAAAGGTGTCCTTGTCTCACTGTTTTCGTAGGAAGTCCATGTAGATGAGGCAAAATTCTTTCAAATAATTTTCACCTTGTCCCCGTCAGATGGATCTAAGAAGACCAAAAGAAAAAGGGAGCGGGGGGGGGAACCCTCTTGTGAATCCTCTGTGACTGCCATACTCTTGCTTTCACATCTTTGTTTGTCTTAGCCTCTTGCCTAAATGCCTTTCTTCCACCCAAATCTTATCCATCCTTCAAGTCCTAGCTAAAGGCACACGTCCTCCTGAACTTTTCTCTGATCTTTCCAGTCCTTGCTGATCTCCTTTCTAGTGTTTATCTTGTCTTTAACTCCACTGCATCCTCTTTGAGGATGAGGCATGTTTTATGCTTCTAAAACTTCTGCAGTACTTAGCACAATGGTGAGTGCATAGCAAGCATTTCATTTAAACACATTTCTTACTAGCCGTGTGCAAATGTGGTCTACTGATTAAAGATGTAAGCCCCTAGAGGGCAGAACCTAGGGCTTCTGGGTGTTTTTTTTGTTTTTTTTTTTAAACAGGGCTTCACACATTTTAGGCTGTTTGGCTATATTGAACAATGAAGGCCATGAGAGTACTAGAAACCTCATTAAAAGTTTACATGGGATGCGTGCTTAGCTCTGATACTTTATGATGGATGGGAAACAGCAATGAGCTGTTCTGTAGGTGTACGCCCAGTGGCCAGACATGCCAGGAGAGCAATTATTACAGTTATTACCTACTGAGATTTTAACTGATTTTCCTTTGTGCAAATATTGCCATAAAGCTAAGGAACCCAACATCTTGACTTTGAATTCATCCTGAATTAAATAATGAATTATTATTGCTAGAAAAGACATAAGAGCAAAGTATAGGTAGAAAATCAGCAACCATTGGTCAGTAGTAAGACTGGAAAAATAGAATTAAGCCAGAGTCTCTTTACTCACTTAAAGAGCTCATACCTTTCTTAAAGCCTTGTGTTATTAATAATAATAATAAGAAACTTTGTCAGCTACTTGGATCCAGAGAGCATTGCAAGACCAACAGAAATGATTTCAGGGAGCCAAGTCTTCAGGGTTTGCATAATTACTAAACACTTACTTCTCAACTTTCATAAGACATATCCATCTTCAAAATTTATTTATGAGGTAAATAATTGAGCCTGAAAATTTGATGCTGACATTTCCTGCCTATTGTGGACCTCTATAGAGTTGTCTTAATCACATTTTCAGTAGTGTCCAAGAATGACATTCTTCTGACTCCGTTTAAGCAGCGACTGTGGAAATTTCTAGTGTAAGCGATTGCCTCAGTTTTGGTAGTCATTTCCTTGGGGGCATACAGTTGTGCCTCTTTCACTTGTGGAGTAGGTTCTGCAGAATGGAGGAGTCACATCCTTCCCTCAGTCTTCCTCCATGCTGTCAAGACTATGGAAGGTTTGACTTCATGAAAAGCCTTTATGTATCCTAGACAAAGGATATTCTTTTTCATCCTTGTAAAAGTGATCTTGCCCAGGGAGTCACATAGAGAAGGGTTGGGTGAGGCAGGAATGAACTGACTCATTGATATATCTCCCATGAACTCTGGATTGCTTTAGAGCGATGAAATGAGCAGTTGAACGATTATCTAAATTCCGAGGCAGAGAACTGGCTTAAGAACAACAAACACAGTTTGGGCCTGCATAAGGTAGAGGGCTTTCTAGGGGATCAGAAGAAACCTGTTTTGCACAGGTGTTACTCTAATTGTGATCCAGAGCTATGGAGAATTTCAGTGTGCTGCGGTTCCTGCATTGAGACCACAGCTGTTATAATTCAAGTCCCTCTGCACCCTGCGTGGTGGTTTTGCATTGTTGCATAGGTCCATAATAGGATGCACATAGAAAAATAAAACAAGATATCAAGGCTTGTGCTTGGTTCCAGTGAATGGGGGTAGCTTTGCTCCCACAGTTAGGTTTTGATCTGTCTAAAAGGCCTTTGGAACTGAAAACTTCTTCCAGTATATAGAATCACTTGTTTTAGCGCTTACAAATGAGGATTGCACATGCTTTTATTTTAAGTTGCAGTGGAAGGCAAAATTAAAGGAAAAAAAACCAAACCTCTGGTGTTCCAGAGACTGACAACCAGGTCAATAGGATATAAGTTTCTGTTAATAGGGTTTTTTGGTGTCATTGCTCGTAAAAGTTGATTTGATCCTGAATGTTAGTGTTCTGGATATAAAAAATATTACATATATATGTATATATATATATTTTTATGACTCTTGCGGTAAGAATGGAAAGTGTCCATTCCTTTTCATTAATGAAGTCACTTGATTGTGTGTGGGTCATTTAGTGGTCTGCTTTTAAATTGGTGGGTGTGAGTTTCCTTGAGGGTTGTCATCCTATATATTGTTGGCACAATATTGTGAAGCATGGGGCCCAGCAGAGTAGACCAGTTTTGAGATGGTATGTTTGGTTTGCTGCACTTTCTGGGATGAGGCAATAAGGTACTTCATCTCTGTGAAATTAACCTTTTAAAAAATGTTAACAACAAATAACTTTTCCTTGGTTATTCAGAACTCCTTATTGAGCTATCAGTACGATTGCTTTTAAATTTTGAAAATCTTGTTACACTATCCTGGGTGACATTGTCTCCAGTCTTAAACTGTCTTGGATGTTCTTACCTCCCCAACTTTCTACACAGCTTTTCTTTTCTCTCTCAACTCTGTATAAATTGCTTCACAGTCACCTTCCCATACAGCTACATTTCAGGGCTTTTTTGCTCCCATTCCCATAGCCCCTTATATATTTTATTGGTAAAGGGATTATAAATTTTTCAAAGGTTAGGAACTGCTATATGTTTACCTCTGTATCTCTATTAATCTGAATGTATGTATTAACTCAAAGATTATTACCCACCTCTTACTTCTTTCACATACCTTTGCTTCTTAATATGCCCTCTTTTTATCATCCCACTGATATAGTACTTTGTTAATAACTTTAATGCAGTGGTCCTCAACCTTAACTACATATTGGGATTATTTGGATAGCCTAAAAAAATACTGATAGCTGGGTCCTATCCGCAGGAATTCTGATTGAATTGGTCTGCGTGTGGCCTGGGCTTTGAGGTTTTATTAAAAGCTCCCTAGGTGATCCTAATATCCGGCCAAGGTTGAGGGCCACTGCTCTTGTGCCCTGTCAGTTCCAATCGTGAATTTGACTTTACTTGGGTTTGAACTCTATGCAAATGTCTAGCGCTTTAATCTTTGCAATGATGTTTAAAATGATGATGATGATAATAGTAAAAATGATAACTAACAATAACTGTTATTGATCACTTCTTGCCAGGCACTAAATACTTTATAGTTTATTTTACTTTTACAAAAATAATGAGATAAGAAATAGTATTATTCCCATTTTACAGATTAGGAAATTTAGGCATAGGGAAGTTAAATAAATTCTAAGTCACATAATTAGTAAATGACAGAGCTGAGATTTGTACCCAGGCAGGTTAACCTCCAGAGTCAGCACTTGCAATCACATTATGCTGTTGTCTGTCACACCTTCTTCTTGGGATAATGACTCCTGATTAATGGGGATTTCCAATTTCTAGAAAAAAATTGCTAGCCAGTCACATAGTATTTTCCCTGTTACTTTCATCTACTTACTCTGCCCTGCGAGGTATGATGAGGAAGAAATTTCTTCTAAAGAGGGACCAGGCAGATCAAAATATAGGAGAAAAACGTGCTGCAGAGCCACAGAAACATCTAATCCAGTGTTTTCAACTGTGGTACTGTTGACCAGTAGAATACCCCCATCAGTTGTGACAATCAAAAATGTTTCAGACATTGCCAAATGTCCCCTCCTTGAGAATCACCACTCTAATTAAACAGCTTTCAAGCCACTAATAGTAATTAAACTTGGAGTAATAAGATGTTTTGATTGATGGTGACAACTTATTTCAAAACAAACATATCATAATTTATTTATTCAAATGAAAGTGTTTCTACCCAAGTAATCTACTGGGAAGATGACACTCTTATTCCAACAATGCTGCTGTTGTTCAAAACATTTAAAAAATTGTCTTCAGATCTTGTAGTACAACTTAAAAATACTACCCAGCATAATAAATCATCCTTTGCATGGTGAATTTAATATTTAGAAATCCTAAAAGATATTTAAAGCCAAGTCTGGTGAGTAGGGTGTGTTGATGAAGATGAACTGTAGAGTTTTTTGTAACTCTAACAACGTGGTCTTTCTTGTATGGCCCATAAACTGTCTTTGACAGCCATTAAATAAGAAGAATTCAAACTAATGTTCTGATTAGTGATGCTCTTTGTAGAAGTCCTTCCAGAACTTCTCCTCTGAAGGACAGTACTATATAACAACACTGTATAATGCTCATTTTTGTTTGAAAATAAATTTCATTTCCTAAGCATCATATATCATGCATGTACTAAGAATTTTCATGAGTGAGCAAGTCGTAGTACTAGAGAATAGTGAGAACGCTTCCTAAAGGAAGTTAGTCTTGAAAGAAGGAAAAGCCAAGGACTGGCTGAGAAAAGTTGGGGAAACAATTCAGGTAGGGGCAGTAATTGTGCAAAGCTTGGAGGTGGGAGGGAGCTAGTCATGAATTAAGGATGGTGAGCAGGTGCACTTAACTAGATTGGAGAGTCTGAGTCGAGGACTGTGGTCTTAATCCTGGCCACATTATCAACATCACCTGAGAAGTTTATAAAAAGCGAAAGCTGCCTGAATCCCACACTGGACCTTTAAATAAGACACCACTGCTGTGGTGTCCTGAATCTCTGTGTTTTGTTTTGAAAATCTTCACAAGATATCTTAATGCATATACATGTTTGAGAATCAGTTTAATAAGACATATACTTGGTTGAGTAAAGGGAGTCTGCAATCCATGTTTTCCATGCTCACAAAGTGATAGTGGGTGGGCCAGGTCAGGCTTCTTAACAGGGCAGTAAGAACCTCATGCAGTTTTGTAGATACCAAGGTGATGATACCAATTTAATATAAGAGAAGCCAAAAGAGGTTAAATAACTTGTCCAAGTTCATCTAGCCAGTAAGTGCAAAGCTGAGGCGTAATTCCCAAGTCTTTTGATTTCAACTCCCACATGGACAGATCAGAGAAAGAATTAGGGACTTTGTTGGAGAATAGGAGTGGGAGAGAGGTTAAAATAATAATGGAAGGTGTCTATACCTTTAGAGGGCCTTAGAGAGCAGGAGGGAAGAAAATGAAAATTGAATATCCACCATTTGCCAGGCTGTATCTCATTTAATCTTTCCAGTACCCCAGCAGGGTAGCAGCAGTGCATGCAAGGGTGCTGAGGCTCAGAGTGGTCAATAACTTGTCTGATGCCACACAGATAGGAAGTGATATTCAGACCACACTTTGGAGCTGGCTCTGGAGCTCATCATGCTCTTTTTATTACCTCATTTGGCCCCTTATCTGAGAGTAGTGGTTCTTTACTGAGGACAGTTTTGCCCCCCAGGGACATATGGCAATGTCTAGAGACATTTTGGGTTGTTATAATTATGTGGTAGGTGGGAGCTTCTACTGCTTTCTAGTAAGTAGAGGCCAGATATGCTTCTCAATAATGCGTAGAACAGCCACAAAAAATTATCCAGCTCAAAGTGGCAATAGTGTTGAGATTGAGAAACCTTGATGTAGGAGGATGGTTGTAGCTCAGGAAGTTGGCAATGAAAGACAAGTTTATGGGTAAGATGATGAAGTGACTTCAAACATTCAAGTATTAGTTAGGTGTTCAGTTAAATCTAGCTGTCTCATCTCCTTCCACCTGAGAGTTACTTGAGGCTGAGGCATTGCTCATTGTATTCTAGTAACTGACCTCATTGCCTTAACTGACTGCTTCTTTACATGAGCCCTCCTTCAAGACCCCACATGGGTTTACCACAAGAACAGTTAGTTTCTACCCACCTATTAAGGTGAAGGAGTTTTTCTCCCCCAATTTTTTTCTTTTTTCTCCTGTTTATTATTATTATTATTACTATTATTATTAATTTTTTCCTTCTTTATGGCCCATTGAGTTCTTGGCAGATTTGTTATACATTTGCTCCAAGGTTCTCTTTTTAGCCTTTTGTTTGAGGGAGGTGGATCCTTGTTTACCAGGACTCAAGTGGAAACGTCCAAGCCCAGAGGCCACAATAAGGCAGCCATTTTTAGTCACTTTCCACCTGGGCTGAATCTGAGCCAGAAGATAAGAGGCAAAACGTTTCCCATTATCAGACCCCTAAGCCATGTACTCCCCTGATTTCTCCCACCGATATTCTTGTTCCAACGCCAGTAAGCCCACATACTCTATTTGTGGTGGCTTGAAGCCAAAATCCAGGTGTGATATACCAAAGCATTCTTGCAGAGGAGTTTTCAGCTGGTATTTTGTTTACCTGCATTTTTGGCCAGTCTCAATCCTTCGGGAGCCAAAAGCTTACAGAACTGAAACATCTCGAGCTTTTACCATACCTGTGTATAAAATATGTGTGAATACAGACTTTACACAGTGTGTCTGTGGCCTTCGGTGACCCCTTCTTTGCCTATTTCTTTCTTTAGGAAATTCCAAGAGGTTGTGGAAACACCTCCTATTTAGCTACTGCTGATTGGAAATCTGGTACCCTCACAAAGTGCTCTGGGGTCCTTGGCAGAAAAAAAAGCCCTCTAAAATCAAGGTATGTTGTTCTTGGGATTATTTCCTATTTTTTAGTAGAAGACTCTTCTCGAATGTTCATCTTAAGGCAGCGCTGGAGGAAAATCATAATAAATAAACTAGCCATAAATGAGTTCTTCCACTCTGTCCATTCTAGGAAAAGACTTAAATGTAATATAGATTTGGATTTTTGGTGTGTTTGGCTTTGGGATTGCCCTTCTCTTTGACTTCTTTGGGGCCATTGTGTTGTTCTGCTTACTTTAGGGCTTAGATGTGTGTGTTCTGGCTGGCTCTGTGACTTCCCCCTGTGCTCACCTCTGCTACTGCTCTAGCCTTTATCTCTGATGTCTGCCTTGGCCTCTGGTATGCAGGGCAGTGGGGCAGGTGGAGTGTCATGAGTTAGTAGACACTGAATTATGGCAGAGCGCCTGCAGGCAAGTTCTGCTCTTATTACTTTTATTGTTGACACATAGACTCTCTCAGTCTTATTTCTTTTATCTGTAAAATGGGGATAATACTCTCTGGCCTCTTCATCCCACACCTGAATCAGGACTTTGCCTTGTTCACCATATCTAGGTTAAGGCTTGGTGCCTAGTAACCACACAATAAATATATGTTGAATAAATGAATAAACATCATATAAAATTCTCCAATTCTGGATGAATTTAAGATATTGCTTTCTGGGAGAGGAGGTTGTACTTTAATCTGTTTTTGTTAAACATAAGATAAAATAAAAATGTTTGACAATATTTCTGGCTTGACTTGTTTCTGGCCCTGGGCCATAGAACTATCAGACTAGCACAAGGAATCAGATTATCATAGATTTTCCCATATCAGTACTTACGGGCCTTTCAGAGTACACAGTGTTTTTTTCCTAGGTATGGTTTTAGTGGAAAGTGATTATTACTATTTGTTATGTACTTTTAAAGGGAAAATCATTGTACAGACTCTTCATCTAGATTATTTGAATCTCAGTTTTTAAGATTTATGTGAAGAAGATATAGGATGTATGTAGATTTAGTGGATTTCTTAGTCCACTGCACTGTATATTGCCCAGAGACTTCAAAGCAGGGAGACCCCTGGTCTTGGCTTTCAGCTTGGGGAGGGTGAAGGCATCTACAGTCTTGATTCATAGGCATGATATACCCACACATGCATAGACACATGTATACACACATTATCAGGACAGTAGCAGCTCATTTGATGGCTAGTTGGAAAAGTGAAACTTGAGTGTGTGCTTTTGCCTTTTGTTAAGATTCCTTGTTGCTCTCATGTTGAATCTTACATAACTAGAGCTTACATATGTCTTTGTTTAAATTACTCAGTGGTAATTTTCCTTCTTTGAACACTCCTATTATTAAAATTGGAAATGTTAGGACATTTTTGCCATTGGTAATCTGTCTGATCCTTTAGCTAAAAACGTCAAGACCACTTGAAACTTGGACTTTTTAGATTTGAGTTTTTTAGAGATTTTAGACTTTAAACTTTAGATTTTTGAAAGACAATGAGGTGTATTTACTAGGTTATGTAACAGTGTCATCTGGGTCTGGACCAGCAGCCATAGTCAGTCAAGTTTTTGCAGTGAAATGCATGATATGTATACCAAGAGGGACAAATCAAGAATGTAAATAGCCTCGTGGAAATTCAGGTCAGATTTTTGCCACCATATGAGTTTTCAGATCAAGCTAGGTTTGTCACCAAAAGAGTTTAGGAAAAAAAAAAACCTTTTGCTTTTTAGAAACTTCTGGTTATCTGAGTTATAGAAAAAGGGTTGTCTAATAATTGTAGACACAATTATTAATTAGCTTTATTTTTTTGGATTTCATTAAGAAGAGAGAAACCTCATTTTATCCAGAGCCTTGTGGAGGGAGGCAGGTGGCTTGCCTTGGGGTCCATTGTCCTCTACAGAAAGCCTACAGTGTTTCTGCTCAGAGTCATTTGAAAATCAGCTCAATGTATTTCTTTGTGCAGGCTGTTAAAATGGCTTGGATTCCACTAGAGGGCAGTTGGGCCTTATCTCAGTGGACTTTATGGTTATCAGATCTGGTACCGTCGAACTGGGTAATTTTCGCCATTGACCAACACTCATTTCTGTTTCTATTCAGCATCTGTCTGTCCCACTTCCATCACCTACACTTCTATATGTCACACTTATTCCCACACTTATATCCAGCCTAGGCCGTTCTTCTGAACTCTTACTCAGCATTTTCTTGTTGGCTGTTTTAAAGACCATTGAATCTAGACATGTTGAAGGTTGACCTCAAGAACTCCACTGCCTATTATCCACCCCCAATTCTCTTCTTCCTGTGCTCCTTGGCTCAGGGAAAGTCACCCCTGTCTATTTGCTTATGCAACCCTTGGAACCTAGGCTTCATCCTTGATACTCCCTTTTCCTACATAATTCCTCATCAGAGCCCCTCTATTTTACTTGCCAAATGTCTCTCAAGGTCTTTCTACTTTTGTATGTCTCCACTCCTAGCTACCACCTTCTTTTATTTGGCTACTAGCCACCTAACTGGTCTTCTAGCTCTAGGCTTGTCTTTCTCTCTTCTTCCAAATTCTTCTTTTATCCTCTGCTTTTCCTTCTGCCAACTCTAGACCTTTCAGTCAATCTCAGCTTCTGTCCTCACACTTGTATATTTCTATCCATTATGAAATGCTGTTTTTCAAAAATGTGAAAGCCCAGTACACTGAGGATGAAGGTAGTAAGACTCAATTTCCCAAGAGAGTAAAGGGAGGTCATATATACAAGTAGTCCTCACTTTGCATGGTTCCTTATATGTATGAATTTCAGTTAGCACAAGTTAGTTAAATAACACCAGTCCAACACCAGTTTCCCAACAACACAGTACAAATTTTAGATCTCTATTTAGTCACTTCCTTTAGAGAAGTCTTCCCCTTGGAGATTTAAGAACATTTTAAAGGCACTCGTAGCTCTCTGTATTTTTTTTCCATGGCACTTATCATAGTTTGTAATTATCTATTTCCTCCTACCTTTCCTCCTTCTTTCCCTCCCTCCCTTCCTTTCTTTCTTCCTTCCTTCCTTCTGTAAATTAGCTTATTTTTGTCTGCCTTGTTCTTACATTAAAGGGCTGTGAGGTTATACTATCTTCAGCTTGTAACAGTGACTGGGAATTCTCAGTTAATAAAGGCGGAATGAATGAATGAATGGATAAGTGAACAAAAACAGGCCCCATTTGTTTTTTCTTATCTACCAGAATCTCGAAAGGTTTTGGTTGAAATAGATTTTACACCTCAGCCCTAGCAATGAAGAGGGAGATATTTGCATTTTAATAAGAAACTAAGAAAGACAGAAAGAAAGGAATTTTAGCGTGGACTTTAGTTTATAGCATACCCTCGTAAAATATTCATTGAATGGATGACAAATCTCTGGAATTGATATGAAGGACATATTTAGGGAAACTGAGTCTTTCCAGTACCTTAAGAAGAATTATTTGAACAATTCAGGATTATGTATAAGAGAAAGTTAAAAAAAAATCACTCATAATGCATCTTGCTCCCTCTTTTCTATTTTCTTTTATTACTCAAGTAATACATTGATACAGTCTTGTTTTAGATTCCAAACCTTACAGATGTTTGAAAAAATGAAGAATAAAAGATGAAAAACTCTTTCTACCATCATTTCCATTCCCCTCCCAGAGGAAACCATTATCAAATCAGATGTACATTTTCTCTACTACCCCCTCTACGCATTTCATAGCTGTATATGTACATGTACTCACATTAAAAAAAAAAAAGGAAGAGAGAGAAAAACCACTGAGAAGGCATGAGGGCCACATGGTGGGGGCCACCATGTGAGGCAAAGCAGTCAGTAAAAACACCCTAGTAGGACTGTTAAGGAGAAGAAGAATAACATAGTTAGCCCCAAATTGATGTGCTATAGTGCCCCCTTTCTCTGTGCCCAACCCAAAGCACTCTTCAATAAAGTCTACTTCACACATATATGTGGACATACAAACAGAGCAAAACAAAACAAAAAACACCAAAAACCCAAAAGCAAAAAGAAAAAAGACCAAAATGAGATGTTGTAGGGGAGGAAAAATAATTTCCCCTCTACTCTTCTAGGTTTTTGGCTGAGACCCTCCTGTAATAAAATGATAGGCTAATAAGAGAAAAACAAATAGAAGTTTAATAATGTGTGTACCTCCTGTGTACATGGGAGACATCCAGGAAGACTGAGTAACTCACTGAAATGGCCCAAGCCACCACCTTAAATACTATCTCCACCTAAAGACAAAAGAAGGAAAGATGTGGGGTGGAGGCAGTGGGGGAGGCCAGTTAGGGGAGGTTACCAGGAAAATCACAGTAAAAACAAGAGTATGGTTGTCTAGAGATTTAGATTCAACCTCCTCTTCCTGGTACAGAGAGGGCAACACCCTTAACAAATGGAGATATCTTTTATAAATGTAAATGTCATTGGTAGTTTGATATACCCTGAGAAAACCATAATTCAAAAGGACACATGTACCCCAATGTTCATTGCAACACTATTTACAATAGCCAGGACATGGAAACAACCTAAATGCCCATCGACAGATGAATGGATAAAGAAGATGTGTAAAATATATACAATGGAATATTACTCCGCAATAAAAAGGAACGAAATTGGGTCATTTGTAGAGATGTGGATGGACCTAGAGTCTGTCATACAGAATGAAGTAAGCCAGAAAGAGAAAAACAAATATTGTATATTAACACATATATGTGGAGTCTAGAAAAATGATACAGATGAACCTATTTGTAGGTCAGGAATAGAGACACAGACATAGAGACCAGACATGTGGACATGGGGGTGGGGAAGGGGAGGGTGGGATGAATTGGGAGATTAGGTTTGACATAAATACACTACCACGTGTAAAATATATAGCTAGTGGGAACCTGATGTATTGCACAGGGAGCTTAGCTCGGTGCTCTGTGATGACCTAGATGGGTGGGATAGGGGGTGGTGGGAGGGAGGTCCAAGAGAGAAGGGATATAGGGTATACATATAGCTGATTCACTTCATTGTACAGCAGAAACTAGCACAACATTGTAAAGCAATTTTACCCCAGTAAAAAAAAAAAATGTAAATGTCTCTTACCAAAGGGTAACTTCTACTTGGTTTTCAGAGCTTCTCCCATGTCTGCTGTTTTTTTTAAAAATAACCAGTTCAAAAAAATCCTTATGCCATAGAGGCATATTTTGGGGTGGCATATTCTGCTCCTCCAGTGTTTTTCTTTTTGTTCTGTAACTACGCTCTTCTTAATGAGACTCAGAAGTCTTTCAACATGAAAGACATAAGTTTACCTTATTCTTCTTGATGTTGTCACAGTGCTTCATAATATGGATGTATTAATACTATCATTAATTTACCATTCCTCTATTAACAGAAATATAGCTTCTCCATTTTTTTCAATTACAAACTATGCTTTGTTGAACCTCCTACTTTTGTGTACATATTGAGTCTTCTGTGTGGGTTTCTCAAAGTGGAATTGCTGCATCAAAGAGCACATTCTACATTTTGATAGATATTGTCAAATTGAATCAAGCACACTATTTGAGTGTGCTTGTCTCCACTTGTCAAGACATAATTTTTAAATAATTATTTAAAATAAATAATGTCGTAAAGAAGAGTGACATCCAATGAGCAGGGTTTGGAGGGTGGTGTGATGAAAATGTTCTAAATATTCTAAAGTTGATAGTGGTGATGGTTGAACATCTCTAAATATACTAAAAGCTACTGAATTGGACACTTTAAGTAGATGTATGGTAATGTGGATTATATCTCAATAAAGTTGTTTTTTAAAAAGCTCTAAAAAAATAAATAAAAAATAAAATAAATAATGTCATCTGATGGATGAAAAATGTTTCATTGTTGTTTTGGTGTGCATTTCCCTGATATATAATGTGGATGAGAATCTTTCAGTTTGTTTAGTGGATATATACATATATGTATGTATCAATTATATCTTTTGCCCATTTTTATAAACTTTTGATTTTTCATTTAGAAGAGCTTTCATAGTCATTTGTTTAATCTTGTCAACAAGCATTTATCAACTACAGGCACTGTATAGGCATAATGCTATGTGTTGGGATTTCAGAGAATACCACACAATATACAATATACAATATACAATACCTGCTCTCTTAAGCGTGGGTGGGTTGGAGGAAATACAGACTTTCAAAGAAAATAAATGCAATAAGCTGTTAAAACTGTCATGTTAAACAGACTGCCTACTTACAAATAACTTGGTTGTGGGCAGTTGCTTATAAGTCATCTCAGAGGGAGAAAAATTGAAACTGGCATAACAGTTCATCTCTCTAGTAGCAAATTCACAATGTATTGAAAGTTGCTTACTATTTTTTAGCTTGCTGTTCTACCCTTAAATGAGACTTTTTACATATTTAACTCAGCAGTTATTGCTTATGCTATATTAGTTCTGAAGGCCAGAGAACTAAGAATAAAGGCTCTTTGAAGTAATTTAATGTTTCAATATAGTTTTTTTTCTGTATCTTTAATTGCAATGATGTTCTCACTCAACTAGATCAGAGTCCTTTGATAGCTTCCATGACCTTCCACTGTACACATTTAAGCGGAAATACAAACAGATAGAGTCACACAGACACAGCTGAGCCAAGTGGCATTATGAGAAAGTACTAGACAGGATGCTGGTGACTGGAATGCTGTTGAAGAGGACAGGCCAGCTGGGGAGGCCCACATTCATGAGATCTCTATTTGCCAGTTAAAGCAAAGCAGATTTAATACATCAGTGCTGCAGTTTATTAAGAACCATAGACACCTGAGTAAGTTAGTAAGATAGTAAGTGCCTTACTGATGTCCAGGGAGAGGGTTAATGTTTGTATATCTTTATGGAAAATTGTAAAACTCATCACTTTCGTACAAAAGTTACCAACAATTAGTTCTCTTCTTCAAGTGAAAAGCTGGACCAGTGGTTCAAATTTACTGAGAGTGAGCTTGAAACTGAGAAGGACCCTGTGGGGCTCTTGGGCATGCCTTTTTTGTCCCCCCATTTCTTGTAGGCAAGACTCCAGCCTCCATGACCTTCCCTGAGTTCCAAAGGGCAGATTTGAACAGTTGCTAATCAAGGGAGGAGCAGCCAAGAAACCACCTGAGGCAAGATTAAAGGGACCAGAGAAGCTCATCGAGATTAGGAGACGGAGACCACCTGAGACGAGATTAAGGCATCACAGGCCCTGCACACACCCTAATCTTGCCAGCAACCCCACCCTTGAACTATTGCCATAAAGCTCTTCATCAAATCCTCCCAGGTTGGGACACATAGTTTTCGAGGGCAGGAGCCCTCTGGGGCCCCCTTTGCCTGGCAAAGCAATAAAGCTATTCTTTTCTACTTCACCCAAAACTCTGTCCCCGAGATTTGATTCGGCACTGGTGCAGAGGCCGAGCTTTTGGCATCAAGCTCCCTGTGGATTTAGGAAGGCAGAATAGTAGGTAGTCTTATTTCTTTTTAAGTACAATCCCAGTTAGATTGACCAGAAAGAAGATAGGAGGGTGGGCAGAATTATTGATCAGGTCAGTACAGAGAAAGTGCATGATGCCTCCTTCTGGGCTCCGTATCTGTGTGTGTTTGGGGGAGGGTGTCAGAAATATGATAAACCATGAAATATGATAGTACATGCAATAGCTTGTAAATTGTGTTACATTAGTCACAGTTATATTATTTTCTGTAAAAATATAAATCCCAACCACGGGCTTTGATGTTCAGTTATAGAATGAGTTTATAAGCAGCAATCTGATTGGAACAGAACTTGCCTCGAAGCTGTGTTTGTATAGCAAATATCTTATTTTTGTTAAGATTGTATGTGGGTTGGTAGGAAAGGCAGCAATGTAGATTATGGGTCACTACAACACCACACATACCCTCACCCCTGAAGAGATCCCATGGAAGCACCACTGAACCTCACAAATATTTTGTCAGGATAGACACTGAAAACAGAGATAAACTCTGACCGCCATCTTGGGGTCTACCATTACCAAGTCACATTGAGTGTGGGGTGGTGATAGAGGGGGAGGGACTGAGAGGGAGACAAAAGCCACAGGCAAATGTTTTTTTCTCACCTGAGGATACTGGTAGAGACTATAGGAGAGATAAAACCCCTCAGATACGAAATTTACCACCTGGCATGAGAGCTATATTAGCTGAACCTGTAGAGGAGGTCTTCCCTTAATTTGATTTAGGTTTCTATCGTGTGGAGGATCTGGAGTAGCTTTCAGGGAGCATTTGTCATTCTTATCTCCTTGTTTCCAGATCCCCTAGCTGGGGAAGGCATTTTTTTCACATTCTTCTGAGTTCAAAGAGCTTACTGAACAACAGACACTCAATATTGATTCTTCAATATTATTCCATTATTTATCACACTAGAGCCCATTTGTTTTCACAACACTTAACTAGATTTCCCGGAAATGGAAAAGCCATTTGCTTTTTTATGGATTTACTATCAGTCTGAAACCCAAGAACCTTTCCAATATTTTAATACAAACCAGTCTTACTGACTTAAGTTAAAGGAATGTGCTCAAAGTAGGAATAACACTGATAAAAGAGACTGTCGATATGTCCTGGATAGCACCCAGTCTGACAGGATGACATTTTGGTGGAAGTGACTAAGACATGTTATTAAAGGGAGGTTTTTCTTTCGTGAAATATTTAAAGCATAATTTGCTTTTCACTTGGCAGAATAACAACAACAACAACAACAACAACAAAAGGAACCATGTGGCCATTTTTCACTTTGCAAAGCATTCTTTGCAGATGCTAGTTGTTCTTGGATGGCTTCAGTGCACAGACACCATATTCATCTTTTGAATGTTCTCCACCAAGTCCAAGTGGCTGATTGATCCCAGAAATGGGTGAGGCACATCATGCCTTACAAAGGGTTTGGTATTTTATTTGTCTGTAATGTGGCATGCTCAGGAACATATCTGCCTGAAGACTTTCTTTTCGCTGAATCTAGAACCTTGCAGGACTGCAGCATTCTATGTTTCTAATGTAAATTTGGCAGCAGTACCTAGTGCAATGCCTGGCACATAGTAGGTGCTGAATGAATGCCCTGAGACAGAGGGTCTAGCTGTTACTCACAACCTAGAAGTGTACTGAAATTCTTGTATTGATTTCTACAACAGCCTTAAACCATGGCCCCATTTTCGGCTCTATTACCATTTTGGGCAGGACAATTCTTTGTTGTAGGGGGCTGTCCTGTGCATTGTAGGAGGTTTAGCAGCATCCCTGGCCTCTACCCATTAGATGCTAGTTGCATTCCCCAGATGGGAAAACCAAAAATGTCTTCAGACATTGACAAAGTTTCCCTGGGGTGCAAAAGTTGGAGCTGCTGCCCTAAACTAAGCATACTTGTGTGGAACAGATCTGGTTTTAGGCAAGAGTTGAGTCAGCAGTACTAAATAATGAAATACGATATGAGCGCCCTGGAAATGCCCTTTTGACCAATAATACCTCCCCTGACTGCAGCATCTTCTAGGAAGGCTGACCATAAACATGTTAGCTGGGATAGTTACAGAAAGTTGAGAGCAAATGACTGGGCAGTCAGCCAGGGAAATGGTTCTTTTTTGATTTAAAGAAAAGGACAGTCACTTAGGAGTCATGCAGTCACTTGTAAAAAGCAGGTGTCCAAGAGGTAATGTGATGTATTGGGAGAAAAATGGAAAGGAAATCAGGAGACTTGCACTCTAATCCTGAGTTGGCTCCTGACCAGCTGTGTCTCACAGGGGAACTCTCTTTACTTGGCTGATAACAAGGGGGCTAAACTAAGTGACCCATGAGGTTCTTCCTACGCCTCAGGTGTGAAGAAATTATGGATTTGTTTATCCATTGAATAGCCTGTTATTACCTATTTTTGCAGAAGAGGAGTGGGGCTTTGAACGAATGCAATGTAGGAATCAGGGAGGTGTTAAATAGGAGTATAGGAAGATCAGTAACGGGGGGTGGGGGATGACAGAATCTAATATGAGGGTAATGGAGTTTGTGCTAAGTGGAAGTCAGAATGTACAAGGAAGACACAGAAGCCATGCAGTTTTGCTTGTGTGTGTGTGTGTGTGTGTGTGTGTGTCTGTGTGTGTAGGTTGATAGTCGGGGTGCTGAGTTGGCCACAGCTAGCAAGCTAGTCAGTTTCCACATGGCTCCTTAGGGAGGAGAGTTTACTCAGAAGAACAGTCTCTCTTGCCAAATATGAAAACCACCATCATAGGTTACTGACAGCAATGGGCACTCTTGGATGTGTATGAAAGCTCTCACTGGAGCATTCAGCTGATTCGACTGCATTACCTATTTTGCAGATGTACATGTCAAAACAGTCCATAAATATTATGTCTTGTGGAAACCAATGTCATGATTCATTGACTAGAAAAAGTAAAATGGCCTAAAAGATTCTGATATGCAATAATACAGAAACCAGGGTAGGACAAATCTGGCTGGAATTTGAATGTTTGAAGAGTTTTTCAGACATTTTGGGTTTGATAAAAGAGCAAACTCATTTTATGAAGCAGTCTTACCCTTATTTCTAAACACGATGTGTATTTGAAAGGAAATTCAATCCATATGCTTTTGATTAATCATCAAAATATTATTTCTTAAGAGTTGTTTGATGTCTAAGAAGTATTTAAGCCCTTTGAATAATTTAAAAGAAATATATATACATATATATTTTCTCTTTAAAACAGGAAATCACTTTTTAAAGAGTTTAAATGAGTTTGGACCCAAATGAGATTCAGACTGGAAATCCTGACCCTGTGTGATTAGGGAAAGTTTGAAACTTGCCAAGATAGACTCTGCCATTCCTCCCTAAATGTCAGTACCTTCTAATATTATATTGTCAGCAGACTAAAATATCTTGTTATAGTTTTGTCCAACAGAGTAAAATATTTTGTTATAGTTTTCTCCCAAGTCATAGGGTTCATAACCTCAGTAAACTTTGACTCTCTTCTCTCTCCTTTGCATTGGGCTTTGTATCAGGTAAGTCACTAAATTCTCTACCTCTTTTAATCTGCCTCTTTCTCTTGGATTTCTGTTGCCTTCAGCCCTTTCAGGCTTCTATCACCTCAGGTCTAGATCACAGCATTTATCATCTAGCTGGGTGCCTCCCTCTGTCTAGTCTCTCCTGGCACCAATCAGATGTATATGTTGCTGCCTTTTAATCCTCACCAAAATCTCCTCATTAAATCTTGCCTAAAATTCTCACTTTCCTATTAGAGAACTGTCAGTGTTTCCTAAAGCCCATGAATACTTTAATATGCGTTCAGCGCTTCTCTGCATTCACTGGCCCCAGCGTACTTTTTTTAAAAAAAATTTTTGGCTGAGTTGGGTTTTCATTGCTGCACACAGGCTTTCTCTAGTCGCGGCGAGTGGGGGCTACTCTTCGTTGCAGTGTGCGGGCTTATTGTGGTGGCCTCTCTTGTTGCAGAGCACTGGCTCTAGGCGTGCGGGCTCAGTAGTTGCGGCTCACAGGATCAGTTGCTCCACGGCATGTGGGATCTTCCCGGACCAGGGATCAAACCTGTGTCCCCTGCACTGACAGGCAGATTCTTAACCACTGCGCCACCAGGGAAGTACCCCAGCGTACTTTTCAAACCCCTCAGCCAGTACTGACCAGTAGAGAATCTCTTCTCAGGGTGGCTTGGTTACTTTGTGAAACACAAGATTTGTAGGTAGGTCTGAGATGTCGTTTCTCCTTTTCCTCTTACTCATTCAATGAGAACCAATCCTAGTCTCAACTCCTTTCTGATGACTCCTGCCTGTACTGTTACTCCCTCCTTAGAGTTCATCACTCTCTCTTGCACCACTTGTCTTTCTGAGTTGGTGTCTGATCTGATGCTACTGCGTAGAATTCCTTCACTTCATAGGGGTCTATGCCTTGCCTCCTTATCTAGATGAGAGACTTGGTTCTATTGTGGTGATTCTCCAAGTATAGTTCCTGGACCATAGTAACAGTATCATCTGAGAATTTGTTAGAACTGTAATTTCTTTGGCCCTACCAAGGGCTGCTGAATCAGAAATTCTAGGTGTGGGTCCCAGCTGTATTTTAACAAGCCTTCCGGGTGATTGGATTGCATGCTCAAATTTGAGAACCACTGTTTTAAAGGAAAAGACAAATCTTGTACTTCTTTGTATCCTGCACAATGCCAGGACAGAGCTGAAATACAGAAGTTATTAAAATTCTAGATAACTTGAATTTTGAGACAAATTCTCAATGACATGCGAAGAAGAGAATGAAAACACAAGATTTTTTTAAATGAAATTTTAAGAAATAAAAAGCTACTATTTCTTACTGATTGTCATGGAGGATTAAATAGTTTGCAAATTTATTAATAATCCTTTTAATGAGAATTTATTCATTTTTCCTTTTTAAAGGATTTTAGTGTTGTTTAGCATTGAGTAATCAGATGATAGAATTCAGTACACTATGTTCCCAGTGTTTTTGAAACTCTAAATCTGTAGTTTATAGATGATTTTTTTCTTTGGAGGTTGGGTGCTTGATGGCCATATGTGAGCCTAGAGAATAATTTCCTTTTCTTCTATTTTTCCTTAAAATCCTTTATTATAGCTTAGAACTCTCATGCAGAGGTGAATGTTGCTACATAATAAAAAAGTAGTGATATACAGAAAAATCAACCCTTTGTGTATATCTATATGTCACCAGGGAAAAAATAAATTTAACTTATTGTTTCTCAGGAAGTGTAAATGTTGCATTCTCCTCTGTCCTCCTCCAATCAATTTATGCACAGCACCACAGTTTATAGGCTTCATTGCCATGGTGAGCCTTATTAACCCAGTCATATTTTTTCTGTACTCCCCAAGAAAGTTGTACAATCAGGGATGAACCCTATAAAGTGCCTGGGTCTGGCAGGCCTGCCTATTGGGCAAGCCCACAATTGCACCAAGCCAGTTTGACAACACTGGTACACATGAGCCCAGGCAGATGACAGAGGAGCCAAGGGCTACCTCAATTTCCATTGGTAACAACCAGTGAGCCTGGCTTTTGATTAGAGGCAGCAACCGGTTAGTCAGCCTAGCACTGAAGAAAACATTTGTGATTTGGAGTCAGACAGACCTGGGTTTGAAGTCCACCTCTCTATCTCTAACTAGCCATTTGCCTCCTACTTTTTCTTTTCTTTTGGAATGAGGTTCTTAGTATCTGTCCTGCAGGGTTGTTGAAGAAGGTACGGCTAATGTATGCAGAGTGCGTGGCTCAATTTGGATGCTCAGTAAATGGAGTTATTATTGTTAGTCTCTCATAATTACTGTTTGTAATTTTTAATTTTTAATCTTAAATACATAACTCGAATGAAGTCATCCCCTGCCTGGCTTTTTTGCTTTCAGAGAGCTCTGCTTCTAATTGTTCTTGTCTAACAGTAACTGTGTTACATTGATTTAAAGTGTGTTGAACAATTTTTTTTTGCTTTTTCTTTGCTCCTCTTTACTGAAATTGTACCTATTGAGTTTCTAGAAAGCAGGTGGGTAACTAATCAGTGCTATCATTTATTCAGAAATCAAGTCTGTCTGGACCTTCCTTCTTTTATTGAACTGGTATTTATTGGATGCTTACTCTCTGGCAGGCTCTGAAGATACACAAGTGTGCACAGGGATTAGAGCATGGTCTATTTAATTTCAGCCAATAGAGAGCAGAAGTAAGAACTTGTGACTAGAATTATCCTATTGTCTGTATTGTCCCTACAAACTTGGATTTCGGAGTTGTGGAAGCAGGTATATGCCTACATGGTGAGATTTTCCAGGACTTAATTCAAGGCATTTCCCCCATCTGTTTGTAGTATACCTGATGTTTCCACCACTAGAGTTAGTGCTTATCAAGGACTAGCTCTTTTATCGTCTGATGAAGGAGAGTGTGAGCTGGGAATAATACTTTCCCCCTGTAGCATTAATGTGTTCTCTGAACACATTAATAAAAATTAGCTTACCAGATCGGCAAAGCTACACTTAGTAAAGAATAGAGAAGTAAGAGGATAAACACACTAAAAATTTGCTTTGGTTGGGGAGGCCATCTGGAGAGGATGGCCAGGACAAATGCAGGCAGGCAGGCCAGTGTGGGGGGCCTTGGGCAGTTAGGGTATGTGGTAACCTCCAAGATGGCCCCCAGTGGTTCTCATTTCCTGTTAGTCACACTTGTGTTGTTTCTACCACTTTGAGTGAGGTTAATTTGTAGCCAGTAGGACATTATGGAAATGACTCCCAAAGCTAGGTCACATTGAGGCTTCTGCATTACTCACTCTTAAATCAATCATTCTGGGGAAAGCCACCTGCCATGTTGTGAGGATACTCAAGCAGCTTTATAGAGAATTTCTTACGGTGAAGAACTGAGGCCTTCTGCCAACAATCAGCACAAATTAGCTGGGTATATGCATGAAGCATGTTGGAAGTGGATTCTGCAGCCTAAATGAAGCCTTCAGAAGACTGTTGACTCCAATGTCATGAGAGACCTGCAGGCAGAACTACCTGGCTAATGCACATTCAAATTCCCGGCCTACAGAAACTCTGTGAAGTAATAAATACTTATTGTTTTAAACCACTAAGTTTTGGGGTAAGTTGTTAAACAGCAATAGATAACTAATACAGGGCCCAGCATATGGCGCTAGATTCCTGGAAGAAAAGAACAAAGTTAAGGAGGGAGATACTGAAAGGGAACATAAGAAAGGTCAAAGGCAGACACTTGTTTATACTTCATAAAGGGTATATAGAGATGGAGCTGGGAATGGTGGTGGGGGAGGAGAAATTGAATTTAATACTCAATTCCCACAGTACATGGAAGAAAGAAAAAAAGGCTAAAGGATGGACATTAGTTTGGGAAGGATGCCTGAATATGAAAACTTGCAAATGGATCTATCTTTCAACACTATGTGAAGTTTTGAAAATTGATTTTTACTTGAGCAACTCTTGGATTTCATCAAACAGTATGGTCATAGTATTAGAGGTAAAAAAATTTCTAGAGATCCTTTAGGCCTTCTTTTTTTTTTTCCCGTACAAGACACTAGTTAAAGCCACCAAAGGCTATCTCACCTTTTAAAAGCCAACATGCCAATGAAAGCAGCAGTTTCCAAAGCCTGGCAAAAGGTTTCACATTCATTTAAACTAAAGGGGCTCTTTCTAAAATTATCTACAACTATATTAAACTATGGATCACTTTTGTAACACCAGGAAGGACTTAAGTGACATATGAGCATTTAGGTAAGAAGGTTTTGTATTAGAGATTAAAAAACAATTTTTTTTTTAAACAAATTACTTTCTTTCTAAGTGGTTTTATAACTGTCAATGTTTTCTGTGTTTTTAGTTGGGGAAAAGGATGAGGTTCTTTGGAGAGGGGCAAGGCAGGAAATCAGTAATGATTCATACCATTTTTTCACATGCTTCTCTGACGAGTTTTAATCACAAATCTGGGTCCACTTGTGTAACAAAAACATTAAAAGAGGGTGTTTTAAACTGTGTCTTTTTATTAATCATGTATTTGGTCTTGTAAACAATACACGCAAGTACATCCTTGTTACGTCATTTGGAAACAGTGATTAACTAACTAGCTGTTTAACTAGGAGACAAGAGTATCTTGCAATTTTATATGTAGTTCTGAAATAGCTGTGTGTTTTCTTTTGTGCTATTTAATTTGACTTAGGCAAATATTTTAAATTTTAGAATGTCTTTAATTGATTTTTAATTTTAATGATCCTTTCTATTTTCCTAATGGCAATTTCTAAGACTCTGAAGATAGTTTTCTATGCCACAAAAGCCTTTTGAAAGAAGGGCATATTTATTTGTAAGAAATATACTTTGTTATTTCTAAGTCCCTTTGATATCACTGAAAATGGTTTTACTTTAGTTTTCCCTTCAGCCTCATTCCTTTTCCCCTTTGTTTCTATTGGGATGAGGTAATCCTGGGTTTGTAGAGTCTTTTGTGATGGAAAGGATTATGACCACACAGACACAGCATAATATTTACTAGGAATAAGAGAAAAAGAAATATCAATAGTGCTGCTCACCAAGCATTTGAAAATGCTTGAATCCTTCATTTCCAGAGAGAAAAATGCCAGTTAGCATGTTCATTATTAAATTTGGGTGACTGAAGCATAGTATGTACACATAAATTGTGAACCAAAATTGAGTGGGAAGAGAGGAGTGAAATTTAAAAATTAGTTATGACAAGTGGATGAGGTGGTCTGAAGTTAAGGAGGCCAGCTGCATTAACAATGCACTAATGTAGTGCAGGACATTCATAAGTGGAGTAAGAAGGTTATGTGGCGCTGGGCAAGCTCGACAGATGGGTAGGGGCATATGTGAATACAGTAGCTAGCTCAGTAGTTGTAGCCGAGATTCTAGAGCAGGACTTAGAGACCTTTTTCTATAAAGGACCAGATAGTAAATATTTTAAGCTTGGGGGCCATAAGGTTTCTGTCACAACTGCTCAACTGTGCAGTTGCAGTAGAAAGCTGGCATAGCACATAAATGAATGGACATAATTGTGTTCCAGTAAAACTTTATTTACAAAAACAGGCAGCAGACAAGATTTGGCCTGTGGACTGTAGTTTGCCAGTTCCTGTTCTATAGTGTGTAATTTTTCTTATTTGCTTGTTTGTAGATCAATGCATTACATAATGTTTGAAGCCATTTATAAGAATTTATATAACACTAAATGCTTAAAAATGCATATGGCAGATTAGAGGGTCACTGGGACCTGCTGAAATTTTGTGGGTAGGAATAAAGTCAGCTCCAGTGTACACTAGATTGAGTGCATCCATTGCTAGCACCAGGGAATAACTTGGGAGCAAAACCACTGTCTGTGGACCATTCTGTTTCCCTTTCACTGAATATTTAACATAGCCTGTGCCGAGGACCTACTTAGATGCCCTTCCTATTGACATTGGTGGAAGCCTTCCAGGTCCAGTAGCCAGCATCTCTCCCTGTGATCATTCAGAGAGATTATGCTCAATTCCCATTTGACTTTAGGCAAAGAAACCCCTCTTTTCAATGGCTTAGAATACTCTTAGATGCCCTGAGAAGGAAGGTGGGGCCCTCAACACCTAAAGGGGTGATGGTGGGGAAGGAAAATCTCTTGCATCTATACTGGGGTGTGACTAAACAGGGCTAACTCAACCCCTCCATCCCTCACCAAGTGGAATGGGAATAAAACATGCCCTCTATATATGTATATGTCCTTTGACCCTATAATGCCACTTGCCAGGAACCTATCCTAAGAAAAATTTTAGAGTAGCTGGTAAAGATTTATATATAATATTTGAATTTCAGCCTGATTTATTAAATAAAAAATTGGAAAGAAGTTAAATATCCAACAGCAGGAGAATAGGTAAACACATTATGCTGTATATGAGGTGAAATAATATATTGTCTTTTAAAACTGTTTTTGAAGATAATTTTATGACAGGCAAATGCTCAATATATTAAGTGAATATAGCAGAATAAAGTGTGATCCTAATTTTGTTGAAAAAATATAGCAAAAAGTATAGAAGAAAATACACCATACAGGAGACTGTTAACTATTTACCAAAATCCCTTCTTTACTTCTTCCTGGTATATAGCCACACTACATTTCCTAGCCTTCCTTGCAGTTATGTGTGACCATGTGATTAAGTTCTCTCCAAAGGAATGTGAAATAAATGATGTATTCCACTTTCAGGGCTAACTTATAAAAATCTCCCACATGTTTCTCCTGCTTTTTTCTTTTTAACTACCTTCCGTTGACTAGAATGTCAATACTCAGGGCAACTTTGGAAGTCACATGTTGAAAATGGCAGCATGTCCATCAGCTTAGGTTCATGAGTGAACATGAAGAGGTGAGTTGCCCTGCTGACCTGAGTACTCATCTAGAACTGTCACTTGGAAGAAATACATGCCTGTGATGTTCAGCTAACCATGGTGGTGCCTGATAGGAGAACAGATGTGTGGAAATCCATGTAATACACCCACTGGGGACTTCCAGAAACATTTGGTTGGGGGCAGAAATGGCATGTTTTATAGGAACCCAAAGACTTTCATTAATAAATAGAAGTATAAACTAGTAAAATTTTAGTTACTGTTCAAGTTACCCCATTTGTATCCACATGGTGATGAGGTCTGAGGAAGCTTGAGCTATATGTAGTCTTAAAAATTTTATACTTAAGCATATGTTACATTTTTTAATTGGGAGAGGCAGTGAAAAATACAAATGTATACATGATAAAATGGGAAAATGTAAGTAAATTAAAAATATGGGCCAGGGAAAGCATAAATTAATGTGAAAGATAAAGAACCAATGAAGATACAACATACAAGCCATTGTGTCCTACACAGTTTCTGAAAATTGAGTGTAAGTTAACTGATCTTCTTGTCAACCAAAGTGATTAGTTAAATGATTAATACATCAGTTTCTTATATGTGCAAATGTTTCCTTTGATGATTAGTTCTGAAATTTCTCAGTGAAATTGCTCAGTGAAAAGCAATCTGAAATTGCTTCAAATAGGAAACAATGTCCTCAGCAATAGCCCTAAGAAAATATCAGAAAGGGATTTACAGTGCTGCCTCTAGATTAACTAAAAGGACACTGAATCAAAACAAACCTTAGGAAAGAAAATAAAAAGTGAGAGTGCGAGGTACAGCTTGAAAGTAGGACATGGGATGTGATGGCCTCGCTTGATCCAGGAAGTAAAACTGTGTCTGGAGAAATGGTGGGAAATTCTGCCCTTTAAATAGTCCTTCATTAATATCTTTGATCTTCATGAGGCTTTTTTTTTTTTTTATGTCAGTTTATAATGCCCAAATATAAGGTGCTTTAAAAAATTTTTTTAATTGAATGTAGTTGATTTACAGTGTTGTGTTAGCTTCTGGTGTACAGCCAAGTGATTCAGTTATACATATATATATATTCCTTTTCATATTTTTTTCCATTATGGTTTATGACAGGATATTGAATGTAATTCCCTGTGCTCTACAGTAGGACCTTGTTGCTTATCTACTTTATATATAATAGTTTGTATCTGCTAACCCCAAATTCCTAATATATCCGTCTCCCACCCCTTTCCCCTTTGGTCACCACAAATTTGTTTTCTACGTCTGTGAGTCTGTTTCTGTTTTGTGAATAAGTTCATTTGTATCGTATTTTAGATTCCACATATAACTGATATCATGTGGTATTTGTCTTTCTCTTTCTGAATACTTCACTCAGTATGATAATCTCTAGACCCATCCATGGTGCTGTAAATGGCATTATTTCATTCTTTTTTATGGCTGAGTAGTATTCCATTGTATATATATATACCACATCTTCTTTATCCATTCATCTGTCGATGGACATTTAGGTTGCTTTCATGTCTTGGCTATTGTAAATAATGCTGCTATGAACATTGGGGTGCATGTAGCTTTTCAAATTAGAGTTTTCTCTGGATATATATGCCCAGGAGTGGGATTGCTGGATCATATGGCAACTCTATTTTTAGTTTTTTAAGGAACCTCCATACAGTTATCCATGGTGGCTGCAGCAATTTACATTCCCACAGATAGTGTGGGAGGGTTCCCTTTTCTTCACACCCTCTCCAGCATTTGTTATTTGTAGACTTTCTGATGATGGCCATTCTGACCGGTGTGAGGTGATACCTCACTGTAGTTTAGATTTGCATTTCTGTAGTAATTAGTGATTTTGAGCATCTTTTCCTGTGCCTATGGCCATCTCTATGTCTTGTTTGGAGAAATATCTATTTAGCTCTTCTGTCCATTTTTTGATTGGGTTATTGTTGTTTTGTTACTGACTTGTATGAGCTGTTTGTATATTTTGGAAATTAAGCCCTTGTCAGTTGCATCATTTGTGAATATTTTCTCCCAGTCTGTAGGTTGTCTTTTCACTGTTTATGGTTCTCTTTGCTGCTCAAAAGTTTGTAAATTTGATTAGGTAGCATTTGTTTATTTTTGCTTTTCTTTCTATTGCCTTCGGAGACTGACATAAGAAAACGTTGCTATGATTTATGTGAGAGAACGTTTTGCCTATGTTCTCTTCTAGGAGTTTTATGGTGTCCAGTCTTATATTTAAGTCTTTAAGCTATGTTGAGTTTATTTTTGTGTATGGTGTGAGGGAGTGTTATAACTTCGTTGATTTACATGCAGCTGTCCAGCCTTCCCAACACTACTTGCTGAAGAGACTGTCTTTCCTCCATTGTATATTCTTCCCTCCTTTGTTGAAGATTAATTGACCATAGGTATGTGGGTTTATTTCTGAGTTCTCCATTCTGTTCAGTTGATTGATATGTCTGCTTTTGTGCCAATACCATGCTGTTGTTTTTTTTTAAAACAACTTTATTGGAGTATAATTGCTTTACAATGGTGTGTTAGTTTCTGCTTTGTAACGAAGTGAATCTGCGATACATATACATATATCCCCATATGTCCTCCCTCTTGCGTCTCCCTCCCACCCTCCCTATCCCACTCCTCTAGGTGATCACAAAGCACCGAGCTGATCTCCCTGTGCTGTGTGGCTGCTTCCCACTAACTATCTGTTTTACATTTGGTAGTGTATATATGTCTATGCCACTCTCTCACTTCGTCCCAGCTTAATCTTCCCCCACCCCATGTCCTCAAGTCCATTCTCTATGTCTGCGTCTTTATTTCTGTGCTGCCCTTAGGTTCTTCAGAACCATTTCGTTTTTTAGATTCCATATATATTTGTTAGCATATGGTATTTGTTTTTCTCTTTCTGACTTCCTTCACTCTGTATGACAGACTCTAGGTCCATCCACCTCACTACAAATAGCTCAATTTTGTTTCTTTTATGGCTAAGTAATATTGCATTGTATATATGTGCCACATCTTCTTTACCCATTCATCTGTCGATGGACACTTAGGTTGCTTCCATGTCCTGGCTATTGTAAATAGAGCTGCAATGAACATTGTGGTACATGACTGTTTTTGAATTATGGCTTTCTCAGGGTATGCGCCCAGTAGTGGGATTGCTGGGTTGTATGGTAGTTCTATTTTTAGTTTTTGAAGGAAGCTCCATATTGTTCTCCATAGTGGCTGTATCAATTTACATTCCCACCAACAGTGCAAGAGGGTTCCCTTTTCTCCACACCCTCTCCAGCATTTATTGTTTGTACATTTTTTGATGATGGCCATTCTGACTGGTGTGAGTTGATACCTCATTGTAGTTTTGATTTGCATTTCTCTAATGACTAGTGATGTTGAGCATTCTTTCATGTGTTTGTTGGCTATCTGTATATCTTCTTTGGAGAAATGTCTATTTAGATCTTCTGCCCATTTTGGGATTGGATAGTTTTTTTTTTTGATATTGAGCTGCATGAGCTGCTTGTAAGTTTGGAGATTAATCCTTTGTCAGTTGCTTCATTTGCAAATATTTTCTCCTATTCTGAGGGTTGTCTTTTCGGCTTGTTTATGGTTTCCTTTGCTGTGCAAAAGCTTTTGTTTCATTAGGTCCCATTTGTTTATTTGTGTTTTTATTTCCATTTGTCTAGGAGGTGGGTCAAAAAGGATCTTGCTGTGATTTATGTCAAAGAGTGTTCTGCCTATGTTTTCCTCTAAGAGTTTTATAGTGTCTGTCCTTACATTTAGGTCTTTAATCCATTTTGAGTTTATTTTTGTGTATGGTGTTAGGGACTGTTCTAATTTCATTGTTTTACATGTAGCTGTCCAGTTTTTCCCAGCACCACTTATTGAAGAGGCTGTCTTTTCTCCATTGTATATTCTTGCCTCCTTGATCAAAGATAAGGTGACCATATGTGCGTGGGTTTATCTCTGGGCTTTCTATCCTGTTCCATTGATCTATATTTCTGTTTTTGTGCCAGTACCATAGTGTCTTGATTACTGTAGCTTTGTAATATAGTCTGAAGTCTGGGAGCCTGGTTCTTCCAGCTCCGTTTTTCTTTCTCAAGATTGCTTTGGCTATTCGGGGTCTTTTGTGTTTCCATACAAATTGTGAAATTTTTACTTCTAGTTCTGTGAAAAATGCCATTGGTAGTTTGATAGGGATTGCATTGAATCTGTAGATTGCTTTAATGTAGTCATTTTCACAATGTTGATTCTTCCAATCCAAGAACATGGTATATCTCTCCATCTGTTCGTATCATCTTTAATTTCTTTCATCAGTGTCTTAGTTTTCTGCATACAGGTCTTTTGTCTCCTTTGGTAGGTTTATTCCTAGGTATTTTATTCTTTTTGTTGCAATGGGAAATGGGAGTGTTTCCTTAATTTCTCTTTCAGATTTTTCATCATTAGTGTATAGGAATGCAAGAGATTTCTATGCATTAATTTTGTATCCTGCTACTTTACCAAATCCATTGATTAGCTCTAGTAGTTTTCTGGTAGCGTCTTTAGGATTCTGTATGTGTAGTATCATGTCATCTGCAAACAGTGACAGGTTTACTTCTTTTCCGATTTGGATTCCTTTTATTTCTTTTTTTTCTCTGATTGCTTTGGCTAAAACTTCCAAAACTATGTTGAATAATAGTGGTGAGAGTGGGCAACCTTATCTTGTTCCTGATCTTAGTGGAAATGGTTTCAGTTTTTCACCATTGAGAACGATGTTGGCTGTGGGTTTGTCATATATGGCCTTTATTATGTTGAGGTAAGTTCCCTCTGTGCCTACTTTCTGGAGGGTTTTTATCATAAATGGGTGTTGAACTTTGTCGAAAGCCTTTTCTGCATCTGTTGAGATGATTGTATTGTTCTTCTCCTTCAATTTGTTAATATGGTGTATCACATTGATTTGCATATATTGAAGAATCCTTGCATTCCTGGGATAAACCCCACTTGATCATGGTGTGTGATCCTTTTAATGAACTGTTGGATTCTGTTTGCTGGTAGTTTGTTGAGGATTTTTGCATCAATGTTCATCAGTGATATTGGCCTGTAGTTTTCTTTCTTTGTGACATCTTTGTCTGGTTTTGGTATGAGGGTGATGGCGGCCTCGTAGAATGAGTTTGGGAGTGTTCCTCCCTCTGCTATATTTTGGAAGAGTTTGAGAAGGATAGGTGTTAGCTCATCTGTAAATATTTTATAGAATTTGCCTGTGAAGCCATCTGGTCCTGGGCTTTTGTTTGTTGGAAGAGTTTTAATCAGTCTCAGTTTCAGTGCTTGTGATTGGTCTGTTTATATTTTCTATTTCTTCCTGGTTCAGTCTCGGAAGGTTGTGCTTTTCTAAGAATTTGTCCATTTCTTCCAGGTTGTCCATTTTATTGGCATACAGCTGCTTGTAGTAATCTCTCATGATCGTTTGTATTTCTGCAGTGTCAGTTGTTACTTCTCCTTTTTCATTTCTAATTCTATTGATTTGAGTCTTCTCCCTTTTTTCCTTGATGAGTCTGGCTAATGGTTTATCAATTTTGTTTATCTTCGCAAAGAACCAGCTTTTAGTTTTATTGATCTTGGCTACTGTTTTCCTCATTTCTTTTTCATTTATTTCTGCTCTGATCTTTATGATTTCTTTCCTTCTGCTAACTTTGGGTTTTTTTTGTTCTTCTTTCTCTAATTGCTTTAGGTGTAAGGTTAGGTTGTTTATTTGAGATGTTTCTTGTTTCTTGAGGTAGGATTTTATTGCTATAAACTTCCCTCTTAGAACTGCTTTTGCTGCATCCCATAGGTTTTTGGGTTGTTGTGTTTTCATTGTCATTTGTTTCTAGGTATTTTTTGATTTCCTCTTTGATTTTTTCAGTTATCACTTGGTTATTTAGTAGTGTATTGTTTAGCCTCCATGTGTCTGTATTTTTTACAGATTTTTTCCCTGTAATTGATATCTAGTCTCATAGTGTTGTGGTCAGAAAAGATACTTGATACGATTTCAATTTTCTTAAATTTACTAAGGCTTGATTTATATATCCTGGAAAATGTTCCATGAACACTTGAGAAGAAAGTATATTCTCTTGTTTTTGGATGGAATGTCCTATAAATATCAATTAAGTCCACCTTGTTTGATGTATCATTTAAAGCTTGTCTTTCCTTATTTATTTTCATTTTGGATGATCTGTCCTTTGGTGAAAGTGGGGTGTTAAAGTCTCCTACTATGATTGTGTTACTGTCAATTTCCCCTTTTATGGCTGTTAGCATTTGCCTTATGTATTGAGGTGCTCCTATGTTTACCACACTGTTTTGGTTACTGTAGTTTTGTAGTATTGTCTGAAATCTGGAAGGGTTATCGCTCCAGCTTTGGCAATTCTGGGTCTTCTATGGTTCCATATAAATTTTAGCATTATTTGTTCTAGTTCTGTGAAAATGCCAAATTAGTAATTTGTTAGGGATTGCATTAAATCTATAGATTGCTTTGGGTAGTATGGCCATTTTAACAATATTAATGCTTCCAGTCTGAGAGCATGGAGTATCTTTCCACTTCTTTGTATCATCTTCAATTTCCTCTAGCAATGTTGTATAGTTCTCAGCAGATAAATCTTTCTCCTTCTTGGTCAGGTTTATTCCTAAGTATTTTATTTTTTTGATGTGATTTTAAAAGGGAGTTTTTTTAAACTTTCCCTTCCTGATATTTCATTGTTAGTGTAAAGAAATGCAACTGATTTCTGTATGCTAATCTTGTATCCTGCTACCTTGCTGAATTCACTTATCAGTTCTAGTAGTTTTTGTGTGGAGTCTATATGTAGTATCATGTCATCTGCCTGTAATGACAGTTTTATCTCTTCCCTTTCAATTTGGATAACTTTTATTTCTTTTTCTTGTCTGACTGCTGTTGCTAGGACTTTCAATACTATGTTGAATAGAAGTTGTGAGAGTGGGCATCCTTGTCTTGTTCTAGATTTTAGCAGGAAGGCTTTCAGCTTTTCACTGTTGAGTATTGTGTTGGCTGTGGGTTTGTCATAAATAGCTTTTATTGTGTTGAGATATGTTCCCTCTATACCCACTTTGATAAGAGTTTTTTTATCATGAATGGATGCTGAATTTTTTTTTTTTTTTTAAACAACAGCTCCTGTTTATTTATTTATTTATGGCTGTGTTGGGTCTTCGTTTCTGTGCGAGGGTCTTCTCTAGTTGCAGCAAGTGGGGGGCCACTCTTCATTGCGGTGCGCGGGCTTCTCACTATCGCGGCTTCTCCTGTTGCAGAGCACAGGCTCCAGACGCGCAGGCTCAGCAATTGTGGCTCACGGGCCTAGTCGCTCTGCGGCATGTGGGATCCTCCCAGACCAGGGCTTGAACCCGTGTCCCCTGCATTGGCAGGCAGATTCTCAACCACTGCGCCACCAGGGAAGCCCTAGATGCTGAATTTTATCAAATACTTTTTCTGCATTTATTGAGATGATCATTTGGTTTTTGTCTTTTCTTTTGTTAATGTGGTATATCACATTGATTGATTTGTGTATGTTGAACCATCCTTGTGACCCTGGGATGATTTCAGCCTTGTTGAATTCATGATGTATGATGTTTTTTATGTGCTGTTGGATTTGATTTGCTGATATTTTGTTTAGAATTTTTGCATCTATATTCATCAAAGGTATTTGCCTGTAATTTTCTTTTTTGGTAGTGTCTTTGGTGTTGATATCAGGGTGATGATGGCTTCATAGAATGACTTTCGAAGTGTTCCCTCCTCTTTAGTCTTTTGGAGGAGTTTGAGAAGGATTAGTATAGGTTCTTCTTTGTGTGTTTGGTAGAATTCCCCAATGAAGCCATTTTGTGAGGCTTTTTAAAGTTGGGTAGCAGGTGATTTTCAAGAGCTTTCCCAGAAACTGCTGTAAACTCTCATCTTTTTCCATTTGTCCACATGTCTGCCTGCAATGATTGCTAGAAAATATTGGCTCTCCTTTCTTGCCTTTTTAGTCTTGCAGTAGTACCTCTTACTGACAGAATTTAACCCAGAACCGTAATTAAAAGGGACTCTGGGAAATGTATTTTTGGGCTTTTCCCTTGTGATAGTAAGGACTTAGAAAGAGGAAGCTATGATGTTGAGTGGATAACAGACCATTTGGCACACTGTTGAATATTATGTGTTAGATCTCCTATATGGTAAGTCAACAAAGAGACAAACCAAATTGCCAACAATAGGTAATTCTAATATTATTTGTTTAAAAATCACATTAAAAACAAAATTACATGTGGAAATATTTGTATGTAAATATGAAGGAAAAAAGATATAGATCAATCTGAGAATTAAAAGTACATCAGGGGGCAGGAGTGGGATTTTGTAGGACCAGGAGGGACTTGTATATTACCTACATTATCTGATATTTAAAAAAATGAATTTCTGTATATTACTTCTTTAATTAAAAAGAAAAAATAAATGGAATTGTCTTGGGATAATTAGTACCCTAACGTAATAGTTTAAACTAATTTCTATGATATGGTATTCTAGATAGCTCTGAAGGTAAATGGTAGAAAACTTGAATTCTAGTTCAATTTCTGCATTAGCAGAAAATTGTATAACTGTATAGGTAATTTTATATTCCTAGGCCTCTGTTTTCCCAGTTGTGAAACAAGGGGGTTGGGTTACATGATTTCTAAGATCCCTCTGAGCACTGATAGCTTGTAATTCTAGGATTTATTGGAGAGAAATATTAGAAGCATGGAACAGTTCTAGGTGTGGGGAAGAGAAGACACTGCAATGCTGGTCTCTGGGAAGCAGGAGGAACTGCCTGAGGCTACTCAAGATTCAGAAAATAAAAGTTGGCAGTTGAAGGTAACTTGTGTCTACATTAAAATTTCACTGAAGTTCAGCTCTCTTCCTATGAGACACTTGAAGTTACACAGAGAAATTTGTTTTTATGTCTGTGAACAGGGCTTATATTCAGTCAGTTTGCAACAAAATTGCTCTACGGTTTATTTTTGGAGGTCATCCTTTCTGATTGTT
This sequence comes from Eubalaena glacialis, assembly GCF_028564815.1. Classification (NCBI taxonomy): domain Eukaryota; kingdom Metazoa; phylum Chordata; class Mammalia; order Artiodactyla; family Balaenidae; genus Eubalaena; species Eubalaena glacialis. The sequence continues at coordinate 41,027,083 of NC_083719.1, read as the reverse complement.
TAGGTCTTTTCTGTTTGGATTTGTTGACTTTTAATCCTACCCATACGTCATACTTGGCACATCTAAAGAGATGTAGTCCTTTCTTATTTCTATTAGGAAGAATCTGGATGTGAAGTCTTGAGGTTTCACCATTTTATGCTGAATTTTGCAAACAGTTCGCGTCAGAGCTGAGGATCTACCCTTTCAGGGACTGAAAGACTGAAAGTGAAGTTGAATGTCCTTTAAGTAAAAGTGAAACTAGACATCTGTTTACATAGCCAAGGAGAATAAATACATAAAGACCAAACAGCATAACAATTGGAGAAAGCCTATTAGTAAAAATCTTATTAGCAAAATTAGATGTAAAACCTAGGTTTTCTATTATTTGTTATAATAATAATATGCATTCATATAATTTTTTGGGTAGTATTATTAACTTTTAACATTTATTAGACATCATTTATATGCTCGATACTGAATGCTAATAAACAGAGTCTTTCAGAGATACTGATTCTAAAAATTTCCAAGAAAAATACTTAGAAAGATTGATAACACAGGCATAGGGGTGAAAAAGGAATTTTGTATATTCATGAATGGGAATAGTCAATATTGAATTAAGATGTTAATTCTCCCCCAGTTGATTTATAAAGTCATCTCAAACCCAGTCAAAATATCAATAGACTTTTTGTTTTGTTTTTCGGCAATCTGATTCTAAACTTTATGTGGAAATGCAAAGAATCTAGAAAAACCAAAAAGATTTTTAAAAATAACAACAAAATTGGAAGACCAGCACTACCTAATTTCGAGACTTATGATAAAGCACTGGTAACCAAGAAAATATGGTATTAGTGTAAAAATAGACCAATAAATCAATGGAACAGAATAAAAAGTCCACAAATGGACCCATGCATATATGGCCAACTAATTTTCAGAAAAGGTATCAAAGTAATCCAGTGGGGGAAAGAATGATCTTTTCAGCAAATGGTGGTGGAGCAATTGGATAGATGTGTACAGAGAAATAAATCTCTACCCTTACCTAACATCATATACAAAAATTAACTCAAAATGGATCAGAGACCTAAATATAAGAGCTAAAACTATAAAATTTGTAAAGGCGAACATGTAAGAAAATCTAATGAAACATTTCAGATGGTAAACTTCTTGAGGCTATAAGGACCCATACCACCATTCATCATTTATCTCTCTCTCCTCAGCACCTAGCACAGTGCCTGGCTGTAGAAGATATCCAAGGACTGCAGGAACTAAGATTTAGATTTTTTTCTCTTGTACGTCACATCTCCAGTATATTCCCTCAGGGTTGGGCTTCACTCCTTTCATACTGTACTGGTGGAGAATGGGGAGCTACATAGCCTCAACCCCAATGGGAAGTTCCCTGATGCCCCTCTCCTTGGGATTTTCTCAGAGCGCTTCTGAACTGAAAGAATGGGACTCTTAATCTTGACTCATAGCTTGGTATTGCCTCAGCTCCTAGTTGATCCTATTCTAGATTGGATCTGGTGATTGTGTTGCTCCCTGGCCACCCAGGTTGAGGCCCTGAGAGAACATAAAGAGTCAGAGTGCTGAGGTTTATCAGTGAGAGGGTGGCTTAGCCCAGGGTAAGAGTTATTCCAAAGGAATATATGGAAAGGCACTTAAATCACCGTAAACAAGTAAAATATTTATTTTTAAAGTATGCACAGGAAGGATGTGATGCTATTTTTATAAGAAGGGCAGAATTTCTTCACTTCCTGTTCTCTGAATTAGAGGTCTCCAATTTACTTTGCTCATAGCCTAGACAAGCCCTAGGAAGAAATACTGCAACTGAGAACTTTTTTTGTCTTTCCTTTTTTAAAGTCTCACCATTGTGCTGTTTTCTTAGCACTAGTGACATGTTCACTTAAAACTTTAGCTGATCTAAAAAGAAGATGAAAGAACCATGAAAACCCCCAAACAATGAACAAAATAGCAATAAGTACACACGTATCAATAATTATTTTAAATGTAAATAGACTAAATGCTGTAATCAAAAGACATAGAGTGGCTGAATGGGTACAGAAACAAGATACACACACATGCTCATACTGCGTATAAGAGACTCATTTTATATCTAAAGACACATATAGACTGAAAGTGAAGGCATGGAAAAAGATATTCCATGCAAACAGAAACAAAAAGAAAGCTGGGGTAGCAATACTATATCAGAAAAAAATAGACTTTAAAACAAAGACTATAACAAGAAACAAAGAAGTACACTACATAATGATAAAAGGATCATGTAAACAAGAAGATATAAATAACAATTGTAAATATATATGCACCCAACATAGGAGCACCTAAATACATAAAGCAAATGTTAATAGACATCATGGGAGAAATTGACAGTAACAAAATAATAGTGGGGGACTTTAATACCCTACTTACATCAATGGACAGATCATCCAGACAGAAAAACAATGAGGAAACACTGGCCTTAAATGACACATTAGACCGGGTGGACTTAATAGATATATATATATAAAACATTCCATCACAAACCAGCAGAATACACATCCTTTTCAAGTGCACATGGAACGTTCTCCAGAAGAGATCACATGCTAGGACACCAAATAACTCAGTAAATTTAAGAAGATTGAAATCATATCAGTCATCTTTTCTGACCACAATGCTCTGAGACTAGACATCAGCTAGAAGAAAAACACTGCAAAAGCTCAATAACTTGGAGGCCAAACAATATGCTACTAAACAACCAATGGGTCACTGAAGAAATCAAAGAGGAAATAAAAAAATACCTGGAGACAAATAAAGATGAAAACACAGTGATCTAAAATCTATGGGATGCAGCAGAAGAAGTTTTAAGGGGGAAGTTTAAGGTGATACAAGCCTACTTCAGGAAACAACAAAAATCTCAAGTAAACAACCTAAAGGAACTAGAGAAAGAACAAACAGAGCCCAAAATAAGTAGAAGGAAAGAAATCACAAAGATCAGAGCAGAAATAAATGACATAGAGACTAAAAAAACAATAGAAAAGATCACTGAAAAGGAGCTGGTTCTTTGAAAAGATAAAGAAAATTGATGAACCTTTAGCCAGACTCATCAGGAAAAAAGAGAGAGCCCAAATCAGTAAAATCAGAAATGAAAAAGGAGAAGTTACAACTGACACCAGAGAAATATAAAGGATCATAAGGCATTACCGGGAATAATTTTATACCAATAAAAAGGACAACCTAGAAGAAATGGACAAATTTCTAGAAATGTATAATCTCCCAAGACTAAATCAAGAGGAAATATAAATTATGAGCAGACCAATTACCAGTAATTTAAAAAATTACCAACAGATAAAAGTACAGGGCTAGATGGCTTCACAGGTTAATTCTACCAAAAATTTAGAGAAGAGTTAACATCTATCCTTCTCAAATTATTCCAAAGTACTGCAGAGGAAGGAATGCTTCCAAACTCATTCTCTGAGGCCAGCATTAACTTGATAGCAAAAACAGACAAAGATAGCACGAAAAGGGAAAATTATAGGCCAATATCACTGGTGGACATAGATGCAAAAATCCTCAACAAAATATTAGCAAACCGTATCCAACAATACATTAAAAAGATCATACAACATGATCAAGTGGAATTTATCCCAGGAATGCAAGGATGGTTCAGTATCCACAAATCAATCAATGTGATACACCGCGTTAACAAATTGAAGAATAAAAATCATATGATCATCTCAATAGATGCAAAAAAAGAAGTGTTTGACACAATTCCACATCCATTTATGGTAAACACTCTCAACAAAGTGGGTATAGAGGGAACATACCTCCACATGATAAAGGCCATATCACAAGCCCACTGCTAACATCCTACTCAGTGGTGAAAAGCTGAAAGCATTTCCTCTAAGATCAGGAACAAGACAAGGATGCTTACTCTCACCGTTTTTATTCAACATAGTAATGGAAGTCCTAGCCAGAGCCATCACACAAGAAAAGGAAGTAAAAGGAATCCAACTGGAAAGGAAGAAGTAAAACTGTCACTGTTTGCAGATGACGTGATACTATACATAGAGAATCCTAAAGATACCACCAAAAAACCACTAGAACTCATCAATGAAGTCAGTAAAGTTGTAGGTTATGAAATTAATATACAGGAATCTGTTGTGTTTCTATACACTAACAACAAAGTAACAGAAAGAGAAATTAAGAAAACCATCCCATTCATAATCACATCAAAAAGAATAAAACACCCGGGAATAAATCAAACTAAGGAGATAGAAGACCTGTACTTGGACAACTATAAGGTACTGATGAAAGAAATTGAAGATGACACAAATAGGTAGAAAGATATACCATGCTCATGGATTAGAAGAATTAATAATGTTGAAATGACTATGCTGCGAAAGGCAATCTATAGATTCAGTGCAATCCCTTTCAAAATACCAATGGCTTTTTTCACAGAACTAGAACAAATAATTCTAAAATTTGTATGGAAACACAAAAGACCCTGAATAGCCAAATCTTAAGAAAGAGGAAAACAGGAGGTATCATGCTCCCTTATTTGAAACTATACTATGAAGTTACAGTAATCAAAATAGTATGGTACTGGGACAAAAATAGACATATAGATCAGTGGAACCAAATAGAGAGCCCATAAGTGAACACACACTTATATGGGCAAATAACCTATTACAAAGGAGGTTAGGAATATGTAATGGAGAAAAGATAGCCTCTTCAGTGGTGTTGGGAAAACTGGACAGCTACATGCAAAAAAATCAAACTGGATTACTTTTTCACACTATATAAAAAAAACTTTTTTTAATTGACTTAAAGACTTAAATGTAAGACCTGAAACCATAACACATCTAAAAGAAAACACAGGCAGTAGGCTTTTTGACATCAGTCTTAGCAATATTTTTTTGAATGTGTCTCCTCAGGCAAGGAAACAAAAGCAAAAATAAACAAATGGGACTACACCAAACTAAAAAGCTTTTTCACAGTGAAGGAAAGTATCAACAAAATGAAAAGGAAGCCTATTTAACGGGAGAAGATATTTGCAAACAGTATATCTGGCAAGGGATTAATGTTCAAAATATACAAAGAACTCATACAACTCAACGTCAAACAAACAAATAATCTGATTAAAAAATAGGCAGAGACCCTTAATAGACATTTTTCCAAACAAGGCATACAGATTGACAACAGGCATATGAAAAGATTGGCTCAGTATCACTAATCATCAGGCAAATGCAAATAGAAATTACAATGAAATATCACCTCATACCTGTCAGAATGGCTATTATCAAAAAGACAGCAAGGGCTTCCCTGGTGGTGCAGTGGTTGAGAATCTGCCTGCCAATGCAGGGGACACGGGTTCGAGCCCTGGTCTGGGAAGATCCCACATGCCGCAGAGCAACTAGGCCCGTGAGCCACAACTGTTGAGCCTGTGCGTCTGGAGCCTGTGCTCCGCAACAAGAGAGGCCGCAACGGTGAGAGGCCTGCGCACCGAGATGAAGAGTGGCCCCCGCTCGCCGCAACTAGAGAAAGCCCTCGCACAGAAACGAAGACCCAACACAGCCAAAAATAAGTAAATAAATAAATAAATAAATAAAATTAAAAAAAAAAAAAAAAGACAGCAAATAACAAGTGTTGCCGAGGATGTTGAGAAAAGGGAACCCTTGTGCACTGTTGGTGGGAATGTAAATTGGTACAGCCACTATGGAAAACAGTATGGAAATTCCTCAAAAAATTGAAAATAGAACTACCATATGATCCAGCAATTCCACTTCTGAGTATTTATCCAAAGAAAGAAAAAATGCTAATTTGAAAAGATATATGCCCCCCCCTATGTTCATTGCAACATTTTTTACAATAGCCAAGATATGGAAGCAACCTAAGTGCCCATCAGTAGATGAATGGGTAAAGAAGATGTGGTATATATATATACAATGGAATATTGCTCACTCATAAAAAAGAATGAAATCTTGCTGTTTGTGGCAACATGGATGGACATAGATGGTATTATGTTAAGTGAAATAAGTCAGACAGAGAAAGACAAAGACTATGATTTCACTTATATGTGGAATCTAAGAAAGAAAACAAATGAACAAACATAGCAAAACAGAAACAGAGTCACAGATACAGAGAACAAACAGGTGGTTGCTGGAGGGGAGGGAGGTAGGAGGAAGGAGAGAAATAGGTGAAGGGAGGTTAAGAGGTCCAAACTTTCAGTTACAGAATAAATGAGTCACAGGTGTGGAATGTATAGTGTGGGGGAATATAGTCAATAATTATGTAATATCTTTGTATGGTGACAGATGACAATTAGACTTTTGATCATTTTGAAATATATATAAATATCAAAACACTATGTTGTGCACCATAAACTAACATACTATTGTAGGTCAATTATACTTCAAAAACAAGTAAACACATGAATCAACTCATAGAAAAAGAGATGAGATTTGTGGCCATCAGAGGTGGGGGTGGGGGGAGGGGAATTAGATGAAGGTAGTCAAAAGGTACAAACTTCCAGTTATAAGATAAATAAGTACGAGAGATGTAATATACAACATGATAAAGATAATTAACACTGCTGTACATTATAAATGAAAGTTATTAAGAGAGTAAACCCCAAGAGTTCTTATCACAAGGAAAAAATATTTTCTGTTTCTTTAATGTATTTATATGAGATGATGGATGTTCACTAAACCTATTGTGGTCATCATTTCATGATGTATATAAGCCAAATCATTATGTTGTACACTTTAAACTTATACATTGGTTATGTCAATCATATCTCTGGAAAAACAAAACAAAACTTTAGCTCATGTAGTCTATGGCAGAGTCCTTGGACTCTGGGGAGCTGTTGTCATTTAGTAACAAAAGTCCTACTCTCAACAGGAATATGTTTGTGGTTTTGACTTGTTAGAAGTGAATGATTGGGGCTTCCCTGGTGGTGCAGTGGTTAAGAATACACCTGCCCATGCAGGGGACACGGGTTCAAGTCCTGGTCCGGGAAGATCCCACACGCCGCAGAGCAACTAAGCCCGTGCACCACAACTACTGAGCCTGCACTCTACAGCCCACGAGCCACAACTACTGAGCCCACGTGCCACAGCTACTGAAGCCCGCACACCTAGATCCCGTGCTCCACAACAAGAGAAACCGCTGCAATGAGAAGCCTGCGCACCACAATGAAGAGTAGCCCCTGCTCGCCGCAACTAGAGAAAGCCCGTGCACAGCAATGAAGACCCAACACAGCCAAAAATAAATAAATAAAATAAATAAATATATAAAAAAAAAAAGAAGTGAATGATTGGAAGTTGAGGATGGTTGCTTGGTCAGAAAAGCCTAAAGAGCACACCTGTACATCTATGAACTTCAGATTGATGCCCTCTTAGTAGAGTTCTAAACTTCACATCCTTTGCCTTGATAGTTTTTCATTCCCTTCTCTTGTGGTTCATTCATTGTTTTGTTTTATGTCAGCAGGTGCTTTACTTACAGGGATACCTTTTTTTCCTTTATGGAATACCAAAAGAGTACTGCCAGATAAGTACTCTTTAATTCAGGTCAAGATTATTCCAAAACCAGAGGAGTTCATCCAGAAGAGGGTCTCCTGCAGGATCTAGAGTTCTTCTAAGCACCCTTCTCCCATGCCTTGGCACTTGGATAATCCCACTCCATGTGTCCTAATGCTTATATATGACAATCATTTAAGCAAGAACATTGATAGTTATTAGGTTGTTATAAACCTTGGTAACTAAGTAATTTAGTCCCTTCTTTCTCCAAAATTACTGCATGTATCTGCTTGGACATTGTATAAAAACTTATTTTGGGAGTTAAATTAGCAAAAATTATCTTCAAGCTGGAGGGTTGTATATATATATAATTTCTTTACAGAGACTGAGTTTGTAAAACTATTTTTGCCTCTGACTATTTTTGCCTTCCCTTACTACCTGCTACTCTAGATGATTTGAGAATAACTGGTCCTTGACTGAGGGACAGTCATTGAGGCAACAGCTGAAGGAACTTCTGGTTTGTACTATGGGAGTTTATGGTTTTCTAAAAATTTCAGAGTATCTATAAGAAGAGCTAGCTTTTTATTTCAGGCACAATAATGTCAATATATTTTGTAACATCTCATTTTACTGCTTTTCACCAAACCAGGTTTCCTGATAGTGTGGTTGACATTTATTTCCCCTCATCCTTTGTGTGACATATGTAAAGTAGGAAAATGAACAAAAAGTCAAGCAGAAGAAAGGCCTGGAACGTCTTCTCCAATGACCAAAAGTTGATGAACATTTCTTCTGTAGATTTCAAAGAACTAAGATTTGGACTGCTACCATGTTCTCTGCTACTGCTACAACATTGAGGTGTTCATGTATGCTGTTTTTAAAAAATCACTGCTTAGAAAGCAATGTGTGTTGATAGGCTCTAGTATGACCTAGGAGAATGCCACCTGAAGTTCGTGGTGGCTTTTGTGTGCCTGACTTGTCTTCAGTATTGGAGTTTCACCTTAGTGTGCTTGGACTGCCAAAACAAAATACCATAGACTGGGTGACTTAAACAACAGACACTTACTTCTCAAAGTTATAGAGGCTGGAAGTCCAAGATCAATGTGCTGGCAGATTTGGTTTTTGGTAAAGGCCCTTTTCGTGGATTGCGGATGGCTATCTTCTTGCTGTACCCTCACATGGTAGAGAGAGAAAGAGGGCTCTGGTTTCTTCCTTTTTTTTTTTATAAGGGTACTAATCCCATCATGGGAGTTCTATCCTCATGATCTCATATAAACTTAATTACCCCAAAGGCCCCACCTCCAAATACCATTACATTGGGGATTAGAACTTCAACATCTGGATTTTGGGGTGAAGCACACATTTAGTCCATAGCACACCTCTTGCCCTTAGTTGCATGTGGAGTCTTCCAGTGACTTCACTGGATATAAAGCATAAGAACTTGAATAAGAGTTCAGTTGTGCTCCGTATTATTGGTCCCCAAGAGTAGAGGGTCTTGTAAATTTAAATTTTTATGAATTTGCCCTCAAGGGAAAGTTGTATAATTGTGATTAAAATCTGGCATCCAGAGAGGCCCATGTTAAGCATTCCTCATATTTATCGGGGATACCCTGAATAGCACATTGGCAAGAATACTTTTTTAAAAAAAACTATGTCAGGCTGGAAGGATTTTAACATCTACTTTTTGATATAAACAGGTTTTATCCAGCACTTACCAACAACTTGACCTACATTTCGTGTGGTACAACAAAAAATTTCAGTGAAAAATAGAAGCCAAGAGTGCTGGATTTAAAGCTAGAAATATTCAAGAGAGGGGGGTGTTTATAGGTGCTTCTTTCTGTTTACCATCTTATAATGGATGTAGTACTAATGAAGATTCTAGGATTTTATTTCAGCCCACATTTAAAATGTTCTGAATAAACGCATGTGGTTTATTTTCACAGTGTTTACCGAGCACAGTTAAACAGCATTCGACGTCTAGGGTTAACCTCAAAATATTATGCATTTTACTGAAGTAGAGTGTAATCTGAGCAGGGCTGGACAGTAGGTGCATTTATTCTGTGCTTTTTTATTCAGTCAGTTCCATTAACTCTACTGAAACCTCACTCTTTAGTTCAGTGATAACTACTTGTAATAAATGATATTTATTGTCCCTCATCTTTCTATTTGGGTGGAGGACAGATATTGTCAGATACTTTGAAAGCCTTTTAGGAAAATAAGGAAGAAGGAGATTTCTTTTCCTTCTAATAATGCAACAGTTTAAGGATGTAGGCTACGTTCCTTAAGCCAGTGATCAGGTATGCCGAGTTGGAGACAGTGATGACTTTGTTGATCCGTGGTCTGTTGCTTACCTCAAGGCCTAGGGAGGTAAGCCCAGGGCTAAGGGCTAGGGGTAATATTTCCCCAACGTTTCCTCAGAGTAGGAAGCAATTGTATGTTGCCTGGTCCTGGCTCTAAGGCTGGAGGAGACACTGCTTTTTCATAGAGATGTGGAGCCTTTCTTCACAGGATTCAAATTCTATCATAATATTCTCTGGTCAAAATCACAGAAACCTTTTATCTAAGCCCTTTCTTGTTGATTGGGGACAGTTTCTTCCTCTATTCCTTTTAGCATTGACCTTCCTTTGAAATATATAAGGACTCCGTTTTGACTTTAGAACTAGGAAGAAGTGGAGACAGAGTAACAGAGGAACAAATTCCTAAATAACAGAGAAGAAACTTCCTTTTAAAAACCTGAATTTAAAACATCCTCTTGAGCTTTTGGATAGGGCATTTTTGAGTTACCTAAACACATTTACCAGTCCCACTTGCTATGAACAAAGTCACTAGTAGGCATTTCTGGATAGATCCATTTCCTCCTCTTTTGCCATATCACCAGGCCACAAGAGTTCTTGTAGTCTTGTTACTTAAAAATTAACGCACAAAAACTAATTCTTATAAAATCTATTAGAAAAAAATTAGAGAACCCACAGCTGATTAAATATCTCTTTAGATTAATCTATAAGAATTTAGGTTCATGTAATTATGCATGTTAATTTATATAAGGATTAGTATTTATAGCATTAAATATATATTGACTGACTCAAGTGCAAAACCAGTCTTACAGCAAACTAAACCTTTCTTGGAGGTGTTTTCAGATGTACCTCTGAATCCTCTGCCTAGTAATTTTTACTTAAATGCATGTGTGATGGTTAATTTTATGTGTCAACTTGCCTGGGCTAAGGGATACTCTGATAGCTGGTAAAACATTTTTCTGGTGTGTCTATGAGGGTGTTTCTGGAAGAGATTAACATTTCAATTGGTAGACTAAGTAAAGAAGATACTTCACAACAATGTGGGTGGGCATGATCCAATCCACTGACAGCCTGAATAGAACAAAAAAGACAGAGGAAGGGTGAATGTGCTGTCTGCTTAAGCTGGGATATCCATCTTCTCCTGCCCTTGGGCATTGGAACTTCTGGTTCGCAGGCCTTTGGACATGGACTGAATTACACCACTAGCTTTCCTCGTTCTTCAAATTGTACAGGCAGATTGTGGGACGTCTCAGCTTCCATTATTGTGTGAACCTATTCCTATAATAAATCTCTCTCTCTGTATATATATGCACACTAATATATGCTGTATTATCTCTCTGTATATGTATCTCTCTATATATAGACTAATATATACTGTATTAAGGTTCTCTAGAGAATATCATATTGGTTCTGTTTTTTGGAGAACCCTAATACAACATATAAGATATAAACAAAATTACTGAATCTTAAACCCTCATCTTAGTCACGTCCACTGGTTTATTCTCATTCCTCTTCTGCTGAAAAGGTTAAATGTGGGACAGTGAAGTAAGACACAGTCTGATTGTGATTTTAGTAATTGTTTATATGTTTATTGGAAATATATCCAATTGAAACAACCTAAAAGTTCAACACTAGCACATTGGTTAGATAAAGATTATCAATATAATATTGAACTATATACAATGAACATTATTAAAAATGTGTTGCAAATAAATACTTACTGGAGATGGCATGTGAAGGGCTTTCTGTGGGCACTGGCAATCCCTACAGCCATGGAGACACGGTGGCCCTGAGGTATGAGCAACATAGCCTTTCAGTGAGGATTATTAACCTGAAGTTATAGTCCTCAGTCTCAGTTAATCTGTTTTCTTCACCAGAGTATCCTCACATTTCTTAGCCCAGGATGACCTGCTGGAGTAAACACAAAATCTGGATTAGATAGTTCTTGGGTTGAGTTGTAGAGTTTAAGCATGAACATTTCAGAGCAGTTAGGGCCAGATTCCCATCAAAAGCAACCCCTTGGGAATTTGGAGTACTCAAGTATTAGCCAAGTTAGGGTCTAGTTCAATATTCTTCTGAAATGACACACTGGAATTATTCAGTCAGAGGGAGCTATGGAATGTACCCCACCACGTGATCAGAAAGCCCTGGACTATAAACAATGGAGCTGTTAAGATGCCAAATGGAGATCAGTGACACTTTACATGCTATCATCTTTGTGGCCTCACAACAAACATTGTATTCATTAAAACTTTGCCCTTGGGGTACCTTGACCTAAGTCAATGATGGTTTAAAATACTAGACTAAATCATTTCTAATTCCTTTGGCTTTTATTAGAGTAAAGTTAATCATGATAGACTCATTGGTGTTAATGCCAATGTTATAAGTACTTTATCAGATTTCTCCACACAATTCATTATGAATTTTTCAAGAGATTCCCAGATGTCCCTGGGATGGAGTTAAGGTAAACATGAACTGGTTCCCCAAGGTTATGATTAGAGCAGTTTGAGCCAATCTGACAAAGCCTCATGTGCCTTTAAGTATAAAGCACCTGCCAAGCCACATGTGCACCAGACCACTGGAATTCCTTGGCATTGTTTTCCTGAGAAGGAGGCTTGGGTAGTGGAACGCTCACCAAACCACTCAATATTTCTTTCTGTTTTAAAAATAGAAATTCTTACAAAATAAGCCTCATCTCTGGTTTCCAAACCATAAAATTCTGAATTGGGGGCTTTCAGGAATCCGCTGTATTTCTGAATGAAATGTCGCTAAGTCCCATCATCATTTTCAACTCTTGCACTCTCTGCAGAGAACTCTGATGGTCTACTGGTACAACCATTTCACTTAGTGAAGTTACTGATGTAGAATTAAGGAGAAAGATACAGCACCTTTTCTTTATTTGGGCTACAAGAATTAATTGGCATTTTCCAGGCTTTCTTTTTTTTTACTTGATGGAACAGTAGATATGACACGCAACTGCTCTGTTTCATTTCAGTGAGGAAGAACACACTTAATAACATTCCATGGAATGGAAAAATTAGTCTCCCCTTGATACAAGTATAGTTACAAAGACCTTATAACCTATCAAGCCTAAGACTTCGGAAAGATAATTTATTGAGTCTTGTTTACTAAGGATTCTGGAATTACTTCATATCAGTTAGGGTCGGTCAGTTGCTTTAACAAACATACCCCAAAATGTATAATGGTTCAAATATAATACAAGTTTATTTCTTGCCCATATACAAGTGCTGGGCAAGTGAGTAGGTGGGCAGTATCCCTCCCTCACCCAGTCATTCAGGAATCTAGGTTGTTGGCAGCCTTGCCAGCTTCAGCATGTGGTTGCCCCAGGGTGCCTCCGTTAGGGGACAAGAGAGCAAGATACAGATTTTGCATCTCTTTCATTTTCCCTCTCAAGCCATAAGACAACTTTATACAAATTTGTGTGGGCATAGCTGGGCTCTGGGTCCCTTTCACTACATATACGTTCAAATACTGCTTTACTCTTTACCATTACACTATTGAAAGGTAATGCATACAGGCTTATAAACTACAAAGAATTATCTGATTGTAATTAGGATGAGTGTTAGCATTAGACCCGAAACATTTGGTTGTATTGCTGGGCTAAATCAGAAAAATCACAATTTACTGATTGTAATTCCATTTTACTAAGTAATAATATATATTGATGTATAAAATATGTATAGGTAAAGGCATAAATCCTCATTGTGCAGCTTGATGTATTTTCACAAAAATGAACATCAAGAAATGTAACATAACCCACATTCAGACAATTCTCTTGTGCTTGTTCCTAATCATTACCCCCTCCCTTTCCCCAGAGATAACTTAAAATTCATATAAATGGACTTATATAGTACAAAAAATTTTTTCTATGAGATTAATTTATATTGTTGTGTGTGGCAGCAATGTGTTCATTTTTATTATTGTATAGGATTCCATTGTATGAATATGCAACAATATATCTATTTACTCTTCAAGGACATTTTGATTGTTTCCAGTTTTCAGCTATTATGAATAACACTGCTATGAACACTCTTGTATGTGTCCTTTTGTTTGCATATGCGCACATTTCTGTTCAGTATTTACCAAAGAATGAAATTTCTATGTTATTGAGTAGATATGTATTCTCTTTCAGTAGATACAGCTAAACCACTTTCAAAGTGGCTGGAACAACTCACTTTCTCAGCAGCAGTGTATTGGAGTTCCAGTTCCTCCCAATCCTAGCCAGCACTTACTATTGTTAGTCTTCTTACTTTTAGCCACTCTGTAGTTTCAGATTTTCCTGATGATTAATGAACTTGAGAGCCCTTTCATATGTTTATTAGTCATTGGATATCCAGTTGACCTAGCATTATATATTGAAAAGACCCATTTTTCAACACTTATAGTAGAGCAATGGTGTTTTGCCCAGATTCCCATTTACCAAGCCAGTGCACCCATGCCCCCAGGTGCTGTGAGTGACAACTGCTAGCAATTCATGCTGCCCACCTTCTTCAGAGAATTGATCCTCTTCTAATGGGGCTATCTCCCCTGGGCAGTTATATATCCTCTGGGGATGTTCCTCAGCTAGTGAATGACTAATGTGAGGGTGCAAAAGGCTGGCCTCCTTGCCTCAAGAAAGATCAACCTGTTGTGTGGTTTATGCTTCTGAGCTTCCTCCTATGGATTAATTTGTGGCCAGCTAACCCTTGTTTGGGTCTTTCTCCTTTCCAATTCTGCCTCATTCTCTTCCTATATAGGATTTTTTCCAAAGTGCACGCTCTCAATAAATCATGTATACTATAAACCCTCTCTCAGGTTTTGCTTCCAGGGAACCCAGCCTAATAACAGTTGTTTCTAGAAGTGCTCGTGGGGAGCAGACTCTAAGAATGAGACCCCAGGTTGTGTCACTTTCTGGCAGTATAACAGAATACCTCATCATCAGTTCTGATAGTCTGTTATGATATGTAATAGAAGTGCAGTTGCTGAGGCTTTCACCTCTGGTGAACTGGGATTGATACGGTGGAAGAATCTGCTCTGGTTTGTATATACAATATTTCTGGCATGTGGGCGGTAGCAGAGAAAGAATAATTACAAGGACTGTGAAATTGGGTGGCTATTGTTGATTGCCATTGAAAATAGAAAGTCATAGGCTCAGGACAATCAATCACAAATTTAAAGCAAAGTGTGAAAGTTAGGGGGCATCTTAACCTTCAAAGTGACCTCATTTCCTGCCAGTGGAGCAGAGATAGAGATGAAGATCAGGCACAGGACCTAATTTTTTAAGCATGGCAGAACTTTGGAAAAGGCTGAATTCTCAGCCTAGCCCCATTTTCTATGCTAAAGATGAGTCCCTGGTAGAGAAGGAGTGAGACCCTAAGACCTGATATGAAGTTGTCTTGGTAGATTAACTTGAGCACCCAGATTCCCTTGTGCTCTCCGGGTTTTCAGAAGTGGCACCAACTCTCCACTGTAGGAAAATACAGTCTCCCTTTCTTGAGGACTATGAGGCAGGTAGCAATATTATGTTGGTTTTCCTCAGGATCTGCCCTCAATTCACCTCCTGACTGCCAGAGCAATACTACTATTCAATTTCATCATGAACCAGCTAGGCATGTCCTGGGAAAACTAATGGAAGCAGTGATTAGATGTTAAAAGGATGTCAGTACCTAACTATTATGTTCTGATAGGAATTAGGAGAGTGTTCCTTGGAATAGATCCTGGGGATGTTGGATCAAGGGTGGAGGAGTAATATATGGAGGAGTATGAAGGGTGATTTTTCAACATGAGACTACTGTCCCGTGATACAGAATTTAACATATTAATTCTAATATGTGAGACATTCAGATATCTTAGATACCTCTGAGATAATTGTAATAAACTGCTGGATTGCTCTTGGAACCCTATGGAAAGTTATGGCCCACATTAAAACTGCCATGGCAGACAGTGGAGGAATGAATCAAAAGGTTCAGAGACTCTATACTGACAAATTTAATAACTTAGTGCAGTTGACCAATTTCTTAAAAGACACAATCTATCAAAATTTACACAAGGAAAAATAGCTAATCTGAATAGGCCTATATCTAGTAAAGAAATTGAATTGATAATTAATAACCTTACAAAAGAGAAAGCACCAGACCCAGGTCATTTCACTGGTGGAGTCTATCAGATATTTAAGGACGAAATATCAGTTCTCTACAATCTCTTCCAGAAAACTGGAGCAGAGAGAACACTTTCTAACTCATTCTATGAGGCTAGCATTACCTAATACCAAAACCAGGCAAAGACATTATAAGAAAGAAAGCTACAGACCAATATCTCAACAGTGTATTAGCAGATCAAGTTAAGAATTTTAGACCACAACCAAGTGGGATTCATTGCAGTTGTGCAAGGTTGGTTCAATATTTAAAAATTAATTAATGAAATTCATCACTTCAGTGGGCTAAAGAAGAAAAATTATGTGGTCATATCAATAGATGCAGAAAAATCATTTGACAAAATCCAACACCCATTCATGATAAAAACTCTTAGCAAA
Source organism: Eubalaena glacialis (assembly GCF_028564815.1). Lineage (NCBI taxonomy): Eukaryota > Metazoa > Chordata > Mammalia > Artiodactyla > Balaenidae > Eubalaena > Eubalaena glacialis. Next base: position 41,010,773 of record NC_083719.1, on the reverse strand, counting down.
CTAGAAATAGAGGGATACTTCCTCGATTTGATAAAGAACATCTACAAAAAACCTACAGCTAATAATTAATGATGAGAAACTAGATACTTTTCTCCTAAAATTAGGAACAAGGCAGGGATGTCCCCCCTCTCACTCTTATTCAGTATTGTATTGGAAGTCCTGGCTAATGTAATAAGACAAATAAATAATTAACAGACAAATAAATGAATAAATAATTTACATATTGGGATGGAAGAAACAAAACTATCTTTGTTCGCAAGTGATATGATAGTCTTTGCAGAATATCCCAAACAACTGATAACAAATACTTTTGGAACTAATAAATGATTAAAGCAAGGTCATAGGGTACAGGTTAATATACAAGAATCAATTGCTTTCCTAGATATCAGTGATGGACAGTTTGAATTTGAAATTAAAAGCACAACACCATTTACCTTGTAACAAAAATTTAATGTTTAGGTATAAATCTAACAAAATATATACAAGACCTATAGGAGGAAAACTATAAAACTCTGATAAAAGAAATCAAAGAAGAGCTAGATAAATGTAGAGATATTCCATGTTTATTGATAGGAAGACTCAATATTGTTAAGAAGTCAGTTCTTCCAAACTTGACCTATAGATTCAATGCAGTCCCAATCAGTATCCCAGCAAGTTTAGTGGATATTGAAAAACTGATTATAAAGTTATATGGAGGGGCTTCCCTAGTGTCACAGTGGTTACGACTCCACCTGCCAATGCAGGGGACACGGGTTTGAGCCCTGGTCCGGGAAGATCCCACATGCCACGGAGCAACTAAGTCCATGTGCCACAACTACTGAGCCTGCGCTCTAGAGCCCGCGAGCCACAACTACTGAAGCTCGTGGGCCTAGAGCCCGTGCTCTGCAGCAAGAGAAGCCACCACAGTGAGAAGCCCGCACACTGGAACGAAGAGCAGCCCCTGCTCGCCGCAACTAGAGAAAGCCCGCACGCAGCAATGAAGACCCAACACAGCCAAAAGTAAATAAATTAAAAATAAATAAATAAAGTTATACGGAAAGGCAAGAGACTCAGAATAGCCAACACAATATTGAGGAAGAACAAAGTCTGAAGACTGACATTACCTGACTTAAAAACATATGATGAAGCTACAATAATTAAGACAGTGTGGTATTAGAAAAAGAATAGACAAATAGATCAATGGAACAGAATAGAGAGCCCAGAAATATAGTTAACTGACCTTTGATGAAGGATCAAAGGCAATTTGAAGGAGAAAGGATAGTTTATTCAACTAATGGTGTTGGAACAACTGGACATCCATATGCAAAACAAATATAGGCACAGGCGTTACACCTTTCACAAAAATTAACTCAAAATGGATCATAGGCCTAAATTAAAATGTAAAACTGCAAAACTTCTAGAGGATAATATAGGAGAAAATCTAGGTGACCTTGGATTTGGTGATGACTTTTTAGATATATAACCAAAAGCATGATACATGAGAAAAAAAAAAAGATAAGTTGGACTACACTAAAACAAAAAACTTCTCTGTGAAAGATACTGTTAAGAGAATGAAAAGACAAGCCACAGACTATGAGAAAATATTTTTAGAACACATACGTGAAAAAAGACTTGTATCCAAAATATACAAAGAACACTTAAAACTCAACAATAAGAAAACAAACAACTCAATTTAAAAATGGGCCTAAGATTTGGAAGATCCCTCACCAGAGGCAATATACAGATAGCATATAAGCATATGAAAAAATGCTCAACATCATATGTCACTAAATTTATGCAAATTAAACAGTAATATACCACTATATTACTATATACCTATTAAAATGGTAAGAATCCAAAACACGGACAACACCAAATGCTGGCAAGGATGTGTGGAACAACAGAAACTCTTATTCATTGCTGCTGAGAATGAAATATGGTACAGCCATTATAGAAGACAGTTTGATAGAAAAAAGTTTAACATAGTCTTGCCTTATGATCCAGTTATTGCACTCTGAGATATGTACCCAAGTGAGTTGAAAACTTACATCCACACAAAAACCTGCACATGAATGTTTATAACAGCTTTATTCATAATTTCTCAAAACTGAGCCACCAAGATGTCCTTCAGTAGGTGTATAGATGAACAAACTGTGGGACAGCATACCTATTCAGTGATAAAGAGGAATGAGCTATCACACTATGAAGAGACATGAATGCATCTTAAATGCATATTGCTAAGTGAAAGAAGTGAGTGTGAAAAGGCTACATACTGTACGGTTCGAATTGTATGACATCTTGGAAAAGGCAAAACTAGAGATAATAAACAGATCAGTGGTTGCCAGGAGTTTAGGGTTGGGGTTGAACAGGTAAAGTATAAGGATTTTTAGAGGGTGAAACTATTTTCTATAATACTGTAATGGTGAATACATGACACTATGCATTTGTCGAAACCCATAGAACTTTATAGCACAAAGAGTGAAACAATGTATACAATTAAAAAAATCATTTGGAAAGTTGGAAGATTGCAGATGTAATACAGAATGTGACAAACCAATATAATTGCTTTGCAAATGTATGAAACAGTCTCATCAGAGGGGGTGGGGGAAACAGTGCTGACCTAACTAACTTTGGAAATGAGTGTAGTTTGCTAAAAAGGACTGTACTAAGCTGCTTACTCTAGTTGATAAAATTATTTCTCAGGGGTACAGGTTAACAATTCTGAAACTACTATATATGTATATTAGAGTTTAACCAATAAATACATGACAGATGGTGGGAACAAGGTGTGTTGCTGTTGGAGGTTACAGATAAGCAAGAGAAGGAGACTGGAATTATTCATGGGTAATGGCCTAGAACTGGAGACACTGGTGTGAACTCATGTTTAGCTTAGTATATATACAGATGGTTACATATAGAAATATTTACAGTTGTGTGTATATACATACAGGTTACTATAGACACATATTTCCTTGCTCTGTCAGTTGAGAGGTCCTAGAAGCAAAGTTATCTCAGTAGCAGTGAGCACATCTATCACCCAGATGTTGGTTTCTAATACAATTTTCCAGTAAGAGGAACCAGGGTTCCTTGCAGAAATGGCTGGCTCTAGGACTGGGGCAAGAAATACACAAGATAAGCTTTGGACTATCTTGCAGTGCTAGAAAGTAAGGAAGTTCTCAGAGTACTAAAAAACCACAATGATAAGGGTCTGTCAAGGGACTTACCTGGTGGCGCAGTGGTTAGGAATCCGCCTGGCAATGCAGGGGACACGGGTTCGATCCCTGGCCCAGGAAGATCCCACATGCCGCGGAGCAACTAAGCCCGTGCGCCACAGCTACTGGAGTCCGTGCTCCGAAACAAGAGAGAGGCCACTGTAATGAGAAGCCCACGCACTGCAATGAAGAGTAGCCCCCTCTCGCTGCAACTAGAGAAAGCCAGAAAGCCCGCGTGCAGCAACAAAGACCCAACGCAGCCAAAAAAAAAAAAGGGTCTGTCAAAGGGACATAAGAACAAACTGAAAGAGCTCCCAGTGGCCAAAACTGGAATAATTTGGGCAGCAAAATAAAGTAGAAATGCATTATAACACCAAGTATGAAATAAATATCCACGAGTCCATACTGATATAAGCAAATGACTGAATAAGTAAATAAATGGGAGAAGGGGCAAATCTCCTCTGCAGAAAAATTCCAAATAATTTCTGTAGGTACTCCACCATCAAGGAGTTGGAGGATAACACCTTCGTCCTTTGGTTTGGAATGCATATAATGACTTCCTACTGAAAGTACAATATGCAAAGGGGGAAAAGAGTATCTTTAGTGGAGAATCCTGACAAACACTATCTCAGGCAAGTGATAAGGTTAACATCAACAGTGAAAGTCATGTTGATAGTATGTACCTTCAATATGATGTGATGAGAGTGGTACTTCAACTTTGTGGTTTTCCTCCTCAAAACCCCTAACCCCCATGTAATCATGAGAGAAACGTCAGACAGATCTCCACTGATAAAACAGTCTGCAAAATACTTTACCAGTATTCCTCAAAACCGTCAAGGTAACCAAAGCCAAGAGTCTCAGAAAGTGTCACAGCTGAGAGGAGTCTTGGGAGACCTGATGACTAAATGTAATATGGTATTCTGGAACAAAAAAAGGACATTAGGTAAAAACTAAGGAAATCTGAATAGTATGGACTTTAGTTAATAATAATATATCAATATGGTTCAATAATTATTACAGCTGTAGCATAGGGTTTTAAAATGTTAATAATAGGGAGAACTGGGTGTGGAGTATATGAGAACTTGCTGTACTATCTTTACAATTTTTATGTAAATCTAAAACTATTCTAAAAATAAAAAGTTTTTTAGAAGTAAAAAACTGAAATCTCCTTGGTTAGAATTTCTTTAGTGACATTTTAATATTGAATAAATCAAATCCGTTGTCTCCAGAAGGTGAAAATGTTAATGGGCTCAACACTCCAATTAAAAGGCAGAGATTACCAGAATAAATTTAAAAAGCAAGTTCTTTTAGAAACTCACCCACTTAAATATAAATACTAGATAAGTTGGGAAAGTAAGTGGATAGAAAAAGATATGTGATGCAAACAGTAAAAAGAAGGCCCTTGAGCGACTATGTTAATATCAAATAAAATGAACCTTGAAACAAGGAATATAACCAGTCTAACTAGTATAATTAGCTAGTACTTCCAGTAAGAGTAAGGGTGGAGAGAGGATATCCTTACCTTGATCCTTATCTTAAGAAGAAAGCATCCAGTTTCTCACAAATACGTATAAAGTTAGCTTTAGTTTTTGGTAGATGTTCTTTATCAAATTGAGGAAGTTCCTCCTCCATTTCTCATTTTCTTTGAGTTTTTATTATGGATTTTGTGAAATGCTTTTTCTGTGAGTTGATATAATCATTTGATTTTTCAACTTTAGCCTATTGATGTGGTGGTACATTTATTTATTTTTGAGTGTTGAATCAGGTTTGCACACTTGATATAAATTCTACTTTGTTGTGTCATATAATTCTTATATATTGTTAGATATGATTTGCTAATATTTTTTGAGCTTTTTTATATCTATATTCATAAGATATATTGGTCTGTAGCTTTCCTTACTTATAATGTCTTTATCTAGCTTTGGTATTAGGGTAATACTGGCATTACAGAATGAGTTAGGAAGTGTTCCCTCTGCTTTTACTCTTTGCAAGTAATTGTGAAGAATTGGTATCATTTCTTCATTAAATGTTTGATAGAATTCACCAGTAAAACAATCTTAGCATGGGGTGTTTTCTTTTTTGGAAGTTTATTAATTGTTTATTTCAATTTAGTAGATGTAGGGATATTCAGGTTATCTATTTTTGTGTTTTGATAGTTTTGTATCTTTCAAGGAATTGGTCAGTTTCACTTGAGTTATCAAATTCGTGGGCATAGAGTTGTTTGTAGTATTCCTTTATTACCCTTTATTACTAATCCATGGGATTAGTAATGAGGACCCCTACTTCATTTCTGATATTGGTTATTTGTGTCTTCTCTCTGTAAACCTGGCTATAGGTTTGTCGATTTAATTGACCTTTTCAAAGATCCAGCTTTTGGTTTCACTAATTGTCTCTGTTATTTTCTTGTTCTCAATTTCATTGATTTATGCTCTAATTTTATTATTTTCTTTTGCTTGATTTAGGCTTAAGTTGTTCTTCTTTCCCTAGTTTCTTAAAGAGGTGCTTAAGTTATTGATTTTAGATCTTTTTTCTTTTTATGACGTTTAATGCACTAGGTTTCTTTCTAAGCACTGCTGTTATTATATCCCACCAATTTTGAAAAGTTGAATTTTTATTTCCATTTTGTTCAATATTTTTAATTTCTCTTGAGATTTCTTCTTTAAGCCATGTGTTATTTAGAAGTATGTTTTCCAGTTTCCAAATATTTGGGTATTTTCCAGATGTCTTTCTGTTGTTGATTTCTACTTTATCCATTGTAGTCTGAGAACATACTTTGTATGATTTTTATTCTTTTTAGCTTGTTAAGGTGTATTTAATGGCTCAGAATGTGATCTGTTTTGCTGAAAATTGCATGTAAGCTTGTAAAGAATGTATTTTGTTGTTGTTGGATGGAATATTCTATAAATGTCAGTTAGATCCAGCTGATTGATAGTGCTGTTGAGTTCAACTGTGTCCTTACTGATTTTCTGCCTGCTGGATCTATCAGTTATTGACAGAGGGGTATTAAAGTCTCCAGCTATAATAGTGGATTTGTTGATTTCTCCTTGCTGCTTTATCAGTTTTTGCTGCATGTATTTTGACACTCTGTTGTTAGGTGTGTACATGTTTAGGATTATGTCTTCTTGGAGAATTGATCCCTTTTTATTGTGTAATGTCCATTTTTTCCCTGATAATTTTCCTTGCTCTGAAATCAACTTACCTTACCTAAGATAGGTATTCCAGCTTGTTTGATTAGTGTTAGTGTGATATATCTTTCCCTATCTTTTTACTTGTCACCTGAGTCTTTATATTTGTAGTGGGTTTTGTGTGGCAGCATATAGTTGGATCTTGGGTTTTTTTTGAATATACTTGGACAGTTGTTTTTTAATTGGTGTATAGATGCCATTCATGTTCAAAGTGACTACTGATGTAGATGAATTAATATCTACTATGTTTGTAACCATTTTCTATTTATTGCATTTGTTCTTTGTTTCCCTCTTCCCCTGATTTAAACTTATTATTTTATATGATTCTCTTCTGTATTCTATTTCAGTAAACCAATTATACTTCTTTCGAAAAAAATTTGAGTTGTTGCTCTAGCGTTTACAATAGATACATTTTAAACTAATCTAAGCACACCTCATGTGTGGTGCAGGGGTAGTACAGGTACCTTATAACTGTGCTTCCAGTTTTCCTCTTCAGTTGCCTATGACATTGGGATCATTCATTTCACTTATCAATATGCTATAATCATCCAATAGATTGTTACTATTATTAATTTAAACAGCTATCTTTTAGATTAAGAATAAGAAAAATAAATTTTACTTTCACTTATTCTTTTGCTGATCTTCTTTTTCTTGTCTAGATCCAACTTTCTGACCTATATAATTTTCCTTCTGCCTAAAGAACTGCTTTTAACATGTCTTTTAAGGAGGTCTGTTGTTATTGAATTTCCTCAGCTTTTATTTTCTTCTGAGAAAATCTTTATTTCTCCTTCACTTTTGAAGGATAATAACTTTGCTGGATGTAGAAGTCTACATTGGTAGTTTTATTTTTCTCAACACTAAAGATTTCACTCCACTCTCTTATTAAGATAATTTGAGAAGTCTACTGTAATTCTTGTCCTTGTTCCTCTAGAGATAAGGTGTTTTTTTTTCTCCTCTGGCTTCTTTCAAGGTTTTCTCTTTGTCTTTGGTTTTTTGTAGTTGAATATGATAGCCTAGGGGTGTGTGTGTGTTTGTGTGTGTGTGTGTGTGTGTGTGTGTATGTGTTGATAGTTATCCTGCTTGAAGTTGTCTGAGCTTCCTAGATCTGTGGTTTGGTGTCTGTCAGAGTTTTGGGAATTCTTAGCCATTATTATTTCAAATAATTCTTCTGCTCTTTTCTCTCTTTCTTATATTCCTATTATGCATTTGTGACACCTTTTGCAATTATCCTGCAGTTCTTGGATTTTCTGTTCTTTTTTTTTTTGTTCTTTTTTCTACTCATGTTTCAGTTTGTGAAATTTATATTGATAGATAGATCTTCAAGCTCACTGATTTTTTCCCCATGGCCATGTTGAGTCTACTGATGAACCCATCAAAGGCATTCTTTGTTTCTGTTAGAATGTTTTTTCTTTTTTTTTTATTTCTAACATCTCTTTTTGAGTCTTTCTTAGAGTTTCCATCTTTCTGCTTTTTCCATGTAAAGCCCTTAACATATTACTCATAGTTATTTTAAATTCCTTGTCTGATAATTCCAAAATCTGTCATATCTGAATCTGATTCTGATGCTTGGTTTGTCTTTATGGACTGTGTTTTTCTCTTGCCTTTTAGGCATGACTTGTAGTTTTATTCTTGAAATCTAGACATAATGCATGGGGTAATAGGAAATGAGCCTTTTAATGTGAGGTTTTTTGTTAATCTGGTTTAGAGTTGGGTTGCGTTTAATGTTTACTGTAGTTGTAGGTGCCAGAGGCTTTTTCTTTTTTTTTTTAAATAAGTCTTTTTTAAAAAAAAAAAAATTAATTAATTAATTAATTTTTGGCTGTGTTGGGTCTTCCCTTCGTGTGAGGGCTTTCTCCAGTTGTGGCAAGCGGGGGCCACTCTTCATCGCGGTGCGCGGGCCTCTCACCATTGCGGCCTCTCCTGTTGCGGAGCGCAGGCTCCAGATGCGCAGGCTCAGCAATTGTGGCTCACGGGCCCAGTTGCTCCGTGGCATGCGGGATCCTCCGAGACCAGGGCTCGAACCCGCGTCCCCTGCACTGGCAGGCAGACTCTCAACCACTGCGCCACCCGGGAAGCCCTGTGCCAGAGGCTTTTAATTCCCCTTATGTCTTTGACTTTGTCTCTCCTATTGCCTTTAGGGTTCCCTCAGAACTTCCCATAGACTCCTTAGATAAAGTCTCAATCTTGCAGCTCTTTGAGCTGAATTCACTGATATACTGGAGCCTGGTGATGTGGTAGAAAGATGTGAAGGAGAAGTAGCATTTTATAATCTTGAAATTAAATCTCCTTCCTTTAGTGCATCTATGTCACTGGGCTGTGACCTTCACAAATTGTTTTTCAGTGGTATAGCCCTACTTGAATTCCCTTCCCTAGATGTAGCATCTATTTCCTTGAGGCCATGACCTGTTTTGACTGCCCTTTTTATCCACCTTAGTGGGGACAGGAAGGATAGAAGGGACTATGTTAGGAGGAATGTAGTTACCCCAGATGGGATAAAGATCTAGGAAAGTCTTTTCCCATGGAAGTAGACCTTTGTTATGGAGAAGGCTCTGAGCATATTTCATAATGATTAGTCTTACCCCATTCCCACCTGCCACAGCCATGAAGAGATCTTTTTGGGATCCTCGCTGTGATAACCTGGTGGGGTTCCTAGAGGTAAAGCCCATGAAAATTTGGAGGCATCTCTAAGATGAGGCTTTCAGGGGACTTTTACTGTTATGGTAGTCCACACTCAGCCTCCAGCAGTTCATCTAAATTTCCTTTTAAGTGTTTCTATGAGTTTATGGCTCCAGTGGCTTCTGCTCCAGGTAGTCAGATCTCAGCTGTGACTTTCAGGATTCTTTTGTCTTTCCAGATTTTGGGGTATTGGTGGTTTGCCTTGCAAGTTTAGTTCTCTGATGGTCCAAGAAAAGTCATTGATTTTCAAGTTGTTCACCTTTTTCTTGATGTAATGGCAGCAGTGTGGACTTTCAAGTTCTTTACATGTTGGAGCTAAAACTATAAGTTGTCAAATGACATTTAATATAATTATTGATGTGATTGGATTTAGGCCTACCAGTTTATTAATTGTTTGATGTTGCTGCCTCTTTTTTTAAAATAATATTTTATCCTTTAGAGCATTTTTAGGTTCATAGCAAAACTGAACAGAATGCACAGAGATTTCTCATATATCCCCTGTCCTCACACAAGCATAGCCTCGTCCATTATCAACATCCTCAACCAGAGTGGTACATTTGTTACAATTGATGAACCTACATGGACACATTATTATCACCCAAAGTTCATATTTTATGTTAGGGTTCATTCACTCTTGGTGTTTTGACAAGTGTATAATGACATGTATCTCCCATTGTAGTATCATACAGAATAGTTTAACAGTCCTAAAATTCCTCTGTGCTTTACTGCTTTTGTTTTTCACTTCCCCTCCCCCCTTTTTTACCTTCAATTTGATTACTTAAATATTTTTAGAATTGTGTTTTTAATTTATTATATTGACTTTTAGCTATACTTTTCATTTTTGTGGTTGTTGTAAGGGATTACAATATACGTTTTAAACTTTTTACCATCTTCTTTGATTTAGTATTGTGTAACTTCCGGTAATGATATAGATTCATTGTAATGATATAGATCCATTTACTGTCACTTCAGGTCTGTTGGCAGTTGATTCTCTTAGTTGTCTTTCTTCTGAAATGTCTTTATTTTACCTTCATTCTTGAAAGATTCTTTGCTGTATATAGAATTCTTGGCTGAGAGTCTTTTGCTTTCAATATTTCAAAGATCTTGTTCCATTGTCTTTTGTCTTCCACAGTTTTGGATGAGAAGTAAGAATAATCTGGATTTTCTAAGGCTGCTTTCAGTATTTTCCCTTTGTATTTGATTTTTAGCACTTTGACTCTAATGTGCTGGCTCTTGGTTTTCTTTGCATTTGTCCTGTTAGAATTAAGGGTTTCTTAAATCTGTGGACTTACGTCTCTCATCAAATTTGAGAAGTTTTCAACTATTATTTTTTCAAATATTTTTTCTGCTCTATTTCCCTTCTCCTTTCTTTCTTCTGTTTCTGTTAATATGAGCTTGTGATTATTTTTTTCTTTAGCTTGTTGATGTGGAGGATTGTATTAATTAATTTTTAAATGTTGGACCAACCTTGCATACCTGGTGTGGTTTGTAGTTCTTCAAATTCACTATCTTCAATTTCACTAGCACTATTCTCTACCATTTTAATTTTATTATAAGCCAATCTTGTGTATTTTTATTTTAGATACTGTGTTTTTCAGTCCAAGAATTTCTTTTCTTTTTTTTTTTAATAGTTTCTGTTTCCTGAGATTTTTATCCTTTCATTAATTTGGAGTGTATTTTCCTTTACCTTATTGGGCATTGTTAGTCTTTATATTACTCATTTGATAATTCCAACATCTGGTTCTGCTCAGGGTTGGTTTCTGTTTATTGTCTTTTCCCTTGAGAATGGGTCAGATTTCCCTAGTTCTTCATATGTTAAGTAATTTTGGTTTATATCCTGAATACCGTGAACATTATATTGTGTATACTCTGAATTCTGTTATATTTCTCCAAATATTATTCATGTTTCTATGTTAGCAGACAGTTTACTTGGTTAGATGCAAGTAATCAATTCATTTAAGACTCCATTTTAGGGACTTCCCTGGTGGTCCAGTGGTTAAGAATCTGCCTTCCAATGCAGGGGACGTGCGTTTGATCCCTGGTCGGGAAACTAAGAGCCCACGTGCTGCGGGGCAACTAAGCCCATGCGCTGCAACTACTGAGCCCATGCGCTCTGCAGCCCATGTGCCACAACTAGAGAGAAGCCCACGTACTGCAACGAAGAGCCTGTGTATCCCAACAAAAGATCCCGCATGCTGCAATGAAGATCCCGTGTGCTGCACCTGAGACCTGATGCAGCCAAAAATAAATAAATAAATAAATGTTTAAAAAAGACTCCATTTTATTGGTGTTCTCAATAAACTTTGAGAATAACTTTGTCCTTCCTGTGATATGTGGCAGATCATGAGTTTTATTCTTTTAGCTTCAGCTGCAAATTGCTTTGAGTCTGCCATGCACATGCATAGTTCAGAGGTCAGCAAAAGACTAGGGCAAGTTTATATACAGACTTTGGGGTACCCCTTCTTTCAGTCTCTTCTTTCCAGGATTTCCCCTTTATTTTCAAGTGTCTTTGGGTGCTTTGGCTCTGTCCTCTGCTTCTTCAGACAAGAAAGAGGGTTTTCTAACAAAGTTTTAGCCACTCTGTAATATACCATGACAGCAACCTGTTCTCAGAGTAAAACCACACAAGTAGAAGACTCACCCTGTACTGTTCCCCTCTTCCAAATTCTAACACCTTTCCAATATCTGGTCTTATTAACTCTGCAGAGCTTTGAGGTAGTTGTTTTTTTTTTGTTGTTTTCATCCTTCATTTATATTTGTTATTTTCAGGTACTTTTGTACGCTATGAATGTATTCCACCATACTGAAAACAGAACACTCTCAGCCTCTGGCTTCTACTGCCAGAGTCTCTACTATGTACCACAGCTCAGTGACTTCCAATGAAACAGTGCTTAATTTCTGAAATTCCATTGCCTTACCAATACAATGGAGTCTTAAATGAATTGAGACATGTAAAATGTTGGGCAGCAAAAATAAATATTGATTTTATTTTTTCCCATATCTCCTTCTCCTCTTTCATAGTGAGGTTTGGTCTCTAATCCTGGATTGTCCATGTTCAAAATCCAGCCTGAAACCATATTTCTGGCAGCATGTCTAGAGTAGAGACTCTAACTCTTTCGATTCTACTCTATTTAGGTGAGACCTGCCCCAGCATCCTCAGGTAGTGGGAATAAGTAAGACAGGAAGAAGTTCTCTTAAGACAGTAACTTAAAACTGAACAGCAAACTTCTCTTTTGGTTATTCTCACCACTCTCCCAGTATTAGGCAGTTTTAGTAGATCATTCTTTCTATCAGAACTTCTCTGTGTTGCTCTGCTCCCTTTTCTTCAGATTTTCTCTAGCTAGTTTCACTGACCTTTCAAAAGTATTATTCATTTCATTTGCAAAGGAGTTTAGTTATAATCTTGTCTTATTCCCAGTTAATACTCCAAAAGCTTTTTTTCCCCACAAATAAAATAGCCATCAAGTGTTGGGTTAATTGAACACAGCTGTACCCCAATGAAGTACTGTGACCAGCTCTTAAGCTAGGATTTTTGTTGCTGTTTTGTTTTTTTTTGTTTTTTGTTTTTTAATTCCCATTACATTCACTCTACTAGGGAGTGAAAATGATGTATACAGCCTTACAAAATCTTTGCAATTCTGAAATCCAAAAGGCTCTGAAAACTGAATTTTTTTCTGGAAGTTTGGTGCAGATTCATTTGGATGCAGAACCTAACTGCAACTAATGTGAGGCTTTTCAGAGTCTTTCATTATCAATTTTGTGTAAGCATTCATGCATGTCACTGCAGAAATATTGATGTGCTCAATTATGGGGTATTGTTCCAGATTCCGACATTGGTGTTCCATTATATATATATGGCACCATACCTGTATTACCTATCTAAAATTTGAAAATTTATGAATTCTAAAACACATCTTTCCCTAAAAGTTTTGGACGAGGGATTGCAGACCTATATTATGGAAAAATGCTTTAGAACATGTTCATGTCTTACATTTTATATTGGAAAATTATATTCCATAAAAGCAATTATTTGGAGGTATATTTACCATTGAGTTAACTAAACAACTCACTAGAAATTAAATTCAAACATAATGAAACTAAGCTAACATTAATTTATATTTAAATGGCAAGAAAAGCAGCACTTAAAAAACCACAACCTACTTGTCAGCAACATATGCTGATTGCCGAAACTGCAGGAATTCTAACTTTCTGCATGTCTGCATGCAAAGTAGAAAAATTTCAACATTTCCAAAACTTGAATGATAGTCAGACTTGATAGAAAAAAAAGGTCCTCAGAAAGCCGTTAAGCGTGAGTTAATGTTAACTATGAATATATAATTTCAGTACCTTTGATTAGTCCTTTTACTAGTTATAAGGTAATGCCTCTTAGTCATAAGGTGTGTAAAAATGGAAGTCAAAAGAATTTATCTTCTCACTCTCAATACGGGATTTTCATTTTTATGGTTTATTCTTGACTCATTAGAATTATCTGGTAGGCCAGGAACCATACTATAAAAGTCATCTATCTAGAATCATAGTTATCATGTTGAAGAGGTGGTGGTATTTGATGGTTGGATTGAATAAGGATGGTAAGAATAAACTTTTCCAACATAACACAGTCATTGTAAACCTCAGAGTAGGTATAAGCAATGAGATGTCTACTTTGTGGACATTCATGGAATTAACATTAACAAATATATAGAATATACTCTCTGTGATTGTGCTTTGATGCACTTCACAAGGCCCACAAAACCACCCCAGTTTTCCCACTGTTTTATCGCAATTACAGATGGACATTTTAAAATGGTGAAGGAAGGTAAGTTACATTGTAGCAACAAGGATAGGTCAGAACTCTTGAGTTGTTTTGGGTAAATGGATCCATGGTTAGAACTTTGTAACTTTATAGTATAAAATAAGCCTAATGAATTTTTTATTTTGAGGATTAGGGAGGAGAGAATTTTAATCCAAATAAAAATTTCAGTAAAATTGTGCAATTACTATTTAAACCTCTAAGCTTGAAATTATACTGACACATCTTTGGGGCCCTGACTTAAATCACCATTGCTCTTGGTTAGATGTATATATATATATATATTTTTTTTTTTTTTTTCAGAAGAAAAGATTGACGAGTTTTTATTTATTCAAAGGGACATTTCCAGGTGCATAAAGAAGCCACAAGTTAGTGTTGTTAAAAAAAAAAAAAAATCAAACATCTGCTAATCAAGTGATGCATTTAATGAAAACCACCTAAGATAGTAAAGGGGACATGAGCTAACTGCAGAGAATTTCTGTCATAGAATACCTCCCCTCCACTACCGTGCTGGACACCACTGCAGGGCAAGTCATGGCAGGTGAAGCAGCGGAGCTGGAGGTGAGGAAGCTCATTGGCCAGATGCACTGAACTCAACGAGGCACATGGAGATGAGGAACTTGCAGATGTAATATCCCACCTAGATGGATGTGGTTTGGAACCCGTGCTTTGCTGCAAGGTCTGGTAACCCTAGGGCAAGTTATCCATTATCCCCCAAGCAGCCTCATTTGGATCATGTCTGGTTAGACCCTCCTTATTCCAAAAGCAAAAACCAAACCAAAACAAACAAACAAAAAACTCCCCCTGAGGACAATTAAATCAATCCCTACAGTCTCACTTTCTCTTCCTTCCTTCAACCCTTTTACAAAGGATAATACAGGGGCGACAGTTCTGAGCTCTCAGGAAATAGGGTCCTTAGATGCTTTTGGAGGTTGAGAGGCTAGAACGGCAGTCTAGAAATTCCTTTCATCTTATGGCACTGATTTAGTTTAGACTTGATTTCTCCTCCTCTCGCTCCACCCGTGCTCTCTCACCCCCAGACGGACATATTGGCATCAAATAGCTCTAGCTTTCAATCTGTACTGGGATTTGCCAGCAGAAGAGACGTTGGTCGTTGTCATCCTTAAGTTCCCACTCTACCACCAGTTTTATAGAGGGGTATTCACTCTTCACAGGTAGTTTATTCAGGTAGCTATAGGTCTTGTCTTTTTCAATGGGGCAGCTGATTCCACTCTTACAACCATCAGGCTCAGGAATAGGAAAGGGAATTGCGATGCCCATCACAATGCCATGCACCACAGCTTTGCTACTTTGAGACTGAGTGCTACTGGTGAACGTGACATTGACACTGTAAGACTGTCCTTTGTGCAGTTGGCAGGGCTGGGTGGAGCATGGGTTCACATTCACTTCCTTTACAACTCCGACCCCAGAACCGCAGTCCTTGAAATGCACCGGCTTGGCCAGGGCGGAGGCGCTGAGTGCCAGGAACAGGAACGCGGCGCCCAAGAAACGCATCGCAGCTAAGATTGCAAGCTCAAGGAAAAGAGATGTATATATTTTTATTTTTCTTGGTTTTCTTGGATTAAAGAGCTGTATAAGGCTTGATCTTTCATTATTTTCTTGGTTACTCTCTCAGGTTTCTTTTCTCGGATATTTAATGGCTGGCTCTTTTTGTTCAGGCGTTAGTTTAAATATCACCATCACTTTCTTTCCCTGATTCTTCCCTTGTTTTATTTTCATCACACTTTTTTTCATAACACTTAAAACTGTGTTAAATGTTTATTTCTAGTCTCTCCTCCTACTCTGCCCCATGTAGGCTCCAGGAGGGCAGTGACCTTGTGCCCTCTACTAAACTGCTAGTGCAAGAACAGTGTCTAACACAGAAGAGGCACTTAATAAATATTTGTTGAATAAATGAATTAATGTGTGAATGAACAGATCAGAGTCAGAGTGCAGGAAAATTACAAATAATTGCAATGGGTGAAAATACCAGTTTCACTGTTAGTTAACTATATCTTGGATATTTCAAATGTCCAATATACATTTATAATGTGAAGTATTTAGATTTTAGCTTAAAGACTTTAAAGCTGGGAGTGATCCTCAAAACACTAAAAATAGAACTACCATTTGATCCAGCAATTCCACTCCTGGGTGTATATCCAAAGAAAATAAAAATACTAATTCAAAAAGATACATGTACCCAAATGTTCATGGCAGTATTATTTACTATAGCCAAGATATGGAAGCATCCTAAGTGTCCAGCAGCAGATGAATGGTTAAAGAAGATGTGGTATGTGTGTGTGTATACAGACACACACACACACAAGGGAATACTACTCAACCATAAAAAAGAATAAAATTTTGCCATTTGCAGCAACATGGATGGACTTGGAGGGCATTATGCTAAGTGAAATAAGTCAGACAGAGAAAGACAAGTACTGTATGTTATCACTTGTATGTGGAATCTAAAAAATAAAACAAAGGAATGAATATAACAAAACAAATAGACTCAGCTACAGAGAACAAACTAGTGGTTACCAGTGGGGAAAGGGAAAGAGGGAGGGGCAAGGTAAGGGTAGGGGATTAGGAGGTACAAACTACTATGTATAAAATAAATAAGCTACAAGGATATATTGTACAGCACAGGGTATTAAAAAAAAACCTGGAGTGAATAATGAAAGTACTGCCCTCTAGCAATGTCTCAAAAATCGCTGTGATTCTTTAAAATGCTTACCTCTAACAGTACACATCTAAAAATGGCAGTCAACTTATTAGCATAGCATTCAGAGATATGAAGCCTAGTGATTCCCAAGGCTGGCAGAGTCTTTATTCCTTCTCTCCTTTTTCTGATTCCTCACTACAGAAGGCTGGATAAAGTTGAACTGTGTTCCTGGTGAGTCTGGCCAGGGTTGGGCTGATGTCCTGTGGGTTAGGACAACTCATGCCAGAATCAAGAAGTAGAATATTTTTGATTTTAAAGGATAAATACAAGCTTCAAGAATAAAAATGGTAGTATATTGGGTAAAAAATGGAATAGGAATAGGAAATAAAACCAAGGCCAGTAACAGAGTAAGGTGGTCCGAGAAAATTGTGACAAGAGTCTATGACTCATTGCTTCTGTCCACTAAACTATACGATGCATGGGGAGATTGACCCCGTGTGAAGGAACAGATTTGAGTAAGGCATAAAGGTAGATATATTGGAAAGAACACTAAACTTGTCCTCTAGTCCTTAAGATATACAGTCTGAGGAAATGATCTAACTTGTTTGAGTATGTTTCCACATTCATAATATGCAAATATATACTTCAAAGTGTGTATGTGTGTGTGAAAATTAAACAAAATTAATTTCTCCTGGTACCTAGAGGATTTGTTAAGTTTGTTGAAATGTTGTGAATGCTAGATCAATATTTAAGGTCTACTCACCTTTTGAAAAGCCATAAACTTGGAATATAGCCAAGGGTATTGAGATAGCAATCTTAAGGTTCATTATTATTCAAACATATATTGAGCACTAGTTTGTGTAAAGTACCTTACGAAGTGCTCATGACTCAAAGATAAAAGGAATATAATCTAATAGAGAAATTAAGATATGTATAATGCTGTCATTAAAAAAAAATGTCTTCCAGCTATAATGCTGTAAATAACTGCAATTTAAAATAGAAAGTGATTAGTACAAGAAGAGAAGATAAAAGTGCCATAAGCATTAGAAGACAAAGTGAGAATGTTCATCTGAGGCTATGTGGAAACACAGGGAAGGCAAAATGGAGAGTGGAATGTGGGTGACATTTCTTTTACAAATCAGTGTGGCACAGGTATATTCTAAATGATAGTTTTATGTGCATATTTTTTCTGATCTTTCACTCTAACACTTCAAAATTTGTTTTCCTGTAGTTGTATAATGAATTTAAAAATTTTCTTTCTCTTCTTAAAAAATAATTTTTGCCATTTACACTCTATAATGTAGCTATTAAACCTGTGATGATGTGTAAGGAGATCTGGGTGAGCCCAGAATAGTCTTAACAATAGATTAAATTGAGTGGCTTCAATTCTTCTGATAGAAAATGTGAGACTGTCACACTTGAGAACTAGTTTCTCAGCAACATAAACAGTTGGCCTTGGGAACATCTCGTTCTAAAGCAAATGCTCAAAGTATCTTGATTTAAGCAAATTTACTTAAAAAGTGAGTGGGGTCGAATTTTATGCAACTGTTTGATTAAGTCTGACATGATTGTGAGAGGGATACTTACTAAAAAGTAAGGCTGCAACAGACAGAGAAGTTCCAGAGGAGAGATTTTTTAAAATATAGAACATGGAAACCATTTGAAAGTAAAAGTTAGTGAAGTCATGGAAATTGTTAACCTTTGGAAGACAATTTCAAATTCTGTTCAGGAAAAAGTCATGTACAGCTCAACTACCTCTCTGGGATTTGAATTTCAACCCCTCTTACTTAGTTGCTTTCGGCTCCCCACAAATATTGTTTACTATCCAAAAATCTTCTTGGACTGAAAAAATATCACAGTCCTGACTTCCTATAATTACAGCTTGTACCATCATTTACATGAAAAAGTTATACAAAAGTTGAATTACTTGGAGTGGGGGAGGCTAGTCTGAATTGTTGAAAAGTTCAAACATTAGAGTTAAAGAAAAGCATCATTATTTTTCAAAGGCACGGAATAATTTGAATTACCTGTAAACAAAGCTTTGTTAAGGCGAGAGAAGGCCTGCTGTGTTTTGGTGAATAGATAAGATGGCATTTGAAATAACACATTAATTGTTTACATACAAATGAATGCTGTTACATAGTGCTTGAAAACAGTTTGTTCTCTTAAGTAGGTCAAGCATACCCCCATGAAACCTTGTTTACATCAGAGAGATTTAACTAACTTAAGTTGCTTTCTTTACAAATATTGCAAAGGAAGCCAAAGTCATATATCACAAATTCCAAATTAATGGAGTTCAAATTGATGAGAGGGTGTTGCCTTTTACTTATGTATTAAAGTTTATGATATTTTGCTATTCTTAATCAGTTGATAATCTGAAAGTATCCACTGGTTGAAAACAATTGTATAGAATATTTGGAATACTTTACTAAAAAAAACTTCAGATGTAATATGGATGCAAGATTCTGGATCATGGCCTCACTCCATCAACCTATAGCTTAATTCTCCCATATTTTAAAGGCATGAACACTCAGCTGTGAGATGTAATGGGCAGAGGTGCTGGAATACTCAGGTCACCACCATATTGTGTTTTTGACATCTCTGCCCCACCTATATGCCTGAGCTTACTCAAAAGGCAAACAATGGGAGAAACAAGCCAACGTTGAAGTTCCTTTATATTCTTTTACCTTCACTTCACCTCTGTGAATGACCTTAAAAATTACTCTAGGTAATGCCAGCCATGCTCTTTGCAATCTGTTTCCCTGAGGACACTTGTCACAAAACAGGTCTGCAGTGCATGCTGTCTTCCTTGGAAATTTTCCTTTGAGTTTTTTCCTTTTCTTTTCTTTTCTTTTTTCATCTTTGCCTGAATCTGATGGGATGAATCCTCATTGCCAGGATTAGTAGAAGCCAAACTGTAATCTCTCTTCTAGTACAACACATACAATAACAATATTGTAGCTTTGAGCCAGAATTTGAAACTCCTTGATTTATTAAAAAAAGAAAAAGAAAAATTGTTGACTTAAAGATGAACTAGAACTTTATTTTCAGACCAAAGAATAAAATGAAATCAATCCCTTCGGTTCTTCTTTTCTTTACTTCTTTTCTTGGGGGTGACTTCATTATTAAATAAAACCACTTTATAAGTGAAACAAAACCCATGCACAAATGACTGAAATAAACGAAACAAGATTTATCTTCTTTCTTTTTTCACCCAAGGAATTGTTTCTGAAGATCTGAAGACTTAAAACATGATTCCCTAAAATAACCAGCTAGCAGTTCTGCAAAACAGAAAGCAAAATAAATACATCTTCTTAGAAGTCAGTTATAATTTCCCTTCTGACTTTTTTTTCTCTTTTGCTTACATGCTCCCTAACCCCTATCCTTCTCTGTCCCTGTTCCACATCCTTTGGAGCCAAGGATCTGGAAAAAAAAAAGTTGCCTGGTAAAGCATCTGGTCTCCCCTCTCCTTGGCAGCTGACACTGCCACTTGAAATATTTCTCATACAGATAATTTCAGGAAACTGGTGAATTAATGCCTTAAGATGACATTGATCCATAAGAGATCCCTAATAATTGCTGCTAATAGGTCTGGTTTTGTGGTGGATTTAATGTATTAGAAATAAGTTGTACCTAAATTTGAAGAGAACAGTTCAGGTTGACCTGATTTCCTTTGGTTTCTTTTCAAAGAAATGAGTAGTTTACTTCCTAGAAAGTTTATAGTTTTCTTACCTTAATGGACTTTTAGGTTATACTTGGTATTTAACTATGAGCCTGTCCCTGGTGCCATGACCTTTATGGCCAATATGGACAAATTAAGCCCTTTGTTTAATTATCCTCTAGTTAAAAATTTAGAGGGACTGATGTCTTGATAGTAGAATGATCTTACTTTCTCATTTCAGGTCACAATGGATTTAGGTCTAGCAAGACCTTTGTCTGAGGCTTGTAATCTTGATGAGTTTTTCTATGTCTTCACTGATCTATGTTTTTCTTCCTTTTGAGACCAGTGATGTCTGACCACTGGTTCACAAGATTAGGTTCTAATGCTTGCATCTAACTCCAACTCCTGACTTAGAGTTATTTCTCTGCATGAACTGGGTAACACAGTGTACCTTACTGAAGGTGGACAAAATTGAGAAGAAATTTGCTTCTGGTCAAGCCTGTGATACTTCCTTCTCAGAGGACCTTTCAAGTAGGTTTATTTATGAGTTCAGATTTTAGATAATCAGCCTCACTAAGAGATCAAGAAATTCAAATTTTTTTTTGTCCCTGCTTCAACCCTAGAATTATCCTTTTCTCCAAAGAGTTCTGGTTCTTTTTATGGAGGATGGCATTAGAAACTGCCATCCTGGGTGCTGAGTGGTAGAGCAGAGTTTTGACATTTTATTTTAGAAGCTGACCTAGAAGGACTCTGGCATGGTGGTAGTACTGAGCCACATCAGTTCATGTAACTTTTATTCCTCCTGAATAACTTGATTCCAATGTCTATTTTGAATCTTCTAGAAAAAAATTAAAAACTTAATATTTAGGGAGGAAAGTGCCTCCATTAAAAAATTCATAGCAGGTATATGCCACACATCCTTTCTGACTGATGGCAGTGTGTACTTTTTCGATTGATGTAACATATCTACCTTGATAAATTCCCTCTCATCAGTTAAAACCTGTACTAAGTTATACTAATATCACTAATGAATTGTTGTCTTTTCTGTGATGAGGAGATGGTGTAATTTTTTGCATATATATAAATAGGTGCTTTAAGTATTTCAGTAAGACATTTCAGGTTAAAAAAGATAAAGTAATGAAATAGACTTCCATCTCTCCCAACCCAGCTTAAGAAATGAGACTTTTCAGATATTACTCCCTTCGTCCTTGACAGAGGTAACCATGATATTAAGTTTTTATGCATGTTTTTATATTTTACTAACTTTGCATGTGTCTTAAACAATATGTAATATTGTTTTGTATATTTTAACTTTATATAAATGTTCACATACCATATACAGTTTCACCCTTTTTTTCTACTTAACTATATATTTTTGATATTTTTCCATGTTGTATTAGTGTATTCATTTTCATTGCTATAATTTAATTGTATGAAAATAGTGTAATTTTTTCATTCATTCTCTTGTTGATGACGCTCATTAAGGATGTTTCTAATTTTTTTTTTTTTTTATTATTAATACAAGCACTGGTGTAGTGAACAACCTTGGGGAAAAAATTCTTAGTTTGAATTAGCATACCAAAGTATTTCCTCATTGTTGCTGTCATTAAGCATATGTGTAATGTTGAAAATGCGTTGCTGATTTCACGATTTCTACATTATTCTGATGTAAGTAGTCTTGTTTAATGAGATCCTCGGTATTGATAATTTTTCATTCATTCAGATATGGAGATAAAATGGTGGTCAAGTCACAATCTTGACATTTAAATCGCTTACCTTATTGTAGGGTTTTTCAAGCTGCCAGTCAAAAAACATTAGTTTGCAATAGAATCTTATTAGTGGGATACATACACACGCATGCACACACACACGCACACACACACACATTTATACATGTACACATATGTATTTATCATTGGTCCTCATTATTTGTGGATTTTGTATTTGTGAATTTGCTTACTCCCTAAAATTTATCTGTAACCCCAAAACCAATACTAATGCTGCATTTGCAATCATTTGCAGACATGCAGAGAGCATCAAAAATTTTGAATCTGCCAATGGCACGTGGTCCTAACTGAGATCAAACAAGGCAATACTCTACCTTTATAGTCTACCTTTTTGTTTCAGCTCTCATACTGTAAGAGAGCTGTAAGCATCCTTTTTGCAGTCTAGTTAGTATCATCTTTTTTGCATTTTCATTGGTGATCTCAGTGTTTCAAATGGACCCCAAGCATAGTGTTGAAGTGCTGTTTAGTGTTCCTGAGGCAAGAAGGCTGTGGTGTGCCTTATGGAGAAAATATATGTCTTGGATAAGCTCTGTCCAGGCATGAGTCATAGTGCTGTCTGCCTGAGTTCAGTGTTAATGAATCAACAATACCCGTTAAATTAGATGTCTTTTAAGACAAACATACATAAAATAAGGTTGTGTACTGATTGGTTGGTGAAAATATTGTGACCAAGGGAACTTAATGTTGTATTTTCCCTGGAAACAGTGGCTTAGTGTTTGCTAATTCATTGTTCCCAGTGACATTACAGAACACTTTATAGAATCGACTATATAGTTTATAACAGAAAATATCAGAATATATTTCACATTGTGGGTAAAAGTTCTATTATGTGACATTTTGTTTCATATATATGTGTATATATGTGAATACATATGTCTGTGTGGTCTGAGTAATTACGTAAAACTATGCAAAAATTATGTAAAATAGATTTCTTACTCTTGCTCATGGTAGAATGTTTCAAGACACTGATCTGTGATAATTTTGGGTGATAGAATTTAAGTTTAAGTTTTGATTGATTGTGTACATTGATGAAACTAGAGGTCAGCTAGGTTGATTTGTATAAGTCATTTAATGAGAAGTATACATTGCAAAATTCTAAATAATTTTCTATAAATAATAGCTCCCTTTTCAAGAGATCCAGAAAAATTATTAAATCTATAAACAGTCCTCAATTCAACTAAATTTCTTTGGGATCTGCAGCAGCTCAGGCTGGTATATCTTAAAGCTTCTAAATTTCTAAAGTGTCAGGGTCACGCCAGGATTTCACTGCAGGTCTGTAGTGCTCCAAGTCAAAGGGACATATAGTACTCCTGGGAGGAGCTAGAAAGAGTCTTTCCACTTGATTTCTTATGCATGAATACAACCCTGGAAAAACACAATCAAGGAAAAGAGAATGGGAAGATTATATGAGCTACTTGAGAATAGTCTACTTGATGCTGATGATTGGCAGTGCTCTGGTGAGGTTGTCAGTGAGTGTTTGGAGCATATCAAATGTTATTCATTTCAACACTTGGAGTCAGTAAAACTTAAATTATGTAAACATTCTTTGGATCTTATCATTGAATCTCATGTTTCCTTATTATCTCCTCTTTAATATCCAATACTAATAGCCATTAAAAGAGAGTTTGTTGTAAACCACTGCAATAGAAAGTCTAATGTCTTTAGATTGCCCTAATAAAGACTGAAAAATAATTTCTAAAACTGGCACTGTGGATGTAATGGAAACAGACATGACTTGAAATTTGTATGTGATCAGTTGCATCCTCTTACATCACCTAGACCTGCTTTATTCATAATGTGTTTCAGCCCATCAGAAAAGCAATGCCAAAATATTAACAATGCAAGCTTTTGAAGGCTTGCTTCACTGTATTACACTGTATCATCTTTGGCTTAATCTTTAAAGTTTAGTTTTTATGTTTCTTCTTAGGTAGAAAATTCTTTCCCTGAGGGGATGTCATTCACACCATCAGTGAGTAGGTGCTAAGGGATGCAGTAGACTCTAAATTATATTTAGCCAGTTTTATCGCCCTTTCTGCTGGAATTCCTGCACCTTCTCTGGTCTCAATTGGTCCTTGATGAAATTTGGCTCTTAATTGGTCTCCACTAAGGTGGGGAACAGCCCATTTTAGTGCTACTTTAACATTAGATTGTAGTCCACAGAGTCCTTGCAGTCTAGTAAAAACCAACTGAGCTTCTCTTAAAACCAATTTCCTCACTGGAAGGTTTCAAGTGATTTCCATAGGCTTATACTTGCGTCCCCCAAGTTCTTTTGGGAGATAAACCTTTCTGAGTCAGTGGCTCTTGTTAAAGGTTGTATATTTCAAGCAGGTGCCTCTCAATCTAAAGAACTGTGGCTAGAGTAAAGAATGATTTTGAAATTTCCATTTTTAACTCTTCCTGTCTGGCTGCCTTACTTACCAGATAGCTTAAATGTATTGCTGTGTCACTGTTGTGCATTGACTCAGTTACACTCTGACCTTAGATTTACCTCAAAGCACTCAAGCCAAAGGAAGTAGTTAACTAGGAGCTAGAGCAAACAAATAGACCCACATACCTTATATGTTTACTATAATCACCTGCTTAAATGGAGGCACTGGTGATGCAACTAGGAATTCTTTCTGCATTAATAAAAGAGAGATTTCTGATGATATATAATAGCAAAAATAATGCTGGCTAGGAACAGTGGCTGCCTCAGGCAAACTGGGTATCTAGAGTAAAGGGGGAGGGAGGAAGGGGGAGACATATTTCACTGAACACACTTTTGGACTTTGTGCAATGTTTGTGTATTATCTATTCAAAAATTAAAAATACAAAAGAGGTAGCTATAAATAAAGACAAAGAGAAGGGAGAGGACAAAGTAATTCTGTCTAATTACTTTGACTAAAAAGGAAGCATGGGCATACTGGTTTTTAGGAGAGATTTTTTTTTGTTGTTATTGTGGTTTGGCTTCTGACGTGTTTGCAGCTTTTCAGAACTTAAGGTAAACGTCTGGGTGGATACTTGGATGAACTTTTCTGCAGATACAATTTAAGGCAAGAACTTGGCTTTTGCTCACATGCAATATCAAGCATGTACCATTTTGGATCTCAGGTTTCAGTGGACATTTATCATAGAATCAAAGAGTAAAGGGGATGCTAAAGACTATCATTTAGAATTAATATATATCTTTCTTCCCCTTTTTACAAATAAGAAAGCTGATGCTGAGGAGCCACACCAAGAAACATTCAAGGTTACAGAGGCCTTCAAGAGCTGGGTGTGATGCCGTGTCAGGGGCTCTTTCCCCTATATAGTTGTACCTGGTGACTTACTTGAATAGAGGATAGTTGGTGAATGCAAGCATACTTAAAGGCAGAATTTGTTGTCAGTGTTGGGGAAGCCCAAAGATTGTGATAAAGTGTTTTAAGTTAATAAAAGAAGTCATAATGAAGATAATGGGACAATGTAAAATGCAGTTCAACTTCATTTTACCACTGGGGTGGAAATTTATATGGGAATGGACAGATTTTATGCAGTCATGGACATCCTTATAGTCTTGCACCCAGTGTGAGAATTACTAATTTTGCTTTCTTTGTCCATGTGTGTTTGCTTTTGTGCCCCCAGGAAAGTGGGAATAGAAACAGCAAGACCTTTCTAGGAGTGCAGGCTAGATGGCTTGCTCTTCCAAGACCTCCAAGGAGCAGGATATTGGGGAAATCCTATATTAGAATGGAATTTTAGGTGATTAAAATTCAAAAGATCTTGTGAAGGTGGATCAAGAAGCATGTGAGAGAAGGCAATTGTGTTGTTCATTGTAGATACCAGTTCTTAAGATAGGAATCTTAACCGCAAGGGGAGTGGGCCACTCTAAGAGGGACCTTCACTATTGGAGCTGTGTTAGATTGTGCTGAAGGAAGGGGTTGTGGTCTGGACCAGAAGTGACTTGACTTGTCTATTTTACCTGTATTTTGCAAGGACCTCTGAAGTCATCTTCCTGACCCTGTGCTCTTGTCACTGCAACCCATCTGGAAGGCAGCTGTGCTCACCACTGTACCACCAATGTGCAACCCATCTGCAAGTGGCTGCTAGAATACACTTTAGGAAATGCATTTCTGCTCTAGTCAGTATTAAAGTACTATAATGGCTCCTCATTGCTTTTGGTATAAAGTTAAAATTCCTTAATGAGACTTGCAAAGGCCTTTACAAGTCGAGCCCTGTCAGCATCCCAGCCCCATTGTCCTCCATTCGCCAGCAAGCCTGTAAGTCCAGCTTCTCTGAACGGCTTGCAATGCCTTGGACATACCGTGGTCTATCACGTCTCTGGAACCTGGTTACCTGCAATTGTAAGATGCCTCCCCTTCCTTTTTTTACAACCCATTTCTTACTTGTGTTTGGTGTTTCAGTTCAAGCACCATTTCATCTATTATTTATTCATCAAGCATTATTGTCAGTGGGGATTTAAAGATGAGTAAAACATGGTCCCTGCTCTGGAGGAGCTTTCAGCCTGTGGGTGATAGATATTTAAACAAATGAGCTAGTTACAGACCTATGCACAGGTCACAGTAAGGTATACAAGAGGAACAGAAGTATTCTTTGTTCCCTCCATGATGCCAAAGGCCCCCTACTAGTACTCTCATAGTCGTTAAGCCACTAAACCTGCATACACACATATCATTTGAATCCTAATCATTGGCTCATTTTCTTTTCGAATGGGAACTACCTCATTGATTTCTAAATCTTCAGCCCCTGCTACATTATTGGCTTGTGGTAGGTACCTCAAGAATGTTTTCTTCCTAAGTGAATAAGTGTAGGAGTGATTACACCCACAGGAAGTGTTGGAACTCTGTGTAATCCAGCCAGTGGTAGGGAGCTGGACCGAAAAAGGTCATGGAGAATCAGGCCCAGAATCTGTGGCATAGCAGGCCAAATCTACCCATAAGCTCAAATTATGAGGGACAAAAATTCAAGGGTCTGCAGAGGAAGCCATTCTGCAGAGAAGAGAATAGAGCAGATGTCAGAAAGAAGTACAAACAAGAAACCCTACAGGCAGGAAAGAAGGGGAGGGAGAGAGGTGCTGGTTGTCTCTGAAGAGTCAGGAGAGCCAGTCCCATCCAACCCAGCTGAACTTCATTTCTGGGAGAGCTCCGTGTGCCTAACAAGATGTCATGTTTCCCCTCCCTCACACCTTCCCTACTCTTTTATTTATTTAATTTTTAGTGAGCTTAATTAAATTTTTGTTCCATGCGACCCCAAGGCATTTGACTACATGTTATTAATATATTGAGATTTTTAGAACAGCATAGCAATAATCAACACATAATTCATGAACTTGTGAGGATACTTTTCCCCGCTGACTATAGTTCAATCAGCTGTCACATATTTACATTTGAAAAACATTTCTGGATAAATTAAACAAATTTGAAGAGTTTGTTAGTCTTGTTATTTGAAAATGAGAATGACCTAGACTACTATGGCCAAGATAAGGAATGAAATGAATCAATTATTTGCATGGTAAATGGCAATATAACCCAAGAACATTTGGAAAGACTTTGAGTGTAAGCCATAAGAATAAAGTGACCTATTATAATAACAAGGTCAGATGTATAGGGATATTAGTAAAACCAAGAAATTACTGATATTTTTGAAGAAAGAAAATAAATTTTGACTGATTATCTTGGAATTCAGGTTTAGAATAAACAAACATAAATTCATCAGTTATGTCAAACTTTTCTAATTATTCCAAGCTAAAATAATTTGGAGGTATTTTTAAAACTTCTAAATTTGTATAAGTATATACAAGAAAAAGAAATCTGTGTTTCCTTCTTTTAGGAAACATATAACCTACATGCTATGCTTAATTGCAGAAACTTCATATCCTATGTTCTAGTACATCTATCCTTTTAAGAAGGAATCAGAGGCTTGAAGAATGAATAGAGCATATTTCCCACTCTCGTGGCTATGTTGATGAACCTCTCACAATTTGTATTTGACTGGGTCAGATTTGAACTCCCTACCATACAAAGCAGACAGGAAAGCCTCATGTATGTGGGACACTAGGCTAGTCCCAGGGACAGTAGACCTTTGTTGTCCCTTCTAGGTCCAAGACCTGACTTGGAATTTTCAAGCAGTGCACAATCTTAACATTCAGGGCAGTAAAAATAGCTGTGACTAATTTGATTATATGTAGGATATTAATGATTACAAACATTTATTAATAATATATGCTTCATGCTAGTAATTAATATTTAAGGAAGTAGTTTATATATCCCAACTTACAGAGGAAGAAAACCAAGGCCCATGTAAAGCAATTATACTCCAATAAAGATGTTAAAAAAAAAGAAAAAAGATGCTCAGGTTGAGAAAAATTTTAAAAAAAGAAAAAAGAAAGAAAACCAAGGCCCGAAAAGAATCTTAGAGTTGGGCTTTTAAATCTTATTTTTTGCATTTCAGTTAGTCTATTGATTATTTACTCAGTGCTTCCAAACTGATGTGCTTAAAATCAATTTCAAATTCTAACACTTTGGTTGAAATTCACCTTGAAAACTATGGTATACTGTTGGAGGAAGGCTGTTGGTATGCTGTTGGATGAGATCTGAAGGAGAAAGGTGGCAGTGGTGTGCAAGGTCTGGGAAGAGAGTGTGCCATTGACCAGCACTTCCTCCTTTCTTGGTCCTCCACACTCCTTTGGTGACAGATGGCCCCAGTGAAGGTCTGCATTCTCAAACATCCATTGGTTTTGGCTTGAAGATTCTCTTTTCCACAGAGCTTGTTGAATTTTTCTTGCCCAGTCATAGAAAGAGGAGGTGTATTATATGTTCTTTTTTTTTTTTCCTGGAAGAAACTATTAATTCATATAGTGTGCAAGCCTTCAACCAAGAGTTACATCATTTAAAAGGGAGGGATACCATATATTCACGTTGAGCTTTCTTCTGTGATCTAAATCATATTCTGTCCATATTGACTTTCATATGAATGCTCAAGTTAAGGAAGAAGGCTGAAAATGTCCTAGCACTTTTGCAAAAATAACTCAGATTAACTGTTAAAAATGAGACAGGCATCATTTGAACATTTGATATTATAGAGTTATTGTTAATTGTTTTAGTTGGCATAATGATATTGGCTATTTTAAAAGTGTAATTATTAGATAGAGATGCTGGAATGTTTGTGGATGACATAATATGATATCTGAGATTTGCTTTGAAGTAATGTGGAAGGGAGAAGTAGATGGGGGCATGGGTGAACTAAGATTTAACCATTGATTGATACTTGTTGAATCTGAGTCCTGGGTAAATTGGAGTTCATTATTAATTCTGTCTACTTTTGTTAGCATTTAAAACTTTCTGTAATAAAAAGCTAAAAGATAAAGTCAGAGTTTTAAAATGCTCTATAGGTAACATGCGATTTTCTTCTCCCTGCTGTCAAGTCAGGTCTCGGACCCAGTAAATGTAGGGTTAAATAGAGAGAAGAACAAGACCAGGCTGGTTACTGGAGGGTGTAATTGTTTGTGTGTTTTTTGTGTGTGTGTGGCCATGTGTTTAGTCACATGTGTGTATAGATCATTGATTAAGTGAAAAATTTAAAATACATATCACAGCTTAATTGTGTATATTAAGATTAACATACTGTTTTTAGATTAATGTATTGAATTACTCACGCTTCTTGTTCATTTTGTAGTTATGTGCAACTGTATAATAGCACTTGAGATGTGGAAATATCTTTAGTTCACGTATTTATTAGCTGTTCCATCAGCAAGTTTGCAGGTAAACATTATTACTTTTGCTTAATCACTGAAAAGAAGTTTTAAGAAAGACTGAATAATTTTCCTAACATTCACTGAGTTAGTAGGATAAGCAGAAAATGAAACACTGTTAGTGATACTTTTAGTTTTCAGTTTACTAATCTTCATGTTATCCTAACATTCTCATGAGTTTTAGTCACAATTTTTGTTTTTTACTATAACAAAATCAAATACTTTAAAACTTAGGCATCATGGAACAAGTTCAGATAATGAAGTGCCAGCTGGATTTTGGCACCATTCCTTGCATATTTGTCATCAAGAGTCAAAAGTAATAAGGAAGAAATTAGGCAGATAAAAGCAGTTTGGTTTCGCAGGAACGGAATTGACGTACAGTCAGTGCTGTGGAATTCGGAATTCTGCCATTACAACTACCATTACCATCCTTTCTAATCAGTTTCAGCAGATACGTTGGGTTGAATTAACATCCGGAAATCCTCTACTACAATGAAACTCAACATTTCTGCTTAAGTCTACAATGTTTAGTCATAGCTCATGTTTATTCTTTTTACGTTCTGAAACTATTATACATGGCCTGTCATTGAATTACTTTTAATTAGTGTTCCCTTGTTGAGTTTTGCCAGGAAGGCTGCCCAGTCTTTTGACCAACTTAATATGGAGTTAGGAGGCATTTTGGAGAGAGTGCTGTACTTCTTTTTATAACAGTGTTTTCAAAGGCAAAGTTTTAACCCAAATTCTCTTTGCCCGCCTCTCTGATTTCACTGACTTTAGTAAAAGATGATACTTTTTTAAAGATAATTTATCTGTTATGTTTAACCACCAAATGCACCTCCTTTTTAGATTTTAGTTGGAGTAACTCTCTATTACTTCTCCCAATTTCTTAGACATGATTAAGCAGAGCACATTTTATAGCTATTTATGTGGACTTGGAGGGAGTTCACAATTTCTGTTAAGGGAGAGTTACTACTTTGCCTAGAATAGATGTGGAACATGTATAGTACATTTGAGATGTCCATGGGCTAGAATGAGGAGCCCCCAAATAGGTGGCAGAGTTGATAGCTGTTATCTTCCTACATATAGTTTGTTTATTTCTCTCTGTTTGTGCCTAATTCACCCTTTCAGCACCAAGTTGACAAAAGATTCCATAGGGATAGTCTTTTTTGATATCAGTGGGTAGAGTTGTGGGCAACAGACAAACAGAGATGGAGGCAACAAACAAAATCCAAGGATTATTTTTGCTTGTGATAACTTTTAAGTGATCTTGAAGATATGATACCAGTTTCTATACCGTGGTAACCTATGCAGTTGTTCTAGTCAGTTTGCTGGTGACAACATTCCAAATGTCATGGACAAGTTGCACTTCTGTGCCTTTTCCTGAATCCAGATGATTGGTTTCGAAACTGGGGAGTTTCTGCCATCTTCAATGAAAGAGGCTAAGGAAAAAGGAAAAGTATTATAATAATGACACACCATGGTCACATTGTTCTTCTCTGGCCACTGAAGAGCACATTATAATAATGGAGGTATTAATTCCTGCTTGTCACACCATGAAACAAAGATACAATAATGATCAGGGTTCTAAATGGCAAATTTCACTCTGGTAAGTAAATTACTCTGCAAGCATTAACCCTTAAAGAAGCACAGAAGGGATAAAAGCAAGAACAGGGAAATTTTCACAGTGTAGCTAAGGTCATGTAGACAATTGCTTGAATTTAATTGTCCTCCATTTGCCCTGTAATAGACTGAGACCCTCATTTGTGTGTCAGTTGGAACCACCAAGTAACAGTTTCTCTGTAGCATGGAGTCAGGTGACAGAGTGACCAGTAGTTTTTAGTGGTGATGTTACTATTAGAAGTCAGATCCCACCACAAAAATATACTCCAGTAAGATATCAGTAGGAATAGAAATCCAAGAACTGTTCTTTTCCAAAGTTGTTCTCTTAGAATTAGTTGGGTCTTTTTGACGTGAAAGGATCAATATATTTTAGAAAATGCCTAACTTTCTATTGAAGAATTCACTTGATGCATGATAAAGTTGGTTCAGAAGAGTCTGGAGTTGCCATCTATATAGCTTTCACCCAAATGATGAGGAATAAAACAGAATAACCGCTGCCCTAGGTGCCCAAACACATAAGTTATTCATGGGAGTTCTCAGCAGTCACCATGGAAAATAAAAAAACAAAACCCAAAAACCACTTTTTGCACAATTCTTGACCAAGCATTGAAAAGCATGGTATGAAATGCTTATGAAACACCTTACAGACACATATTAACATTCTTATTAACCTGATCTTGGCTCAATAAACTTGTGCCACAAAGAAATATGACATCTGTGGAACATATAAGCTCAGTAGTTGGGTCGCAAAAATACTAAACAGAGACCTAAAGTCACTTGGAAATGTTTACTTTTATTTAAAAACAGAATTCTCAAGTGCCTCTCTGCTTTCTGGTTTCATCCAGGACAAGAATGAAAATACTGAAATGTGGCAGGATTTCTAACAGAATGAAAGCCAAGAAACACTGAAAACACAGTCTTGAGATTTCCGGTTTAATTTCCAGGACAAAGAGATTCATTGTCAGTTTATAGCATCTCTGCTACATAGATACCTGGATCAGCAAAAGCTATTTGACCTCTCGGGGGTCAACCGGTGCCCCATTTTAGCTCTGATTTTGCACTGCTCTTCCCCGTAGTGTTCTGGGATGAGGCCAGCCTCTCTTTACCACAGTGGCTCCTAAGCATTCCCAGAGGAAGAAATGGAAAATATTTGGGATTTTTCTTCTATACTTTCACATTAGTTTATTCTCAGAGCACTTACCATTTGTGTTTTGAGCCACATGTTGGGTAAAGAAATATGGAAGAAACGTTTAACTACTTTTTTCCCTAAAGAGCATTATCGTATTTTTGTTAGTATAGTGTTTTGTTTTGCTTTGACACATGGCTTCTGTAAAAATTTCAGTCAGTCTTACTCTTTGAATTTAAGTACCCAATTCAAGGGAATAAAAACAAACACTAAAGCATGACTTTTTCGTATTATGAATGTAGTTGCTTTCCATGTCAGTCCTTTTATGATATTATTCAACTCATTAGCTTATATCTATTATATGTAACACAAAAGAATGTATCAATTTTGCAAATTTATGACAAAATTCATCAGTACTCTGGGTTTCACTTAGCACTATTTTTCACAAATGCCATTTCCTTTTCTTGCAACCTTACTTCATTCTTATGCTTGAGTGTGGGAATAAGTTAAGAAAGGCAAGCTTTTGTTAACAACTAGTACTTTCATATCACCTTGGCATAGACAATTACATGAAATAAGACAAAGAAGGAACTGCAGAGGGAAACAGAGGTTATTAAATTTGGTTAAGGGATGGCAACATGTTCTCTGCTGTCCTGATTTGTTTTGGGCCAGAATGCACTGAACAGATGTTATTGATTTATTGCTAAAAGTTGTTTCTGGCTATGTTCTGACATATCACTGTATCTTATGATACTTCGCTGTATCTTTCATACCCATTTATTTTTTAACATTCCCACAGCCACCACCCTGTGTCAACTTTTCGCACCTTATACTTTAAAAATCAGCTATAGCCTCCTAACTAGAAATTGCAAGCTCAGGTGACTGTCCACAAGAACAGAAGGATTAAGCTGGGAACAAGCTGACCTGAGAGAGGCTGGGCTCAGCAGATAAAACCCCTTTTGGGATCAACTTACTGTCCATTGGACTTCCAGTTGAACCACCACTGCTGAGTGGCTCTACACCCATTGTATTTTACTGCCTGCACCACTGCCTCCCACCAGATTCCTCCAGTGACTCAGCCACTAAACTGAAAGCTCCTGGTTTTCCTCCAGTTTGGCAGGTAGGAATGACTGTTCTTTCATGTTCCACCCTGGCCTCTGTCCCTGGTTTTCGCTCTTCATTTATATTTCCCAGTCTCCTTCAGCTCTGCATCTGCTTTAAACAACCAGCACTTTACAACATGGGACTTCAGTTTTCCATGACAATTAACAGTGAAAATTATGGCAGAATATGGTTCCTCTTGATACTCAGATATCAGCCACCAAGGGAACTGTTCTGGTAATTTGTCTTCTCTGTACAATGCTTGTTCTCTTTTCAGAGATATTCACCAGTTATGTTTTGATAAATGCAAATTGGTCTCTCTATTGGAAGGGAAGGTGAATTGTACTAAAGAATACTTTTTTATCTGGTGAGTTATCAGAATGGATGAGGAGGTTTCTAGATTAGAAGAATCTGCCAGGTTACATGACATCTTTTAGTGCACTGGCTTTTTATGTTCTGGCACACTTTAAAGAGACAAAGTCAGCTCATAACACATCAGTACTCTATTGCCATTCATTCCATGGCCTTGCCTCCTTTATTTTTGGGTTTTCTGATTGATCACTGAAGGAAGCATGTTGTACAGTAAGTGATATCTTGATCTTTGGCTCTTTGGCTAACTCTTTTCTGTGCTAGGTGTTCTGCTCTGCTCCTAGTTTCATACTAATCTTTGCTTTTTCCTTCTGGTATCTTTTGATACCAGATAAGCCATAGATATGACAGTCCTTTAGGCACAAATTGCCAAAGTCATCTTGCTTTTAACTTTGCCCTATTTCAGCTTGCCCTCGATCCTTGACTTATCTCCCAGTTTTGACCTATCTGCTATTCTTGGACATATCAGCTAATTGTGCTTTTCCCAGCTCTGTCTCCCTTTGTGGTTGAAACTCATTCCTCGGGCTCTTTTCAATCTCAGTCACATAGGGTGGGATTTCCTCTTGCCCTGTCCCCAGCTCTTGAGACCCTAAAACTTGATAAGTCTTACTTTTCTGGCCCAGAGGATATTCATCTTCCAGTAAGGGCCTTCTGATAGGAAACACTGATAACTCTTCATTTACCTCTCCAAATTCATTCTTTGCCCTTCTCTGCCCAGCTCTGTTTCTCAAGAGCTGGACCTCGTTATGGGCTGTACCACCTAAGCTCTCATGCCTTGTGGTTTCCGTTTGGGTTCAGCAGTGCTGGAGATTAGCAGACACGAGATAAGGAAAGATGGAGTTTTATTTTCTCTGCTTCTCCTTTACCTGTAGTCACAGCTATTTTTAATTAGTTGGCACTGCTCTTATGGCTCTGGTTCTCACTGGGTAACATGATCATCTTTTTGTCTCATTTAGTGTAGAGGGAGTAAAAGCTTTCTAGTAGCTAGTCCTTGCATGTTTCACCATCCTTCATTGGTAACTTAATCTCACCCACAGTTTTGTAAATTGTTGCATCATTATACTTTTTTTAATTAGTCATTTGATTGTACCATCTGTTTCTTGCAGGATCCCTGACTGATACATGGGTGTTGAGAAGACACAAAGTGTGTGTACTTGATGGTAATAGGTCTTTGTGAATGTGACTGCCCTTTGGGGGATAGTGATGTGAAGGTCACAATATATGTCTCAGAGTTATATGTACATTCATCTTAGGCAGGTGGAAAAACAGGAACTGCGAGGAGAGGATTGTTTGAGGAATATAGAGAGTTAGGATTTTCTCTCTGAGGGGATGAAATATTAAGATGGGTACAGCCTTCTACTTGAATAGCCTTCTACTCTTCTGCTAAGTTAGTAATTTAGGGAATAGGCACAGTGACGGCAATAGAATAGCCATAGGGAGGGTTAGAGCAAAAGCTGAGCATGTGTGCATGAATCAGCCGGTCCACGCAGAGAGGACTTGGACTGCTTTCCTCCTTTGGAGGTAATGAATGTCCGCCATACTGGAGTCAACTAATGAATTAAGCATAAAACTGCATAACTTTGGGGATTAGCTTTTTCCTCTACTGAGGCAGAAAAAGAGCAGTGGGCAAAGCTCTATCAGCATCTCAACTGGGGAGTGGGTAAGAGCATTTTAGCTGAATAGCACATGGAGGATGTAACAGAGTTTTTTTTTTTCCACAAAGGTTGTTTTATTGAGGTTGTAATGAGAAATTTATTCATTCAGATGGCTTTTATATAGTCTTAATTTTCATAATAAAAAATTTGGTAGCTGAACTTAGGAAATGTGAACATGGTACTCTTTCATACTTGAGAAAATGAAAAAGATGAGAAAGTTACAGTAAAGTTTGTTACAAATTTGTCTGAACTTACTGGGCATCACTGTATCCACCTATGACAAAAAAAACAGAGGGGAAGAGGGTCATCAAACTCATTAATATAACTGATGATGCACAGATTTCCATTAAATTGGTTTTAATTTCTGAGTTATCCGTATCAGCAGTTTACCTTATTCCAAAGCTTCAGGTTTATTACCGAAGAATCAGAGAGTTTAAAAACTGGAAGGGAATGTTAAAGATGCCCAGGCCTAACTATTTATTTTTCCTATAATCAAACCAATACCTGGAGAGGTGATGAGACTTGAATTTGCAGTCTTGTTCCATATGAGCAGTCAATGGCACCCCTTTGTTTTTAAGATAAAAATCAAAACTCCTTAACTTGAAACACAAGGACCTCGATGATCCTGCCTGAACACCCCACCACTGCCTGTTCCCTTTCAGTCTAACTAAGAGTTAGGGGGATTTCTCCAGTCAGTTCAAATATCACCTCCTCAGCAAAGGTTTCTCCAACGTCTCTCTTTCTTTTCCCTCTCACACTGAATGATAAATCCCAAGAAAACAGGCTTATTCTTGTCTGTATCCCCAGTGTTTGCATACTGCTTTGCCTGTAGTAGATGCTCAAGAAATATTTTTTTAGTTGATAGTTGAAATAACTGTATGACATTTGAGTAATTTAGCATCATTTGGACAGACATCAGTCTGATTCTCCCCTCATTCTTGTCCCTTTAGCCAAACTTTTATCTATGTCCTCTAATTTCCTAATAACTTTTAACTCTGTCCTGCTTTCTTTATCCCACTTGCCATTACTATATTTTAGATAGGGAGTGGCTCACTTCTGTGTGATTGCGAACATCCCTTAACTGATGTCCACATTTCTGTTTTTGACCTCCTTCAGAGTTCTGCCACCTATCTTTTATAGTAGATCTAGAAGCCTACAACTTCTCATCACCTCCTTTGCTGCTCCCCTGCTTTGAATTGTTGTCACCTCTTGAACAGAGTCATTTTTGATGGTGCTATAGACTTTAGTGGCTTTGTGTTTTATAAGCTGAGCAGGAAGAAGTGCCCATGGGCATGCATCTAGTGAAGAGTAATGATAAAAGATGCTGGGTCTTTCAAGAGCTGTGAGGCTATAGGAACAACAGAAAAAGTGGGGCTAGTAAGAAGCTGAATCATCCTGATGTGCCCTGACTTTTTAGGGAGGCCTCCTTAGTGACATAGCAATGGTGCTACATTCAAAGTTCAATTCAACCCCGTATGTGGGTTAGCAGATTACTGCCTTAATCCACAGGGCTATAATCCTAACTTATCTCTGAACCTTTAAAGCGATCAGATTGCAGAAAATTTGGGGTATTCAATCACTGTGTGCAGACTCTGGTATTTTTGTCAAAAACATTGAACTATACAGCCAAATTTAAGTGGGGAGTGTAGGAATTATCTGGTAAATTTTTCTGTGCCAACAGTTAAATGGGATCATTCTGGACCCAAGTTGATTTTTTTTGGCCTATTCAGCCAATCTGAATTGGTTGTCTGTGACAGACCAGATTTAACAGATCACGGGCTTTTAGACAAGGGACTATCGTTAGCAGAACGACATAGAGTCATTTTTAGGGAAATCATGAAATCCCTTCTGTTTCAGCTGGAGTTAAAAAGGAAGGGTGAAGAACAATATACATGTAACTTTTTTTTGGCACTAAGTGCTTAAATACTGATTGAAAATTAGTGTTAAAAAAAGAAGTTCCATGTTCTAAAATTTTAGGTCATAGAGAAAAATTAATAACAATAAATATTCATCTTTTGACCTATGTCAATAGAAATGGCTGATGATACAGACTCATTTCACCCGATTTCCATTCTGTGTTCATTGAGCAGAGATGATTTCAGACAAGTCTCCCTGTCTTTGCCCTGAATTAAATCTCTACCGTCTGTGTTTCTCCAGTTCTATCCTACTCAGTAAAGAACCACACAACCCACACTCATAGTGAACAAAGCTATTATTTAATGGAATCTTTCCACTGTGAAACCAAATTATTTTAATTGGCTTAAAATAATACTAAATGCTGAAAGCCAAGTACATGACCTCTGGACTTGCTGGTGTTTAAGATATCATACTCTTCATACTTTCTAGTGAGAGTCTCAGACCCGTCTGTGAAGAAGGGCCAAATGTAAATAAATTCATAGTGTTTAGATTAAGGTTTTGCCAATGTATATTATGTCTCATATAAGCTCTTATTATATAACTTCCTTCTTTGGGTTGTACAGAGTTCTTGTTTGTTGACATTCAGGTTGTGTCTAAAAAGTGTATTTTTGATTTATCCTGCTCACCTAGGCAGAGTGCCCTGGACCTTAGGGGATCTGGTTTATAATTCGTGGTTTATTTTTTGTGGTTGTATATTTCCTACATTTTGTTCATGTGCCCTTGGACTTCTTAGGGAAAGCTTGACAGCTCATTTTTATAAATCAATAAATAAGTAAGTAATACATCATGGATCAAAGGCCACAGCAGCAGCACCGTAGGGGGAATTATATTGTCCTAGGCACTTATGTACTTATAATGATGATATCCTTGGACCCAAGGCCTAACACATTTTTCATTAGAACTATTAGATTCCATACAAGATCAACAATTACAAACATTCTAGTGAAGACGATTAAAATTCAACAGGCTTCTTTTACAAGCTTCAGAGTTTAGTATTCTTATGTCTTCCTCTTTGGCCTGACTTATTTCTGTATTTCAGAATTCCCTTGTTTGACTTCCAAAAGCTACTCTATTAATACCTCTTAAACCCAGAGGCATAACTGAAGAAGAATGAAAACTTGGAATTCTCGAATCTTTAATGGACCTTTCAGGAGCCAGTTCCAGCTTTGGAATTCCATCCAGGAGCAAGCATGCCTATCACTCCACTTGCTCCAGGTTTAACTTTAGAACCTCTAGTCCAAGAGGGGATTTTATCTCTTGTAAAATCCATCAAGTTTCCTTTGGGAAGAAAGGAATGAGCTTGAGAGGGGGTTACTCCTCAGGAGCTGTAACCTAAAATGTACCTGCTGCATATGTAGATATTCATCTGCTCTATTTAGCACCGTCTCCCAGACCCCAACACAGTGCCCCAGCACAGTGCCCCAGCACATGATTTGTTGAATCCATGAATGAATAAATACAATTTTTAAAAGCTGGTAGAAAACCCAACAATTTAATAGATAGTCTTACATCTCTGACTTACACATGTATCAACTATACTTCAAAGCAAAACAAAGGGACATTTTATGAATAAAAGAAAATAAAATACAGGAAGATTGAAAAAAAGAGAGGCAAAGGGGAAAAGAGAGAAGACACAAGACTATAGCACTTTATTCTGATAATGTGTTTGAATATTTTGGTATGCTAGTTGCTTAGTTTTCTGTCTAATTGTCTTGTTTTGGCCTTTTCTTCCTGTTTTGTGGTCAAGTACTGGGCAGACTTAA
The DNA here is from genome assembly GCF_028564815.1 of Eubalaena glacialis. NCBI lineage: Eukaryota > Metazoa > Chordata > Mammalia > Artiodactyla > Balaenidae > Eubalaena > Eubalaena glacialis. The sequence goes on along the minus strand of NC_083719.1, from coordinate 40,971,524 downwards.
GCAAAATTGTGATCATTGAAATTTGTTCTAAAAGCATCTTCATCCCTTTCATCATTTTATTCCCAAATAGTTAGGTTAGTAATATCAACAGCAATAAAAATAGCTCACACATTTTAAAAAATTTAGAGCACTTTTAAAATTTAATGTACTTATTAATATGTTTGGGTCTACATGTACCATAATATATTTGTGTTCTATTTGCCTTTCTATTCTGTTTCCTGTTTTTCCCCCTTTCTTTTTGATTAAGCATTTTTTTTTCCATTTTTTCCTTTCTACTGACTTCTATGTTACACTCTTTTTACTATTATTGTTAATAGTAATGTTAGTAACAGTGACAATGTTATTGTTATTACTATTAATGTTATGTTAACATTAGATTTACCCAGATACTTTTCATTTTTTTTTTCATTTCTTTCTTTTTTTAAATTGAAGTATAGTTGATTTACAGTGTTGTGTTAATTTTTGCTGTACAGCAAAGTGACTCAGTTATACATACATACACATTCTTTTTTATATTCTTTTCCATTACGGTTTATTACAGGATATTGAATATAGTTCCCTGTGCTATACAGTAGGACCTTGTTGTTTATTTGTTCTGTGTATAATAATTTGCATCTGCTAACCCCAAACTCCCAATCCATCTCTCTCCCACCCCCCTCTCCCTCTTGGCAACCACAAGCCTGTTTTCTATGTCTGTGAGTCTGTTTCTGTTTCATAGATAATTTGTTTGTGTCATATTTTAGATTCCACATATAAGTGATATCATATGGTATTTGTCTTTCTCTGTCTGACTTACTTCACTTAGTATGATAATCTCCAGGTCCATCCATGTTGCTGCAAATGGCATTATTTCATTCTTTTTTATGGCTGAGAAGTATTTCATTGTATATATGTACCACATCTTCTTTATCCATTCATCTATTGATGGACATTTAGGTTGTTTCCATGTGTTGGTTATTGTGAATAGTGCTGCTATGAACATAGGGGCACGTGTGTCTTTTTGAATTATAGTTCTGTCCAGGTATATGTCCACGAGTGGGATTGCTGGATCGTATGGCAACTCTACTTTTAGTTTTCTGAGGAACCTCCATACTGTTTTCCACAGTGGCTGCACCGACTTACATTCCCACCAACAGTGTAGGAGGGTTCCCTTTTTTCCACACCCACTCCAGCATTTGTTATTTGTAGACTTTTTAACGATGGCCATTCTGACCAGTACCTCATTGTAGTTTTGATTCGCATTTCTCTAATAATTAGCAATGTTGAGCATCTTTTCTTGCACCTGTTGGCCATCTGTATGTCTTCTTTGGTAGCTCACACATTGGGAAGCCTTACTTTGTGCCAGGCATTAGCCTAAGGGTGCTGTATGCAGAACTGCACGGAATCTTCATGACTACCCTATAAAGTAGATGCCATGTTATCTTGCATTCTTCAGACAAGGAGACTGTAATGAGGAGGTTTAAAAGAGTTAAGTTCCTTTGCCCAAGGTCATGCAGCACACATGTAGCAGATTTGAAACCGGGCAGCCTTTCCCCACACCCTCTTGCTGGGTGCCCAGTGTCTTTAGTGCGTCCTGTTGGTGCCCTCAGCCCTCATCACAGTGCTCACTCTAGCTGTGAAGCCTCAGGAGTCCTACGGTGTACCTTTCCTAATCTCATTCTCTTCAAAACTTGAGTTGTTATGTGTTCTTCAGAGCCCTCCTCTGAGAAATAAATCCTTGCTAATGGATTAAGAGCTGAGAATGAGTCAATTTGTTGTTATTCCAAGGAAATTCATTTATATATTTAACAGAGGCTCCCTGAAGATTGTGCTTCACCCAGAGGAGTGACTACAATATTGAGAAGTTCTGACAGTTGGTAAATCTTTGGGGGAGGGACACTAATTTGGTCCAGGCTGACTTTTCAGTGCCCTTCACATCACACTAAAAAAGCAGATGCCGTTTCGGTATATGTTCTGGAAAGATGTGACGAGGGAGAAAGTGTTGCATGTTCCTTTATTATTTATAAGTAATTCTAGTCAGGCTCATTCATATGTATGTACTCATTTCCCCTTTTGGCTGTGGGAGCACCCAGGGAAGTTTGCCTGTATCCTTTGGGGTTTCTTGGGAAAGAGGGCAGTTTGACGCCGGAAAAGAGAGACTGCATTGCCCTTTTTGATCGACATTTGCGCTGATGCAGCAAGCAAACAAGTTTCTCTGTGGGTGGGTGTGTTCTAAATCAATTCAGAATTCTTTCTTTAGTGATATTGTTTGTTGTGGTATATGTATGTGGATAGAGAAGAGGAGAGAGAAGGGGAGAGAGAGAGAGAGACAGAGAGAGACTATGAATAAAACCCTGGATTAAATTTGGAATTGAGTTTAAATTTGTGCCTTTCTATGAGATATATGGGAAATAAAAATTTCAATCTTGGATTAACTGATTTCAACTCTAACTGTGTATATATAGAGTCCAGTAGTCATGATAGGAAGCTCAGAAATAAAGCACAAACGGTGGAAAGAACAATGGTCTTTGAAGTCGGAAGGCCTGGGTTCTTGGACTCACCCTGCTGGATCTTAGCTGTGAGAACTTGGGCCAGTTACCTCTCCTCTCTGATACTCAGGAGACCCTCTTGGTTTGGATATGTTATAATTCTATGATTCAGTGATTTAAATCTTTGCCATTTGTAAACCTTTACTTCAAGAACCTCACCAGCTGTCTTAGGTTGAGTTCCCAAGAAGCAGACCCTGAGACAAAGATTCCCATGCAAGTGATTTTTAAAGGAGGTGTCACAGGGAAGATCAGTAAATGAATGGGAAGCAGGACAGGAAGAGTAGAAAGCAAAACAAAGATTCATCTTCGGCAAAGTCCTGTAGAATGTCTATCAGTCTTACCCACAAGGGAGCTCTGGAGTGTTAATTGTGCCTCAGAGGTGTCATTACATGAGGCAAGGGAGCTGGCTTTTCTACCCCTGTCACTTGTTAAGGGCCACCTTGTTTTCCCTGCTCCCTCTACTTAATTCCCTGAACTTCTGGTTTCTCCCAGGCATGAATGCAAAGGGACTCTAGTGGACTGAGGGCAGTTTTCCTAAAAAGAGTGGGTGCTGGCTGCTGGAAGTGAAAACATACCCAAAAGGGAATGGTGCAGAAACACGGTGGAAAGAGATCCAAGGAGAGCTGGGTGGGACACCATTCTGCTCCACCCTACCATACTTTGTGAAAATGGCTAAGTTCCTGTCAACTTAAATTTACACGGGGAGAAGAAAGATGGTAAATTAGACTTAGAAAGCAGCCACTCTCTTTCCAGGACTCACCAGTGAAGCCAAATGTCATTGTCAAACCAAAGCAATTCTTATCCTCAAATGTGATTGCTAACAAAGTTTCAGGAGATATGGGAAAGGCACCAAGATTATCTAATACGATGTAGAACTTAGATTCCCTCTGAGGTCAGTATAACATTTTTTATATAAGGCAGGGACAGCCTTAGGACAGAAGTTGTCTGCTCTGTGTGTGGTGTCCAGGATATTATAAATGAGTATACTCTAAAAAGTAATCACATGAAGGGTAAAAATGAACTAAGAAAAGGTAACTGGGGGAATCTATGCATATGCAAATATTCTTAAAAGCAAAGATATTTATGTTCAGTTTTCAGGCAATGGTTTTATTCTTTCCTCAGAGATACTTATTATTTTTTTTAATGAGTTACTCATTTTCTTTCAAAACACCTACATACTTAAAATGTTTTCTTTATGAATCAATTTTTTATTTGACAGAAGTGAAGATACTTGTGCCCATAAAAAATGCCATGTGTTTTTGAAGTGTTAGAAAAAACAGCTCTTTGGCACTAAACAAAGCTGAGGCAGGAATGTAGGAGAGCAGCTGCAGAATGACAGAAAAAATGTAAGATAATGAGACATGTGAGAGAATGTATAATTTAATGTGAAGCTTGAAGCAAATGGCGGGAGGAGGAACATAAATGAGAAAACAGTTAAAAATAGTGACTAAAATGACTTTAAATCCAGTAAAACATAAAATGAATCAATTAGTGCTTAAACGATATAGAGGAGGCATGATGCTGTGAAAGAGTCTGGAAAAGGCTGACAGATTTTTAGTCTATGAATTTAAATTCATAGGACCAACAATTTCTCTGCCTAGAGAGATTTATCTGCTGTTTTTTCTTCTTATACTAGTTGACAAAATGACTTCCTTTCTTTTCCACTTTCTGAGATGTGAATCAATCTGTTATAAAAGCCTTAGTTTTCAGTTTTCTGAAAACATTCCACAAGATGTATGATAAAATGTGTTCAAGTTTTAGAAAATTCTTGTAACTCCCGCCAAACTGTGGCTCTTTCTGTATATGGATATTAGAGGTGCTTCTTAGGAATTGATCAGAGTTGGCTCATTGTGGGAGGTTGATGGAATTCTGGGGAATGATGGCAAGTAGCAAGTGGCTCTCTATGATGTCTTTTTACTTCTTCCTGGTTTTTATATTGTATATGAGCCTGAGTATTAGATCCTATAAGAATAACATTCAGAGTCTCTGCAGTGAGTGCTTACTCCATGGGAAGTTATGGAAAGCTTTTAAGAACCTTGAAAGCCTTTAAGAGCAGGCTGATTATATCTGTCTTACTGGAACGGTTTACCTGAAGCTTGTGTTCATGAAGTTGAAGCTTGGACGACTTCTAGAAACCCTTCTTGTTTCTAGGAAAATAGTGTGTTCCCCATAACAAGTGCTCATTCAGTGCTGGTTGAATATATGAAGGGATAAAATAGTATGAAAATGAGGTTCATGGGTGGTTATGCTAACAAAATGACGTTTTCACCTTAGAATATAAATAAGAAGTCTTTTATTTTTAACTAAAGTCCAGTCTAGCAAATATCTTTCTCACTCTTAGTTTTTTACATTTTCAAAATTCTAACTGTCAATTCATTTTCTAATAGATGTATGCTTCTAATGGGTTAGTGTATCAATTTTTCTTCAGTTTTCCTCCAAATTGTTGGTATGTGTAATAATCAACTTAGCACTGAGGAAGTATGATACATGAATGTTTCTTTATAAGAGTTTTGAAAATTTTCTCATATTATCTCATTCATTGCAAGAATATACTTTGTGGAGAAGTCCATGCCAGAATTTTGTGAGCAGCTATGGTCTTCTATTCCTATCTATTCATATTAAGGTAATATTTCTAAAATATGGTCTATGAACTCACTACCTCAGAATCACCTTGAATGCTTGTAAAAATTCAGATTCCTGGGCTCCAAAACGAACCAGTGAAATAGAATTTTAGGGCCTCGGCTCTGAAATCTTCATTTTTTCCAAGCTCTCAAGGTAATTCTTGTGAAAAGTTGAGAACCACTGGCCTGAAGTATAGGGTGTACCTCAGGCAGAATCGTGCAGTAGGCTTTGTCTTCAGAGATGTTTGACTGTTCCTCCCTGTTCCTCCCCTGCCTCCAGCACCTGTGGTGGTTATTTCAGTCCTCCAAAATGTATTTTATTATGAATTTACACTAATGCGTTCATGACTTGATTTGTTGACCATCCTAGATTGTGTATTTTAAAAACAGGACTGATGAGGATAGTACAGTAGGCCTAAAAGTGACTGGCTCTCTAATTGTGGACTTGTAGCCACTGGAACAAAGGATTTGTCTGCAGGGAGGGGAAGCCTCCTCGGCAACCATCCATCGCATCACTAATGCAACAGCCAGCCAGCCGTTCACCTGCTTACCAGGTGGCCCTTTTAAAGTCACTTCGTGCGAGGTCCCAGGACACAGGAGTCTGAGTAGGGATGAGGCAAAACCAACTGCAATCTTTTCTTTCCCACTGTCCCTTTAAAAGTATTTAATTAGGGAAAATTCTTTTCCTGCCCCAGATGAAAACTTGTGCAGTTCCATGACATTTTGGTCCTTTAAAGTAAAAGAATGCATTCTCAATGGAGTCATTCACTGTGTCTGGTTTCATGTAATAATCAAAACTTTGAACTTGATTTAAAACTCAATCTTCCCTTTTCCCCAGCTAGGCTTTGCTTTGGGCTGTCTGCTCACAGTGGCCTTTCTCCCTCTTCTCCCACATCTGGCATTTCTCTTCATCTCCTAGCTTGATAACTACCATTTCTTATCCTGCCAGGATTGAACTAAGGGGACATGGAAGGGCAAGAGAGACAGGAAAGTTCTTACTTGATTGGTACTACTTAGGATGGTTTGACATTCTTCAGTCAGTTCTTCAGAGACTGCCACTGGGCACATGTGATGGCATATCTTGTGGTATGAGTGATGCATTTTTCTCAAGTTGGCCCATGTTTTTCTGTCCTCCCTCCTTCTTTCCCTCCCTCCTTTCTTATCTTTCTCTGTCTTTTCTTTTTCCTTTTTTTTTTTTTTTTAACCTTTTTTCTTTGCTGGATCACTCCACACAGATTAAGGTGTGATCCTCTTAAGCAGTTTTTAAGTGGTTTCAAATCAAATCAAAGGCTCCCTTCCTTTTATGTTTACACGCATGCCTCCTTTTCCCTCAGCAAATCCTGGGAATGCAGGCAGATTACATAGTACAAAGCACACTCTCTTTGCCTTGGACTAGCTAGCCAGCTGTTTCAGTTATCTATTGCTGTGTAACAAACAACTCATACAGTGGTTCAAAATAACTGTGATTTATTATTTCGAATGGTTTTGAGTTGATTGGGTGGTTTCTTTGCCTGTTTTGCCTGGGTTTACTCATGAGCTGCATTCAGCTGGAGGGTTGGCTGGGCCGGAAGACCCAAGATGGCCTCATTCGTACATCTAACAGGTGATGCTGGCTGCTGCCTGGGATGTCTCTCTTTCTCTCAACCCACCTCACCCACCTGCCAGTGTCTTTCAGCAAGTGAGATTGACTTCCTAAGTGGTAGGCTGGGTACAGTGCCTCAAGAGACAACAGTAGAAGTTGCAAAGCCTCTTAAGGCTTAGACTTCTAAGTCACATAACATCACTGTTTTACATTTTATTGGTCAAAGCAAGTCCAAGGCCAGCCTAGATTCAAGGGGTAAGGAAATAGAAACCATGTCTTGATGGAGGAAGTGACAAAATCACAATGCAAAAGAGCTTAAATATCAAGATGAGAGGAATTTGTGGTCATATTTTGCAATCTACCACACTGACTTTTTAGAGTTTTTCAGTTTATGTCAAATATCAGTTCACTGTGTCTCTGTTACTGCAGAAAACATATATCAAGCTCTCTGAGTGGTTCCACTGAAGAAAATTCCTCATCCTGGGTTTGAGAGCAGGCAAAACAAGGTACAACAGGACACACAGAACAGTTCATTCCAAATAAATCCTCCTTATAAACATCTTCCTAATTTTTGATACGCTTATTCTTTTATACCATCAGCATGGATGAGCATCATGTAACATGTTTATGTATGACTCCTTTGTAAATTCTTTATGTAGTCTCAGACCTCCTTTGAAATGCAATATTTATTGTATTTTGGTGCCTTCACCCAAACTTTATTTTAACATTTTCTTGTACTTATTTGAAAAAGATTTCCAAAGTGAGCTTCTCTAACTTCTGAGCAAATAATAACGACTAGGGCAGCTTTGGAGTCATATGGGCCAGAGTTTGACTCACAGATTTGCCACTTACTTCTGTCTGATCCTTACATGATCACCTCTGCAATGGGACTAATAAGACATACCTCATGCAAGGCTTAAGCTCATTTTGACAGTCTCATTCCTCTTTGCCAGTGATTTGTCTCCAGCCCTGTGTGACCCGGTTCTGGCTTATCACATGTAAGGTGAAGTCTGCGAGGGGTTTCCAAGAGAGATATAAAAGATGAGGTCTTTTCCTTTGATCCTTTTTCCTCCTTTTCGTAGTTTGGATACTATTATATGGTACCAAGAGCTAAGGCAGTCATCTTGTGACTAACCGGTGACAAGCCTAAGGACAAAAGGCCATTTCACTGAGAATAGTGGAGAGGTGTGATTGGCAGAAGATCCTGGCTGAGCCACTGAACTAACCCTAAAATGCCACTTCTGGGATTCTTGTTATGTGATAGAGTTAAGTATCTTTATTGTTTTGTTACTGATGGTTGGGTATTTTACTTGCGGCCAAAGCATACTAATTGATATAGTGGTTGTTATTGGATGTAGGAAAGGGATTAGTACCCAAGATGAATTAAAAAATAAGTAAAAAAAGACTGAGAGAGTTAAAATGACTAAGCCATTCTGTCAGTCAGTAGCTGATAGGAACCCTGAGACTCTGACCTCCACCTTCCAGGGTCATTTCCAGTCAGCAAATATTTATTGAGCATCTACTAAATGCAAGTCCCTAGAAGGCACCTTCTCCATCTCTGGGCCCGAATATCAGGAGGCAGCCTAATGTGGGGAAAACAAGGTGGCAAAGTGAAAAGAACACAAGTATCAGATCCAGAGACAGGCCAATGTGATTTGGGTCAAGTCTCCTTCCTCTTCTGAGCCAGATGCAGGTGTGCTGACCTAGCACGGTTGTGACAAGGATAAAATGAAAAATTAAGCAAGGTAATTCCTATGAATCCTGTCTCAAGGTTGAGTCCATACTAGCCTTCTTAAGATGTTGGCAAAGTGTTTGGACTGCTATTGGTTTCCCAAAGACTGTTGAAGGAGGACACAATTCCTCTGAAAGGCAATTTGGAGTCTTGGAGCAAGAAGATAAGCTAAACCAAGTCTGTCTGGGGAAGTCTCTATCCCAAGTGCAAACTCAGGGGCCAGAGGCCAGCTCTAGTTGATGATAAGAGTGGTAGGTGGGACTGAAGGCGGTGTTTGGAAACTAGTGTGAGTAAGATTTCAGGAAGATGGCTGCAAACAACCTCAGGGTGTCTCTGGCCTGCCTGGATGTGTGGGTGTAGAAAGCTGGCAAGCCAGATGTAGAGTTTTCAAGTGTGCACAGGGTGCTTTGAGCAGAGAAGCTCAAGAAGCTTTCTCCTGGAACTGATCCAGATGTCAGAAAATCCTTCCTCCTCCTTCTCCCCATTGTTGTAAAAATCTCTACTGGGAAATAGGAGCATGTTCTGGGTATCAAGGAGGTTGAAATAGGCTTCATGCCCGGGTAGAGCAGAGTTAGTCTTTGGATGGGCGGGAACTGTGTCAGAGAACTGACCCAGGGAACTTGGGTGGCAAGGATTAGTAAGAATCTGTGGAAGATTGGGCTCCCTGAAAACAGATCTGAGCTAGAGATTTGCATGCAGGAGATTCACTGGGAGTGCTTTCAGGAGCGCTATCTGTAAAGGAGTGAGGGAAGCAGGATTGGTAAGGGGAGGAGGTAAGCTTCAGCACAGTGGCAACAGAGGCCTCAGCCAAGGCAGGCAGAGCTCTGGAACTGTGAGCACCCCGGAGGAAAGGGGGCCTTGCTGTAACCAGGCATTGGGTACAGGCTGTCTGAGGAGGGGGTACAACCTTGGGTAAGGCAGCTTTCTTTGGCTGAGCACAAATCTCAGAGAGGAACCCAGCTCTGAGCCATTGGCAACCAGCGTTCCCTACAGCTAGAAGAAGGAGTGAGTTAGTTTTGAGGGGGGAATCTGGCATATCTTAGCATTCACTATAAAACCCAACTCTTGCCTCCTGCTAACCAATGTGACCCGATACAAGGGCTTCATAACTCCTCTCAGCCCAGTCTGTCTTAAGCCATGTAAATTTGTATCAATATGTAGTTGTTGATTAAAAAAGTGTTCACAATGTTTTTGTTTGCAAGTTTCTGAGTACTTGGCCTGTCTGTCTGTAATTAGTATCTCTTACTGTTTTAGGAAGGGATTCTGCCCCAGATCTGGTCCTGAGGGTGTACCCACCCCCAGCCAGCCCCCAGCAAAAGGGAAAAGCAAGAAGAACTCTATGGTAAGTGTTCTACAATAACCATACCCAGAGCTCTCCTTTAGAAGCGCATGTCTGTCAATGTCAGTCAGATATGGGGGAGGATATTCAATCTCACCCTACTTATAAGTAGGGAAAATTTATCACTACTTCTTAGTAGACCCTACTCCTTATTAAAGTAAGGAAACTTGGCCTTTATGTGATCTTGAGGCACATTTGCAAAATGGCCAAAATTTTATTACATTATCTTAAAAAGGTATGTGTTAAAAGCCTCAGGTCAAATTCTTTCCCTCTCTTCCAGCTGTCACAATAATAATCAGTAAATGCAACATATGATACAATTGGTCTCTAAGATTGGTATTAACTATTATATTGATGTTAGCACCCGAGATAAACATTTAATGAGTGACTACTATGCGACCTATAGTAAACACTTTCTATGTATTTTAATCCAGGCACCAGCTCTACCAATTAGATACAGTTATATCCCCAGTTCACACATGATGATATTGAAAGGTGGAGATGAGGTGATTTGCCCAAGCTTACGCAGCTAGTAAGTGGCAGAGCTGTGGTTGGAACCTAGGTAGTTGAATGTCAAAGCTTGAGAATTTTCCTTCTACAGCACACTGATGATCATCCAGTCCTATCCCCCAAGAGGCTAATGAGCGGGATATGAGTAAATATCTGAGATCTAGAAAATAAAATTCTATTACACTTAAGGAAATTAAAAATAAGGAAATAATCTTAAGGTTTTTTTTTTAAGTGCATAGGATCAGTATTTGAAGATCATTCACACATCAGCTGCTTCCCATTTCAATTGTAGTTTGATATCATGGGTGATTGTTCAGTGCAAACCCTCCATCTGAGGCAGATCAGACAGAGTCCTAACAGTAATAACCTTTAAATCAAGTAAGTTTACTCCAAATGTTCTCAACATAGCCCAAAGCCAGAAAAGTTCACAGCTCTACATTAAAATGTTAGAAAAAGATCACATTGCAGCAGCTGCTTATGTGGATTACCTAGTCTAGCCGTTCTGCTAAGACTTAAAAAAACCTGTCTGAGTTGTAGGAAGAAAAAAAAGCAAGCCTCTAAAATATCAAGTTGGTGCCTGTTGGTAGAGCTGTGATTTCCCATTTGTTGCCCCAGAAGACTCAGGTGTATCTGAAATAAAAAGTCAAGATGTTTTTCCAGACTCTAAGGCTGTGGAGGGTTTGGTTTTGTTTCTGTACTTCCCCCCACCATGTCCTATGCTGTTTCCAGAATCATTAGCTTCCCTTGACAATTTTTTTTAATCCTTGAAATGTTTCACAGCAATCCAAAGCACATTAGGAACTCTCAGTTCCTAATGCTGTGAGAACTCTCCCTTCTTACAGCAATTTTATGCAACTTCTTTTAATACTTTACAAAGAAATAAGGTCAAATGGACTTGCCCTCTACCAGTGTCTTCTGACTAAAGGCCAGTGATACTATTACTGTGCACGTGTGTGTGTGTGTGTGTGTGCGCGCGTGCACGCGCACATGCACACCTGACCCTTTGGAAAATTAATGCATCTTAACACTGATTAAGATTTTTATCTTCAAGCAAGAAGAAACTTTTGGAAATGATGGCTATATTCATTTTCTCAATTGTGGTGATGGCTTTATGAGTGTACACATATGGCAAAACTTACCATGTTATGTAATTAAATCATATGCAGTTTTTTGTGTGCCGTTTATACCTCAAGAAGAGTATTATTCTGAGGTGGTCCCTAAAATAAGTCATGTGGGAAAAATAAATCAGCCTCTGTGTGAGAGTAAACAAAATCCTGTCCCCTCTTTGGATCTTTCAGAGGTGTAGAAAATCATGTTTTTAAGACATAGTGAATTTAGGCAGGATTTAATAAACTTATAAGAAAAGTTACTGCAGGTTTGTTGCTTAAGACCTAATTTTTGCATAATATCATATTATATTTGAAACTCAAATTAGAGCTACCAACCTGAACAAAAGACCTGGGAAAAAATATCTCTGTGCTTCTTTTGAGAAATGTCATAGTCTGAGAAAATAAATCGGGATAACTGTGGAAAAAATAAGATTTTTATCTTCAGAACATCAAAGCATGGTCTGTAAAGCATGGTATGATCTCCGTTTTACAGAAGGGGATACTGAAGTACAATCTTAGAAGAGCCCTCGCAACAAGATTAGAAACTACGGTGAGGATTTTCAGTTATCAAGTTAACTATCTCTTCCGGAGCTCCTTACGCTCCCCTTTCTCTCCATAGTGCTGCTTTTAGCAGCATTGGTTTCTTGCCTTTCCTTGTTACTGTGGTTATTGTTGGGGTCAATCACAGTCAGAAAAATGATGAAAGTAGATTGTACAATAGCATATTTCTTTGTGTGGTGATGTTAAAGACCTGGTTTCTGACATCATTCATTTAGTTCCAGTATAATCATCTAGACTCAGAGGTGGAAATGATATTCTTTTCAGGGTTCAGAGATTTGCTGAGAGGGGAGAGAGTGTAGAGTATAAGGGTTCTGCCCCGCACTACAACCTTTTTCATCACACGGAACAAAGTAAAAGTTAAATTGTCAATCTAGTTTGAGGATGTTTATGAAAAGTTCAGAATTACCTATAAAGTGTCTGTGAATCTGAAACAGAGAGATCATGTTTCTCATCTTGTTGCTTGCAAGTTCAGAGTATTTAGCTTCTGTTGTGAAATGTTTTCTCAACTTGAAATACCAGGGTTCCTCATGCATGGAGAGAAGTGGCATAAAAATGCACACAACTGATGTCACATCAAGAAAGGCCAATGAAATTCATGGTGTTGCTCCTGGAAGATAAACAGACTAAAAATAATCAGTATGGTAGACCTCTTGGTTTACCCTTTGCATAGTTTATTGGCTAAGATTTTCTTGGGCCACATGCAGCTTACACCTGAACTACAGTGGTTAACCAAACAGGGTTTGAGTTTTCAGACTTAGCAGGGACTTGGAGGTAATCATTCCAGTGTCATTGTTCAAGGATGTCAATGAGAAATAAGGATCCTTCTTTTTTCTTGTTTCTTGTTCTACCATCCTTAATATATGGCTTTCATCCTCATGAACTTAAGTTCTACTTCTAGGAATTATGTTCAAATTTCAGACTAAGGACAAAAGCAAAAAACAAAAGGCACTTGTGAGCTTACTCTGTCTCTTTTTAATAATAATAATAGTAATAATAGCAACAACAACAATTTAAAAAACATTTTCCAGAATCTCATGTAATAGAGTTGCTTTTATGTCTCGTTGGCAAGAAGTGGGTCACATAACCACAGCTAGCTACAGGGAGTTGAAGGAAGTATTTTAAAGTGGTAATATAGCCACTCTGAATTTTTGATTTTTGTTAGTAAGGAAAAAGTATAGAATAGTTGTTGGGTGGGAAGGGAAAATTAGGAATAGGATTAATGCCTGTGGGAAGGAAAGGACATACCTTTTTTTTTTTTTTTAACATTATACTTCACGTGTTATATAAATTCAAATAGTCCATCTTCTACAAAGTTTCTCTTCACTCTCATTTGTTTTCTCTGGATTCCTATGGTACTTTGTCCTTTACTTTAAATAGAGTGTCATCGATCCCATTGTATTCATGCCTATTTTCTTCACTTAGACAGTGAGCTCCTTGAGGATAGAGACCTAGTCTAATTTACCTTTGTAATCTCATCATTTACTACTGTGACCGGCACACTAGAAGGAAATAAAAGGTTACTTGAATAAATATAAGGACAAGGTAAGCGGTGGTAGGTCGTGATCCCTAAGAAATGGACTCTGAGATTCTGGGGTGTATATACATGCCTCTTTCTGAGACTTCCTCGAATCCAGTCTCACATTCTTTTTCCTTATAAGCACTTGAGCAGTCACAAATTCTTTCCCCCACCCGTCCTTCTCAACCTAAGATTCTGCATATACTCTTACCTTGGGCCAGTTTCTTTCTACTCAAAGTGGATGACCAGCACTGCCTGAAATCCTGTGCTTTGGAAGGATTACTCCCCACTTTGAGTAAGGTATGAGCTCAAGCAATAACCCAGTGTTGACTTGTACCACACACCAAGCTGACTCCTCTGTCAATAAAGTTCATTTGTTTCCTTCTCAAAAGGGATCCCCACTCCTAATGCAGCCAAAGGTGTAAGCTGAGGGACAGGCTTGGGTGCAAAAATTGTGGATTACATGGGGTCTGGCTGTTTGTTGAGGCAGTTTACTTGTACTTCCTGGCCCTGCTTGTGCCTGGTCTCTAATGTTCCACTTCTATCTTATGACTTTGATTTGACTGGTCTGAAAGAACAAATGTGGCCTACTTTTGTAAATAAAGGTTTATTGTAACACAGCCACACCTATTCACTATCTACTGTCTATGTCTATGTCTGCTTTCACGTTACTGATGCAACAGCAGAGGTGAGTAGATGTGATAGCAACCCCATGGCGCAGAAAGCCTAAAATATTTACTGTCTGGCCTTTTATAGAAAAAGCTGGCTGATCCCTGGCTCAGGGAAATTTGGGAATTCAAGATTTTTTTATTGGAGTATAGTTGATATACAGTATTATATGTTACAGGTGTACAGTATAGTGATTCACAATTTTTAAAGGTTATATTCCATTTATAGTTATTATAAAATATTTGCTATATTCCCTGTGTTGTACAATATGTCCTTGTAGCTTATTTTATACCTAATAGTTTGTACTTCTTAATTCCCTACCTCTATATTGCCCCTCCCCCTCCCCTCTCCCCACTGGTAACCACTAGTTTGTTCTCTATATCTGTGAGTCTGCTTCTTTTTTTGTTATATTCACTAGTTTGTTGTATTTTTTAAATTCACATATAAGTGATATTATACAGCATTTGTCTTTCTCTGTCTGACTTATTTCACTTAGCACAATGCCCTCCAAGTCCATCCATGTCACTGCAAATGGCAAAATTTTTATTCTTTTTTATCACTGAGTAATATTTCAGTGTGTGTGTGTGTGTGTGTGTGTGTGTGTGTGTGTATGGCACATCTTCTTTATCCATTCACCTATTGATGGACACTTAGATTGCTTCCATATCTTGGTAATTATAATAATGTTGCTATGAACATTGGGGGTGCATGTCTCTTTTCAGAGATTTTTGACCAAATCTACTCAAATGTTCTCATCTCAGTTTTCAGGGTTCCATTTTTTCCCAATCAGGACCTTGGCCTTGGTAAAACAGGCCTGCTAAAGCTGAGAATTCAGCTTTCTTAGTACCTGTGCTCCTGCAGTCATTAAGTACTGAGTTTGATCCTCAGTCTTTTCTGCCCTTCGGCTGTAGGAGATGAGAATCTCTTTGTAAGCCAAAATGCCCCATCTTTCACATTTCCCCTTATATTGGTGATTAATCACCCTCAGCCTTCCATTGTCTTTCTCCAGGGTATCAATTGTCCAGAGCAACAGCCGTCCAGTTTCATAGTCCTTGTGAACCTCTCAAATGCCTTAGGTGTTATATTTGTTAGTGCATTTCCTTCTCCCAATATCCTGACCCAGTTCATACTCAGGGCTTCCTTCATGGGTTTGCAACCTGTGGAGTTGCACAAGGCCCTGTGCTTAGAAATGTCCCACACTTCGTTTAATACTATGCTGTCACCATCTTGAAATTCTTAATAATTTTATCTTTGCACTGTATTTTGTAAGTGAAGTCTGATGGGGCAGTGGAACCTGTGCACGAACAGCAGAGATAGGTGCACCATGCGTGTCCACCATTCTGTGCCATTCCATTAGCGCAAAGCATTTGCTGTGCTCCATGAACTCAGAATTCTCCAGCATACGTGGGAGTTCAGGGAGATGCAAAGCAAGGAAAAGGTAAGTAAGACTGTAGCTGAGTGAGAGGTGGGGACCGGGATGATGCAAGGAAAGAGAAAGATAGGACATAATTTCTTTTCTTTTCAGTCTTTCTTTACTCATCAGTAAGCCAAAGGTAGTGTTGGTAGAATGTGTGTATTAAGAAGTGAAACTAACAGTTGGGTTATCTTTGTGCTGTTTTTCCACTGTTCTGCTAAGAACGAAGTATATATTCGAGTGTAAGCTAGGAGCTATGAATTGTGTCATTTCTATGATTCTGCATACGAGGTAAATAATCTTATATCTGCATTTAAAACTGATATTGCACAATATAAAGATAAGTGGTAGGACTCAAGTTAATAATTAAAAATTTTAATTGACAACAGTAGATAGCAAATTAAAATCCCATGAGAAGTCAGAGACTGCAGAAGAAAGGGAAAAACTTTATAAAGAATCTCTGGCAGCATTGTTTATTCCTGGTTTTTTTTTTTTCCTTGAACAAGGGGCCCCACATTTTAATTTTGCACTGGGTCCTGCAAATTACATAGGTGGTCCTTTCACCACTGTGAAGTTGTTTTGCAGTTGAATTACATGCTAAGGGCAATCAGTGAACCACCTACCACTAGTCTTCATTGCTGGCCAGTCAGTGAGGGATCCAGCTCCAAAATCTCCTTTCAGAGTCTAGTTCCCAGGACAGCATCTGGGAGCTGTCTGAGGTTTGGTTCCCCACGAGGAAAGCTCTGAGATGGAGATTTGCTCATAGGTGCCGCCAGGTATGATTTCAGAAATATCTGCCTAGAGGTGAGGGAAGAAGGGAGGCAGAGGGAGAAGTTGCGTTGTAACGCAATTGTGACAGGAGCTTCAGATGATCTTATGGGGAGTTCTGGAGCTGGGATGGACCTTTGGAGTTGTTCCAGTTGAGGCCAGGGGCCTGGACCTTTCTCCCCTCATGTTGACCAGGCATTGGATGCAGGCCGCGCCCAGGGAGTGGGTCATTCTCCCTCAGCTGAGGGCAGTTCCTGGAGAAGCGTTTAGTTGTTAGTCCCAGCAGCTAACACGCACAGCAGCAGGGGGATGAGCAACTCCTAAAGGGGGTCTGGGCAGCACAGAGTAGTGTCCACTGAGCAAGGCCCACGAAACAGCCCCAAACAGGAGGACATCAACAGATTCCAAAAGAAACAAAGATTCCCTCTGTCTTCCAGTTTTTAAAAAGTCAGACAGTGTAGAGCAGACAAGAAGAATGCTGCTGTCACATTCACCATATAATTACTTCAGTGGTTTAACTATGAGTATTAAAATAGAGTCAGGCCGATATCAGTTTTAGTACAAGAAAACTATTACTTAAAAAAAAAAATTCCCTCCCCCCCACCTTTTCTTCAGGCTCAAAGCCTATTCTATCCAGAGTCTTGACTTATGGAGAAATGTGGAAACTAACATACTCTTACTAAAAGTGTTACCCTTGGGCTTCCCTGGTGGTGCAGTGGTTAAGAATCCGCCTGCCAGTGCAGGGGACACGGGTTCGAGCCCTGGTCCAGGAAGATCCCACATGCCGCGGAGCAACTAAGCCCGTGTGCCACAACTACTGAGCCTGTGCTCTAGAGCCCGCGAGCCACAACTACTGAGCTCGTGTGCTGCAACTACTGAAGCCCGCGTGCCTAGAACCCGTGCTCCACAACAAGAGAAGCCACCGCAATGAGAAGCCCGCGCACTGCAACTAAGAGGAGCCCACACTCGCCACAACTAGAGGAGGACTGCGCGCAGCAACGAGGACCCGACACAGCCAAAAATGAATAAATAAAATAAATTAATTAAAAAAAGAAAGTGTTACCCTTGTAGCTCTATTACACTAGGAAAGAACTCAGACATATCAACTGCATAAGACAAGTGTTAGGGCCCACAATCCAAACCTTACAAAACTGTCTGCAGTGTATAGCACAGTTTTAGAATTAAAAATAAAATGTTTCCCTTATGATTGATGAGATTACATAGGGGCTGGGTTGAGATGGCATGTGCATGTGTGTGAGTATATTGGTTGGGGGTAGAGTGGAAGGGACACACTTTACAAGTTTGAACTGGGTAAGCCCAAAGGGATCATGCTTGGCCTAGGTCCCAGGGTACAAGTTTGTACTGGACCATGAAAGATGATTCTTGGTCGTGTGTGTGTGACACCTGGTGTAGAGGCTGAAAGGAAGGCATGCCTTGTCAGGGATTTTCCCAGATGCTTTCTGGATTTCTCCACCATTGTCAGCAGCGCCTCCTTTTAGACATACAAATCATGTATACCATGCATTGCCAGGGCACCACTGGTTCTGGGAGTAGCCTGCTAATTGTTCTTCCTCACTGGTATAATCCTGGGGAAAGGGAAAGATCGGCAAGAAATCAACTTTTACAAGAACTCTATTTCTTGGTTTGAAGGAAAAAAATCAGGTCCTTTGGGCATTGGATAGAATATCCAAGGTTATGGGGAGAGGCAGGCTCTGTCTCTCTGTTGGCCTAACTGTCCTGCTCAGGGTAGTAAGGTCAGAAGAAGCCAAACTTTCAGGGGAATAGAGGAAAGGTCAAAGCTCTAGCCATGGATAGGAGAGACAGCCTGAACTTCTCAGGCCCCCTTTACCTTGCTGCTCTTCCTCTTTCTTTTTTCTTCCTAAAACAGCAAGTTTTAGGAAGAAGAGGGTAAGAGGGTACCTCTAGGGTACCCTCTGCCTGTATTGAGGTTCCCAGTTGCTTCTTTGTAGACAAAGGTCTCTGGTTGTGCCAACGTCATCGACGCTCCGCTTTGTTTGAGGAAGTACTGCTTCCATGTCTGTGCACCCAGGCACTGCTAGGAGAAGACGCTCCATTTCCTCAGACACAGGTTTCTCCACAGCTATCACTCTCGGCCACCTTGTTCCAGTACTTGTTAACTTGGGAGACCTGTAGTACGCTGAATGCATCCAGCAAGGAAGAGAGTCTCAACATTGGCATGTCAGGCAACAGGTCCCCCATCTTCTGCAGCCCGAGCCCGAATATGGGCAGGCTGGTGGGGGTGTTGGAGAATGATATTTAACCACCAGTTATAATCTTGATAAAGGAACAGAGTAGCACTCATTTTGGACCTTGCGGTTGGCTTGTTCCATATAGTTAGGTAGAGCATGGATTGCCATTAAATGAATTTGAAATAGAGGAAAAGTGTTTCATGAGGTAGGGAGAGATGCTGACACATTCTTGCTGCATTTTGAAAGACCAAACTTGGACTAAAGTCTTATCATCATAAGCAGAGCAGATTGTCCATTAGGGTATCTACTGGAAGACAGTACCTCAGAAACTCCCCCAGGGCTTACATACATCTTCAAACAGAATTCTGATTCCGGAGATTAAAATTCTCATAAAAGAGGAAAAGATCTCATAAATACCTCCTTGAGAAGGCATTCGGCCACTGTACTTTTTCCTTATCAGTTACTGTCCCCCCTCACCCCTCTCGCCTTCTAGTTTTTCTAGCTCCTAGGAAACAAAATTGTCATAGCATTCAAGATACCTTCTCTTCTCATAAAACAATAATCACACTGTAAACCCCAAGAATGCTGCAATAGGTGTCTCTGGTTCTTTACTAATGCCGCTAGTATTTGTCTAGCCTTAGAAAAGCTTTTGGCTCAGTGTCCTACTCATATTTTTGGGCTATAGCTTGCTAGAATTGTCAGGACAAGTAAAACATTTCCCTTTCAGCGTTCATTACAAGAAAAAAAAAGTCCTATTGTATTTCTTAAAAGTGACTTGTGACTCATCTCCTTTTTTGGGATAGAGATATTTATAGCTTGAGATTTGGTTAGTGGTATACGTTTTGGTTGTGAAAAGTAATGCAAACGATTAGAAGCTGAGAGATGCTGAAAATGGTATGAGTTTTATTCATTCATTTGCCACACCTACAGGATGCAGAAGAACTGTATAGAAATGTTTTAATGAATAAATCTTATGCGCTTTTAGTATAACTCCTGAATTTAAGATTGAACTCTAAATTCCAGGTGCAGTTCATATTGAGGGAAAGGAATAAATTGCCACATTAGTGCAGACTTACTTTGACTAATATTTTTTCATTTTATTAAAAAAATGAAAATAGCTTTATTGTTTCTTTATAATTGTTAGTAAATGTTTATATTCTTAAATTATATTTACAGGCAGGAAAAAAGCCAGTCACACATGCTATTGCAAACATTTCAGAAAAGACAGTGACATATAAGGAAAAAACCATAAATGTTCATAATCTCACCATCCAGGGATAATCAGCATTACGTTAGTAGTTTTTAGCCTTACAGTGTATTTTTATATTTATACGTACAAAGGTATAACTTGCCAGCATGGGATTGTATGGTACATGGTGTGCGGCTTGCTTTTTTTATTCCTCAGTAAATGAGCCTCGTCATTTTTAGGGAATAGATAGATATACTTGTGAAATATATCCCTCTTTAGACTGCTTGCTATGGCAAAAGTGGAATCATTTCATAGCAAATGAATTATTCATCATTTTATTAGCAGTTTGATGGAAAGACTGGATAGGCAGAGGAAACAGCAAATTTTTGCTTTGAACTTCTTCTTGCTTAATTATATTAAAGGAATATTTCTGGGGACAAAGGGTTTTTTGACTGTCATAGAGCCAAACAGAATGATCAAGAACTGTCAAAAGGCCTCTCAGGATATAATAGTTCGTGGGTTTCCTGGGGGACTTGCTGGGGCCTTTTAGGAAATAATAGGGTGTATTTCTCCACAAACATTAGTCTCAGTCTTCT
The DNA here is from genome assembly GCF_028564815.1 of Eubalaena glacialis. NCBI lineage: Eukaryota > Metazoa > Chordata > Mammalia > Artiodactyla > Balaenidae > Eubalaena > Eubalaena glacialis. The sequence continues at coordinate 40,951,180 of NC_083719.1, read as the reverse complement.
GTTTGTTAGAAGAGCATATGAAATGTATCTGTGAACTTTTTGTTTTTGGATTGCCAAAAGTCTAAATCTAACACTATAATATTACCGACTTCCAGATTTTTCCCTTTCATTTTTATTTCTAGCTGTGTATAGAACCCAAACTGAATGAAGGCTAGGAATGGGGGTGGGAGGGTTATAAATACATTATGTTTGAAAGTTCTTGCCTTATGTAGACAAGGTCAAAGTTCATTTTAGTCAAAATGTAGTTAGCTTGTTTTTTCCCACCTTGAATCACGTGTTGCTTGTGTAAACAAAAGGAGATTACACAGTGAAATTAGAATCCAGTAAAAACTTACCTGTTTGGGGCTTTGTAAGACATAGTCGGCCAAACTTGTCAAGTACTACCAAAGGTGAGAAATCTAAGTTGGTTGAAATTTGACTGTGTTTCCGGAGCCTGAACTGGATTAGTAAGTGAGTACCTGGACTGAGTCATGATGTGAATGTTCAACAGCACTTACAGGGTGTGACTGCACTGTGTCACTGCACATGTGCACGTGGCCTTCCAAGTTGATCCAAAGGGATGCCTCTTTGCTTTATCATGGTCACCTCCCATATTTCTGAAGTGAAGCTTATAGCCCAGAGAGGATAAAATTCCTGGGAAAATAGTTGAAAGACTTTGAAATTACCAGCAGTCTTGGCTTATGCTATCACATGACTCTGAAAGCCTTTTGCTGATAGAGTCACAGGGCTGGAAATGATGGAAAGAGGTCACTTAGTTCATTTTCCTGCCCAAGGCAGAACTATAAGTGTACACTGGTGGTCTTGCTTCTTGTTAAAATGGTGTGTTTTTTTTGGTTTTTTGTTTTTAACAAGAAAACACCTTTTTTTCTCAGTAATTACTAACTTGTGTTTACTTTTGTTTTAGTCACAGTAACTTTGTCTCAGGTTTGTTGGAGAACAAAAAAGAGTTACCAGATACTGAGTGATTAGGTTTCTCATAGAATTAGTTTGTACCACTGATGAAATTAAATAGTCAAAATGATCTAATAGGATAAAAGCAAGTTAAGGTAGTTCTAAGTACACACACACACACACACACACACACACACATACACGTTATATTACTAATGCCACGAGTAATGGCATATTGTCACAGACATATTTTCGAAAATCAGTTTTTCGGTAATTAAGTTAAAGTTTGGGAAAAAGTGTATGAAAATCTCCTGGAGCATTTTGGCACATCCAGAGCTCTTGCCCTACATTCAACTGTGAAAACAATCAACTTTTCACATATTTCTCATTCATAAAAACAACCAATTCTGGAAGATAGAAATGGAATTCATAACATTTTTTGAGGCTTTCCTAAGTTGAATTCATAGTTTAAAAAAAACCAAAAAACTTTTATGCTTTGCTTCTTCTATTTCTGCCTCCAAAATATATTTTGAACAAAAAGTCTCATGCAAATCAGTGCCAGATTTTCTGGTCACTTGGAATGAACCGCAGACCAAAATAAACTCACATATAAGCACTACCCACAAGAAGATTACAGCTGCATTATACATAAACAGTTAAAAAGCAAGTTAAAAGTTAACGTAAGACTCTTGCAGATGGTGCATAATGGATTACCAGATAGTGATAAGGACAACTGCTTGAGGCCAAAGGGGGAAGAATATCAGTCATATCATCTCTATGATAAAAGAGAGTCAGAATAGACAACCTTTAGGGACCCCTTCAGGTTATAATTGAATGATACTCACCGATTCACAGTCAGTGTGATGTGGCATGACTGGATTCACTCAAGTTATATTTCTCTCTTTGGAGTTACGGAGAAAACATAAAGAAAAGTCTCTTTCTTTAGGAGCGTATTGCCTTTACTGTTTATTGTTCCTGCTATGAGAGACAGACGTATAAAGATATAAATAATGTACAGAATTTATCTTGATACTGTGTCTTTACATACAGCCAACCATGAAGCCCATACTCAGTAAAAATAAGCATAGAGGTAGCGGTCTTGGCCCACTTGTTCACGTCTACCTTTGCTCTTCATGACCTGTTTCATCACTGCTCACTATATCACCCTTGCTCTGATCTTTTTGGATTTATCTCCATGTGATTGCCTTTGAACTTGGTGGCAACTTTGGCTTTGATAATTTTAACTCTGGGTAGTCTCTAGGGCACATCTGCTACTGGCTTTTGGCTTTTCTGACTATTGAACCCTCTGTCTTGTCATCAAATCCTCCCTAGTCTCAGAACCTACAGGGCTGTGTTTGGATTATATTTTGAAGGATGAACTGAATGCACAAAAGATAAAGTGGAAGAACATTCCAAACCAAGGCAATAACATATTCAAAGATAAAAAATCCTGAAAGAAGTTGGCACATTCACTATGCTGTGATGGTATATTCAGATATTAGATCATCTTCAGAGGGACTTCTGTGGCTCCATATACAATTTGATGGCTTGACTCTTGGCAGAACTCATAAAGGGAGAGCCTAGTAGTGGGCATTTGATTTTATGGAATAATTATCTGGGCAGAGAACATATATTGTAAATCATCTACATATACCAAGGTGAAGTGAGTGTGGATGAAGTCACCAAAGGAGAGTGTGCAAAGTAAAGTAAGAAGAGAAGTCAGGAAAGCGGCTGAGGAACATAAATGTCAAGGCAACTGAAGCTTATCATCAACTAGGATATGGCACCAGTGTGAGCCTCATTGGTTAGCAGGGACATCACTAGAATTTGACATTGAAACAGGAGGTAGGGTACGTTCACAAAGAGATGTTTAGTTTTGATTGACAATATTTATCATTAATAATACCATTAGTAAAGGTGAGGCATAATTACAAAGTGATGCCAGATGGACAAATGGTAACATTTTAAAAAGATCTTTCATGGGATACCTCAAAGAGTGACATTCCTAATTTACAAACTGGCAGTAAGATCCAAAGTAGAGATAATGAGATACTCAGGGAAACGTTCAGATGAACAATATGCTAAATCATGTTTTGCTATTTTTTTTTCAAATTCTCACATTCGGACTTCAGTACATATATTGCCATTTTTCTTTTTCTAGGCTGTTCTTTTTCCATAGGGCTATGGATCCCTAAAGTTTATATTCTCACTCTAGGTTGGAGATAATGGCAGTCAGAAACTGTTAGATAAGATCAATTAGTCAGTTTACTCAGGCAAGGAGTGGGGTTAAACTTGGGTGTGCCACTAAAATAGACCTCATCCGATAATACGATGCCTCACTGCCAAACTTCATGAGTCTCCAAAGCTCTCTCTAGTCTACAGGGCATTCTTTGATTGTCTCTAATTCTTGCACAAAAACAAACACACAAACAAACAATATGGAAATATACTCATTTCTTTTCTTCCAATATACATAAGCTTTTTGCTTCTTCATTGACAGCTGGTTGGCCTCCTGAGACATGGTTCTGAGCAATATCCAGAAACAAGATTAGTGCCTGAGGAGGAACATTGTGAAATCAGTAAGAAAGCAACCTTGCTGATCCAAAGGAGCAAAATAGTTCTTTGGTTGGTGAGTGCTCCAAGCAAAAATGCTTAAAGGGTCCGGAGAGTTCTACTTCTCCCCTGACTCAGGGTCAGTTAAATTTCATTTCTCTTGAGTCTTGGATCATGAATGGGTGAAACTGTTGCTCACTGTAGGGCAGCTCACTCATTTCCTTTGTTACATGCTCTTGTTTTGCCATGAACACTAAGTGACCTCAAACACATTTTTTTCTAAAATTGTAGCAACAAGGGACTTGAAAAAAAATGAAACTCATGAGACAGCTATCTCTCTTGGCTCCTGAAAAGGCTGCTTCTTAGTCGCCCCAGGAAAGATGAAATGATGTTACTGACCCCATTTCTCAACAATGATAAATGGATTGCTTCGGCAATAAATGCAAGGATACTGGCTGAGAATGCTTTCAGAGCTTTATTTTTGCCTTATATGTTTATCATGGATTCAACCAATTAAAAGCTGAACCAAACTAGAGCTCAAAACATCACTTTTTTTAAAATGTTGCAAGGATTTCAAATATAAAATCACTAAAGACCTCATATGCACATTGAATGTCTCTTCCCCTCCCCCAAGTTCCATGTAAATAAAGTATATTTCTTGCATTCTACCATTAACTGTGCCAGATTATCAAGTTTTCTCCTGAACAAAGTTTGGATGCTTTCATTACAATTTCCTTGTAATATAATTATGACATTTTGAAGGAAATAAGAAGTCATCAGGAAACATTTAAAAAGATTGCTGGCAAAGATATCTGCCTAATTCTGGAAGAAATCAGGTTTAGATTAAGCAACAGAAATGATAGAAAGAACTATATCTCTTATTTGTTAATTCAGAGAGACAAGGAATCTTTACTCCCTGCAAAAGGCAAACAAAATCCTCCATCTCTAAAAAAATTATTAAGTAAAAGTTCTTTATGGTGGCAGGTGGTGCTGATAGAAAGCCTCAGGAATTTTTTGTTTGTTTATTTTTGTGTTGATTTATAGCTTGCATTTTTTCAAAAATGATTTCAGGTTACCAAGAGAATATGCTTGAAAGATTCAAAAGGTTGTTACAGAAAAGATCAACGTATGTGACTTAGCATTTGTGGTTATGAAATAGATATGAACTTTTTTTAATGTGATAATTTGAAGGAAAATTCCTTTCTATATTTATTTTTCTATCTACCTACTTTGGTGTTTATTTAACAAATATTTATTTATTTTTTAAGATTTATTTATTTTTCTTGATGTGGACCATTTTTAAAGTCTTTATTGAATTTGTTACAATATTGCTTCTGTTTCATGTTTTGGGTTTTTTTTGGCCACAGGGCATGTGGGATCTTAGCTCCCCGACCAGGGATCGAACCTGCACTCCCTGCATTGGAAGGCGAAGTTTTAACCACTGGACCACCAAGGAAATCCCAACAAATATTTATTGATTATGTTCTTTGCACAGTTTGAAGCACTGGGGACCAAGGAAAGTGTAAGATTGAGGTGAGCCTTCAGCTGTTGTATGTGGGAGATGAGTTGAGTGGTCTCCACTTTGCTGAAAAATCGCATAATTATTATTTATGATCAAAGAGAAAATTGTTCTCATAATCATCAGATATTTGTTTCACTAGACCAGTGTTTCCCCAAACTTGGCTAATCATCAAATCATCAGAGACACTTGTAAAACATAACTGTTCCTAGCCCTCATCCTTGAATCTTTAATTCAAGGCCTGGCCGGTGGGGATGGGAATCTCTAGTTTTAACAGACAGCCAGGTGAGTTGGCTACTTAGCAAAGTGTCAACTACATGGTATAAGAGTATAAACTCTGTCCAGGCAGGGACCACGTCTTATTTACCTTGGTGTTTAGTGCTTAGCATCGTGCTGGGCACATAAGAGGCACTCGATAAATGTTTGTTAAACAGAACAGTAGACATCTCCACAAATAGCCTTTCTGAAAGGCCTCACTTCTTGTTATAGTTCTAACTTCATGCTGTCTGTGCTCTTCATTCCTTGATGCTTTTCCCACATGGTATAAATACTCCTCTCTGCTCACCAACTCTTAGCATCCTCATGTCATCTTTCATCTTGATCAAAAACATCAGTTTGAATAGAAAATTAATTACCCATCAGGATATTACTCATTTCTTTTGGCCTTCAGCCGGAGGATCTTTATGTAGCATATCAGTGTCTACAGACCTGGGTGTAGATTGGTATTAAGAATATTATAACTTGTGTTTATGTAATATCTTTCTCTCAGGACTGAAATCATTCTTCAGGCATTATTTAACAAGTACAATCTATTCATCCCTCTGTAGGTGCGTATGTTGTCCTAAGGATGCCTTACACATGAGTCTAGTTGATAGGACCACCAAGAATTTAGTGGCAATGATTCTTCCACCTGGCTGCTGGGCCTCAGGGTGCCTGAAAAAGGTGTGTCCCAACAAGCAAAGGCATCTCCCCTTCAGACAGGCAATAGTTTGACACTTAGTTTATAACTAGGTGTTACCTTACCTGGAGGGGTGAAACAAGGCTGGGGCAGGCCAAGGGAGGAGTGTCTTGGCAAAGAGGATGTGGTCAATGGTAGAAGCTTGTGACAGACTGACCTGAATCTTAGATGGGAAGACAGGAAGAATCTGATCCAACAGGTCAGAACTGACAACTGGTAGAAAGTGAAATTGAAGATTGGCATGCTGAAGAGATTTCCCTGAGGTCACTGACTAGTTGACACAACCATGGATAAAACTGAACTTTGACCTAAAATCCAGTCACCAGACCACATCCTGTAGATACTCAACATCCTCGAAGGTCTAATCAGTCAACTTGTCTGGGCAAGGCTAATTGAAAGTTAGTCTTCTGAGAAGTCCCCCTATCCCGCCGTTGAGCCCTAGATTCTAGGAGAAAAATTCCTGAGGTTATTCATCCCATCGCTTCTTGGAACACATACGTGGAAGAACATGTCTTAGTCAAGATAAATTTCCTTAGACAATTATCAAGCACTGATACTCTTACTGACAAGGCATGTATTTCTATACTGTTGGTTAGTAACTAATACCAGCTAGCATCAGATAATATTACATCAAATTTCTCTTCATTTGTGGTTAGACTTTTGCATATTCTGAGAAGACAGGTATGAATCACAGGTATTCAGCTATCTAACAAGTTCCCAGTATTTGCCAATCTCTGTAGGAACTTGAAGTTTTCCCAGTTGGCTTAGAGCCAGTGGGCCCTGTAGGCACTGTAAGGTGCTTATGGAAACCCAGTGTGTGCAGATTACTTCCAGGGTCGCTGAACCTCAGGGATGATAAATGCTTTATGGAGTAAAGAATGCTAAGAAGATGTTTAGTCCTCTCCTCCACAACTCTAGCTGCCCCCCAGATGTAAATCTTACTCAGTATTTTAATTGAACTTGTTAACCCCTTATTAAGGTTGTGACTTATGGAGTGAGAATTAGCTTTTTCAGAGAGTTTATAATTTTCCCTTCAGAAACAGAAATCTAATGACATAATCATTGAAGAGGATTTTTCTAGAATGGAAAATGGGAAGTCTCATTTTCAGTACAAGGGGAGAGTTAAATGCTGCATGTAGCAGAGTGACAATCCCATCTATCATTTTGACTCATTACATGATGTTGTATGAGCTCTTTTACTCCTTTCCCTGGTCTCTGATAAACCTTAGGAAAAGCCTGTTATAGAGTCCAGGCTTCATGAAGCTACATTTGTTAAGTATCTCCTAACAGCAGGAAATTTATTCCTCATTACACCTCTGTAGGATAGATATTTTCACTGCCATTTTACCACAAAAACTAAGCCTGAGAGACATTAAATAATTTTCTAAGATCACACAGTTATCAAGAGGCAGTGGTAGGCCTTGAATCTTATCCGTGTCTGCCTGGCTTCAGAACCCAAGCAGCATGACTTGTAACAGGAGGCTGGGGAAATAGATGAGTTGAAAGACCATAGTTTTTGGCTTGGCTTCACAACCAAGTGTGTGGATATGTGAAATTTTATTCTTTCCAGTATCTGTCCTCATCTGTACACTGCTTGCTCTCATTTTATTCCACAGATTAATTTGTGAGGGGCCTATTGATAGCTCTGGTACCAAAGTTTCGACCGCAATGAGAGACCCAAGGATGTCAAGGAAAAAACTCAAAGCAGCCATATTCAGTTACGGAAGACAGAGACGAAGAGGTTTGACACAGGGGACACTCTCTGAAAATGAATGTTTAGGTAACTGCCCGTCTGGCCCTTGCATTTTGTCTTCTAAACTCCTGTGTTTAGTGGTTGGGTGTAGTTCCAAGGGTTGTTCTGTCTTTCTAAAGCCTTTAGAGAATTTCCTGGCCTGCCTTGTTGGAGTCAAACAGTGGTTTAAGGCAGTGGCTAATTAAAGAACTGCTGGTGATCCCTTTTAAGGTTTTCTAAACTATTAAGTGTTCTGAGAACTAGGGTAAAGTGCTCTAAAGATTTAAGATTTCACCTTTGTAGAACTATATGACCTGAAAATATAAACTTCATAAAAAAATAAATCAGAAAAGTCACTGTATAAGTTAGCTTCTCTGAATAAAAGAGTAATTTCTGCTTTTCATTTTACTTGGGATGTTTTCTAGTGGATCCAAAATAGGATTTAATCTTCAGAAACTTGTTTTTCACCTAGTTTTAATGGGCCATACCTGTCTTCTACAGCATCCCACAGTGGCCAGGGTCTGATGTTGTCTGTTAGAAGATTTATGTTTTTGTCTGGGTTCTCCCATTAGTTAGCTGTGTGTCCTTGAGCAAGTCTCCTAACCTTTCTGAGTTTCATTATTTGTAAATGAGGACATTGGGGTCTTTGACATCTTATAATCTCTGCCAGGTCTATATTCTGTGATCTTATGGTATACCATTTGGTTTCTGGTTTAAAAAAAATTCCTAAACTAATGATTTACCTATAGAATTATAATGTTACATTTATGATTACTATTAACAATTCCTTCTTAATTGTTTTCTAAATGCTATGATATGAATTTATGAGTCATTGGGAAGAGCTCAGGAAATAGAACCTTACATACACATTTTTATTTAAGGGGAAGAGTATGTGTTTCCAAGTATTTTAATGAAGAATCAAATGTTGAACTTGTCCGTTTAGCTGTTTAACTCATCCAAAGAGATACATGGGCTGTGGGAAGCTGGGAGTGACTTTAATTTTATTCAGGAGCAAACATTTTATTTCATGATATTTTAGTGTTGGAATTGTAATCATGTCTTTGTTCTATTCTACTTTTCTTTCTGGCCAAATAAGCAGATACGTTGTTTTACATAGTAAGGGTGTTGATGGTTTTTGAAAGGAAAACAATCTGATTTTTGAGCAGATTGTTTTTTATGGGTCAGCACTTTTGTGACTGTAACAGACTGTGACTGATTAAGACAAATGGTTGTTGGATGACTTGAAGGAAGGAGAGGTTCATTCAATGAGCAACTAGAGAGGGTAATAATTCTGGCTTTTGAGAGCAACCAGGAGTCTCTAGCCATCGAACACAAATTCTAGCTATAGACACCAAGGCTTGGCAATATCAAGTCTCATTTGGAAAACTTTTTTCTTATACTGGGACATGTCAGATTCCCAGTTGAAAAGGAGGTGTACTGAAGATACCCTAATTAAAGATAATTCTGATAAGACTAAAGAGACATGATAACTAAATGCAAGGAATGGTCTTAGATTGAATTCTGGACTGAAAAAAATTGTGTAAAGAATGTCACTGGGACAAATGGCAAAACTGGATTTTTGACTTTGGATTAGAAAATAAAATGATAACTAAATTCTGATTTTAGTTATCATACTGTGGTTATGTCAGAGAATGCTTTTGTTCTTAGGAAGTATAGATGGAAGTATTTAGGAGGAAAGGGGCATGATGTATACAACCTATTGTTAAACTGTTCATAAAGAATAATATACACACATAGGATAGTAACTCATAAAGCTATTTCGCTTGCAACTTCTTTTGTAAGTTTGAAAGTAAAATGTTGCCATAAAGAGAAAAAACTTGCCTGATTTTGCAGAATTGGGGGAAATGTTAACAAATTCATCACATTCCCTTTGGCCAGGACCAGCAAGCTGGTGAACTTCTAAACTTAGAAATTCAAGGATTTAGATGAAAATAAAAGCCTTAAGCTTATTGGTACCATGAAACCATAAGCCTTGCCCTCTCTCCTTACTTAACATCGCAACCTGTTCTTTTGTATCATTATCCTTTGTCCTGGATCAGTCTGGGTAAGAGCTTGAGTTAATCAGTTCCACTCTTTCAGAAAGTCTTTGTAATACCTTGACCTAAGTCAGAAGAAATATGTGTAAAATCTCCCCAGGAACTGGGGAAGACTTCAGTATTTTTCAAGCTAGTGGGCCTTTTTTGTTGTAAGCCAAGGACTGTAGATTATATTTCACATCTCTCTCACCCAGCTTAGTCTCTTCTCCCTTTTCTCACTATAAAGGGAAAAACCCCGAAATCCTGGCTTTTGTGAAGCCGTTCATGTGTGTATATGGTGGTGCAGTTTCAGCCACCCCAATCACCAGGAACAATAATGCACAATTAATATTGTGCAACAGTCTGTTGCCCTCCTAAGGGTCAAATTAAAATTGACGCATCTAATCAGGTTTTCACTAAGACTCATGCAAGTTGCTGGGAGAAGGCATCGGTGGGCTATAGAAAGAGGACAACCCGTTAGGGTCTTTTATTTTAACAGGAGTATTTGTTTTTACATGTGGCTTTTCATTGCTCCTGGAGTATTAACAACATAATGCTGAAGATACCAGGCTCATATTTGCAATTCCCACCCAAAGAGCTACCTTTGATCTCATCTGGAGTTCATATTCTGGGAGTCTTGGGGAATAAAAGTCTTTTCTTGCTACTTCATGGCTGTAAAAGCATGTCTGATTTGGGGGCTTCACATAAGCTGTCTGTGAAGTAGAGGCTGCTTTGAAAGAATCTGGTCAGCTGTAACATTCCTGGAGGAGCAGGGTGTTCAGAGAACACGATTCTTCTTCAAAACAAAGATCCTCATCAGAGTTGTGAGGCTGAAGGAGGTTAGAAGGATACTTTTGCCTTCAGGGTGTCCCATCTCAGCCTCTGGGTACTAGTCTGGGCAGGTAACTAGGCTGAGCAGGCTGTGCTTTAGTTGACACCTTCAGGATGAACAGACAGGGAGAAACTTGTAGTCATTTTTCTTGGCAGAAGCCACAACCCAGCCCAAGTTAATTATGTCTGAGGAGAAGAATAGTGTCTGGGCACCTGCAATTTTCAATTTGGTACCTCATTTTCCAGTGCCAAGTATTCTATCAAGCCATTCACATGTGTCTTCACAAAGTCCCTTCCTGGTTTCTCATCAGACAATGGGAACTCTGAGTTTAGAAACTTCTCTGTGATTGTCACTGTTCACTGAGAACTTCATATGTGCCAGAGCTGATGAAATAGCTCTACATACATCCTGTCTTTTAATCTTGATAACAACCCTTTGAAGGAGGTGTTATTATTGCTCCCACTTAGTAGTTGAGAAAACTGAAGCTTAGAGAATATCTTGCCCCAAATCACATGACTGAATATTGTGGAACTTGTGCTTCACATCAAGCCTGCCAGATTGAAACACTCAAGATTTATATAAAGTTCTGTCTAGGAATAAATGTTTCTTCTCTTAACATACCTATGAATTAGAGGGTGGGCATTATTGGGTCTGATTTTGTAGCCAGACCTAACTTAGGGATTTTCCCCAGAACTATAGATTTGTTAGAGCTAAACACAGAACTGCTCCTCTCTATATTATTTAAATCTGTTCCTTTTCCTAATAATAAATGTCACTGGCAATGTATTGTCTTTAGAAAGGCTCTGACTTAAGGATTAGGAAAGGCTGATAAAATTACCTTCAAAAGTGTATAACTTGCTGCTCAACTGACTCCTTCCCCACAAACCGTAAATATGCAAGTCTCTCATCTAAAAACAAAACAAAACAAAGAAAGCAAACAAAAATCACCTCTCTCAATCCTACATCCTCCTCTATCTACAGTCCTATCTGTCTCTTTCTCTTAGCAGTCAAGTTTCTTGGGAAAAAAGTGTTGACAGTTACAGTTTCCATTTTTTGGCATTTTGCTCATTCTTAAACCTACTGCAATCTGTCTCCTACACACATCTCCACACTGCACTAACACTTTTCTGGAAAGGTCGTCAATTTCCCCAACATCAAAGTCAATGTAGCCTCCCCCCTCCAATATTTTTTATAAAATTTTCAATCATTCAGAAAAGTTAAAAGAACTATACAGGGCATAGTTCTAGCCATATACCTAACCTCTAAATTCTACAAATAATGTTTTACTGTATTTTCTTTATCTGTCTGTCCTTCCATCCATCCATCAATCCATCCAGTTCAAAGTAAGTTGCAAGCTTCAGTGTACTTCACTTCTAAGAGTGCATGTCATTGACTAGAGTTCAATGCATTCTTTTTAATATTCTTCTTTCCTGACTTTAACTTCTCATGGTATCTTGTCACATCTCTGTGCTGAAACTCCCAAACCCAGGCTTAACCATTTCCAACACTGGTATCCAATTATCTAATGAACAGTCAGATATCAGAGTCTTCTTATAATTCTCTTTTGCTTGACACTGTTTCTTCTTTCTCTCTTTGGCCTTTCCCTTTCAATATATTTTCTGTCCCTTTTTCTCTCACCCACTCCTTAAACATTGTGTGTTTGATCTCTCTGACTTGGCTATTCTCTCATATCTCCATCATTTCCCTGTATCTTAGGTTTTGTTCCCTATGAAACAGATTATAAGATAGAGGTTTGCATGTAGGAAGTTGGTTGGGGGAGTGCTCTTAGGAACAATACAAAGTGAAGGAAGCAGGATGCCATTATTACAGAGGGCACAGCTGCCTCCAAGTAGAGCTCTGGAATTTGAACAGCTCTTTAAAACTGTCCCAAATCAAGGCAAGGTGGCTAGGCCTTTTATCCTTGTATCAAGCAGTGACTAGAAATCCACTGTTCACCTTGGGCCTTTTTGATGAGGCTTCTGTGGTGTTATGCTAAACTAAAACCCAGAGTTTGGGATATCACTGCTATGAGTTGGTATGTACTATGGCTTGCCCTGGTTAGAGACTGCACCTTCTCTGAAAATTACTGTTTGCTCAAGGAAACCTGTGTGTGTGTGTGTGTGTGTGTGTGTGTGTGTGTGTGTGTCTATTCAAAGTTACCAATGAGAAACTAAAGGATTTAAGAAGAAAATAAGGAGGAGGACATATCTTTATTACCCACTAGCAGAGAGACCCTGAAGTGGGCCTAGACTGGGAAATAGGTATGTCACATATGGCAGTGTAGGCTGTGTACCGCAAAACTCCAGGGACTGCCTTTCATCTGGTAACTAAACCTATTACTGTCCCATTCAACTGATCTGTCTTCCTCAATTATTTTATGAGACAAATTCACACTCTTGAATTTTATATTTTACTTCCCCTCATTTTTATCCTTACTGATTTTTTGTCTACTTGTTCTATCAATTATTGAGAAAAGGTATGTTGAAACGTCTGACTATAATTGTGGATTGTCTGTTTCTTCTTTTAAGTTCTATTGGTTTTTGCTTCACGTATCTTCAAACACTGTTTTTAAGAGGCTTATATATTTATGATTAATATGGCCTCTTGACTCCTTTATCATTATTAAATGTTCCTATTTATCCCTGATATTTCCTGTTCTGAAGTTTACTTTCTCTGATATTAATAGAACCACTTCAGCTTTCTTATGCTTACTGTTTGCATAGTATATATTTTTCCATCCTTTTCTTTTTAACCTATCTGAGTCTTTTATTTAAAGTGAGTTTTGTGGAAACAGCATATCATTGGGTTTTACCTTTATGACGCAACCTGATGATCTATGCCTTTTAATTGGAATGTTTAGGCCATTTACATTTAATCTGGTTGTTGTAGTTTGGTTTAAATTTATCACCTTGTTATTTGTTTTTTATTTATCCTGTATCTCCTTTGTTCCCTTTTCCCTTTTTTCTTTCTTTTTTTTAAATTTTAAACATCTTTATTGGAGTATAATTGCTTTACAGTGGTGTGTTAGTTTCTGCTTTATAACAAAGTGAATCAGCTATACTATAGTTGCCTTCTTTCTTGAATTGACTATTTTGTATGATTGCATTTTTCTACCATTGATTTATTGATAATAACTCTTTGTTTCATATTTTTGGCAGTTGCAGTAGAATTTATAGTACACATTTTTAACTTATCACAGTTTACCTTCAAATAATGTTATACCACTTCATATTTAGTGCAAGAATCTTACATTTTCACCTCCCATCCTTTGTGGTATTCTATATATAAAACCTACAATACACTGTTATCATTATTGCTTTAACTTTTATTTTTTTAAAAGATAAAAAATTTCTTTATATTTACTCTCACATTTACTATTCCTGGTGCTTTTTATTCCTTTGTGTAAATCCAAATTTCCATCTGGTATCATTTTCCTTCTGCCTGAAGAACTTCCTGTAGTACAGCTCTGTTGGTGATGAATTCTCTCAGCTTTTGTTTGTCCCAACAATCTTTATTTTGCCTTCATTCTTGAAAAATATTTTCACTGGATGTAGAATTCTACGTTGACACTTGTTTTCTTCCATCACTTTAAAGATGTCATATCATGAAAAGCAAGCCCTGGAGTTTTGTGTTACACAGCCTGCATCACCATATGTGGCAATCCCGTGTCCCAATCCAGGCACACTTCAGGGCCTCTCTGCTAGTGTGTGATAAAGATATGTCTTCCTCACCCAATGCTTCTTGAATTCTTCTTGTTTCCTACTGGCAACTTGGGATAGAACACACACACACACACACACACACACACACACACACAGACACGTTTCCTTGATCAAATTATAATTCTCAGAGATGGTATAGTCTAATTCACTATTGAAGCAGAGAAAGATTTTCCTCAAGTCAATATTATCTGCCTGTAGGACTTTATGTAATCATGAAGAGAACATTCAATTCCCCTTTTCTAAAGTTTGGATTCCATATACTATGTGTCTTGCCTTGCACAAGATATTAGGTTAGTAGTATGAATGGGTAACAGGGTTATCTTCTGACATCCTCTTTTGCTTACACAAAGAATTGGCAAAAATTTTGAAGTGATAGTTTTTTCTTAAATTGGGCCACATCAAGTTTTTAATCTGTTCCTAATCAGAGGATAGGTGACTGTATGTTTGTTTTTCACTTTCAATTATACTTATATAATATCATTCCTCTCCTCTTAAAGATGAGACTGATTATTTTCTCCTTTGGGATCTCATTGTATCCTGAAAATTAGTCATAACACCTGTAACATTTCACTGCATTTATTTATTTACACATCACTTTTTATTCTATATAACTTTAGAAGACAAAAATCAGTAATTTGTTTTTGTTTCTAGAACATTGCATAATACATGAGACATAATCTAAGAAATATTTGTTGATTGAATTAATGAATGAATGAAGCCCTGTGTAATTATTTTGGTGCTATTGCCTAAATCATGATATTAATCGAGGATGTATGTTGGTCATTATTGTTCAAAGAGTTTTGATTTTAGCACTATTAGCATGATTTTGTAATATGTATAGTCAGTCAGTTTTGTGAAAACGATATGAAAATTACAGCAAGGAGTATGTTTGGTGAAATAAACCTGTAATCTTTGTGATTATCTTTCAGTGTAGTCAAAACACTTGGAGAAGTTAGTAGTTGCTTTTTTTTTTTTTTTTTGGTATCCAGTTTTTATTTTTTATTTTTTTTTAACATCTTTATTGGAGTATAATTGCTTTACAATGGTGTGTTAGTTTCTGCTTTATAACAAAGTGAATCAGTTATACATATACATACGTTCCCATATCTCTTCCCTCTTACATCTCCCTCCCTCCCACCCTCCCTATCCCACCCCTCTAGGTGGTCACAAATCACCGAGCTGATCTCCCTGTGCTATGCGGCTGCTTCCCACTAGCTATCTATTTTACGTTTGGTAGTGTATATATGTCCATGCCACTCTCTGGACAGCTACATGTAAAAGAATAGTAGTTGCTTTTTGAGGATGTCTGCTGGTGAAAAAAGTGAAAGACCTAGTAGGAACTAGATGGAGAAGTGGTTTGAAGTGGTTAAATTCTTTAATATATGAGGCCAAGCCATGATCTAAAAATGTACAAAAAGGGATTGGAAACGTGGCAGTGGTGTAGATCCTTTGAGAATTCAGGCCTGTTCATTTAGACCTCTCCAGATTGGCGCCAGAGGGGCCAGGAAATTAGGGCAGGAGAGTCTCTGCTATCTCAACTTTTTTGCCTGGAGTCCAAGTAGAGTGCTTTGGCAGAACCCTAGAGACCAGTAGTTTGTCCAATCTAAATATATTGAAAGTTACCCTTAGGAATGAACAGTAGCTTACTGATTCTTGATACAGTCCACAGAAAGTTTAATTTGTTTATTTTATAAGATGGTCAAACATCCATCCACAGTTTCCAGAGTTAATATCACAATAGGACTCATGTATACAAAACTATTTGGAAAAGAGAAAAGGAAACAGAACATTGCTTTATGCATGTTACCAATGGACTCCTGGGAGGACATTTATTGGAGGTAAACAGGGACGTTCAGAATTTTGTGTAATTTAGTTTGGGTGCTGTTTGTACTGAGAGAACCTTGGCAAGGACTACGAACTGTGGACTCTGACTTAACTATTTTTCAGAAAAGGAACAGTCTTGCATGTTAAGAGGACAACAGAATTAACACTAATCTGCCCACTTTTTGGGTCACATCTGTGCTGCAGATTTGGCTGTAAATGGAGTGGTTGCATTTCCTAGTCCTAGATCTGAGAAAACATGTTCATGAGTTATTATGATTATAAATACAGCCTATAAAAGTGCATACATGTGTGTTCAAACACAAGCATAGATGCCCTCACATGTACCTCCTCATAAATGGTGCTACAATTGTAACATAAGCTATAATAGATCTTGTTGGTTGCTATTTACGTATATGTTTTTTCCTCCAACAAGTGACTGAAATTTAGAAGTTATTTGTAAGCTAGTTATAGCTAGAACCATAAACTCAGAAACTTTCAGGACAGAGTGTATTTTATTTTATTTATTTATTTATTTTCTCTTTAACAGATGTTTTTTTTTTTTGGTCCAGATTTTCTTTTATTTATTTCTTTATACAGCAGGTTCTTATTAGTTATCCATTTAATACACATCAGTGCATATATGTTAATCCCAATCTCCCAATTCATCCCCCCACCCCCACCACCCCCCGCCACTTCCCCCCTTGGTATCCATACGTTTGTTCTCTACATCTGTGTCTCCATGTCTGCCCTGCAAACCGGTTCATCTGTACAATTTTTCTAGGTTCAACATATATGCGTTAATGTACGATATTTGTTTTACTCTTTCTGACTTACTTTACTCTGTATGACAGCCTCTAGATCCATCCACGTCTCTACAAATGACCCAATTTCGTTCATTTTTATGGCTGAGTAATACTCCATTGTATATATGTACCACATCTTCTTTATGCATTCATCTGTCAATGGGCATTTAGGTTGCTTTCATGACCTGGCTATTGTAAATAGTGCTGCAATGAACATTGGGGTGCATGTGTCTTTTTGAATGATGGTTTTCTCTGGGTATATTCCCAGTAGTGGGATTGCTGGGTCATATGGTAATTCTATTTTTAGTTTTTTAAGGAACCTCCGTACTGTTCTCCGTAGTGGCTGTATCAATTTACATTCCCACCAACAGTGCAAGAGGGTTCCCTTTTCTCCACACCCTCTCCAGCATTTGTTGTTTGTAGATTTTCTGATGATGCCCATTCTAACTGGTGTGAGGTGATACCTCATTGTAGTTTTGATTTGCATTTCTTTAATAATTAGTGATGTTGAGCAGCTTTTCATGTGCTTCTTGGCCATCTGTATGTCTCCTTTGGAGAAATGTCTATTTAGATCTTCTGCCCATTTTTGGATTGGGTTGTTTCTTTTTTTAATATTGAGCTGCGTGAGCTGTTTATATATTTTGGAGATTACTCCTTTGTCCATTGATTCATTTGCAAATACTTTCTTCCATTCTGAGGGTTGTCTTTTTGTCTTGTTTATGGTTTCCTTTGCTGTGCAAATGCTTTTAAGTTTCATTAGGTCCCATTTGTTTATTTTTGTTTTTATTTCTATTACTCTAGGAGGTGGATCAAAAAAGATCTTGCTGTGATTTATGTCGAAGAGTGTTCTTCCTATGTTTTCCTCTAAGAGTTTTATAGTGTCCGGTCTTACATTTAGGTCTCTAATCCATTTTGAGTTTATTTTTGTGTATGGTGTTAGGGAGTGTTCTAATTTCATTCTTTTACATGTAGCTGTCCAGTTTTCCCAGCACCACTTATTGAAGAGGCTGTCTTTTCTCCATTATATATCCTTGCCTCCTTTGTCATAGATTAGTTGACCATAGGTGCGTGGGTTTATCTCTGGGCTTTCTATCTTGTTCCATTGATCTATATTTCTGTTTTTGTGCCAGTACCACGCTGTCTTGATTACTGTAGCTCTGTAGTATGGTCTGAAGTCAGGGAGTCTGATTGCTCCAGCTCTGTTTTTTTCCTTCAAGACTGCTTTGTCTATTCGGGGTCTTTTGTGTCTCCATACAAATTTTAAGACTTTTTCTTCTAGTTCTGTAAAATATGCCATTGGTAATTTGATAGGGATTGCATTGAATCTGTAGATTGCTTTGGGTAGTATAGTCATTTTCACAATATTGACTCTTCCAATCCAAGAACATGGTATATCTCTCCACCTGTTTGTATCGTCTTTAATTTCTCTCATCAGTGTCTTATAGTCTTCTGCAAAGAGGTCTTTTGTCTCCTTAGGTAGGTTTATTCCTAGGTATTTTATTCTTTTTGTTGCAATGATAAATGAGAGTGTTTCCTTAATTTCCCTTTCAGATTTTTCATCATTATTGTGTAGGAATGCAAGAGATTTCTGTGCATTAATTTTGTATCCTGCAACTTTACCAAATTCATTGATTAGCTATAGTAGTTTTCTGGTGGCATCTTTAGGATTCTCTATGTATAGTATCATGTCATCTGCAAACAGTGACAGCTTTACTTCTTCTTTTCCGATTTGGATTCCTTTTATTTCTTTTTCTTCTCTGATTGCTGTTGAATAACTAGGACTTCCAAAACTCTGTTGAATAACAGTGGCGAGAGTGGACATCCTTGTCTTGTTCCTGATCTTAGAGGAAATGCTTTCAGTTTTTCACCATTGAGAATGATGTTTGCTGTGGGTTTGTCGTATATGGCCTTTATTATGTTGAGGTAGGTTCCCTCTATGCCCACTTTCTGGAGAGTTTTTATCATAAATGGGTGTTGAATTTTGTCAAAAGATTTTTCTGCATCTATTGAGGTGATCATATGGTTTTTATTCTTCAATTTGTTAATATGGGGTATCACATTGATTGATTTGCGTATATTGAAGAACCCTTGGATCCCTGGGATAAATCTGACTTGATCATGGTGTATGATCCTTTTAATGTGTTGTTGGATTCTGTTTGCTAGTATTTTGTTGAGGACTTTTGCATCTAAATTCATCAGTGATATTGGTCTGTAATTTTCTTTTTTTGTAGTATCTTTGTCTGGTTTTGGTATCAGGGTGATGGTGGCCTCATAGAATGAGTATGGGAGTGTTCCTTCCTCTGCAATTTTTTGGAAGAGTTTGAGAAGGATGGGTGTTAGCTCTTCTCTAAACGTTTGATAGAATTCACCTGTGAAGCCATCTGGTCCTGGACTTTTGTTTGTTGGAAGATTTTTTTTTTTTTTTTTTTTTGGCTTCTGAAGTTAAGGATTTTTTTTTTTTTTTTTAAACATCTTTATTGAAGTATAATTGCTTTACAATGGTGTGCTAGCTTCTGCTTTACAACAAAGTGAATCAGTTACACATATACATATGTTGCCATATCTCTTCCCTCTTGCATCTCCCTCCCTCCCACCCTCCCTATCCCACCCCTCTAGGTGGTCACAAAGCACCGAGCTGATCTCCCTGTGCTATGCGGCTGCTTCCCACTAGTTATCTATTTTACATTTGGTAGTGTATATATGTCCATGACACTCTCTCACCCTGTCACATCTCACCCCTCCCCCTCCCCATATCCTCAAGTCCATTCTCTAGTAGGTCTGTGTCTTTATTCCCATCTTGCCACTAGGTTCTTCATGACCTCTTTTTTTTTTTTTTTTTTTTTCCCTTAGATTCCATATATATGTGTTAGCATACTGTATTTGTTTTTCTCTTTCTGGCTTACTTCACTCTGTATGACAGACTCTAACTCCATCCACCTCATTACAAACACCTCCATTTCATTTCTTTTTATGGCTGAGTAATATTCCATTGTATATATGTGCCACATCTTCTTTATCCATTCATCCGATGATGGACACCTAGGTTGCTTCCATGTCCTGGCTATTGTAAACAGAGCTGCAATGAATATTTTGGTACATGACTCTTTCTGAATTATGGTTTTCTCAGGGTATATGCCCAGTAGTGGGATTGCTGGGTCATATGGTAGTTCTATTTTTAGTTTTTTAAGGAACCTCCATACTGTTCTCCATAGTGGCTGTATCAATTTACATTCCCACCAACAGTGCAAGAGTGTTCCCTTTTCTCCACACCCTCTCCAGCATTTATTGTTTCTAGATTTTTTGATGATGGCCATTCTGACCGGTGTGAGATGATACCTCATTGTAGTTTTGATTTGCATTTCTCTAATGATTAATGATGTTGAGCATTCTTTCATGTGTCTGTTGGCAATCTGTATCTCTTCTTTGGAGAAATGTCTATTTAGGTCTTCTGCCCATTTTTGGATTGGGTTGTTTGTTTT
Organism: Eubalaena glacialis; assembly: GCF_028564815.1. Classification (NCBI taxonomy): domain Eukaryota; kingdom Metazoa; phylum Chordata; class Mammalia; order Artiodactyla; family Balaenidae; genus Eubalaena; species Eubalaena glacialis. The sequence continues at coordinate 40,930,831 of NC_083719.1, read as the reverse complement.
TTTGTTATTGAGCTGCATGAGCTGCTTGTAAATCTTGGAGATTAATCCTTTGTCCATTGCTTCATTTGCAAATATTTTCTCCCATTCTGAGGGTTGTCTTTTGGTCTTGTTTATGGTTTCCTTTGCTGTGCAAAAGCTTTTAAGTTTCATTAGGTCCCATTTGTTTATTTGTGTTTTTATTTCCATTTCTCTAGGACCTGGGTCAAAAAGGATCTTGCTGTGACTTATGTCATACAGTGTTCTGCCTATGTTTTCCTCTAAGAGTTTGATAGTGTCTGGCCTTACACTTAGGTCTTTAATCCATTTTGAGTTTATTTTTGTGTATGGTGTTAGGGAGTGTTCTAATTTCATACTTTTACATGTACCTGTCCAATTTTCCCAGCACCACTTATTGAAGAGGCTGTCTTTTCTCCACTGTATATGCTTGCCTCCTTTATCAAAGATAAGGTGACCATATGTGCGTGGGCTTATCTCTGGGCTTTCTATCCTGTTCCATTGATCTATATTTCTGTTTTTGTGCCAGTACCAAACTGTCTTGATTACTGTAGCTTTGTAATATAGTCTGAAGTCAGGGAGCCTGATTCCTCCAGCTCCATTTTTCATTCTCAAGATTGCTTTGGCTATTCGGGGTCTTTTGTGTTTCCATACAAATTGTGAAATTTTTTGTTCTAGTTCTGTGAAAAATGCCAGTGGTAGTTTGATAGGGATTGCATTGAATCTGTAGATTGCTTTGGGTAGCAGAGTCATTTTCACAATGTTTATTCTTCCAATCCAAGAACATGGTATATCTCTCCATCTATTTGTATCATCTTTAATTTCTTTCATCAGTGTCCTATAATTTTCTGCATACAGGTCTTTTGTCTCCTTAGGTAGGTTTATTCCTAGGTATTTTATTCTTTTTGTTGCAATGGTAAACGGGAGTGTTTTCTTAATTTCACTTTCAGATTTTTCATCATTAGTATACAGGAATGCAAGAGATTTCTGTGCATTAATTTTGTATCCTGCTACTTTACCAAATTCATTGATTAGCTCTAGTAGTTTTCTGGTAGCATCTTTTGGATTCTCTATGTATAGTATCATGTCATCTGCAAACAGTGACAGCTTTACTTCTTCTTTTCCGATTTGGATTCCTTTTATTTCTTTTTCGTCTCTGATTGCTGTGGCTAACACTTCCAAAACTATGTTGAATAATAGTGGTGAGAGTGGGCAACCTTGTCTTGTTCCTGATCTTAGTGGAAATGGTTTCAGTGTTTCACCATTGAGGACAATGTTGGCTGTGGGTTTGTCATATACGGCCTTTATTATGTTGAGGAAAGTTCCCTCTATGCCTACTTTCTGCAGGACTTTTATCATAAATGGGTGTTGAATTTTGTCGAAAGCTTTCTCTGCATCTATTGAGATGATCATATGGTTTTTCTCCTTCAATTTGTTAATATGATGTATCACGTTGATTGATTTGCGTATATTGAAGAATCCTTGCATTCCTGGAATAAACCCCACTTGATCATGGTGTATGATCCTTTTAATGTGCTGTTGGATTCTGTTTGCTAGTATTTTGTTGAGGACTTTTGCATCTAAATTCATCAGTGATATTGGTCTGTAATTTTCTTTTTTTGTAGTATCTTTGTCTGGTTTTGGTATCAGGGTGATGGTGGCCTCATAGAATGAGTATGGGAGTGTTCCTTCCTCTGCAATTTTTTGGAAGAGTTTGAGAAGGATGGGTGTTAGCTCTTCTCTAAACGTTTGCTAGAATTCACCTGTGAAGCCATCTGGTCCTGGACTTTTGTTTGTTGGAAGATTTTTAATCAGAGTTTCAATTTCATTACTTGTGATTGGTCTGTTCATATTTTCTATTTCTTCCTGGTTCAGTCTTGAAAGGTTATACCTCTCTAAGAATTTGTCCATTTCTTCCAGGTTGTCCATTTTATTGGCATAGAGTTGCTTCTAGTAGTCTCTTAGGATGCTTTGTATTTTTGCAGTGTCTGTTGTAACTTCTTTTTCATTTCTAATTTTATTGATTTGAGTCCTCTCCCTCTTTTTCTTGATGAGTCTGGCTAATGGTTTATCAATTTTGTTTATCTTCTCAAAGAACCAGGTTTTAGTTTTATTGATCTTTGCTATTGTTTTCTTTGTTTCTCTTTCATTTATTTCTGCTCTGATCTTTATTATTTCTTTCCTTCTGCTAACTTTGGGTTTTGTTTGTTCTTCTTTCTTTAGTTCTTTTAGGTGTAAGGTTAGATTGTTTATTTGAGATTTTTCCTGTTTCTTGAGGTAGGATTGTATTGCTGTAAACTTCCCTCTTAGAACTGCTTTTGCTGCATCCCATAGTTTTTGGATTGTCATGTTTTTATTGTCATTTGCTCTAGGTATTTTTTTATTTCCTCTTTGATTTCTTCAGTGATCTCTTCGTTATTTAGTAACATATTGTTTACCCTCATGTGTTTGTGTTTTGTACGTTTTTTTCCCTGTAATTTCTAATCCCATAACGTTGTGGTCAGAAAAGATGCTTGATATTATTTCAATTTTCTTAAATTTACTGAGGCTTGATTTGTGACCCAAGATGTGACCTATCCTGGAGAATGTTCCATGTGCACTTGAGAAGAAAGTGTAATCTGCTGTTTTTGGATGGAATGTCCTATAAATATCATTTAAATCTATTCAGTCTATTGTGGAATGTTTAAATTTAAAGTTTGTGTTTCCTTATTAATTTTCTGCTTGGATAATCTGTCCATTGGTGTAAGTGAGGTGTTAAAGTCCCCCACTATTATTGTGTTACTGTCGATTTCCTCTTTTATAGCTGTTAGCAGTTGCCTTATGTATTGAGGTGCTCCTATGTTGGGTGCATATGTATTTATAATTGTTATATCTTCTTCTTGAATTGATCCCTTGATCATTATGTAGTGTCCTTCCTTGTCTCTTCTGACAGTTTTTATTTTAAAGTCTATTTTATCTGATATGAGTATTGCTACTCCAGCTTTCTTTTGATTTCCATTTGCATGGAATATCTTTTTCCATCCCCTCACTTTCAGTCTGTATGTGTCCCTAGGTCTGAAGTGGGTCTCTTGTAGACAGCATATATATGGGTCTTGTTTTTGTATCCATTCAGCAAGCCTGTGTCTTTTGGTTGGAGCATTTAATCCATTCACGTTTAAGGTAATTATCGATATGTATGTTCCTATTACCATTTTCTTAATTGTTTTGGGTTTGTTTTTGTAGGTCCTTTTCTTCTCTTGTGTTTCCCACTTAGAGAAGTTCCTTTAGCATTTGTTGTAGAGCTGGTTTGGTGGTGCTGAATTCTCTTAGCTTTTGCTTGTCTGTAAAGCTTTTGATTTCTCCATCAAATCTGAATGAGATCCTTGCTGGGTAGAGTAATCTTGGTTGTAGGTTCTTCCCTTTCATCACTTTAAGTATATCATGCCACTCCCTTCTGGCTTGTAGAGTTTCTGCTGAGAAATCAGCTGTTAACCTTATGGGAGTTCCCTTGTATGGTATTTGTCATTTTTCCCTTGCTGCTTTCAATAATTTTTCTTTGTGTTTAATTTTTGCCAATTTGATTACTATGTGTCTTGGCGTGTTTCTCCTTAGGTGTATCCTGCCTGGGACTCTCTGTGCTTCCTGGACTTAGGTGGCTATTTCCTTTCCCATGTTAGGGAAGTTTTCGAATCTAATCTCTTCAAATATTTTCTCAGCTCCTTTCTCTCTCTCTTCTCCTTCTGGGACCCCTATAATGCGAATGTTGTTGCGTTTAATGTTGTCCCAGAGGTCTCTTAGGCTGTCTTCATTTCTTTTCATTCTTTTTTCTTTATTCTATTCTACAGCAGTGAATTCCACCATTCTGTCTTCCAGGCCACTTATCCGTTCTTCTGCCTCGGTAATGCTGCTGTTGATTCCTTCTAGTGTAGTTTTCATTTCAGTTATTGTATTGTTGATCTCTGTTTGTTTGTTCTTTAATTCTTCTAGGTTTTTGTTAAACATTTCTTGCATCTTCTCTATCTTTGCCTCCATTGTTTTTCCGAGGTCCTGGATCATCTTCACTATCATTATTCTGAATTCTTTTTCTGCAAGGTTGCCTATCTCCATTTCATTTGGTTGTTTTTCTGGCGTTTTATCTCGTTCCTTCTTCCGGTACCTAGCCCTCTGCCTTTTCATCTTGTCTATCTTTCTGTGAATGTGGTTTTTGTTCCACAGGCTGCAGCGTTGTAATTCTTCTTGCTTCTGGTGTGTGCCCTCTGGTGGATGAGGCTCTCTAAGAGGCTTGTGCAAATTTCCTGATGGGAGGGACTGGTGGTGGGTAGAGATGGCTGTTGCTCTGGTGGGCAGAGCTCAGTAAAACTTTAATGCGCTTCTCTGCTGATGGGTGGGACTGGGTTCCCTCCCTGTTGGTTGTTTGGCCTGAGGCGACCCAACACTGGAGGCTACCCGTGCACTTTGGTGGGGCTAATTGCGGACTCTGGGAGGGCTCACGCCAAGGAGTACTTCCCAGAACTTCTGCTGCCAGTGTCCTTTGTCCTTTTCCTCACGGTGAGCCACAGCCACCCCCCCGCCTCTGCAGGAGACCCTCCAACACTAGCAGGTAGGTCTGGTTCAGTCTCCTGTGGTCCTTCCCCTCAGTCCGATGCCCGCACACTACTTTGTATGTGCCCTCCAAGAGTGGAGTCTCTGTTTCCCCCAATCCTGTTGAAGTCCTGCAATCAAATCCCACTAGCCTTCAAAGTCTGATTCTCTAGGAATTCCTCCTCCCGTTGCCAGACCCCCTGGTTGGGAAGCCTGACATGGGGCTCAGAACCTTCAGTCCAGTGGGTGGACTTCTGTGGTATAAGTGTTCTCCAGTCTGTGAGTCACCTACCCAGCAGTTATTGGATTTGGTTTTATTGTGATTGCGCTCCTCCTACCGTCTCATTTGGCTTCTCCTTTGTCTTTAGATGTGGGGTATCTTTTTTGGTGAGTTCCAGTGTCTTCCTGTCGATGATTGTTCAACAGTTAGTTGTGATTCTTGTGTTCTTGCAAGAGGGAGTGAGAGCACATCCTTCTACTCCGCCATCTTGAACCAATCCCCGACAGAGTGTGTTTTAATTTGATGACCCTAACTTTTGGTGTATGTGCTTCGGTTTGCTTTATTTTACTCCTGTGTGCAAACAAATCATATTGTGCAGGATTGTTTCAGGTTGTGTGGGACATGTGCAGCTGATAGACTTCTTCAGACATGATTTATAGGGCAGTAGTGGCCTCTTTAGCATATGATGTAAGATCTGAGCCCTCAATTGAGAAGTCTCAATGATGGTTCTCAGTGTGTTCTGTCTTGGAGCCTTGCAGTTGTGCTCATCACATCAGAGTGTATTGCAGTTATGGATCTTCAAGATGGAGCATAGCTCATGCCCAAATAGGAATTATTCTTGCAATTTTATTTTAATACATTTTAAGTCCAGAAATCCAGTTCCCCTTTTATCTGTTTCTAAGAGACTAAATAACATGGCCATGACTGTCTTGAAAATTTTGCATAGTGATTTAAAGCATGTTCTCTGGAGTTAGAGAGCTTGATTTTGTCAGCTGCTGCTACTACTTATAAGGACTCTATTTCCTTATTAGTGATATGTGGCTATTAATGACATCCAGATTATAAGGTTGTTTTGAGGAGCCTGTAAAGTGCCTCTCACAGTGCTTGGTATCTGGTAAGCACTCAGTAAACGTAAGCTATCCTTATTAAAACAATTATTATTATAGTTCTACTACAAGAAGGGTTTAAGTAATATCTATCATCTATTTACTGAGAAAGGTCTGTTGATGTACTGGTAAATGTCTAGCTTCATGGAAGATCAGGTAAATGTAAATTGCAGTGTTATGTGCATCACAGACACAGGGAAAGAAGCCAAGTACAGCCATAAATTTCACTAGGGCTTTATTATTTTAAAGCATAATGGTATGAGAAAGCTAAGTCAAGTAAAAAGCATTATGAAATCAGCACTATTTTAATATCACGTTAGCAATTACATGGGATTATCCTAGAGTGATTTCCAAATGACTTATTCTGTAACCCAAACCAGTGCATTTTGTACACACATACACAAGCATACTCTTGCACGTGAGCATGTAGCATCCAGTCATTGATTTAGGAACAAAGACTCCCCGAGGGAGTTTCAAAAACTCTGCTATGTCCCAGCATGCTATTCTATATTTTACGTCCATTTCTGAGTCAGCAGAAACATGTGTAAAATCATATAAAGTCTGATAACTCCCCTGCTATCCTATGAAGCCAGAACCCACATATGGGGGTGGTGTGAATTACTTATCCTCTCCTAGGTCTGGAACATGTCATTACCACAAAATTCATTCCCTATGCAATCATCAGGGTCGATGGTAATATAAGAACAGTTGGGGCATGAAACCACAGTAGATTGTCAGGATTGTCTAGCATATGGTGGATCAGAAACAGAGGTATTGCCTTCTGATCTCTGGGGAAGTAATATTGTACTGTAGGCTGCACAACAGGCCACTAATGTCGGGGCTGAAAATTCTAATCATTCTTTTGTCACTAACCTGTGGTGTCATCTGCAGCTAGTCACTTGGTTTTTTTATATGTAGATGAGCATACACTGAGAGTCCTATCTATATGGTTGCAAATAGTCTTCAGACCAAGCAAGCATTAAAGCAAATTAGGAAGTCTCATTCCACAGTCCTTGGGTTGTAAGGGACAGATCAACAAACCATTCTAGTAAGGAGCAAAGGCTATTCAGTCCCACTTTGCCTACTAAAATGTTGTGGGAGGATGATGATATAAACCAGCTGTTCAACTCTCTTTATTCTGTGGAGTGGCATTCCTGCAGATTTATCTACTTGGTATGGATTCTGTGGTCCTTTTCAGTGGCTCTCAGTTTCCTCAGGGTATTGCCGAATAATGGGAAGGAATCAGCATAATACAGTGGGAAAGAACTTGGGCTTTGGAGACAGATGGTCAAGCGTTTGAATCCCAGTTCTGCCATTTACCATTGCCTGACCTTGAGCAAGTCACTTAACCTCTTTCAACTGTCTGCTTATCTATAAAATGGTAAAAATAATTGAACCTTCCTCATGGTGTGGTTATGTGGGTATAGAAAATCCTTGATATATTGCTTAGTTCATAGTTAACTGTTAATAAATGTAAGGTGATGATATTGTTATGCATTTAAATGGATGAGGTAGTTACCATTTTAGACTATGGAATTGTAGCTCAGACTTCATAGGTATTAATCCCAAGGAGATTCTGAGGATTATCTGCCAGGAGGATTTCATGAGCCTAGGAAAACAGAGTGAGACTTTGAGGATGGTGGATGATCAGTTAGTGTCAGCAGTATGAGGTGTTGCAGGAAATCTCCAATCCTGAAACAGTTTAATAATATTTATTCCCAAAGGTTGCTGCAAAATGTATATGACATAGGGTATACAAAGTACCAAGCACAGTGCTTTGTATGCAGCAGGCAGTTAAAGACATTTTCCTTCTCTTATTTCTTGGGAATAGTTGCCTTGGACCTGCAGCTTGGGTTTGTCTCAGGGTAGCTGGGGCCACTGTAGTAGCTGGCTCTATCTCAGGGGTTCACAGCAGGTGCTTGGGCCCAAAATGGACTCCACCTGGAGGACTCCTAGGATATTGGCTTAGTTACAAGACTGCTTCAGAGAGAGGGATCCTTTGAGAGGAAGGCAGTATGATATATGAGAAAGAGCCCGAGGAAAACTAATCTGAACTGTTGTGTTCTAATCTTAGTTCCACCACGTACTGGCCTTGTGACCTGAGTGTTTTACCAATAATCTCCTAAATGTTGTTTTTTCATCATTAAAACGGAGGGAATACTCTAGGCCATGGAGTCTGTGGTGATACTATAAAAACCAAATGTGAAAATGAGACTTAATGAGAATGCTTTGAAGATGAATAGATACAAATAAATGGAAGATGGGAAGTAAGTATGTTGTAATCAACTGGAGTCCCTCAAGCAGTACAAAGCTAGATCTTGATCAGGTTGTTGGAAGTGGTTGTGGATAATGTCTAGCTCAAGGTTGTTCCTCCTGAAACCTCTACCTGCACTTCTCATATGGGTCTAAGCTCGTGAAAGTAGCTCAGCTCAAATGCCATCTCCTCCATTAAGTCTCCTTTGATTCCCTGCCCCCACTGCCTCAATGCTGAAAATAATTGCTAAGATTTCTAAACATCTATACTCCCTTATCTGTGTTAGCACTGTCCAATAGAAATATAATATGAGCCACATAAGTAATTTTACATTTTCTGGTAGCCACATTAAAATGTTGAAGAGAAACAGGTCTGAGTAATTTAAATATTTTATTTAATTAAATATTTTATTTAATTTTAATACTTTAAATATTTTATTGATGCAAATATTATAATTTCAACATGTAATCAATATAAAACTATTTAATGAGCTATTTTACATTGCTTTTTTCATATTAAGTCTTCATAGTCTGATGTGTACTTTACATTTACTGCACATCTCAACTTAGACAAGCCAAACTTCAAGTGCTCAATGGCCATGTGTGGTCAGTAGCTACCATATAGTCAGCACAAGTGTCTGCCTTTCATGTGACATTGAGGTGTGTCCTGTGTTTGAAGTATTTATGTAAATGCTACAGGTGTGTTATTAAACTGTGGACTTCTTAAGGACATGATCCCTGTATGATTTGTCTTTGTTTCCTTCACAATGCACAGCACTTCACTTTGCATGCAGTAGGTACTCACTCAGTGGATTGAATGAATTAATATATTAACAAAGGAAGGTACAAACAAATGAATAAAAGAAATGGAAACCCTGAAGAGCCAGTTCTTAAAAAATCTGTGAAATATCATTTTAATTGACATAGTCATATGATCTCTTAGAACTACTCAATGCAACCAATATTTACCCAGTACCTACTCTAAGTAAGACAGACATGTACTAAGTGCTGCAGGGTCTACCATGTTGAATAAAGATACAGTTCTTGCTCTAAGTGACCTTAGTTGCAGAGGCCCCTAAGTTGGAGATAAATTACAATGTTCTAGGTACCAGCTTTGAAAAAGGAAACATAACTCATCATGCTGTTCAGTAATCTAGGGTCTTGGACATGTAAGGAGTTGAATGTATTTGCCTAGAAATTTGCCATTTTAACTATGCCAAAGAACTTTTATAAAAGATGTGTTTTTTTCTCATATCCTGTTATTTTAGAGGCAAATAAAATGAGGGAATATTTTAAATTCACATTACCGACTTGCAGTAAGTTATCCCTGAGGAACTTAAGAACTTGATATTATTTTGTGCTTCAGGGGAAAAAATTGACACTGAGTGCTATAAATATATCAAGAGCTAATCCAGTTCAATGGTGTGGGCATGTAAATTACCTGGGAGAGTTTCAAAATCCATGTTCTGGCCCAGAATACTTGGTTATGTGTTTGGGCTTTTAGTCAGTAAAAAATGTTTACTTGTCTGATGCTTTTCCTGAATTGGGAGTTCTTTGAGGGTCAGGACTATCTGTCTGTCTGCCTGCCTATCTATCTATCTATCTATCTATCTATCTACTTACCTACCTATCTATCACCTATCCATCTCTCTATTCAATTGTGCACCTAGCACAATTCCTGGCACATATTTGGAATTCAATAAATGTCTGTTGAGTGAATAATGCAAAGTAAAATCCATGATGATTTTCATTTGTGATTCATTACATGTATCCTCTGAGATTAGGAGTCTGCATTTGCCAGATGAGGAGAAAATGTGAATGACCAGGGTTGTGTACTCTATATACTCTCTTATTGATGACTAACCATGTTCGCAGATTTGTGGTGTACTTTCCTATAATGTTTTTATTTCCTCACATCTTTTCCCCTTCATATGACTCACATTATTACAACCCTTACATATTAATCATTTCAAAACCACAGTACTCTGAATCATTGATGGATCCTGGGTTATAATGAAATACATCCACTAGGAAGTGAGAGCACTTCTAGGAAACATGTTGGCGCCACGTGGCCCTTTTGATAAGGTTCCAGGCTACCAACCTGAGTTCATCTAGAGGAAGTGTTGGAATCGATCTTCAGTATTCCTGTAGGGACCTAAGAAGTACAAGAGTGGGTATGAATACTGGCAGAGTTTCTCAAACTCTTGTTTGAGTGTGAATATATTGCCCTTTAAACTTATTTCAATCACTTTATGCTTTTTATAATTAAAGCATATAGTATATGAGTGAGAAATGAGTTTTTACATAGCAACTCCACAGTGGACATCAAACTGGCTTCCTTTTCCTGCTCCAGATTCATTTGTGTGGCATTAGGGGCTGAACTGTGGTTTGTTTATGGATGTAGAACTTGGTTGTCAAACTCTCTTAGGCCAGAAGTCTTTAATCTTCCTATCTAACCATCTTAACATAGGTTATGTTTGTTTTCATAAACATACTAGTAAAAGAGTTGAAGCAGCTTGGGCTCTGTGAGAGAGAAATGTGCTAACTGAATAAATGAATGGATTATTGGAAGGCTCTAGAGTGAGTGTTTTACTGGTGTGAAATCAAAGGCTGTGTAATTTCCACTGATGTTTAAGTGTCACAATATTCTCCTTACAGACTGGGGAGGTTACTCATTGAGTCAACCTCGAATTTAAGGCACTCTACATCTTTTATGTTATTACTCACCATTAATATCTCAGCACTTTCATTTTTCACAGTTAAGGAGAATTTGCTTTTAATTTTTCTTTTAAAAACATGTAGTACATGAGCCAATTCTTTGGAAACTTTTTCAGTTTCTTCTAGGATTATAAAGCTGTACAGGATCTCAACTTCCTTTTGACCAATTTGGTAACATAGCTTTACCTTGCCAGATTATTGAAAATTGGGACTCACTGGTTATAATGAAAACCAACATTATCATTCCACATGCTCCCATCCAAACCCATTCTGTGGATCTAGTTTTTCCCTGCCCCAGGCCCCATATTTTTACCATTCCCTCTTAGGAATCTTTTCCCTTTTAGTTACAAGAAGAGTTTCATTTTGGAATGAATGTGTCATGCCTGTTGTAGTAATTAAAAGACAAACAAATGCTGGGCCTCAGTCCAAATCAAAGCTTGGTTTCTCCCTGACTTAGGCCTGCTTCAGTCAGCCTGCAGGACCAAGGGAGGGCTGATGGCTTTTCTAGTTCCCCTGCCTTGTTCTTCTCTTCCTCTACTCCTAATTCCCATGTGGTTTTGGCTCTTGCAAAGTGGAGGAAAGATGGGGCCAGGAGAGTTATAGTTGAAGGACACAGCAGCAATCTGACACTGAGTTCCTCTGTTGAGGGAGTTGTTTAAATCAAACTCTTTTCCCTGGGGGTGCTCTGTGGGTTCTCCAGAGATGCCACTGCATCTGATATACCTCTCTTGATTCAGGCAGAATCTTGCTTTCAGCTGGTCACATGACCTCTTAAATCTCTTTCTTTTCCTGGCAAATAATCTCTTAGGTGGTGTTTGTTGTGGGTTGAATTGTGTTCCCCTAAAAGATATATTGAAGTCCCAGCCCCTGACACTTGTGAATGTGACCTTATTTGGAAATAAGATCTTTGTAAATGTAATTCACTTAAGATGATTTCATTAGAGTGGACCCTTATCCAATATGACTGGTGTCCTTATAGGAGGAGAAGACAGAGGCACACAGGAAGAACACCATGTCATGACAGAGGCAGAAATTAGAGTGATGCAACTGCAACTTAAGGAGTGCCAGGGACTGACAGCCACCACCAGAAGCTAAGAAGAAGCAAAGAAGGATTCTATCTATAGACTCAGAGAGAGCATGGTCCTGCCGATACCTTGATTTCAGCCTTGCAGCCTCCAGAACTGGGAGAGAATAATCTGTATTTTAAGAACTCTATTTGTACTACTTTGTTATAGCAGCTCTAGGAAACTAACACGGACAGAATCCCTTTTGAGATGACTCCATCGTGACTTTCCCAATGCAGGTTTCCAGGAATTACGAATCTTTAATCTACCATTGGTAAATTGGAAAGCAGCAACTTTCCAGCTTTGCTTTCCATATGAGTTAGGTAGCAGTCCATTGTGTGTCCTAGACTGCAGGGGACACACTTTCCCCCATGGGGGGAGTAGGAACTGCCAGTGAGCCAACACCCTTTAATTTCCAACAACTTCAACCCTTTTGCAGCCTTTCTTGGGTAGTAGGCTGCAGATAGGAAACACATTACAGGATCTGCACAGATCAGTTAGCATCTCACTTTGGAGATTGGGAGTATTTGCACCTGTTCTTTTAGTTTATGCCTCTTGGAGCCTCTGCCAAAACTGTAACAGAAATGTCCCACTTTAGATAAAAGCAAAAATAAACAAATGGGACCTAATTAAACTGAAAAGCTTTGGCACAGTAAAAGAAGCTATAAATAAAACAAAAAGACAACCTACAGAATGGAGGAAAATATCTGCACATGATGTGACTGACAAGGGGTTAGTTTCCAAAATATATAAATGGCTCATACAGCTCAATATCAAAAAAAAAAAAAACCAACTCAATCAAAAAATGAGCAGAAGAACTAAATAGATACTTCTCCGAAGAAGACATACAGATGGCCAACAGGCATATGAAAAGATGCTCAGCATTGCTAACTATTAGAGAAATGCAAGTCAAAACTACAATGAGGTATTACCTCACATCAGTCATAATGGCCATCATCAAAAAGTCTACAAATAATAAGTGCTGAAGAGGGTGTAGAGAAAGGGGACCCTCTTACACTGTTGGTGGGAATGTAAATTGGTGCAGTCACTATGGAGAACAGTAAGGAGGTTCCTTAAAAAACTAAAAATAGAGCTACCATATGATCCAGCAATCCCACTCCTGGGCATACATCCAGAAAAGATGAATACTCTAATTCGAAAAGGTACACACACACCAGTGTTCGTAGCAACACTATTTACAATAACCAAGACATGGAAGCAACCTAAATGTCAATCTTCAGGTGAATGGATAAAGATATATATACACATACATACACACACACACACAATGGAATATTACTCTGTCTTAAAAAAAAGAATGACATAATGCCATTTGCAGCAACTTGGATGGACCTAGAGATTATCATATTAAGTAAAGTAAGTCAGATAGAGAAAGACAAATATCATATGATTTCACTTATATGTGGAGTCTAAAATATGACACAAATGAACTTATTTATAAAACAGAAATAGACTCAGAGACATGGAAAACAAATTTATGGCTACCAAAGGGGAAGGGGCAGAGGGAGGGATAAATTAGCAGTTTGGGATTAACAGATACACACTACTGTATATAAAATAGATAAACAACAAGGACCTACTGTATAGCACAGGGAATTATACTGAATATCTTGTAATAACCTATAATGGAAAAGAATCTGAAAAAGAATAGATATATATGTATGATTGAGTCACTTTTCTGTACACCTGGAACTAACACAACATTGTAAATCAACTATTCTTCAATTAAAAAGAAGTACCATTTTAACATTCTGATTTAAGTCTAAATTAATTTCTGTTAGATTTTCAAGTTATTGATATTAATTTGGGAGAGTGTTTTTTTTTAAGTTAAAAAATTCTCTCTCTATATTTGTAGTTATATTCCCTTTCTGGTTCTTAGGTTGCTTATATTTGGTTTCTCTCTCTCTTTTTTTCTCTATCAAACTTGCTAACCTTTATTTTGTATTATGTATTAGTCTTTTTAAAGAATCAGCTTTGATTTTATTGATAATTTTACCAATATATTTGTTATTGTCAATTTCATCAATTTTTTGTTTTAATTTTTATTAATTTCTAAATTCTTTTGTTTATTTAGTTGTTGCTTAACCTCTAGAGATGGAGGCTTAGTTAGTTTTTATGAGAGTTTTTTTTCCTAAGTGCATGTTTTTCCTGAGTGTCAGTTTAGCTGTGTAGCAGAGATGCTCATCCAGTGGTCATCTGCTCTGCCTTTTCCTCTTTCCCACTTCCTAAGAGGATCTTGCATTTGCTTAGGAATCTCGCCTACATTTAGCTATATAGGTTGCTACGTTCTTTTCTAAATAGTTTTCAACTTCCATTTGATCTCTCCTTTAATCCAAATATTATTTAGAAGACTTTGGTTTTCCTGGTTGATACTCAGGAACTGCTGTTGACCTTTTGTTGTTACCTTTTAGGTCACTGACCTTTTGAAATCAACTTTTAAATTTTAATTGGACTTTATTTTATTGGATTTCAATAACATTTTTATTTTAATCAGGTAATATGATCTGTATGACTTTGCTTTGAAAATTTGTCAACATTTCCTCTATTTCCTAATACAAGGTAAATTTTTGTGAATGTTCCATGTGTTGTTCTGTTTGTTGGGTACAAAGTTCTATAACAATTTATAGATTAAGCAGTTTGATTCTGTTTTACAAATTCTCTATATCTTTATTTGTTAATTTTTAAAGATACATGCATTAATGTCCCACTGTGGTTGTGGAACTATCAGTTTTTCTGTGTATTTTTATAAGATTTTGATGTCACAGTTAAGTTGTTAAGAGCATAAATATCCAGGACCCTAATAAAGTTTTAATAGATTTTATATTTCATTAATATGAAATATCCATCTTTGTCCTCTTTAGTAATTTTTATTCTGAATTCTATTTTATCTCATATTAATGTTACTATACCTGCTGTTTAAAAATTTTTTTTTATTGTGGTAAGAACAGTTAACATGAGTTTTACCTTCTTAACAAATTTTTCAGCAAAGGAAACAATCAACAGAGTGAAAAGGCAACCTATGGAATGGGAGAAAATATTTGCAAATCATTGATCTGATAAGGGATTATTCTCCAAAATATACAAGGAACTCCTACAAATCAATAGCAAAAACAAAAAATGTAAAAAAACAAACAAACAAAAGAAACCCCTAATAACCTGGTTAAAAAACGGGCTAAGGACTTGAACAGACATTTCTCCAAAGCCACAGTACAAATGGACAACAGGTATATGAAAAACTGCTCAATGTCTCTAATCATCAGGAAAATGCAAATCAGAATGACAATGAGATCACCTCACACCTGTCAGGATGGCTTCCATCAAAAAACAAAAGACAGTTGTCAGTGAGGATGTGGAGAAATTGGAACCCTTGCACACTATTTGTGGGAATGCAAAATGGTGTAGCCACTATGGAAGACTCTTTCTGCTATTCCTTTGTTAACGTTGCTTTAAATACCTTTTTGCCTTTCTTTATTTTTAACCTCTCTATACTTGGATCTCTGGAAAAGAATATATGGCTGTAATATATCCTCAATATGAGAATCTTTGTTTTTTTTTTAATACATGAATTTAACCCATGACCATTTATCATGGTTACTGATATACTAGAACATGTTCCTGCAGTCATATTTTATGGTTTCTCTGTTGTATGCTTTCTTAGTGTTTCTTTTTCTTTACTGCTTTTTGTGTGATTTAGTTCTCTTTGTTCCATTATTCCTCTAAATGATTTGGAAGTAATATGTCCTCTTAGTGGTTAGCCTTAAGTTAAATCAGTAGCTAGAGTTGATCAGTATCTATAGTTCTCCTACTAGTACAACAAGAACAACACCAGTCTTTATGATATCTCTCCCTGTTCTTTGTCACATACTCCGCATTTCTTTCACTTTCTTTATACCCTTGCAACCCTGCAGCATACAGTCAGTCGGTTTCACCTAATTTTTCCATCCATAGGGTAGGGTAGATGAGTTGGGGGTAGGTAATTTCAGGTTCTTCAGTTCTTCTGCATTGCTGGTGGAGATCTTAAGTGCTTAAAGTCCTTGAGACTGAAATAGCTAAGACAAATTTCCGGTGATAATATTGGCAATCTCTTGTAACGTAATTTTGATGAATTATTTATTCTAACACAGTCTTTGTATTCTTGATCTAATCAAAGAGTCAGTCCCATGAAGCCAAGAGAAGGGACTGTAGAGAGAAAAGAAAGGGGAGTGGAGAAAACACCTTTCATGCCACAGCATTTAAAACATATGTATCACAAAATAAACTGTAAACAAAATAAAGACCAAATCTATAGGCAGAAAAAGGTTTGTTATACCTAAATATATAAAACCTTTATATCAAGACTGCTTCTGAAACATTAAGAAACAGAACAGGACATGAAAGATAATTTGCTGAAAAAATACAAATATATATATATATATATATATATATATATATATATATATGTATGATGAACATCATTAATAAGTAGTGAAAAATAAATTTAAGCTACAGTGAGATGCTTTTTGTTTGCTTCTGGGATTGGCAAAAAATGTTTTCAATGAATGAGAATACCAAGTGTTGAAGAGGATGTGGGAAAACTGGTACAAACTTTAAAAAATTTTGGTTATTTCTATTAATATAAAATGTAAATGACTTATAACTCTAGGGGACCAGGATCTCTCTGCTAAGAATTGACTTCATGGAAATAATATATATACTGTTTAAAGACATCCTTTCTTTGAAGGATGACTATTGAAGATGACACAAACAGATGGAAAGATATACCACGTTCTTGGATTAGAAGAATCAATATTGTTAAAATGACCATATTACCAAGGCAATCTACAGATTCATTGCAATCCCTATCAAATTACTAATGGCATTTTTCACAGAACTAGAGCAAAAAAATTTTTAATTTGTATGGAAACATAGAAGACCTAGAATAGCCAAAACAATCTGGAGAAAAAAAAAATTGGAGCTGGAGGAATCAGGCTCCCTGACTTCAGACTATACTACAAAGCTACAGTAATCAAAACAGTATGGTACTGGCACAAAAACAGACATATAGATCAATGGAACAGGATAGAAAGCTCAGAAATAACCCCCGCAGTTCAATTAATCTACGACAGAGGAGACAAGAATGGACAGCTACATGTAAAAGAATGGACATGCTACATGTAAAAGAATGAAATTAGAACACTCCCTAACACCATACACAAAAATAAACTCAAAATGGATTAAAGACCTAAATGTAAGGCCAGACACTATAAAACCCTTAGAGGAAAACATAGGCAGAATACTCTTTGACATAAATTGCAGCAATATCTTTTTGGATCCACCTCCTAGATTAATGGAAATAAAAACGAAAATAAACAAATGGGACCTAATTAAACTTAAAAACTTTTGCACAGCAAAGGAAGCCATAAATAAACAAAAAAAGACAACCTACCGACTGGGAGAAAATATTTGCAAACGATGCTACCGACACAGGACTAACTTCCAAAATATACAAACACCTCAAACAGCTTAATATCAGAAAAACAAAGACAAAGACAAGTTTTCATATAGCTAAAAATGATGTTACTAAAGTGCTATCTGTAGTATGCTCAGTTTCCCAATTGAAGAGATGACTTAACTGAGTCAAATTTATTCTCTCAACTGATCCTTTTTGTCATCAAAAGCTAGCATTTGCCATATACACCAGGGGAAAAGAGACTGGGATAAATAAAAATCTGTAAATGAAAAAAAAAAAATAACCCAACCAAAAAATGGGCAGAGGACCTAAATATCCATTTCTCCAAAGAAGACGTACAGATGGCTAACAGGCACGTGAAAAGATGCTCAACATCGCTGGTTTTTAGAGAAATGCAAATCAAAACTACAATGAAGTATCACTTCACCCCAGTCAGAATGGCCATCAACAAAAAGTCTACAGATAATAAATGCTGGAGAGGGTATGGAGAAAAAGGAACCCTCCTACACTGTTGATGGGAATGTAAATTGGTGCAGCCACTATGGAGAACAGTATGAAGGTTCCTTAAAAAAACTAAAAGTAAAGTTATCATATGATCCAGCAATCCCACTCCTGGGCATACACACCGAAAAGACAAAAACTCTAATTCAAAAAAATACATGCACCCCTGTGTTCATAGCAGCACTATTTACAGTAGCCAAGACATGAAAGTAACCTAAATGTCCATCAACAGATGAATGGATAAAGAAGATGGTATATATATACAATAGAACATTATTCAGTCTTAAAGAACAATGAAATAATGCCATTTGCAGCAACATGGTTGCACCTAGAGATTATCATATTAAGTGAAGTAAGTCTGACAGAGAAAGACAAATATCATATGATATCACTTATGTGTGGAATCTAAAAAAATGATACAAATGAATTTATTTACAAAACAGAAATAGACTCAGAGACATAGAAAACAAATTTATGGTTACCAAAGGGGATGGGAGGGAGGGAGATAAATTAGGAGTTTGGGATTAATATATACACACTACTGTATATAAAACAGGTAAACAACAAGGACTTACTGTATAGCACAGGGAACTATACTCAATATCTTGTAATAACCTATAATGGAAAAGAATCTGAAAAAGAATGTGTGTGTGTGTGTGTATAGATGAATCACATTTAAAAAAAAATTTTGTTGGAGTATAGTTGCTTTACAATGTTGTGTTAGTTTCTACTGTACAGCAAAGTGAATCAGTATAAATATATCCCCTCTTTTTTGGATTTCCGTCCCATTTAGGTCACCACAGAGCACTGAGTAGAGTTCCCTGTGCTATACAGTAGGTTCTCATTAGTTACCTATTTTATACAAAGTATCAATAGTGTATATATGTCAATCTCAATCTCCCAATTCATCACACACCCCCCTTCCCCCTTGGTATCCATACATTTGTTCTCTACATCTGTGTCTTTATTTCTGCTTTGTAAATAAGATTCTCTGTACCATTTTTTTCCGATTCCATATATATGTGTTAATATACAATATTTCTTTTTCTCTTTCTGACTTATTTCACTCTGTGTGACAGTCTCTAGGTCCATCCACGTCTCTACAAATGACCCAATTATATTCCTTTTTATGGCTGAGTAATATTCCATTGTATATATGTACCACATCTTCTTTATCCATTACTCTGTTGATGGACATTTAGGTTGTTTCCATGTCCTGGCTACTGTAAATAGTGCTGCAATGAACATTGGGGTGCATATGTCTTTTTGAATGATGGTTTTCTCTGGGTATATGCCCAGTAGTGGGATTGCTGGGTCACATGGTAGTTCTATTTTTAGTTTGTTAAGGAATCTCCATACTGTTCTTCATAGAGGCTGTATCAATTTACATTCCCACCAACAGTGCAAGAGGGTTCCCTTTTCTCCACACCCTCTCCACCATTTATTGTTTGTAGACTTCTTGTTGATGGCCATTCTAACCAGTGTGAGGTGATATCTCATTATAGTTTTGATTTGCATTTCTCTAATAATTGGTGATGTTGAGCATCTTTTCATGTGCCTGTCAGCCATCTGTATGTCTTCTTTGGCAAAATGTCTATTTAGGTCTTCTGCCTATTTTTTGATTGGGTTGTTTGTTTTTCTGATATTGAGCTACATGAGCTATTTGTATATTTTGGAGATTAATGCTTTGTCAGTTGCTTCGTTTGCAAATATTTTCTCCCATTCTGAGGGTTGTCTTTTTGTCTTGTTTATGGTTTCCTTTGCTGGGCAAAAGCTTTGAAGTTTCATTAGGTCCCATTTGTTTATTTTTGTTTTTATTCTCGTTACTCTAGGAGGTGAGTCAAGAAAGATCTTGCTGTGATTTATGTCAAAGAGTGTTCTGCCTATGTTTTCCTTTAAGAGTTTTATAGTGTCTGGTCTTACATTTAGGTCTTTAATTCATTTTGAGTTTATTTTTGTGTATGGTGTTAGGGAGTGTTCTAATTTCATTCTTTTACATGTAGCTGTCCAATTTTCCCAGCACCACTTATTGAAGAGTCTGTCTTTGCTCCATTTTATATTCTGTCCTCCTCTGTCATAGATTAGGTGTCCATAGTTGCATGGGTTTATCTCTGGGCTTTCTATCCTGTTCCATTGATCTATATTTCTGTTTTTGTGCTAGTACCATACTGTCTTGATTACTGTAGCCCTGTAGTATAGTCTGAAGTCAGGGAGCCTGAATCCTCCAGCTCTGATTTCTTTTCTCAAGATTGCTTTTGCTATTCAAGGTCTTTTGTGTTTCTATACAAATTGTAAAATTTTTTGTTCTAGTTATGTGAAAAATGCCATTGATAATTTGATAGGGATTGCATTGAATCTGTAGATTGCTTTGGGTAGTATAGTCATTTTCACAATGTTTATTCTTCCAATCCAAGAACATGGTATATCTCTCCATCTGTTTGTGTCATCTTTGATTTCTTTCATCAATATTTTATAGTTTGCTGCATACAGGTCTTTTGCAGCCTTAGGTAGGTTTATTCTTATGTATTTTATTCTTTTTGTTGCAATGTAAATGAGATTGTTTCCTTAATTTCTTTTTCTGATCTTTTGTTGTTAGTGTATAGGAATGCAAGAGAGTTCAGTGTATTAATTTTGTATCCTGTGACTTTACTAAATTCATTGATTAGCACTGGTAGCTTTCTGGTGGCATCTTAAGGATTTTCTATATATAGTATCATGTCATCTGCAAACAGTGACAGTTTTACTTCTTCTTTTCTGATTTGGATTCCTTTTGTTTCTTTTTCTTCTCTGATGGTCATGGCTAGGACTTCCAAAACTACGTTGAATAATAGTGGTGAGAGTGGCCCTCTTGTCTGGTTCCTGATTTTAGAGGAAATGCTTTCGGTTTTTCACCATTGAGAATAATGTTTGCTGTGGGTTTGTCATATATGGCCTTTATTTTGTTGAGGTAGGTTCCCTCTATGCCCACTTTCTGGAGAGTTTTTATCATAAATGGGCGTTGAATTTGTCAAAAGCTTTTTCTGCATGTATTGAGATGATCATATGGTGTTCATTCTTCAATTTGTTAATATGGTGTATCACATTGATTGATTTTTGTATACTGAAGAATCCTTGCATCCCTGGGATAAATCCCACTTGATCATGGTGTATGATCCTTTTAATGTGTTGTTGGATTTGGCTTGCTAGTATTTTGTTGAGGATTTTTGTATCTATGTTCATCAGTGATATTGGACTTTGATTTTCTTTTTCTGTGATATTTCTGTCTGGTTTTGGTATCAGGGTGATGGTGGCCTTGTAAAATGAGTTTGGAAGTGTTCCTCCCTCTGCAATTTTTTTGGAAGAGTTTGAGAAGGATAGGTGTTAGCTCTTCTCTAAATGTTTGATAGAATTCGCCTACGAAGCCATCTGATCCTGGACTTTTGTTTGTATGAAGATTTTTAATCACAGTTTCAATTTCATTACTTGTGATTGGTCTATTCATATTTTCTGTTTCTTCCTGGTTCAGTCTTGGAAGGTTGTACCTTTCTAAGAATTTGTCCATTTCTTCCAGGTTGTCCATTTTATTGGCATAGAGTTGCTTCTAGTAGTCGCTTATGATTCTTTGTTCTTCTGTGGTGTCCGTTGTAACTTTTCCTTTTTCATTTCTAATTTTATTGATTTGAGTCCTCTCCCTCTTTTTCTTGATGAGTCTGGTTAATAGTTTATCAATTTTGTTTATCTTCTCAAAGAACCAGCTTTTAGGTTTATTGATCTTTGCTATCTTTTTTTTTTTGTTTCTCTTTCATTCATTTCTGCTCTGATCTTTACAATTTCTTTCCTTCTACTAACTTTGGGTTTTGTTTGTTCTTCTTTCTCTAGTTCCTTTAGGTGTAAGGTTAGGTTGTTTATTTGGGATTTTTCCTGTTTCTTGAGGTAGGATTGTATTGCTATAAACTTCCCTCCTAGAACTGCTTTTGCTGCATCCCATAGGTTTTGGGTTATCGTGTTTTCGTTGTCTTTTGTTTCTAGGTGTTTTTTGATATCCTCTTTGATTTCTTCAATTATCTGTTGGTTATTTAGTAGCATATTGTTTAGCCTCCATGTGTTTTTGTTTTTTACATTTTTTTTCCTGTAATTGATTTCTAATCTTATAGCGTTGTGGTCAGAAAAGATGCTTAATATTATTTCAATTTTCTTAAATTTACCAAGGCTTGATTTGTGACCTAAGATATGATCTATCCTGGAGAATGTTCCATGTGCACTTGAGAAGAAAGTGTTTTCTGCTGCTTTTGGATGGAATGTTCTATAAATATCAATTAAGCCTATCTGGTCTGATGTGTCATTTAAGGCTCGTCTTTCCTTATTAATCTTCTATCTGGATGATCTATCCATTGGTGTAAGTGGAGAGTTAAAGTCCCCCACTATTATTTTGGTACTGTTGATTTCCCCTTTTATGGCTGTTAGCATTTGCCTTATGTATCGAGGTGTTCCTATGTTGGGTGCATAAATATTTACAATTGTTATATCTTCTTCTTGGATTGATCCCTTCATCATTATGTAGAGTCCTTCCTTGTCTCTTATGACAGTTTTTATTTTAAAGTCTCTTTTGTCTGATATGAGTATTGCTACTCCAGCTTTCTTTTGATTTCCGTTTACATGAAATATCTTTTTCCATCCCCTCACTTTCAGTCTGTATGTGTCCCTAGGTCTGAATTGGGTCTCTTATAGACAATATATATATGGGTCTTGTTTTTGTATCCATTTAGCCAGTCTATGTCTTTTGGTTGGAGCACATAATCCATTTACATTCAAGGTAATTATCGATATGTATGTGCCTATTACCATTTTCTTAATTGTTTTGGGTTTGTTTTTGTAGGTCTTTTTCTTCTCTTGTGTTTCCTGCCTAGAAAAGTTCTTTTAGCATTTGTTGCAAAGCTGGTCTGATGGTGCTGACTTCTCTTAGCTTTTACTTTTCTGTAAAGCTTTTGATTTCTCCATCAAATCTGAGTGAGAGCCTTGCTGGGAAGAGTAATCTTGGCTGTAGTTTTTTCCCTTTCATCACTTTAAATATATCTTGCCAGTCCTAAATATGTCTTGCCGCTCCTAAATATATCTTGCCACTCCCTTCTGGCCTGCAGAGTTTCTGCTGAAAGATCAGCTGATAACCTTATGGGGATTCCCTTGTATGTTATTTGTTGCTTTTCCCTTGCTGCTTTTAATATTTTTTCTTTGTATTTAATATTTGATAGTCAGATTAATATGTGTCTTGGCTTGTTTCTCCTTGGGTTTATCCTGTATGGGAGTCTCTGCATTTCCTGGACTTACTGAGTATTTCCTTCCTCATGTTAGGGAAGTTTTCGACTATAATCTCTTCAAGTATTTTCTCAGATACTTCTCTTCTTTTTCTTGGACCCCTATAATTTGAATGTTGGTGCGTTTAATGTTGTCGCAGAGGTCTTTGAGACTGTCCTCAATTCTTTTCATTCTTTTTTCTTTATTCTGCTCTGTGGCAGTTATTTCCACTATTCTATCTTCCAGCTCACTTATCCATTCTTCTGACTCAGTTATTCTGCTATTGATTCCTCCTAGTGTATTTTTAATTTCAGTTATTGTGTTTTTCAGCACTGTTTGTTCTTTAGTTCTTCTAGGTCCTTGTTAAACCTTTTTATGTGTTTTCTCCATTCTATTTTTGAGATTTTGGATATCTTTACTATCATTACTCTGAATTCTTTTTCAGGTAGATTGCCTATTTCCTCTTCATTTGTTTGGTCTTGTGGGTTTTTACCTTGCTCCTTCGTCTTCAACATATTTCTCTGTCTCCTCATTTTGTTTAACTTACTGTGTTTGAGGTCTCTTTTCTGCAGGCTGCAGGGTTGTAGTTCCTCTTGCTTCTGGTGTCTGACCCCAGTAGGTGAGGTTGGTCAAGTGGCTTGTGTAGGCTTCCTGGTGGGAAGGACTGGTGCCTGCGTTCTGGTGGGTGGAGCTGGGTCTGTTCCCTTTGATGGGCAGTGCCACGTCAGGTGGTGTGTTTTGGGGTGTCTACGGGTTTAGTATGTCTTTAGGCAGCCTGTCTGCTGATGGGTGGGTTTGTGTTCCTGTCTTGCTTGTTGTTTGGTGTGGGACGTTCAGCACTGGAGCCTGCAGGCAGTTGGGTGGAGTTGAGATGGAGACCTCCAGGAGAGCTCTTGCCAATCAGTATTCCCTGGGGCTGGGAATTCTCTGACATTCCAGCGTCCTGGGTCCTGGACTCAGCACTCCCACCCCAGAAGCTCAGGCCTGATCCCCAGCTTGGGAACCAAGACCCCACAAGCCACATGGCTCAGCAAAAAAAGGGGGAGAAAAAAGAAAAATAATGGCTGGAAAGAAAACAAATGAAAACAAACGGACAAAGAAAACCCAAGACAAATAGCAAAGACCAAAAAGACAGCAACAGCAACAATTAAAAGCAAACAAATGAACAGACAAACAAAACCCCAGACAAATGGTAAAAGCAAAACCAAACAAAAACAAAAAAAACAAAGAAACATACAAAATAAGAAACAAAACCAAAGAGAGGTGACAACAAAAAGCAAGAGAACAACCAGACAAACAAAAGAATCTCAAAACAAAATAAAAGAATTAAAAACAAAACTAACAAAAACAAAACAAAACAAAAGCAGAATGCAAACTGAAGGAAAAAGAAAGAAAACAAAACAAACACACAAAATTATAAGAAAAGAAAAAAGATAAGAAATAGAAGAAAGAAAAACAGATAAAAACAAAATAGAACAAAGGAAAGAAAAAAATCAAGGAAAAAACACAGAACAAAAAAGTAACATAGAAATAGAAATATTAAAAACTAAATAAAAATAAAAATAATAGAACAACTATAGAACAAAATAAAACATAAAGAAAATAGTAATAATTATATTTTCCTGGGGTCTGAGCTGTCAGTGTTCTCGCCCCCACCATGAGTCACAGCCAACCTCTGCCTCCCCAGGAGGCCCTCCAAAACCTCTAGGTAGGTCTCTGGTCCCTCTGGTAGGTGGGCACTGTGGGGGCAGCTCAGACTCTGACCTGGCCCAACTCCCGTGTGCACTCGTCCCCAAAGTCCACAGCTGCTAGAGCTAGACCGGTTTCTGTGGTGGGAACACTCCTTGTCCATTCAGATATTCCATAAATTCAGGGTTTACCAAGCTGATCACAGGGATTTAATCTGTGGTTTGTGCAGCTGCATAGAAAGATTTTTTTCCTCTTCCTTAGTCGCCCTGCCCCTGGGGCTCAGCTGTGGTTTTAGCCGCACCTCTGCATGTGTGCCACCCGCAGAAGTCTGCTCCTGAGGTTGCCCTGGAGCACTCAGGTCTGCCCTGGTGAGGACAGGGCGCAGAGGTGGCATGACTGCCTGGGTAATGGGGGCACCAGTGGTGACTGTTGCGTGGGAACGCTGGTGGCCACGGGCGTGAGAGATCTGGCCCTAGTGGGAGCCTTTTCTAGCATCTGACATCCGGTGTGAGAAGGTCAGTCCTGGTGGGGGCTTTTCCTAGTGCCTGGAGGGGTGGGGGCCGGTGCATGGGGGGAGAGAGAGGCCGCAATGGCGGTTCCACCCCCTGCATGTCACTCAAAAGTGGCGCCTTGCTTCTATGGCAGTCTGGGTTTCCTCCACATGCCTTCCTGGTTGTGGATTTCCTCCCTCCAGTCCTCTCAGGCTGTCTACTCACAGCCTACAGCACTCCTCCCCTCAGGTTTGCTCTCCAATCCCCACTTTCCAGCTCTCAGCCCCATGTGCACCGGCAGACATATGTCCCAGTCTGGGGCGCACAGTGCTGTGGCATGGACTGTCTGTGTAGGTCTCACTTTATCCTGTCTGCCACAGACCGGCCGTTTCACCCTCCTCTGACAGCCTCAGATGCTCCCCTTCTTTCCCAACTGATTTCCCCATTGGTGAGGGGACTTCCCCAGATGCGAGAACCTCTCCTCTGCTCAACTCCCCCCTAGGGGCACAGATCCCATTTCGCTTCCTCTCCTCTTCTTTTTCCCTTCTTTCTTTCGTCCTACCCAGTTACGTGGGGATCTTTCTTGTCCTTTCCAGTGTCCAAGGTCTTCTGCTAGTGTTCAGCCAGTGTTCTGTGAGAATTGTTCCATCTGTAGATGTATTCTTGATGCATTTGTGGAGAGAGATGAACTCCACGTCCTCCTACTTCTCCAATCTTGGTTTCTCCTAGCTGAATCACTTTGCTGTACACCTGAAACTAACACAACATTGTAAATCAACTATATTTCAATAATAGAAAAATAAAGACATCTTTTCTTTCTTTCAACAAATGTTTTTTGAATGCCTACTAAATGTCAGTCATTTTCTGTGCACTTGAAATACACCAGTGAACAAAACAAAGGTCCTTACTCTTGTGGAACATACATTTTCATGAAAGGAATCCCCCAAATTCAAGCAATTATTTTTGAACTATTCTCTGTTTTTATCTCTAGGATGTGATATTACTTCAACAGAAAGGTATCTGTAAATACCCAAAACCAAAGATGTTAATGTTGCTGATTCATGTAACTGTAAAAGAAATATGTAAAAAACTACCAGAAATATTTCAGGTATCTTGACTAAAATTCAGAGATGAAAATTTTATGTGATTTATTTCAGTTTCAGTGTATTTTATTTAATATAGTAGTTAACTTATACATCAAATCCTATCATAAAATATTTATTCCAATTAGCCAGTTGTCTTATTTCATCTTGTGGAATGATAAGTATCATTTAATATCTTAACTGACATTCATTTAATATATTAAGTGATATTCAGTTTATATTTTCAATATATTAATATTTTTATGTTTTTAATCCCTTATTAAGGAAAAAATATACTATGTACTGGTCTTAATAGTTTTTAACTGTATATACCTTTTTCTTTTATCACCACATAGGTATGTTTTGATCAAGATGTATAATTAAATTACTAGAGTTATTTCTGATTTTTATAAACAATTCTTATTTATTCCTTAAAATGAAACACTGAAGCCTGTTGCATGTATTTATGATATTCTTCAAATAATGAATAACTTATGATTTAGTCATTTAAAACATTACCTTTATTATAAATTAATAAGAAAGTATTGATTAATATTTTTATAACACATTACGAGTGGATACATTTGTTATATTAGATGTATATCATAATAATCTTGACTTTATTGCTTTTAGGAATCTGCCTTATAATATGTTCTCTGTAAATTTACTTCTCCATAGCTTCATAGTCTATAAAACTCATATTAACATGTTTTACTTAAAAATAAAGTTAGTTTTTTTTTTTTTCCTGATAGAAAGTAAGTTTGACTTATCTGAATGCATTGAGAACCATTACTGGCTTTTCCAATTAAGTTATGTGACAGAGACTTTATATATAAGTGATATGATGAAAATGGTAAATCTGCAGCTTCAAACATATAACACAATGTATTTAAAGCACATAAAACATTCTGATTTAGAAGTTATTTTGGAAAAAATGTAATAAAATGAACAATAATTCAATTTTTCAGTCTTTTCTGAGCATATGTTACAAGAGGCCTCTAACTGAAAGTGTAACAGATATAATTAATAATAATTTGATAAATCTTGCTTATGAGAAACTGAATGACAAGTATATAGGTAATAGATTTTGCAAGCCAGGTGTTTCTAATTCTTTGCTTTCAACAAAATTTCAAGATGTCTTAATCAAGTTGTCAGCTGATCAAAATAAATTTTGGTAGTGAGATATTTGGCACTGCTAATAATTTAATATTTTAGTTTTTCTTTACTTAGAAAGACATTAAGTAACAAATAAAAACACCATGACAAGCTGAGAATGAGGTCTCAGGAGAAAGGAAAAGCGTTTGTATATTATTATCTTTGTCAGCACTTTTTCCCTGGTGTTGAACAAGGCGCCCTGCGTTTTCATTTTGTAGTGGGCCCTGCAAATTTTGTAGCTGATCTTGCTCCTCCCTTTATTCGGGAAAAGGGCTAACAAGTAAGCTTAACATAGCCCTTTTTGGGGAGTGGGCGGAGATGAGGAGGTGGGCTAAACCAGCAGAGGGATCAGAGTTCCATGGCTGTTCGGCTGTTTTTCCAGTGACTGGGTGGTAAGTTCAGTACATGGTTGGGGTGTAGACTCTTGATTCCAGGCCACGTTCTCCAGTGCCTCTGTACCAATAACGTGGTAACAGTTTGATGACCATCTGACTCTGGTGTTGCCTTCTGAAATGGAAATAGAGTAAAATTGCAGCAGAGAACTTTGTCTTGTCTCTCAAATAGACCTCAAAGTCTGAGGATGTGTTTGCTGTAAAAAATATTTAGTACCAAACAATACAATAACAATTCTAATCTTTGAAAGAACTTTCACAGTTGCCATTACTAGACTCAGAGGACAGATTTTAGTAGGAAGACAAGGGAACTTCCTTGATGGAATGGTTCAGGGACACTGGAGCCACACAGTATAGTGGTTGAAGTTGAATATGAGCTTATGGACTCAGCCAGAACTGAAGCGGATCTGCCCCTTCTCAAATTGTATAACTGAACACTGTTTCCCTTATGTATGTTGAGAGGATGAAAAGAAGTAATACCGGGGATATCCTTAGCACAGTGTATGTTACAGAAGTCCTCAATAAATAAATGTTAACTTATTATCATTGCTAAGATTTGGAAGTAATTTCACATGGGAAAGGATGATTCCTGTGCTGTTTTCCACCCCTTTTTAATACTCCTCACTCCTCTTATTCCCTATGCTTTTGCTTTCCCCCTGCCCTGATGAGAACATAGAACATAGAATTCATTAAGAACATAGACTCATGGGCCATGATGGCTGATGGGAGAATGCAGAGAAGTGACACATTTACATTTAGGCAATGTCCTGCCTCAGGTAAGATGAGTGAAAGTAATGACTCTTAGACATCCTTCCAATTTTGTTTGATGGTTATCAGTGCCCCTATATAGTATATACAAAGTGGTTAATTCCTCCTCCCATCAGTCTTTTCTTCCACAATGTTTGTTGAGTGTCTACTTTGCTTACACTCAAGGAAGTTATAGTCTAATGGGTGAGCAACCTTACAATTTTAACAATGTGTCACTATGTAGAAGGGAATGATGAATACAAGGGTACCATGTGGCATGTCATCTAACACAGTCAGAGTGATTTCTGGAATGCTTCTTGGAATTATAACAAGTTAGCTGAATTTTGAAGAAAGAAGTTAGCCAGGTGGGTAAAGGTGTTGCCAGCTTCAAGGGCTCCTAGTGCAAAACATGGAATTCTGTGAGAACTTTATGGGTTTAGAGAACTAGAAGACTGTTCTGGCCACTTATTTTCCCTTGTTTCAGTAAATATGTTTTTCTATTTATTGGTTTATACATTGTGTGTCCAGAAAATAAGAATTGGAGACCATTTTGTGATCACATAGTGGTTAAAATAAACTTAGATGAGAAAAAAATCTCTTTGGCCTAAAATGATTTTTTTAGGCATTTCATATACTCAGAACTAGTGAAAAACTGTACCCTGACATTATTGCTTCATGTCTCTTTATTAAATGATTTATTCTGTATTGATTCTGTTTTTATTAAGAACAACCTACTTTAGTCGCATATCATGCTTATGAAGCAATGGATTTATCAAATACTGCCATTACCTCATAGTAATGACTCACCATTCCAACCCCTGGACTTTACGCCCCCTTACATGACTTCTGTAATTTATTTGTGGTAATTCCAGTGGGGTGGAATGCAATTTTTATTTTTACTTTCAATTTATTGTTTTGTTATTTAGTCATACTTCCTCAACAGGTACATTCTGATCCCTTATTCTGTTCCAGGCACTGTGCCAGACACTGGGAATAAAACCATGAGCAAGAAGACTCTGCTCTGAAGCAACTGATAGTCTAATCTGTGTGTTTAGCAGTGGAAGTGGGTGGTGAGGCTGAAGCAGGAGTAGGATGGGTGGGCAGTGAAGATACAGAGAGGTTAAAAGGCAGTTACAGTGCCGCTATTATGTGGGTGATGAGGGACAATGCACAGGGTGCTTTGAGAGTACACAGGAGAGAAAAATAGCCCAGCTGAAGTAGTTCACCTAAATGAAAGTAGGGAAGAAGGACAAGAGGAAAGATATGATTACAAGAAACTTTAATGGAGAGTCTGTGAAGATTCACTGATAAAAGAAGCCCCAGTGGCATGAGTGAGGTCTTGGATTTTCCTTCTCATTCAGTTTTCCAGCCAGTCACAGATGCTTGAGAGACCGAGAGACTCTAGATAAACCCAACAAAAGACCACTGCTGTTTGTGTTCAGCCCCAGTCTGCTGAATCATGAGCAGATAGATAGTTGTTGTTTTAAATCACTATGTTTTGGTGTGGTTTGTTACACAGTAATGGATAACACAAACATCTGGGTTAATTATCCATCCAAGCCCAAGTTCCTTCACAAAGCCAGTCCTCCATACCATTCACCTGGAAAATCTATTTCACAGGGTGTGTCATTTTACTATCCCCCTGGGAGTTCATGGCTTGGGGACAAGAAGATTTTGTAGTTCTCTTTTGTAGTTCTCTTCTTGCTTCCTTACCTTTCCCAGTTTCAGCAAACACTCCTTGGCCAGCAATACTCTTGTGTAGGGGGAGATCTTCAGGGAGTATGAAAGAGCCCACACCAAGTTGTAATTTTCCTCTTGGTTTTATTTAAATGCAGTTGTTGTATTCCAACTAGAAAAGCCACAGACAGACAGGAATGTCCCTAAATGATTAGAAGAATTGTGTTTGTTGCCAACAAGGAGGCATGCTTTCTCAGTATGATAAAAGACAAGACTTATTTTTTTCCCCCTGTAGAGCAGTTAATTAGGAGTGTGAACAGCCCTTAGAAATATCTCTAGTTCCATCTGAGGTATAAGTGGTAAAAGATGTCAAAGGAAGACTAAGTGTAGTTGGGATGGAGCGGAGAGCAGCCCTTTCAAGGATCAGTTTTGTATTAGAGGAGGAACAACTTGGCTGTGTCTTATAATTTCCTACGTATGAAAGTGATTTAACTTTCTTAAAGCAACTGAGGTGTAGGTAAGGGTGGATCATGGGTTTGTCATCTTAGGAAAATCATCTTAAAGAGTTTCCTTAATGTGTACCCCCAAATTATGAGTTGTCTTCAATCATGTTTTGCAATAAACAGCAAGTTTTGCTGCAAGAGGCAGTCTTAACTCTAACAAGGTAGTTCTTCAGAGTCTTATTACATGACGAGATTACAGAATCAGCACTTATTCTGGAAATTTGCAACAGTTTGTGCTGAAGTGACCCTCCCATAGCCTTGAGTATTTGGCAAAGAGAATGGGATATAAAAGGGAAAAAAAGTTGAGCTATTTATTTCTTTATTAACGAAATGTAACCTAAACAGAATCCAAATGATGACTCTATAGCAATGAACTAGTTTTGCTTTGCAAAGATTTGATGGAATATTTGATCATATGATAACACTTACCATTACATCACTGAAACTTGAGACAGGTATGAAAGAACAGTGTAGTCTTATCACTTCTAAACACTAGTATAAGATGGCTTTGATATTGAGTTCTATTTATATGACTTATATAGTTAAATTTCTCTGGGAAAAAAGTTGATTATGTACTGGACCTTATTCAGGGTGATTTCTGACTTAAAACTCTCCTGGCAGCATCCTCAATAACATTGCCCCCTTGCCCTTCTGACACCCATCTATTCATCACACATTTAATCAACTCAAATGTTTGCCTGTGCTCCTCCTACAAATTGGCTGCCAGAAGAATACAGCCAGAATACAATTGCACAAAATGGTGCTACTGAAAATTTATAGATAATTTTCAGTTTAGTGCAACACATTTTTTCACATCCTTTGTTAGTTCTTGCACTAGCTCACCAAAGGAGCTATTCCAAATTGTTATCATTCTTCTCAAGCACAAGGCACACTGCTGTCTTCCTTTCTTTTGGGTGACTGTATCAGGCAGAGTCTGTCAAGAAAAGAGACCACAGTAGGTATTTTGACAGAGGAAGGTGAATATAGGAGATGGTTACAGAGAAATTAAAAAGCTGGAAAAGCAGAAAGGAAATGTGGAGATAATACTACAGAGAGAATAACTGTAAGAAACAGCTGCCATCTCTTGGGACTGGGGAAACAAAAGGAAAACTTGGGGTTTTGAATCTAGAAGCTTATAGGAGGGGCTCTCAGAGTTCAGACCTCCGAGGAGGGAGTATGATCTAGATGCTGCCAGTACCCCTGAAGAGATGCAATGAGGCTAAGTACCAAAGGAAACTGGCAAAGAAATTTGGGAAATGTATTTGCAGAGTCTCAATGCCAGCACCATAGAGCACAGGATAGAAGGTAGTATTTGAAGAGACAATAGCCAAATAACTAGTATAGTCCACCCTTTTCTCCATATCTTTGCCTGGGTTCTTAAAAAAGCAGACCTTGAGACAAAAGACTTATATGCTACTATATAATTGAGTAGCAGAGAGGCAAGAATTAGGGAAAAGGGGAGCATTCTGTGATGCTCCATTCAGATCCCCTCTTCAAGGCCAAAACACCAGCTGCTCTGAATTTCATTTTGAAGGCTCACAGTTGCATTGTGCATGGGATTTACCCTCGAGCTAAGGAAACTCCCTCCTCAAGGTTACTCTCTTTCCCGTGTCATGGCCCACGGTCAGTGTCTGGGCATTTAAGCCCCAAACTATTGTCTCAATTTGAGAAAACTCTGAAGAGCCATGCTGGCTTCAGAGATTCTCATAGGATTGTGTGAGGTCTTAATTAAAACTGCATTGCAGGTCAGCTCTTCCCTGTAGAGGCCTTCCCGCCACTCCTGCCTTCTTTACTTGTTACAGGTGTATCTCACAAGAGCACTCCCCTACCATCCTGCATGCAACTTGCCATCTCTGTTTCCAGGAAATAAATGCAAACCAGTGGAACAGGAATGATCCTGGAAGCAGTCTCTAAAGTGGAATTGTGGAGATGGATTACTCAATGATAGGTTGGCACTGAGGACCCCATCACTGGTGATAAGTGAAATGTCAATAATCCCTGCCATGCAGATGATGTGTAGTTGTTAAAACTTTCACCAGAGATGAACATACAGGTGGAAAGGGACACTCTGAGTGATGCGATATTTTTGGCACTTGAGGGGTATGAGGGAAGTAGGTTACTCTAATAACTATGAAATTGGTTGGCTTTCCTGAACACCACTGAATCATGGGAGAAATGGTGACAGACATAAAGTGATTATTTACCAATCAAGGCAAAACGTGAAAGCCAGATTGTCTTCTTGTGAGCATTCAAGGAAACTTTAATCCCCTGCAGCCAGGGGACAGAGTGGGGCACCAGACTCAGGCCTACTCATTAGAGTAGCAAGGCTTGAGAAAAGGTTGAATTCTTATCTCTAGCAGATGTTCTACATCAAGGTCAGGGTGCAAATAGGGAAGGAGTGGGATGCTGAGGCTTGGGATGGGGACATCTGAGTAGATTTACTTCAGAACCTTGAGCTTCAGAAGTGGTTCATTCTCTCCATCAGAATATAGAGACTCCCTATTGCCTTAAGATAATGCAAAGGCCTCAAATGAGGTAGATGCTTAAAAGAGCTTGTCTTCCTCAGGATCTGGGTCAAATTCCCCTTCATGCAACCAGAGTCAAATCCCAGTCTGGCAACCAGAGTCAAATCCCAGCAGAGCCAGGCTGGAATCTGCTGGTCTGACAAAGGAGAAGAGGGATACTGTGCTGAAGAATATGTGCCAGCACGTTTGGAAAAGATTACATTGGAATGAAACTTGAAGATGCTGGATGAAGGAAGGTAGAACATGTGATTGGATAAAGGAGCATTCTCTGTTGATACAGCATTTAATGCCCTGGCAAGAATTCTGGTAGACAATGTTTTGTGTCCATGCCCACTTCATTCACTTAGTTTTTCACCAAACTATCTTGTCCCAAAACTTCCAATCTTGTTCCCTACAGATCCATGAATTATAAAAATAGGCTAGAAATTATAAACAGGCAACTCTCAAAAGAAGAAATACATTTGGCTAATAAACATTAAAAAAAAGCAGTCCATGCAGTAACTCAAAAGTATAACTTAATACAATAGATTTTTTTCACCTATCAAATTGGATAAGATTTAAAAGACTGAGCGCTTTCATTTATGGCTAATGATGCTTGAAATCGGTACTATATTTTTTAAAGGATATATTAGCAAAAATTATCACAATTTTAAATACACAGACTATTATTTCTCATCATGATGGAATAATAGTGACTGCATTTCTTTTTTTTTTCACTATTTGGATATTTTTATTTTCCTTTTGGACTTATAAGAGCCTTATATATGAGATACCATTCTTTGGTTCATCATGTATGTTACAAATATTTTCTGTAATTTATAATTTGTTTCTTTATTTTATCTATTAATACTGGAACTAGGGTAAAGCAAATGAGATGCCCAGGGTGAGAGGTTTAAGAAGGCTATCACTTTTGGGCTGTCATACCCTGCATTTTCTTGACCCTGAAAGTGAATGCCTCCTTAAGAGTAAGATGCCAAAGGCTTCACCCTAGTCCTAACCCTGTTATTTATGACAGTTATTTTCTTCTGTAAATGATTAGAAAATTGAGAAAATATGTGAAGTATCTGTTTTCAGACAACACAAAGCTTGATCTCTAAGATAGGGGAAACAAATGAAGTGAGCTCTGTGATATCTGTGGTTTCTGCCTGGTGGCACTTTCTGGATCATTGTGTAGGGAGGAGATCCCAAAAAAGTATGTCACTTTCACTGAGCTGAGGAAACAGAGATAAGAGTTCATGGTAGTTGAGGCAACAGGAAGTATGATGCCTCCTGCTTTGTTCTTCTTTCTCAAGATTGCTTTGGTTGTTCAGGGTCTTCTGTGGTTCCATATGAATTTTAGGTTTGTTTTTTCCATTTCTGTGCAAAATGCCCTTGGAATTTTGATAAGGATTGCATTAAATCTGTAGATCGATTTGGGTAGTATGGACATTTTAACAATATTTATTCTTCCAGTCTGTGAACATTTGATATCTTTCCATTTATTTGTGTCTTCTTCAGTTTCTTTCATCAGTGTCATATAGTTTTCAGTGTACAGATCTTTCATCTCCTTGATTAAATTTATTCCTAGGTATTTTATTCTCTTTGATGCTGTTGTAAATGGGATTGTTTTCTTAATTTATTTCTTGGATAGTTTATTGCAAGTGTATAGAAACACAACTGGTTTTTATGTTTATTTCTATATGAACCTTGCTGACTTTGTTTCATCATTCTAACAGTTTTTTGGTGGAGTCTTTAGGGTTTTCTATATGTAAGATCATGTCTTCTGCAAACAGAGACAATTTACTTCTTCCTTTCTAATTTGGATGACTTTTACTTCTTTTTCTTGCTTAATTGCTCTGGATGGGACTTCTAGTACTATGTTGAATAAAAGTGGTAAGAGTGAGCACCTTTCTCTTCTTACCGTTAAAACTGCTTTTTCTGCATTTCATAAATTTTGGTATGTTGTGTTTCCATTTTCATTTATTTCTGGATACTTTTTCATTTCCCTTTGATTTCTTCTTTGACCTATCTCTTATCCAAGAGTGTGTTTTTTAATTTCTACATATCTGGAAACTTTCTAGTTTTCTTCCTGTCATTGACATCTAGTTTCACACTCATCTAATAGACTTTTATAGAATACTATAATGTTATAGACCATTAGGAGATTACACACTATTTTTGAGTGTACATGGAACACTTCATAAGGTAGAACATGTGCTGGGACATAAAATGAGTCTCAGTAAATTTAAAATAATTGAAATCATAGAATATGTTCTCTGTCCACAACAAAATTAAACTAGAAGTCAATAATAAAATATTGCCTAGATAATTCTTAAATATTTGGAAATTAATAAACACTTTTTAAAAATATCAAATGAAAATGAAGAAGTCATTGGGGAAATTAAAAATATTTTAACTTAATGAAAATAAAAAACACAGTATATAAAGTTTTGTTGGATGCACCTAGAGCAATGCTAGGGGAAATTTATAGCTTAATAATGTTCACATTAAAATGAAGAAAGTTTTAAAATCAATGATCTAAACTTCCTCCTTATGAAGCTAGAAAAAATAACAAATTAAAAGCAATGTAGAAGAAAAGAAATAATGAAGATAAAATAGAAATCAATGAAGTAGAATATGGACAACAAATAGAGAAAAATCAGTTAAACCAAGAGCTGGATGCTTGGAGCCATTAACAAAATTGATAAACTTCTAGCTAGGTTGATCAGGAAAAAGGAGAAAGGACACATATGACAAATATCAGGAATGAAAGAGAGGATAGTAGTACAGATGCTATAGAAATTAAAACAACTTCATGCCAGTAATTCAACAACATAGTGAAATTGATAAACTTGAAAGAAACACATTATTAAAACAGCTTTAAAAAGAAGCTTTCAAATATGAATAGTCCTATACCTAGTAAAAAAATTTGAATAATTAAATCCTTTCTGTAAAGAAAACTCTAGTCCCAGGTAGATTTACTGATGAACTCTACCAAATATTTGAGGATGAGATAATACCAATCTTACCAACTGAAAATAGAGTAGAAGGGAATATCTCCAAATTCATCTTACGTGGCCAGCGTTACCTTGATATTAAAAAAAAGAAAACTATAGACAAGTATTCCTCATGAACATAGCTGTATCCTTTATAAAATATTAGAAAATTGAATCCAGTTATGTCTGAAAAGGACAATACACTATGGCCATATGGAGTTTATTTCAGAAATAAAAGATTGGTTTAACGTTAAGAAATCAGTAAATGTAATTCACCATGTAAGCAGGATAAAATATAAGAACAATATGATTGCAATAGATGAAGACAAAATATCTGACAAAGTTTAACATTTATTCGTGGTAAAATTATCCACAAGCTATGAATAGAAGATAATCCTTCAAAATGAAAAATTTATGAAACTTTATAATCATCATATTATAGACTGATTCCTAAGGTGGGCAACAAGGCAAGGTTATTCACTCTCACCACTCCTATTATCATTTTATTCAAGATCCTAACCAGTGCAAAAAGGCAAGAAAATGAAAGAAGAGACATACACAATGGGAAAGAAGAAGTAAAACTTTTTATTTTCAGGTGACATGATGGTATCAGTAGAAAATACTAAGGAATCCACAGACACCAGAACCAGAAGGAAAGTTGGGAAGGTGTTTGGATACAAGGTTAATATACAAAAGTTAATTGCATTTGTATATACTATCAATAAAAATTTTGAAAATGAAATGTCAAAAATTTAATTTTTAATAGCCTCAAAACGTGGAGTATTTAGGACTAATCATAACAAAATATGTGCTAAACCTGTATACTGTTCCAAACATGGGTAGGAAAACCCAAGAAGGACCTAAATAATTAGAGAAATATGCTGATTGATTGGAAGACTCAATATTGTTAAAATGTTAGGTCTTCCCAAGTTGATTTGTGTATTCAACCTAATCCCAATCAAAATCCCTGCTGGCTTTTGGAAGAAGTGCACAGATGGATTCATGTACGTGTGTGTATATATATATATTTGTGCAAAGAACCTAGAATTGTTAACACAAACTTTAAAAAGAGAACAAACGTTTCAAACACAACACAACTTCATTTCAAGACTTGCTGTAAAGCAACATCAATTCAAGACAGTATATTACTAGCATAAGGATGCATATATAGGTCAGTGAAACAGAATGGAGAAGCCCATTGGTCAATTGATATTCAACAAAGGTGCCAAAGTAATTAAATAGGGAAAGGATATCTTTTCAAAAAATAGTGCTGAAAAAACTGGATATCCATGTGGGAAAAAAATGAATCTTAACCTTTATACCATGCACAAAATTTACACACCACACATAAAAATTAACTCAAAATGGATCATAAGCCTAAACATAGAAGCTAAAATTATACAACTGAAGGAAGAAAGAAAAAACCTTCAGGACTTTGAGGTAGGCATAGATTTCTTTAAATGGCATACCAAATGCATGACCCATTAAAAAATTATAAATTGGTTATAATCAAGATAAAAATTTACTTTTTATGAGAGACTTAATTTAAAAAGTTAAAAGGCAAGTCACATGCTGAGAAACATTTTACAGTACAGATACTTTTCAAAAGATTTGTATCCAGAATATATAAAGAATACTTACAACTCAATAATAAGACAAACAACTCAGTTAAAAATGGGGAAAAATATATAGACACTTCAAGAAAGAAGCCATAAAAATGATGAATAAGCACATGAAAAAATGTTCAACAACATTGTTTATCAGGCAAATGCTAAATAAAAGCACAGAGATACCACTACACACCATGTCCCAGTTAGAGTGGTTAAAATTTAAAAGACTGACAATACTGAGAGTTGGTGAGGATACTGAGGAACTGAAACTCTCACATTGCTGGTAGGAATGAAAAACAATAAAACCACTTCGGAAAACAGTTTGACAGATTTTTATAAAATATGGATATATTTACAACAAAACCCAGTTATTACACTGCAATACAGGGAGAAATGAAACTATGTATCCACACAAAGACTTGTCTGTGAATAAAGACGTCTTTGTTCATAATAGCTCAAACTGGAATTAACAAAATTTCCGTGACCAGGTAAACGGATAAATAAATTTTGTTTATATCCAGACTGTGGAAGACTACTCAGAAAAAGAATGAACCATTGATACATGCAATGATGCATGAATCTCAAAATACGCTGAGTGGAAAAAGTCAGACACAAAAGAGTACATGCTGTATAATTTCACTCCTTTGAAATTCTGGAAAAAGGAAATCAGGTAAATACTGATAGAAAAAAAATTAGTGATTTTCTAGGGCAGATGGTGGGGTTAGGGTTGACTGTAAATGGTAATGAAGAAACTTTTTATACTGATATATTCTATATCTTGATTGTGGTTATAGTTACATGGGTATATTTGTCAAAATGCATTTGTTGAAACTCATTGAAGTGTACACTTAAAATTGGTGCATTTTATTGTTAGTACATCATATCTCAATAAATCTGATTGAGAATTAAATATGTATATCATTTGAAACAATAATTTCTCAGACTATAGCATAAGAAATTGGAGGACTGTGGAAAGATATATGAACAATATTATTTATTGTCATTGTCTTTAAAATCCTTACAAATTGAATTCAAATCCATTTCTGTCAACAGGAGATGGCTGAGTAAGTCCGTAGAATAGGATATTCTGCAGACATTTGAAAGTATGAACTAAAGCTATGTGTATGGACAAAAGAAGTTGTCCATAATAAATAAAGAGGGAATAATGCAGAATACAGGATGGATTTGTACATAAATTATAAATTGTGTTTATCTCTGTCTATATACACATATATGCATGTGTATTAAAGTTCTCCAGAGAAACAGACAAATAGGATATGTGTTTATACACACACAGACACACACACACACACAAAATGAGATTTATTTTAAGGAATTGGCTCACACAATTGGGCTGCTTGGTGACTCCACAATCTGATGGGGGAGGCTGGCAGGCTGGAAATTCATGAAGGAGTTGCAGTTTGAGTCTAAAGACAGTCTGCTGTGGAAACAAGAAGAGCCGATGTTACAGATGAAGTCCAAAGGCAGTCTGGTGGAGAAGTTTCTCTTGCTCCAGAGAGGTCAGCCTTTTGTTTTTTCGGGCCTTCAACTGATTGGGTGAGGCCCACCCACATTGTGGAGGGCAAACTAATACTTGGAGTCCACTGATTTAAATGTAAATCTCATCCAAAAACACCCTTGCAGAACATCCAGAATAATATTTGACCAAATATCTGGGCACCCCATAGCCCAGCCAAGTTTACATATAAAATTAACCATCTCAGTACACATGTGCTTATCCACAGAAATATCACTTCTTTGTCTTTTAATGCTAGTGTGGTGATTTTCTTAAAAATCAGGAGCATTTTTTACATTTGTAATCAGAAAAATCATTAAGATCTATTTTTTTTTAACTTTTCATTGCATTTATCTATTTTTATTGAGGTAAAGTTGATATATAACACTGCATAAGTTTAAGGTATATGTGTTGATTTGATACATTTATATATTACATTTTTTTTTTACCATGCTGATTTATTTATTATAGCTTTACAATTTTTTTTAAATATTTGATGGGACTACTATTGCTTCATGGTGCTTATTTTTATTTTTTTTAATTTTTTATTTATTTATTTTTAAACATCTTTATTGCAGTATAATTGCTTTACAATGGTGTGTTAGTTTCTGCTTTATAACAAAGTGAATCAGTTATACATATACATATGTTCCCATATCTCTTCCCTCTTGCGTCTCCCTGCCTCCCACCCTCCCTAGCCCACCCCTCTAGGTGGTCACAAAGCACCGAGCTGATCTCCCTGTGCTATGCGGCTGCTTCCCACTAGCTATCT
Organism: Eubalaena glacialis; assembly: GCF_028564815.1. NCBI lineage: Eukaryota > Metazoa > Chordata > Mammalia > Artiodactyla > Balaenidae > Eubalaena > Eubalaena glacialis. Next base: position 40,890,759 of record NC_083719.1, on the reverse strand, counting down.
ATTTTACGTTTGGTAGTGTATATATGTCCATGCCACTTGCTCACTTTGTCCCAGCTTACCCTTCCCACTCCCCATGTCCTCAAATCCATTCTCTATGTCTGCATCTTTATTTCTGTCCTGCCCCTAGGTTCTTCTGAACCATTTTGTTTTTTTTTTTAGATTCCCTATATATGTGTTAGCATACGGTATTTGTTTTTCTCTTTCTGACTGACTTCAGTCTGTATGACAGACTCTAGGTCCATCCACCTCACTACAAATAACTCAATTTCGTTTCTTTTTATGGCTGAGTAATATTCCATTGTATATATGTGCCACATCTTCTTTATCCATTCATCTGTTGATGGACATTTAGGTTGCTTCCATGTCCTGGCTATTGTAAATAGAGCTGCAATGAACATTTTGGTACATGACTCTTTTTGAATTACGGTTTCCTCAGGGTATATGCCCAGTAGTGGGACTGCTGGGTCATATGGTAGTTCTATTTTTAGTTTTTTAAGGAACCTCCATAGTGTTCTCCATAGTAGCTGTATCAATTTACATTCCCACCAACAGTGCAAGAGGGTTCTCTTTTCTCCACACCCTCTCTAGCATTTATTGTTTGTAGATTTTTTGATGATGGCCATTCTGACCGGTGTGAGATGATATCTCATTGTAGTTTTGATTTGCATTTCTCTAATGATTAATGATGTTGAGCATTCTTTCATGTGTCTGTTGGCAATCTGTATATCTTCTTTGGAGAAATGTCTATTTAGGTCTTCTGCCCATTTTTGGATTGGGTTGTTTGTTTTTTTGATATTGAGCTGCATGAGCTGCTTGTAAATTTTGGAGATTAATCCTTTGTCAGTTGCTTCATTTGCAAATATTTTCTCCCATTCTGAGGGTTGTCTTTTTGTCTTATTTATGGTTTCCTTTGCTGTGCAAAAGCTTAGAAGTTTCATTAGGCCCCATTTGTTTATTATTGTTTCTATTTCCATTTGCCTAGGAGGTGGGTCAAAAAGGATCTTGCTGTGATTTATGTCATAGAGTGTTCTGCCTATGTTTTCCTCTAAGAGTTTGATAGTATCTGGCCTTACATTTAGGTCTTTAATCCATTTTGAACCTATTTTTGTGTATGGTGTTAGGGAGTGTTCTAATTTCATTCTTTTACATGTAGCTGTCCAGTTTTCCCAGCACCACTTATTAAAGAGGCTGTCTTTTCTGCATTGTATATTCTTGCCTCCTTGATCAAAGATAAGGTGACCATATGTGCGTGGGTTTATCTCTGGGCTTTCTATCCTGTTCCATTGATGTATATTTCTGTTTTTGTGCCAGTATCATACTGTCTTGATTACTGTAGCTTTGTAATATAGTCTGAAGTCAGGGAGCCTGATTCCTCCAGCTCCGTTTTTCTTTCTCAAGATTGCTTTGACTATTCGGGCTCTTTTGTATTTCCATAAAAATTGTGAAATTTTTTGTTCTACTTCTGTGAAAAATGCCAGTAGTAGTTTGATAGGGATTGCATTGAATCTGTAGATTGCTTTGGGTAGTAGAGTCATTTTCACAATGTTGATTCTTCCAATCCAAGAACATGGTATATCTCTCCATCTGTTTGTATCATCTTTAATTTCTTTCATCAGTGTCTTAGAGTTTTCTGCATGCAGGTCTTTTGTCTCCTTAGGTAGGTTTATTCCTAGATCTTTTATTCTTTTTGTTGCAGTAGTAAATGGGAGTGTTTTCTTAATTTCACTTTTAGATTTTTCATCATTAGTATATAGGAATGCAAGAGATTTCTGTGCATTATTTTTGTATCCTGCTACTTTACCAAATTCATTGATTAGCTCTAGTAGTTTTCTGGTAGCATCTTTAGGATTCTCTATGTATAGTATCGTCATCTGCAAACAGTGACAGCTTTACTTCTTCTTTTATGATTTGGATTCCTTTTATTTCTTTTTCTTCTCTGATTGATGTGGCTAAAACTTCCAGAACTATGTTGAATAATAATAGTGGTGAGAGTGGGCAACCTTGTCTTGTTCCTGATCTTAGTGGAAATGGATTCAGTTTTTCACCATTGAGGATGATGTTGGCTGTGGGTTTGTCATATATGGCCTTTATTATGTTGAGGAAAGTTCCCTCTATGCCTACTTTCTGGAGAGTTTTTATCATAAATGGGTGTTGAATTTGTCGAAAGCTTTCTCTGCATCTACTGAGATGATCATATGGTGTTTATTCTTCAATTTGTTAATATGGTGTATCACATTGATTGAAGAATCCTTGCATTCCTGGGATAAACCCCACTTGATCATGGTGTATGATCCTTTTAATGTGCTGTTGGATTCTGTTTGCTAGTATTTTGTTGAGGATTTTTGCATCTATGTTCATCAGTGATATTGGCCTGTAGTTTTCTTTCTCTGTGACATCTTTGTCTGGTTTTGGTATCAGGGTGACGTGGCCTCGTAGAATGAGTTGGGGAGTGTTCCTCCCTCTGCTATTTTGGAAGAGTTTGAGAAGGATAGGTGTTAGCTCTTCTCTAAATGTTTGATAGAATTCGCCTGTGAAGCCATCTGGTCCTGGGCTTTTGTTTGTTGGAAGATGTTTAATCACAGTTTCAATTTCATTGCTTGTGATTGGTCTGTTCATATTTTCTATTTCTTCCTGGTTCAGTCTCGGAAGGTTGTGCATTTCTAAGAATTTGTCCATTTCTTCCAGGTTGTCCATTTTATTGGCATATAGTTGCTGGTAGTAATCTCTCATGATCCTTTGTATTTCTGTCGTCTCAGTTGTTACTTCTCCTTTTTCATTTCTAATTCTATTGATTTGAGTCTTCTCCCTTTTTCTCTTGATGAGTCTGGCTAATGGTTTATCAATTTTGTTTATCTTCTCAAAGAACCAGCTTTTAGTTTTATTGATCTTTGCTATTGTCTCCTTCATTTCTTTTTCATTTATTTCTGATCTGATCTTTATGGTTTCTTTCCTTCTGCTAACTTTGGGGGGTTTTTGTTCTTCTTTCTCTAATTGCTTTTGGGGTTAGGTTAGGTTGTTTATTTGAGTTGTTTCTTGTTTCTTAAGGTAGGATTGTATTGCTATAAACTTCCCTCTTAGAACTGCTTTTGCTGCATCCCATAGGTGTTGGGTTATCGTGTTTTCATTGTCTTTTGTTTCTAGGTATTTTTTGATTTCCTCTTTGATTTCTTTAGAGATCTCTTGGTTATTAAATAGTGTATTGTTTAGCTTCCATGTGTTTGTATTTTTTACAGATTTTTTCCTGTAATTGATATCTAGTCTCATAGCATTATGGTCGGGAAAGATACTTGATACGATTTCAATTTTCTTAAATTTACCAAGGCTTGAATTGTGACCCAAGGTATGATCTATCCCGGAGAATGTTCCATGAGCACTTGAGAAGAATGTGTATTCTGTTGTTTTTGGATGGAATGTCCTATAAATATCAATTAAGTCCATCTTGTTTAATGTATCATTTAAAGCTTGTGTTTCCTTACTTATTTTTATTTTGGATGATCTGTCCATTGGTGAAAGTGGGGTGTTAAAGTCCCCTACTCTGATTGTGTTACTGTCGATTTCCCCTTTTATGGCTGTTAGTATTTGCCTTATGTATTGAGGTGCTCCTATGTTGGGTGCATAAATATTTACAATTGTTATATCTTCTTCTTGGATTGATCCCTTGATCATTATGTAGTGTCCTTGTCTCTTGTAATAGTCTTTGTTTTAAAGTCTTTTGTCTGATATGGGAATTGCTACTCCAGCTTTCTTTTGATTTCCATTTGCATGGAATATCTTTTTCCATCCCCTCACTTTCAGCCTGTATGTGTCCCTAGGTCTGAGGTGGGACTCTTGTAGACAGCATATATATGGGTCTTGTTTTTGTATCCATTCAGCCAGTCTGTGTCTTTTGGTTGGAGCATTTAATCCATTTGCATTTAAGGTAATTATCCATATGTATGTTCCTATTACCATTTTCTTAATTGTTTTGGGTTTGTTATTGTAGGTCTTTTCCTTCTCTTGTGTTTCCTGCCTAGAGAAGTTCCTTTAGCATTTGTTGTAAAGCTGGTTTGGTGGTGCTGAATTCTCTTAGCTTTTGCTTGTCTGTAAAGGTTTTAATTTCTCTGTCAAATCTGAATGAGATCCTTGCTGGGTAGAGTAATCTTGGTTGTAGGTTTTTCTCCTTCATCACTTTAAATATGTCCTGCCACTCCCTTCTGGCTTGCAGAGTTTCTGCTGAAAGATCAGCTGTTAACCTTATGGGGGGATTCCCTTGTGTGTTATTTGTTGTTTTTCCCTTGCTGCTTTTAATATTTTTTCTTTGTATTTAATTTTTGATAGTTCGGTTAATATGTGTCTTGGCATGTTTCTCCTTGGATTTATCCTGTATGGGGCTCTCTGTGCTTCCTGGACTTGATTAACTATTTCCTTTCCCATATTAGGGAAGTTTTCAACTATAATCTCTTCAAATATCTTCTCAGTCCCTTTCTTTTTCTCTTCTTTTTCTGGGACCCCTATAATTCGAATGTTGGTGCGTTTAATGTTGTCCCAGAGGTCTCTGAGACTGTCCTCAATTCTTGTCATTCTTTTTTCTTTATTCTGCTCTGCAGTAGTTATTTCCACTATTTTATCTTCCAGGTCACTTACCCGTTCTTCTGCCTCAGTTATTCTGCTATTGATCCCTTCTAGAGAATTTTTAATTTCATTTATTGTGTTGTTCATCACTGTTTGTTTGCTCTTTAGTTCTTCTAGGTCCTTGTTAAATGTTTCTTGTATTTTCTCCATTCTATTTTCAAGATTTTGGATCATCTTTACTATCATTATTCTGAATTCTTTTTCAGGTAGACTGCCTATTTCCTCTTCATTTGTTAGATCTGGTGGGTTTTTGCCCTGCTCCTTCATCTGCTGTGTGTTTCTCTGTCTTCTCATTTTGCTTAACTTACTCTGTTTGGGGTTTCCTTTTCACAGGCTGCAGGTTCATAGTTCCCCTTGTTTTTGGTGTCTGTCCCCAGTGGTCAAGGTTGGTTCAGTGGGTTGTGTAGGCTTCCTGGTGGAGGGGACTAGTGCCTGTGTTCTGGTGGATGAGGCTGGATCTTGTCTTTCTGGTGGTCAGGTCCACGTCTGGTGGTGTGTTTTGGAGTGTCTGTGGCCTTATTATGATTTTAGGCAGCCTCTCTGCTAATGGATGGGGTTGTGTTCCTGTCTTGCTAGTTTTTTGGCATAGGGTTTTCAGCACTATAGCTTGCTGGTCATTGAATGGAGCTGGGTCTTGACGTTGTGATGGAGATCTCTGGGAGATTTTCGCCATTTGATATTACATGGAGCTGGGAGGTCTCTTGTGGACCAGTGTCCTGAACTTGGCTCTCCCACCTCAGAGCCACAGCCCTGACGCCTGGCTGGAGCACCAAGAGCCTGTTATCCACACGGCTCAGAATAAAAGGGAGAAAAAAAAGAAAGAAAAAAGAAGATAAAATAAAATAAAATAAAGTAAAATAAAATAAAATAGTTATTAGAATAAAAAATAATTATTAAAAAAAAATTTTTTAAGTAATAAAAAAAAAAGAAAGAAAGAAAGAAAGAAGAGAGCAACCAAACCAAAAAACAAATCAACCAATGATAACGAATGCTAAAAACTATACTTAAAAAAAAACCAAAAAACTAGGGACAAATGGTAAAAGAAAAGCTATACAGACAAAATCACACATAGAAGCATACACATACACACTCATAAAAAGAGAAAAAGGGAAAAAATATATATATTGTTGCTCCCAAAGTCCACCTCCTCTATTTGGGATGATTCGTTGTCTATTTCGGTATTCCATAGATGCAGGGTACATCAAGTTGATTGTGGAGATTTAATCCGCTGCTCCTGAGGCTGCTGGGAGAGATTTCCCTTTCTCTGTTCTTACAGCTCCCGGGGTTCAGCTTTGGATTTGGACCCGCCTCTGCGTGTAGGTCGCCTGAGGGCATCTGTTCTTCGCTCAGACAGGACGGGGTTAAAGGAGCAGCTGCTTCGGGGGCTCTGGCTCACTCAGGCTAGGGGGAGGGAAGGGTACGGATGCGGGGTGAGCCTGCGGCGGCAGAGGCCGGCGTGACGTTGTACCAACCTGAGGCGCGCTGTGCGTTCTCCCGGGGAAGTTGTCCCTGGATCCCGGGACCCTGGCAGTGGCGGGCTGCACAGGCTCCCAGGAGGGGAGGTGTGTATAGTGACCTGCGCTTGCACACAGGCTTCTTGGTGGCGGCAGCAGCAGCCTTAGCGTCTCATGCCCGTCTCTGGGGTCCGCGCTGATAGCCGCAGCTCGCGCCCGTCTCTGGAGCTCCTTTAAGCGGCGCTCTTAATCCCCTCTCCTCCTGCACCAGGAAACAAAGAGGCAAGAAAAAGCTCTTGCCTCTTCGGCAGGTCCAGACTTTTTCCCGGACTCCCTCCCGGCTAGCTGTGGTGCACTAACCCCTTCAGGCTCTGTTCACGCCGCCAACCCCAGTCCTCTCCCTGCAATCCCGAGCCTCAGCTCCCAGCCCCCGCCTGCCCCGGCGGGTGAGCAGACAAGCCTCTCGGGCTGGTGAGTGCTGGTCGGCGCCGATCCTCTGTGCGGGAATCTCTCCACTTAACCATCCACACCCCTGTGGCTGCACTCTCCTCCATGGCCCCGAAGCTTCCCCCCTCCATCACCCCCATCTCCGCCCGCGAAGGGGCTTCCTAGTGTGTGGAAACCTTTCCTCCTTCACAGCTCCCTCCCACTGGTGCAGGTCCCATCCCTACTCTTTTGTCTCTGTTTTTTCTTTTGCCCTACCCAGGTATGTGGTGATTTTCTTGCCTTTTGGGAGGTCTGAGGTCTTCTGCCAGCTTTCAGTAGGTGTTCTATAGGAGTTGTTCCACATGTAGATGTATTTCTGATGTATTTGTGGGGAGGAAGGTGATTTCCACGTCTTACTCTTCTGCCATCTTGAAGCTCCCTCTCTACATTAGTTTTTAAATTCCTTTTTATTGTGGTAAAATATACAATACATATTTGCCATTTTAACCATTTTTATGTGTACAGTTAAGTGGCAGTTAAGTACCTTCACGTAATTGTTCAGCCATCACCACCGTCCATCTACAGAACTTTTTCATCTTCCTAAATTGAATCTATTTTTTAAAAAATCTATTTGTTTTTAAGTGTGACATTAATCAGGTAAAAGATACCTCTGTATAATCCCAAGATCTGATTCTTAAAGTGAAAATCGTATGTCAACAACTTAGATTAACTGGATTTCAGAAATCTTATTTGCTTATATTGTGTCTCACCTGCTTCCCAATCCCCCTTTTAAATTAGATAGTCCATTGATATATGCATAATTCTCCAGTAACAGAAATTGAGAGCCTGCATTAGGTTTTATTAGGAGTAAACATTTATTTCTCATTTCTGCTATTTCTTTTCATGTGAAAGAATCTCCTATGAAAATAATCTTGGCCTCTGTCTGCCCTTTTCTTCACTCTTCCCCAGGGAAGGAGAAGTTACTTTCTTATCTGATTGGTATATTTTGGGAGAAGGACCTCTCCCTTTCTTTCTTTGAGATCTGCCTGTCTGCAGAGAGCACATGTTCTCCTAACCTTTGCGCATTTGATAACCTGTGCTTTTCCACTCTAATTATGGAGTTCAGAAACCAATTTTGTAGCACATCTAAGCCATGTTCTCCAACATCAGCTTTAATGGTAATAAAACTTACATTTTGCTTTACCTCTGTCTGATGTCTATCTCTCAGTTGGATTTGAACACCTGTGGGGAACTGAAGGGGTGTTTTGTATTTATTTATTTATTTACCTCCTTAAATTCTAACAGGGTACAATAGATACATCTTCACTATGAGTAGATACCCTCTACCCCCTCCCCTCACCATAGATCTTATTTGATGCATATTTGCTGATGGGTGGTAAGTTGCCACATGATTACATTGTTCATGGATGTATCACAAGAATGCTCTGAGCCATGGCTCGCTTGGTTTTTAGGATACATGAAACCTAGTGAATGGCAATAATAACTCATCACCCTTTGTGTATGAGTTCCTGTGTGAATATTTGTACCTGTAAAGGGCATGAATTGTGTTCTTGAATAAAATGGTTAGAATATGAATTCAGCAGTTTATATATAAGGATGTCATCTAATCAAAGCATTCAAAATTGAGGTCAGAATATGAAAGTCCTAAATTCATGTATAACCCATTCAACTACTCTGTTTTTCTCAAATGGATAAGTTAGGATATTTTTAATTTCCATCTGCATTATTTTATGCATTCAGGAAAACTTGCCAAATCTTATAAATAGACATCTAGTTTTATTAGCCCACTACATTTTTTCGAGCAACCTACATTCCAATAAAAATGTCCCTAGGGAGATTCCCTGGTGGCGCAGTGGTTGAGAATCTGCCTGCTAATGCAGGGGACACGGGTTCAAGCCCTGGTCTGGGAAGATCCCACATGCTGCGGAGCAACTGGGCCCGTGAGCCACAACTACTGAGCCTGTGCGTCTGGAGCCTGTGCTCCACACCAAGAGAGGCCACGATAGTGAGAGGCCCGCGCACTGCGATGAAGAGTGGCCCCCACTTGCCGCAACTAGAGAAAGCCCTCCACAGAAACGAAGACCCAACATAGCCAAAAATAAATAAATAAATTAATTAATTTTTAAAAACCCAAAAAACTGATAGCTGTTGCATGTTGGAAAGATCTTTATTAAAAAAAAAAAAAAAGTCCCTAGGTGCTAAAAATAAAAATTGATATTCATACCTAGTCATCCAACAGAAATCATTATTAACATTAGAAAATCAATGAGTGGCTATTGGTATGGCAGTACACAGATTTAAAATGGCAAAAACAATGAAACCAATTCTAGTATTGTTAGTAATGGAGATGGATGCTGGGAACTATGTTCATATTACATGTCAAATCCCATTATAAAATATGTCATTAGAATGGAAAGGTACATAGCAAAAAGCATGTCCACACCCCTGGCCAATGGCCCATTTATTTCAAACAACATTCAGTGCAAAACAGAGACATTTCCATTGTCTTTGGAATTCACTAATAAAATTTGGCTTTTATTGCCATATACCTCCTGCCAAAGGATTCACGTCTCGTGCACATTTTCCTGTGCATTGATCCTAGAACTGCATTCTTCATGAACCCTTTCCACACTCTTGAATTCCCTCTCCACATTCCTGCTAGACTCTTGAACTAGACCATGGATTTTAATTCTGTTGAACGTTTCAAAATGAGTGAAAAGTATTTAGGGCAAGCCAGGAATTCTCTAAGAACTTTGCTGAGATCTAATTATTCCAGATGATAAAGCATTGCCTTCCAGTACATGTCAGGATTGGGTAGCATAATCTGCTGATATCTAAGGAATGCAGCTCAGCAAACACTTTGGTCTTAGGGCTTTCAGAGGATTGATTTAGATGGGTAATGGTTCTAATGCTGAATCAGAATCCAACTTTAAAGACAATTTCAGCATCTCTGGGAATATAATGGAGGAAAATATAATACAAATGTCCAGTTGTACAAATTCCCAATATAGGAAGTAGCATCTAATAGTTGCTGGGAACTAAACCTTCTTTCTTAATCTACTGATTTTACATACGAAGGTTGTCACTTAATTTGTAAAGTGTCACAAGTGGTATATGAGGAACTAGATCTCAAAGAGAAAAGTATTCCTTGGTATTCAGATGGATACAAATAAGAAAACACTTGAATGATATCTGAGAGGCTGGATTTGTTTTTTTTCACCTTTTTAAAATTTTTATTTTTTATTGAAGTATAGTTGATTTACAGTGTTCCAGGTGTACGGCAAGGTGATTCAGTTATATGTTTTGTACAGGTCCTTATTGTTTATCCTTTTTATATATAGTAGTGTGTATTTGTTAACCCCAAGTGCCTAATTTATTCCTCCTCCCCTTTCCCTTTTGGTAACCATGAGCTTGTTTTCTATGTGAGTCTATTTCTGTTTTGTAAGTAAGTTCATTTGTATCATTTTTTTACATTCCACGTATAAGTGATATCATATGATATTTGTCTTTCTCTGTCTTACTTCTCTTAGTATGTATGATATCTCTAGGTCCATCCATGTTGCTGCAAGTGGCATTATGTCATTCTTTTTTATGGCTGAGTAATATTCCATTATATATATATATATATAAATACCACATCTTCTTTATTCATTCATTGGTCAATGGACATTTAGGTTGCTTCCATGTCTTGGTTATTGTAAATAGTGCTGCTATGAACATTGAGGTGCATGTATCTTTTTGAATTAGAGCTTTTGTCTTTTCTGGATGTATACCCAGGAGTGGGATTGCTGGATCATATGGAAACTCTATTTTTAGTTTTTTAAGAAACCTCCATACTGTTCTCCATAGTGGCTGTACCAATTTACATTCCCACCAACAGTGTAGGAGGGTTCCCTTTTGAGAGGCTTAATTTGAAAAAATAGCCAAAGCATGGCTGTAGCTGCTCAAGACAGGTGTTGCACTTGCCAATACTAACTACAGGATGCTTTCTTGAATGGAGATTATTTTTAAAAGTGGCAACATATTAGAAAAATAAAAAGTATTGACTAAATCCGAATTTAGATTTGTCAATCCATTGTGCCATTCTCAGCAAAGCATTGAATATTTGCTTGTCAAATGCATCTAAAGGCTCTCTTGGTAAAGGAATAGAAAATTTGAAGGTATCTGGTAGTTGTACGTGGTTCTTGTTAGAGGAAACAATAGAAAAAAAAAAAAAGAAGCCTTTTTTTTGATGTTGCTTTTGTGTATGAATCTTCTATTGTATCATGTTGAAGCTGTGTGAATAGATTTTCCTAGGTAGAATAGCTCTGTAGTTCAATTCAATAATGTTCCAGAAGAAAAATGTGTAGGAGAGTTAAGAAAAAAATATTTCCAGGCACCCATTGGCTCCAGTAGGATATTATGCCTTCCACTCTCTGTGGGGTCCCAACGTTTTGCCCTTCAGTTGGTCATAATATGATTTAGTGCTTTTGATGCCCCCCCCAAAGTTTTGTCCTAGCTTTCTTGTTCAACAGATAACAATGGTTCATTGTGTCACTCCTGATATAAAAGGGACCTTGGGAAGTTGCAATCCTACTTATTTATCAAAGACCAGTTCAGATGCTTGCCATGAACCTGAAAGTCAAAGATGCAAATTCAACACCCAAAGTCCTTTATTTTAGTACCAGAGGCTTTTTAAACAGACCCTTGACAGCTCTCAAAAGACAGCAGGGTAATAGCAGCTTTTGTCCTAAGGGTTTGTCTATTTTTTGCCAATAAAAATCTTATCATGGAGATTCTGCTGAGCGCACATTGCTTCTTACCAACCTGTTCAGTTGAAATTAGAATTTTCTTCTTCCAATAGCACTTAGTATGACTCCTTTGGATAGTTACTCTGCTTTTATTTTTCTTATTTGTACTTTCAAACTTCCAATTTAATCACTAAATATTCAGGGCATTAGGCCATTCTCTATCTCGCTCTAAAAACCACCAGAGAACAACCTTCATACAATGTTTCACTTGCCAAAGGAGGTAAATCATGTCCTACATATCACAGTTTGGTTACTCATTAGTCTTAGAATTGTTTAGGGGTTGGCTATAGTCCATAAAACCTATTTATATATGGATCCAGATTAAAAACCACTTTCCTTATGTACATTTATATTAATCAAGTAGATCTTTGTGCAACTACTGCAGATTCCAAAATACAAATATCAGGCAGCTAAGGTTGAAGCCTACATCCATTGCCTTGCAGTGATGTACTGTCCAAAGCAGTAACCACTAGTTATCTGTGGCTTATTGAATATAACTTAATTAAAATTAAATACAATTAAAAATTTAGTTCATTGGTCACATTTACCACCCCGTATGTTTAGAGTCTACCATGTTGAGCAGTGCAGATATGGAACATTTTCAATCATAGATCAGTGCTATTCTAAAACGCTACATATAATATAATCATAATTTTTACCTTTTAATAAAAAGAAGCAAACCCACATTATAATGTGTTTTTATTATCTCAAAGGGCAAGTGATATATGTCCCATTGCAAAAATTCTAGGCAATCATATAAGAAATCCTTACACAATCATGTGAGTTTTACTCTGCATTATTTATCTTATTACACTTCAGAAAACGCCAAGAGGTCACAGGACTTCTTCTGTCATCCTCACAAGGTTCGTGAGTGGCTCAGGTAGAATGAAATCTGACAGCCCAGACCACTTAATCTATGGAGAATCCAGGTGCCAGACACAATGGGGATAAGCATCACAAATGAAGACAATCTCAAATGAGCCTCTGAAAACCCATCAATACACTGTGCAAGTGTTTGTTTTACAGACTGAAATGGAAGCGTGTTTATTGGTTTTCTTTTCAAATTGTCCTTGGAACTGAAGGCTTATTCACTTCATTTCCTCCGGTGGACTTGCAGTGACTATAGAGTTTATGAGCAAGTTATTTAATATGGAAATATGCAAATGTAGGAAACGGTTTTACATTTTTAAACTTGAAGGAGGACATTCAGACACTACGAAAAACTAATTAGCTCAGCCCTTGGTAATAAAATAACTGACATGATTTAAAACTGAGGCAGTGTATATATGTCCATGCCACTCTCTCACTTTGTCACATCTCACTTTGTTATAAAGCAGAAACTAACACACCATTGTAAAGCAATTATACTCCAATAAAGATGTTAAAAACAAAAAACAAAAAACAAAAAACGGAGGCAGTGGCATACTGGAACTGGCTTGTATGGGCTCATAAGAGCCCAGTGTTAAACTTTCGTGAATTCTGCAAACTGGTTGTTAAATACAGCCATTATTAAAAATTAAATTATGTAAGCTTATTTATAATATAAATAAATTATATTAAAAACAAAGGTAAAAATACTCAAGAATAATCATTTCCTAATTATTTAACTACATTTTACCATGATCTGCACTCTTCAGGTTATTTATATTTAATATATCTGTACGGTGGAAATACTATATTATGGTGTGCTACTGCACATCTTTTCCCAACTACCTGTAACTGAAATGGTCTATCTACTTGCTGTTTCAACTCACACTACATCTGGTGCTCTTTTGTCAATGAGTCATGACATACAGAGAAGAGGAAGAATTAGAAATGCTTTCTGGAGTCCTATATCTGCTGTTTCTTTTTGTAAATTCCTAGAGAGCAAAATGAACATTTGAATTGAGTCACCAAGCATATGGATGATTCTAGGAGTCAGAGAAAGGATTAAGGATGATCTTCCAGATTGAAAAAAATAGTATGATCATAAAAGTGAAGGAAAAGAAACATAGAACATGAGTAATATTCAAAAAGATCTCTGTAACCCAGAGGTCATCTAGATCTTCCCACCTTTTTGGACGTGCACACCCCTCTCTCTCTCCCTCTCTCTTTTGCTATATATATATATATATATATATATATATATATATATATATATATTCTTGCCGCCACGTACCCTTCATGCTTCTCAAATTTTAATGTGCATATAAATCGAATTCTAATTCTGTAGGCTAGAGTTGGTGCCTGAGATTCTGCATTTTTAACAGACTCCCAGGCAAGGCTGATTTTATTCATCTGTGGCTCACACTTCACATAGCAAGGACCTAACACATACATGCATGCATATAAATATACATAGAGGTTTGACATAAGTGTTTGTTGTTGTTTTTGGTAGAATTTATGGGAAGGGGCTAAATACCACTCTTGGATGATATCATGTGGACTGGGGAGTAACCTGCACAGGAAAGAAAAATCCCTAAACTCAGCTACTTTAAAAGAAATAGGAACTCAGACTCAGATCATCCATGATACTGTAACTATCTTGGAAATTCAAAGATTTATTGGAGTAGAGCATTGGACTTCTAGATGATGTGGACTCAAGTGTTGAATCTATCCAAAGCAGTAGAAAGAACTAGATGACATCTGGGTTACAGAAACTTTTTGACCATCGTACATGTTCTGTGTTTCTCCTTCTCCACTTTTATCATCATGTTATTTTCTCAGTCTGGAAGACCATCCTTAATCCTTTCTCTGACTCCTGGAATCATCAATATGCTTGAAGACTCAATTCAAATGTTCACTTTGTTCTCTAGGAACTTACAGAAAGAAACAAATATAGGACTGCAGAAAGTACCTCTAATTCTTCCTCATCTCTGTATGGCATAGCTCCTTGACAAAAAAGCACTGGATGTAGTGGAAGTTGAAATAGCAAGTAGACAGACAATTTCAGTTACAAGTAGTTGTATGGGTCCTATTTAAAAGTGTATTTGCTTAGCGGATTTAAATACATAAGCCTTGAGTATTGACAACCTTTGAGAAAAGTGAGATCAATGATTAATTGACATTTGTATCTCCTTAAATGAGGTGGTCAGACCATTAGCCTAAAACATCTTTATGTGGAGAGACAGCTTCTCTTTAGTCTCTTTCTCTGAAGTTGCTTTAGTAAATTATTCATAGACATAATGATAGGTAGTCAGGGAGAACATTTGGGAGAATGGCTTTGACTTTGTATTCCTAACGAGTTAACAAGTAGGACTAGGTTCCATGCAGAATCATTGTAACTGTGAAGAGAGGGCAGTTATATGTCAGGGAATGCGGGAATAGGGGAAGGGTGTGAGTAGAAACAGCGCTGCCCACACAGTAAGAAAGTTCAGAATCTGGTACTGGCTCCAGCACTGAGACTGTTTGGACACTCTGCTTATTTGCCTCTGCGTCATATCCCCTCTCAAAATCAATCACAGGACCACAGGATTTCCTAATTCACCAAGAGCCCTCAGGATTATTTACTTTGAGACCTGATGGGACCCTCAGAATGGCTACAGCTCCTCTGAGCTTACGCAGTATTGAATGCAACACATTTTTGTAACTTAGAGCCCAGTGATTTTTTTCATCTGCCCATTTGAAAAAAAACCGAAAAACCTCTTTTCCCTGAGTACCTACAACACTTTACTGTTATCTGGGCTCAGTTTTATCAGCACTGCTATTTTGTTTCATTTTTTGGGATAGAGTGGATGCATTAGTTCCCTGGATTTGAAATAAAAGCTATATAAAGACATTTTTCATTTTTTTCTTGGTGGCGCTGTAACCTGGAATAACCTGTTTTCTTTCCTGGTAACAATATTACAGGAAAACTAAGAGTAATTATCAGAGATCGGGAATAATTCTTACCCTCCAGAGTGAACTGAGGTTCCTTCTGAGTCCAGCCTACCAAAGTAAAAAACAAGTGAATTATTGTTGAAAAGCTGGTGAGGTTTACTTTTGACTCCCTTTTGCCTTCCCACAAGGATATATCTAATGATGAACCTTTTTCAAAGATGTGGTTTCCTCATATTACGTTTTGCTTTTCTAAGTCTTCCTCAAGGGCCTGTCATCCTAAAGTTATTGTCTGTGTCTTAAATCTGCCTCCTTCCCCCTCATTTCTCCTTGAATATCTGTTCGAATACTGGTCCAGTTAGAAATACCTGATAACAGAATTCACAACAAAATGTTAATGACTTTGATCCTGTTTAGAAAGTTTACATTTTAGGGCCCTTTGATTTAGCCAAAACAAATGAATACTTATGTTAGAATAATCAAGAGACTAGTTAGCACTCCTAAAATCCAAACCAAACCTCCATTTCTCCTACATTTAAAGGTGATCCTGGTCCCAAATGGCAATTAAGGACAACCCAGTGTTTAATAGGACACGGGATCTAAAAGGCATGAATCAGGGCCCCTAGGAGACTGCTGCTCAGTTTAACTAGCATTATTTCTCCAGCATATTCAGATATGTAGTAGACTCTTGGTACCCACCCAGATCCCATTTACCATGCTAGTGTATACCCATCCCTCAGCTACTATGAGTGTTAGCCCCTAGCAACTCACAGCAGGCTTCTTCTCTAGAGAATTGCTCTCAACCTAATGGGAGCTGTTTCACCTTGGATGTTATACCCCTAGAGGGAGGGGGGGTGTTGAAGAAGGCAGCCCACAGACCCTTTGCCTGGAGGTAGGAAAAAATCTGTGATATATTCATGCTCCAGAATTCCTTATAAATCAGGCGAAGTTGGTCTGCAACTGAGACTACATCTTGTTTAGTTTTACCATGGCATTTCCTGCTTCCTTTACTCCTCTTCTCCTGAAAGTAATCCCTCAATAAATCATTCTTATAAGAATTTTCATCTCAGGCTCTGCATCTAGGTTATTTGGTACTAGGAATAGTTCTAAGAAGCAAATGCTACAGATGGGATTCTAAAATTGGATCTCTGGCCAGGTGGCAGTGAAAACCCCATCCTGGCTAGGTGAAGCCCCGATAGTTCCTGGAATGCTGTAGAAGTACACTTGATAAAACGTTTACCAATGGTAAACTGGCATGGGATACAGATGAAAGCAGGTGCACTAACTGATTCTGTGTCTGGCATTTGAAAGGTACAAGGAAAAGAGTAACTCTATGGACTGTAGAGTGGTTTGCTTTTGCTAAATGGCATTTATGTGTTGAGGAGAGTTCATGATAATCTTCAGTCTATTAATCAAGTTTAAAGGAAATTGGGACTTCCCTGGTGGTCCAGTGGGTAAGACTCCACACTCCCAGTGCAGGGGGCTCAGGTTCGACCCCTGGTCAGGGAACTAGATCCCGCATGCATGCTGCAACTAAGAAGTCCGCATGCCGCAACTATGAGCCCTCATGCTGCAAGACCTGGTGCAGCCTATATAAATAAATAAATAAATAAATAAATAAATATTTTTAAAAAAGATCTTTAAAGGAAATTATGAGTCAGAGATCCTCCTTGGTAGCATTTATAGAAACGCTAATTTCTAATTTCCTAATTTCCATAGATGGAGGGCAGACAAAGCTGATGGCTTGGAATAGGACTTAATTGTAAGTGGCAGAAAACTTTAGAGAAAGTTGAATTCTCAGCCTAGGTAAGTCTCCTAAGCCAAAGTTAAAGCTCTGATAGGAAAGGAGTGGGAGACTGAGATGGGGATATCTGGGTAGATGCACTTGAGTACCTGAAACTCCAGATTTCCCTGAACCTTTTTGGTCTTCGGACTTGACTATTACCTTTTATTGGAAGATAAAATTTCCTCTTCCCTGTTAAAAAACCATGTAGAGGTCTCAAAGGAGACAAGTATCTTTAGGAAAATCTTCCTCATGAGCTGTTCTCCCCCTGCCTACCAGACACATAACTTGGGTCAAATTTTGGGAAAATTAGATTGGGGAAGTGTCAGACTCCTCAGGGAGAAGAGGTGTTAAATACCAAAAGAGCTACTGGATCTAGTTAACATGTGCTGGCAGGATCAAAAAGATAGTGCCTGGGAGTAGATCCTGCAGCTAACAGGGAGTAATCACAGCTGGATGAGGGACAATGTATTGGTATGGAGACACTCTGGCAAGGGACCCAAGAAGCAGTTTTAATACTCTATGCGTATGGCTCATAAAAGATTAGAAAAAGCAATGCCTTATGTCAAATGTCAGCAAACTTTTTCTGTAATGGGCCAGATGGTAAACACTTTACACTTTGAGAGTCATATGGCCAATATAAACAAATAAGTGTGGCCAACAAATTGGGTGTTTCAATGAAACTTTATTTACAGAAAAAGGAAGGGCACTGGATCTGGCTCAAGGGCCATAGTTTGCCAACTGCTGCTCTACAGTTAATGAAATAGAGGTGCCAACACTTCTGTGGCAGACGATGAAGGAACATATTAAAAGGTTCAGGAAGTAGGCATGCTAGAATGGACCTATCACGTAAGAATGGAAAAGCCACCATCTGACTCTATTCCTTGGGAGGTCTTAAAGGAGACTTTATTTATTAAAACAATAGGGAATGTGCTGGTGAGGGAGAACCAGTATCTTTAAGAAGCATTGAGATGGCTGTCCTCTGTGTGAGTGTGTGTGTATTATATATACATGTATGTGTGTGTATTATATATACATGTATATATATATATATATATATATATATATAAAATATTCATATGTACTGATGGCTATACTTACCATCACTTCCATTGGCCCATTTGGGGAACTTGTGCTTCTTATTCCTGAAACTATAAGCTCTGTCGGTCTGGAGGTCCTGCTTCCCAGAGGAAGGACTCTTCCTCCAGAAGACACAATAAGAATCCCAATAATCATTTGTTATATGGTCATTTTGGGGCTTCTAATGCCAGTAGATCATCAGGCTAAGGAAATAGTTACATAATGGTAGGATAATTGACTATAGTCATGAGGAGGTAGGACTGCAGCTACATAATGGGAGCATGAAGATACTTTTGTCCTAAGTTAATCAATTTTGGCATTTTGGGTTTTCCCATGTCCAGTTCTAAGTGTAAATGCAACCACAGCATTCCTGGCCTGATAAGGACATGGTCATTAGGAACTTCTATTCTTAGGGATGAGGACCCACCAAGCAAACCACTTAGCCCTCCCCTCACCCCCTGAATTTTGCAATCAGAACTATTACATTGATATAATAATTTGTGAAGAGCTGAAATGAAAAGGAGAGGTAAGATCATCTGCCCTACAGTGCATGCCTTATTCTCTGTCTCCTGATATCACTTTCTCAATAAATTGTTGCATAAGAATCCGCATCACAGGCTCTCTTTCTAGGGAACCTGACCTAGGATTAGGTGTAAAGCATACTTCCAAGAATCTTGCTGGTTACTAATTTCAAGCACAGTTATAACAGAAGGATTTCTCCGTAAAGGAAGGTTTGATCCAGCAGCTATCCCAGAGAGTTGTATACACACACACACATGCATAAATATGTGTGTATAAATCACAGATATTTTGTATGTTTCCGTGGGTGAATAAGCCAAACTCCTTCTCACCCAAATGGCTTGGGAACCTTTACCTTTTAGCATTCAGGAAAAGTAAAGGTTCAAATCTTGAGTGGTGGGCATGCTTGTTTTAGAGACTTGTGGGCACTTGTATCTTCTTCTTAGAAAGGAATGTAGGCTGTATGCCTGCATGGGAGTGCCTGGGATGAATGCATGACTCAATCGCATGTCTTGGAAAAGAACCAGTAAGCACATGGCCTGCTGAGTAGAGCACAGGTGAAGTAGTTTTGATTTATAAATGTACTTTGGGAAGATTTTATGTTAGGCAATAATCGTGACCATTAAACTAGGCCTGGATCTAATTCTTTGGACTTGGATATAAGTGAATGTTTGAAATTAGAGATATTACATTAATACAATACTTTTTAAAATAGCTGAAGTGAAAAGAATGATAAGATCATGTGCCCTGTCGACACAGATACATGTATACCTTAAAAGTTATGATAAGAGAAGATACTCAATGACTTGCAAAAGTCGACATCTCAGCAGGAATAAACAAGATAAATCAGAAGATCTGAATCTGAAAACTGTCCCAAATAAAAAACTGCTTTATTTGCATGCTAGAAGCTTTACTGAAGCCACATGTGTGGTTATTGAAATATTTGATAAATGTCAACATGAATCTGGCCCAACATTTTAGTACATTTAGTTTAGTTTCATTAACTATTTAATTTTGAAGTTGGCCTTGTCAGCAATCTCTCATATGCCAAGAATACCAAAAGAAAACTTAGACAATTGATTTTATCTAATAATAAATGAAAATTGCTCAGGTCCTTTTCTGTGAAGGCAGAGCTTCTTCAAATCCCTTGGGGGATTTACCAACCAAGTTACTTAGGATGAGAAGAACAGATGAAAAGAATGTCAAAGAATGGCTAGTGTAGAGCATGAATCAGAAGGCTCCATAGGTATGAGAAGGGAGCCGGGAGAACAATGTCTGAACATTTGCTCTAGAAGGGTGAAAATTTGCAGCACAAAAAAGGAGTTATGGGTTGCAGTCTTTATAGATTCTACTCACTAAGGGCCTGATGGAATTTCTTTCATCTCTTTGAAATCCTGTTTCTTGATAGCATTTCCTCCAAGTTCAGCTGTATGTGGTTGCCCTGTTATTCCTTCCTGCTTGACTGTTTCTCACAAACTTGACCAAGAAAATATCACTCAGGAAGATCACTGTGGCAGGCTTTCCTTTTCTATTGCAGAATGACTCAGATAACACAAACCCTGTCCTGAGTCATCCAGCATGGGTTGGAGGTTTGGAATCTGGACAGGAAATGATCTAAGCAAGTGATAAGCTGACATCAAAAGACTTGGCGCTCAGGTCTATGGAAGCACCTAAGAGGATGGACAATTCTCTGAACCCAGAATGCTCTTGAGAGCCAGCAAATCTGGACTGGAAATCTTACAATAGGATGATCTCCCATGAAATTTCTGGTCCTTTGTTTCCTCACAGGTCATAAGTGTCATGAGAACAGCTTTTCTTGCTATATTTAAGTTTATCCAGTGCCAGCTTAGGTCTTGGCCGAGAGCCAAACACTCAGAAGGGAGAGACATTGGAAGAAAAGAAAGTAATTGACCATTTTGGAAGAGCCCAGAGAATTTTGTGCACGTTCTGATCTAGGAGATGCTGGGGGGCATTCTTAACTTTTGTAAGCTGGTTGCCTCATCCCTCTAGCAAAGGAAGGGATGTGTACAGGTGGTGGTTATGACAGGCATCTAGCTGAGGGCCTCTACCAGAGTCATCCCTCTGCTGAGGAGCGACTGTTTCAAGTGAGCCGTGTTGGAACTCTAATAGAAGAATCTCAACTGGCACATGTACTTAGACTTGTAAATCCTTAGTCATGAGTAAACAGCCAAGAAACACACTCCAGCTGAAGATTTAAGTTGTCTTCTGAAATGTGAAGAACAACTGGGCTTGCAGTTTTGGAACATACAGGAATAAAAAGACAAGGCCAGATTGTGAAGGTGGAACATTGTACTGCGAAGGGTATAGATGGGACCCTTTGGGTACAGATGACTCCCCAAAGAGTGATGGGTGTGGGAAAAGGGAGATTGTGGTGGCGAAGAGGGACCTGAGTGTGGAAAGAAGTATACCTTTGCTATAAGCCCCCTAATTCCCTAACAACATATCAGAATCCAGTCTCTTGGAGATTGACATCTATTGGGATCCTCTTTTACATATGAATTTTAACTTTTAAAAAGCCTCTGAAACAGGGCTTCACTGGTGGCACAGTGGTTAAGAATCTACCCGCCAATGCAGGGGACATGGGTTCGAGCCCTGGTCCGGGAAGATCCCACATGCCGCGGAGCAACTAAGCCCGTGCGTCACAACTACTGAGCCCGCGTGCTGCAACTACTGAAGCCCATGCGCCTAGAGCCCGTGCTCCGCAACAAGAGAAGCCACCGCAATGAGAAGCCCCGTGCACCATAGCGAAGAGTAGCCCCCACTCGCCGCAACTAGAGAAAGCCCGCGCGCAGCAACGATGACCCAACGCAGCCAAAAATAAATAAATAAATAAATTTATATAAAAAAAGAAAAGCCTCTGAACCAAATAGAAAAGAGGACTGTAGATGTGAAGGTAGCAAGCATCCGCTAATTGATTTAATTAACCCCTCATTTCGTCTACTGGAAATTCCAAGTAAAATAACTATACAAAATGGCACATTCTTATTTTTCATTGCAAATGAATTCTACTTTTCTCTATAAGGTACTGGAAAATGGTAGGGTCTAATTGTTTATTGGTTCAGTCTTTCAGCATTCATTTCCTGAGTGTTTATTCTCAGACACTGCAATAAGCTTTGGGGCTACAAATGTGAATAAGACATAGATGCTTGCCCTCAGAGCAGGGCTGGCTGCCTGGGTATGCGTCCTTTGCAGTGACATAGGGCTCCACTCTTAGGGGGCCCAATGCTTGGCTTGATGCTCAGGTGTCACTGTCCTGACATTCTTAAAAATTTTTGAACAAGGGACCCTGCGTTTTCATTTGAACTGGGCCTTGCAAATTATGTAGCTGGTCCTGCCTCTGAGGCTTGTTTGAGAAAAAAACCTTATAAATAAATAACTACAATACAATAATATCTCATACAATGTGATCATGTTTAAAAAAAAAGAAAGCAATGAACATATACTGAGTGCTACACTGTGAATCCCAGAAGACCATGTACATACACGTGTTTTGGGGAGGTTATATGTTTTAATTTAGGATGTGTTATTGCAGTGAGAATTTAATACAGATTTACACCTTATAACTGTTTCCATTTTGCCAAGACACTGCAAAGTTGTATTAATTTGTACTGATTAGTTTAGTCTAGCAAAGTCCATAGCACAAAGAGCCACAGATTATGATTTGTTAAATAACTTTACGTGTACATTGTCACAGACTATTTTTGCTTCTCATTGCCTGTCATATGGAGCAAGCCTTGAGGGGAAGGGGCAGAGAATATGATGCAAAGGAATGTGAATGTGTGTGTGTGTGTGTAAATGTGCACACAGCATTTCAGCTAGGGACAGATAGACATTTGGTTATTAATTGCTTTGCTTTGAGTTGGCAATAAGCATATTTTAGTAAACTCCAGTGACTGGATTATTGGAGGGAACTGGTAAGCGTAAGTGAAGGTAGGGATTTGGTGCTGATAAAGATCTGTATTTGGCGACAGAAATTTAGGATAGATAAGGATAAAGATAACAAGAAACTAAAAGTAATGAAATTACCATATGTACAGTAATATAGTAACTATTTTTGTATTCTAATTAGTTTCTTCAGCAAGTTAACAACAACAGCCTTTTGTCCTTTCATAAAGGATTTTTTTTTTTTTTAGGAAGCAATTTAAATGTCAGAGTTGAGCACTGGAATACCAAAAATTTCCATTCTGTTCTAAGATGTCTTTTGAAGCTGTTGGCATATATCAATAGATTGTCTTTAAAGATGTTTTTACTACATTATGTGAGCAATTCTTTTTTTTTTATTATAGGAGTTTCCCCTTCATCCAATATCATCCCTCTTTAAAACTGAGCTCTCCTGCACTTCATCACCTAAAATAAAAATAAAAAAAAATTTAAAAGAAGCAGTCAACCCAAATGCCGTACCATTCATAAAAGAAGAGTAACATTGCTTTTTCTTTTGTTTCCATTTATTTTAAGAGGATTGGTTCTTGCCTAAGCTGTCTAGAATTATGTTTGGTAAAAGGAGGAAGGAATAGATTTTGAAAGAGATGACAGAGGCCTTGATAACAATTTAATAAGATAAAAATGGAGAAGAGATTATAAACTTACAGGTTTAGGCAGGAGAAAAGAGGTAAAGTCAGATACATTGGGACTATTGTGTTTTGGTTACAAGCATTATGATAAAATGAGCATTGTCACCTTCAAAACAACATTTGCAGATCCAAGTTATGAAGTGAGCTGTTTCACAGAGATAAAAAAATTCAACATAGATACATCCTACAGAATGTTGTTATGTCACACTGAAGTGTGTCTGTGCAGGTATCTTCTTGGAAAATAAAGCCCATGAATAATTTTTACAGTTTTGCATATCAGAAAGATGATTGATTAAAATGTGTGTTGATTTGAATAGGCCAGGAGTATCTGTCCCAGTTTCATATAGATAAGCATATATAGGTTTGTCATTTTAAAACCAAGGTGCCCACAGGGAAGAGCATACAGCTGGGTTGGTGGCTCTTCAGCCTTTCTCATTATCACCATCATCATCATTGGGCAATAAGGACACTGTACATTTTGGGATGTTGAGCCCCACAAGTGTGGTACTAATGTCAGCTGCTTGGATGTTTCCAGTTCTCCCAGAATACTGAGGTCACCCTGTCCAGTCTTGATGTCAACCAGGAAACCAACATCCTCGACTACATTCCTTATCTCCAAAATCTGTAATGATTCTGGGAGGTGCTATTTCTTCTCATTAGTACTACCTCTGCTCTGAATCTTGCCATATGTGACTGCTGCTCTCTCTCTTCTCCATACCACTTTGCCCCATTCTGGACATGGCCTTGATTATTTCAGTTCCCCAAAATGCCAATAACACAAAGCTGAATGTGTGGCAGACTTTTGCTTTGCGGGTAATTGATATGGACTGATATTTGTGTCCCATGAAATTCATATTTTGAAATTTTAATTCCCAATGTGATGGTATTTGGGAGGTGGGGCCTTGAAGATGTAATTAGGTCATGAGGGTGGAGCCCTCATAATGGGATTAGTGCCCTTTTAAGAAGAGACCCAAGAGAGTTTGCTTCCTCTCTGTATGCGTGCACCAAAGAAAGGCCATGTGAGAACATAACCAGGAAGAGAGGGCCCTTACCAGGAAGCCAACCATGTTGGCACCCTGACCTCCAGAAGAATGAGAAATAAATATTTGTTTAAGCCACCCACTCTATGGTAATTTGTTATAGCAGCCCAAACTAAGACAGTAATGGATTAATGGAGTTGATTACACAGTATAATTGTGGAGACAAAACAAGAAATAGAATATTAATCATCACTGCTCTAACATTCATTAGCAATTTCCTACCCTTCCACATTTTTTTCCTATCCATATGCCCTCCTTAAGTTTTGACTGCCTTCATCTTTTTGTCTCTGGTCCCACTGTACTTGCTAGCCTCCAGCCCCCAAAATCCCATTAATTTTTTATGAAATATAATTTAGCTTTCTGCCCCTACTCTAAGCTAAGCATATGATTGAGCATATTTTAATATAAAAGACATTCTGTTGTGCATGACTACCATTCCACAGCACAAAGCTTTAAGGAGCTCTGCTAACCTAAAAGACTTTCTATTGTGGGTGTCTAAAATTTAACAGTGCAAACAAACAAACAGATAAACAAAAAACTAGCAGAATCTCTGAAATTTCACTTTTTTCTTTTAACATGATCAAAAGCTTAGACAAGATTCCATCTTCCTGGTTAGAGCACAGACATGGAATATTTTGTTCTCCTTCTTTTAGAAGCACAGATTAAATACAAGTGATGCTTGTAGTCTTAATGATTACAAACTGAGACAATTCAGCGTAAATTGAGTAAATAGAAAAGTCTATTCATACAAAAAACTTTAATTAACTATCAAACATTTAGAGAAGGGTTAACACCTATTCTTCTGAAACTATTCCAAAAAATTGCAGAGGAAGGAATACTCCCAAAATCATTCTGTGAGGCCACCATTACCCTGCTACCAAAACCAAAGATACCACAAAAAAAATTACAGGCCAATATCACTGATGAACATAGATGCAAAAATACTCAACAAAATACTAGCAAACAGAATCCAACAATACATTAAAAAGATCATACACCATGATCAAGTGGGATTTATCCCAGGGATGCAAAGATTTTTCAATATCTGCAAATCAATCAGTGTGATACACCACATAACAGATTGAAGAATAAAAGCCATATGATCATCTCAATAGATGCAGAAAAAGCTTTTGACAAAATTCAACACCCATTTATGATAAAAACTCTCCAGAAAATGGGCATAGAGGGAACCTACCTCAAAGTAATAAAGGCCATATATGACAAACCTACAGCTAACATCATACTCAGTGGTGAAAGCTGAAAGCATTTCCTCTAAGATTAAGACAAGGTTGTCCACTCTGACCGTCTTTATTCAATGTAGTTTTGGAAGTCCTAGACCTGGCAATCAGAGAAGAAAAAGAAACAAAAGGAATCCAAATTAGAAAAGAAGAAGTAAAACTGTCACTGTTTGCAGATGACATGATAATAATATATAGAAAATCCTAAAGATGCCACCAGAAAACTACCAGTGCTAATCAATGAATTTATATATAGAAAATCCTAAAGATGCCACCAGAAAACTACCAGTGCTAATCGATGAATTTAGTAAAGTCACAGGATACAACATTAATACACAGAACTCTCTTGCATTCCTATACACTAGCAACAAAAGATCAGAAACAGAAATTAAGGAAACAATCCCATTTACCATTGCAACAAAAAGAATAAAATACTTAAGAATAAACCTACCTAAGGAGGCAGAAGACCTGTATGCAGGAAACTATAAAATATTGATGAAAGAAATCAAATATGACACAAAAAGATGGAGAGATATACCATGTTCTTGGATTGGAAGAATCAGTACTGTGAAAATGATTATACTACCCAAGGCAATCTACAGGTTCAATGCAATCCCTATCAAATTACCAATGGCATTTTTTCACAGAACTAGGTCAAAAAATCTTAAAATTTGTATGGAGACACAAAAGACCCTGAATAGCCAAAGCAATCTTGAGAAAGAAAAACAGAGCTGGAGGAATCAGGTACCCTAACTTCAGACTATACTACAAAGCTACAGTCATCAAAACAGTATGGTACTGGCACAAAAAAATGTAGAAATATAGACCAATGGAGCAGGATAGAAAGCCCAGAAATAAACCTACACACCTATGGTCAATTAATCTGCGACAAAGGAGGTAAGAATATACAGTGGAGAAAGACAGTCTTTTCAGTAAATGGTGCTGGGAAAACTGAACAGCTACATGTAAAAAAAATGGTACTAGAACATTCTTTGACACCATACACAGAAATAAGCTCAAAATGGATTAAAGACCTAAATGTAAGACCAGATACTATAAAACTCTTAGAGGAAAACATAGGCAGAACACTCTTGGATATAAATTGCAGCAATATCTTTTTTGATCTGTCTCCCAGAATAATGGAAATAAAAACAAAAATAAACAAATGGGACCTAATTAAACTCGAAAGCTTTTGCACAGCAAAGGAAACCGTAAACAAAATGAAAAGACAACCCTCAGAATGGGGGAAAATATTTGCAAACAAAGCAACTGACAAGGGATTAGTCTCAAAAATTTACAGACAGCTCATGCAGCTCAATATCCAAAAAGCAAGCAACCCAATCAAAAAATGGGCAGAAGACCTAAATAGACATTTCTCCAAAGAAGACATACAGGTAGCCAAGAGGCACATGAAAAGATGCTCAACATAGCTAATTATTAGAGAAATGCAAGTCAAAACTACAGTGAGATATCACCTCACACCAGTCAGAATGGCCATCATCAAAAAATCTACAAACAATAAATGCTGGAGAGGGTGTGGAAAAAAGGGAACCCTCTTGCACTGTTGGTGGGAATGTAAATTGGTACAGCTACTATGGAGAACAGTATGGAGGTTTCCTTAAAAACTAAAAATAGAGCTACCATATGATCCAGCAATCCCACTCCTGGGCATATATCTGGAGAAAAACATGGTTTGAAAGGTTACATGCACCCCAATGTGCATTACAGCACTGTTAACAATAGCTAAGACATGGAAGCAACCTAAATGTCTATCGACAGATGAATGGATAAAGAAGATGTGGTACATACATACAACAGAATATTACTCAACCATTCAAAAGAATAAAATAATGCCGTTTACAGCAACATGGATGGACCTGGAGATTATCATACTAAGTGAAGTAAGCCAGACAGAGAAAGACAAATATCATATGATACCGCTAGTATGTGGAATCTAAAATAAAATGATACAAATGAACTTATTTACAAAACAGAAACAGACTCACAGACTTAGAGAATGAATTTATGGTTACCAGTGGGGGAAGTGTGGGGGGAGGGATAGATTGGGAGTTTGGGGTTGACATACACACACTGCTATATTTAAAATATATAACCAACAAGGACCTACTGTAAAATAAACAAACAAAACTTTAATTAAGAAACTATGTAAGACCTTGTGCTCAAGACTTTCACGTACATTTATATTTGCATACATTTACATATACATACATTTCGCTTTAATTTTTATAACACCCTGGTAGATAGTTTTTAGTCGTCTAATTTCACATATTGCTAAGATATTGAGTGTCATGTAGTTGGAGGTGTTGAATAATGGGTTACTACATTTCAGGATGTGTACTCAGTTTAACAAATTAATAATCTATACAATTTCATATACTCTGAAATGATCAGGATTACACCACCTAAATCCACAAAAGGCTGATAAATAATCCAGAATGCCAAAATTTTAATTTATAATAGGATACATCTATTCCCAATGACCATACCTTTGTGTATTTCATCCTTGGAAACTATTTTCTCCCTCCTGGAATAAATATATTTGGGGATCAAGCTATTAATCAGAAATATGTAATTGGAAAATAGAAAGAAAAGTTGTTTGGAGATATTTTACGTAAATTCAGAAAACCTTGATGAACTATTACTACCCCAATGTTTCTTCCAAGGATTTTCCAGTGCAGGCCACCCTCTTTTCCTTGATACGTATTTTCTTAAGATCAATTATATTACTCGTTTATACGTAATCAGGTCATTAATTCATGGGACTGAGAAAGAGTTCATTCCTCAGACTCTGGATTACCCCCAAATCATAGTTTATATACACTACAGAGGAAACGGAAGGCTGAGATTAAATGACTCATCCAGTGTCCCACAGATAACAGGTGCCAGTGCTTTTAGCTTCTACACAACAGAGGGAGAGCCACTGTTAGTTAACTAAGAGAGGCTGCAGCATCAAGAGCTATTCTGGGGGATAAATGAAATCAACACAAGTGAGTAGGCCTTGATTTATAAGAGGAATAAAATTATTAATGTATAATTGGGACACAAAGCATTGTTTTTATAGTCTGTCCCTCCTCTCACTCTCATGAGAGGAAAAAATTCTTACCCTCTGCATCAGCTTCTGGGCTCCCCTTTGGAGTAGAGAACCTTAGTAATGGGCAAAGCAGAGGAAAAAAGGAACAGAAATCCAAGAGGCTGAATTGATTTATGCAAGAGCTGGGGGAGAAGTAGGGGGAGCGAGGAAAAAGCTTTATGGGCTTGGTGTCAGGGAGAACATTTTTTTGTTGCAAAATGGCAAGTGAGAAACAAAGAATAAGACTCTACATCAGCTTCTATGAGAGAGGACTGGAGAACAGAAACCAGGAGCTTAAAAATTCTTGCTTTGAATTATGAATTAGATTCTCCTTATTAGTCTTTGCATAATGCAAGCAAAGAGTGGAATTATTCTTAATTACTCTTGGTTATTTTACTGGACTGTTTCTTTGAGCGAGACACCTTGGCAAGAATGGATCACTTGGAGCCCTGGGGTTTTTTGGATCACAGTTGGAGGAGACACTTTGTTCCTGAAGACATTCATTTGAAGTAAGGTTAGGGCTGTCTTCATGGGCATGTGGTCAGTGCAGCGACATAGGTTCCTGTGCTCAGAGGACACCATGTTTGCCAACTGTAGTGTGAAATTCTTGATAAATTTATGATGTATGAATTTGTGTCTTGCGAGTGAAGTCTGATGGGACATTGGAGCATGGGTGTAGAGAAAAGAGGGCTGGTGGCAGTCAGGCAGCTTCTGGGAGCGGGGCATGGTGTCTTGGTCCCAGTGCCTGAGATCTAGAGCCACTAGGGGGCACAACAGAGTTTAACCACTTGCCCACCATGATCTAGAAACTGAGTGATTCCTGGTGCAGAAGTTTAAAGATCCTCGGGGTCTGCCTAGAGTTGGGCCGGTGGGAAGGGGAAATGCCTGACCTGACTTCCTCCAGGATAGCTGGTAGGAGGGAGAACCTGGCAGCGTGAGACCCAGGGGAGTGCATGCTGTGCTCCATGTCGCAGGGCCGGATCCCCAGGGCCTGGGGTTGGGGGTGGGACTAGGCTGGGGTCTGCTGTCTCCTGGCAGGTATCTTTGTGGCCTGGAGTACTCCCTTGACCAGCTCTGTGCTTTTGGGCATACTCTTCCTACTTCCAGCCTTCCTGAGTCTGACTTGTGTTTGTTTCTTCTGGTCAGCTCAGAGGGCCACTGGGGAGGCACCACTGAATACAAATTGGATAATTCTGGTGATTCCCCATACCAGTTAAATACTCTTAATATTTCCATGTAATACTGGCACTGCACAATATAAATGGATGGTAGTATTCATGCCAGTAATTTAAAATTTTTTTTTTTTTTTACTTAGGATGACATTAAATAGCAAATAAAAAAAAACATAGCAAGTTGAGAGAGATCATTTGGAAGAAAGGACAAAGCTTTATATTTTAGTACCTTCAATAGCATTTCCCCCCTGATTTTTGAGCAAGGGGCCCTGGTTTTTCATTTTTCACTGGGACTCACAAATTACATAGCCAGCTTCCAGGAGGGAAGTTTGTAAGACGTCATTGCTAGAAGGAGGGAGAGCTAAAACTGATTCAGGCTTAAGATATAAATAGACTCAACATGCTTTACCACTAGAAATGATGGAATTACTTTGGGTGGATAAAGTGCTGCAGAACTCAGAATCTCTCTAGGATTCTATAGTATGGCAGATTTTATCTCAAACTATGACTTCCTACAGTGTATTTAAAGAACTTCATATTTTTTGGGAAATGAACCATTTCATCAGTTGCAGCATGGGGCATTGCTTGAGTATAGGGGCCATTTGCTTATATTGATATTTACTGAATTTTCCCAAGATCTTTACTTCTTTACATAGAGCCACTGTCTCCTTTTAGGATGGTATCTGTTGGATTTTCTACCAAAACTTGTGTTCCCCCTTCCACTGTCAGCCCAGCCAGGGACTACATTTCCCAATCCCCTTGCATCTAAGTGGGATCATTCTGGCCAATGGAAGACAAACGAGTGAAAATACGTGTCATTTCTAGACAAATGTGTTTAAGAAGTGGGTGTCCTTTCCTTGATTCTTCTTTATAATTTGTGGGTCAGTTGCAGAGGAATCCAAGGCTTAGAGAATGGTAAAGCCACAAGATGGAGGAAACTTCAGTTCCCCAATTGACACGGGGAAGAAAGCTACCTGGAACATGCCCATTGAACCTGGTCATGTAATAAATACGAAATAAACTTCTCTGGCGTTAAGCCTCTGAATTTGGGAGATTTCCTCCAAAATCCAAAACAGACTGACTTAAGTCTTTCAAGTAACTTTTAAAAAAATTGCATCTATGCTTCTGATTTTACAGGTGAGGAAATCAAGGTCTTGGAAGTTAACTTATTTTCTCACATAAGTGTAAATAGCTGGTAGCAGAACCAGAGAGCCTGTCCTTTAGTCCAGCTCACTTTCTACTTTGTTGGTGATAAATTCTAAAGGGCACACTTAGTAAATATCTATCTATGACATGCTTTTGGAAGCATTATTAGGTAGAGAACTGCAGTAGCATTTCTTACTTAAAAATCCCAATAGAAGCAAACTAGTCAATATATAATTTTTTCATGATGTGATATTGCATATTTTTCAATTTTGTTAATTACAAAATCAATCTTTTTCTTTTTAATATAATTTTAAAGGTTTCACAAAATGCTAATCTTTTGCTATGCATGTTTAATTTTAAATGAAAATCAGGAGAGAGAGAGATCTTGTATCACTTACCAACAATTTTCTTTATAGCAAACTTTTGTTAGAACATATTCATTAAAATTTCCCAAATGAAAAATGAAATGCCAGTTATGAATGCTATAGTTTAAAATTGAATGGCATTTTTGGAGAATGTTAAGAGATTTCTATGAACTCCATCACCAAAGACTCTGCTGCATCAAACAAAGGAGTCAGATCAAGAAAGGACAAAAGCACAAGAGAAAGAATGTGGAAGTTCTCTCCCTGTTTGAAAATTGAATGGGGAAGGGTGAAAATAGTCTTGTGCTCTGGCTTTTTCATAAAAATTGTAGTCAAAGAATAATTTTGTAGAGACTATAATATATGTTAGTGTAACATATTTTGGGTGAGAAATAGTGATATGCAGTGAATGTTGAGAGTGGTTCTCTTTTGGGTGGAAGGATTAGGGGGTTTTCATCTTCTATGTTAAGTATTTCTGTAATAATAGTATTTTGAGAATTAAATAACTGCTTCTATGAACATCAGACTTCAATTTTGCACAGACCTGCATCAGACCATACACCATGTCAATTCTGCAAGATATTGATTGAAAGGTACTGAAAATCTGTTGTATCTCATAGTGAAGGAAACTGTCAAAGGCAAGATTTTAAGGCATAAAGTTGTCCATATGAGAGAATTTACGTAATGATGACATATGGAGGCTTCTATGTAAATAAAGTTTGTTAGAATTGTGTTTGTGATATGGATGTGCCAACCTCCCCTTTACTCAAATCTCCTTTCCTGGTTATTCGAAACTTTCTCATAACTATTTTCATAGTTAACATTAGTTTCACTACATTTTTAGAATGGGGGTGGAGGTGGAGACAGGAAGGAGTGTATTATCCAGGGGAGAAAGCACTCTTCAAGGCAGGCCATGATCTGCAGAAATCTCTCAGAGGTATCTCTCTAAGGCACTCCTGTTCTTAATTTTTGTTGAAACCATGCACACCCCTTTGATGTACTGGGTCTAGTAATACACACCTTCTTCCTTTGCAGCCAGCCATATGAACTTATTTATATCACAAGTCTCTGCCAAAGGCCAGGGACGAGATCTGTACAGTAATTCCAAACATGGTCAAAAAGGGAAATGGCTCAGTAGTTTTCATAAAATTCAATGACACCTATCAAATGGCATTAGAAATATTTAGGAAGGACTATTCACAGTTGCTTCAAACTGACATGATAGTACCTGTCTCAAATGAAATTGCACATTACTGGATAGTTTTTAAAACATTCATCTGAAGTCATGCAGTCAGCAAGACAGTTTCAACTGCCCAGAAAAACAGATGTTAAGTGGGGATTGTGCTTTGAAATAGAAATGAAGTCAAGGGTCTTCTATTGCTTTTGAGTAAGTCAAGCTGTCTAAAAAGGAAAACAACTTAAATGAAAAACATTCTTTTATATTGTGGTTTTTTACTCATAACTAACATTGTGTTGTCTTTGTGTGCAATCCTATCTATTTATATAATTAGGAGAAAATTCTAAAAGCAAAGACTCTACATAGTATTGCTAGTAGAATCAGCTGTATAACCTTAGGCATCCACTCGGTAGACTTGATTATAAAAACAACTGTATGGGGGGGCAGGCAAGCATAAGATTATTAACTGTTCAATTTACAAATTAAACAACAATAAGTATGCCATAATATATCACACATTTGTGACTCAATTTTTAAAACCAAGTCTTTTTTATCTAAAAAAGGAGAAATTTTTGGATTCTCAAAATAATACTGCCCTTTTAAATTTCGTCACTAATCCTTATGTGCTGAATTCAGACATGTTCAATAGTACCAAGAAGCATCTTGCTGTCAAAGCATTTATTTTTGCTCAGTTGCATTCTTTTAACCAGTCTTAGGGTACAAGCCTCTGAAAGGCAGTTTGCTCTCATAATTGGTACCCCTGCAATATTTCAATCCTCAGCTGAATATTAGGTAGGACAGTGTAGGAGGTACTTGGGAGCAGATAGGATCCTTAGTTAGAACCTCTTTAATATGCTATGTAGATGGGTATTACTCTACTACCTCCGGTCAATTTTGCTTTTAATCAAGTGATAACATGAGAAGCAGAAATAAATTTGGCCTAAATGTGGAGGAAAGTAACCCTGAAAAATTTGAGAATGGACTAATTCAACATTTTTAAGCCAAATAATTTTTGTCCTCTAAATATTTTTGAAAGTGACTTACAAAAATCCAGTAACATAATAACCTAAGAGAATTAGTGGAGATCCTGAATCTTCATATATAAAAACAGATCAAGCAATAGAACTGAAATTAGTGATTGAGAAATGGAAGTATAATAGTAATTATTAACAAATATTCTTTTATTTTTCTCTGGGACATGTAAATATGTATTTTTGTCAGTGGTTTCTGACCTGAGGGCCGAGGATGCCTGGTCTGAAGGTGTGGGGTTGCAGAGAGATTTAGAGAAAATGATCCTTAAGTTCATATATACACCAGACATTATCCATAGATGTGATAAATACATTAATTTGTATTAAAATAACTAATACTTATTAAATAGTTACATGGATTATATAATTTAATTCTCACAACACGCCTAGATATTATCCCCATGTTATGAATGAGATATCTGGGATTTAGAATGATTTAGTAACTTGTTCAGTATCAAACAGGTAGTAAGTGGTAGATCTGTCAGTATGACTCCCGAGGTCTTAACTACCATACTCCTTTACTTCCAGTATAAATATTATTAGGTTGAAACATAAGAAACTGACGTTTGTTTAGGCTGAGTTTGAGAACCTGCAAATATTAGCAATTTCAGGATTCAACCTTATTAATTTTTAACTATTAGCTTATATAAAGCACTAATTCACTTAAACACATAATTGAATCTAATATATTTTAGCAATATGTGTTTTCTTATAATGCAGAAGTCGAAAATACTGTCATATGGAGGATATCTTAGCCTGGGTTTCCTAGAAAATAGAGCTGGAGACAGAGATTAAGTTTTTTGGCTTTATTGAGAGGTGAAACCTCAGAACAACAAGAGTAAGGGAAAAAAAGAAGGGAAGCAGGGAAGAAAGAAAAGCGAATACTAGATTGTAAATTTTTGAGCTGGCCACAGCTTAAAACACACACACACACACACACACAGAGCTGGCTACTCAGGCATACAGGGCATCTTCTTCTGCACACTCTACCAGTACAGTCTTTCAGAAACACGAAGGCAAAGGAGTTCATCCACTGGTTCCTTCCTATTTTTTGACTCTCACTGGTCAAAGCTCTTTCTTTCCAGGTTAATTTGTCTGGTCTCTATGGGCAGATCTCCCTCTTGTCATCCGAGTTTGGAACTTGTAGAAGCCAGAGCCCATGATGGGTTCGGTCTGCTGGACTATATCTGCTATGGGTTCTGACACAGCAGGTTGACTGAAGGTGGTGCTGACACCCAGTTCTCACCCCAGGGGATCCTGAGACATAGCATTGGTACATGAAACCAAGGCAGCAACAGCTGAGGTGCTTCATTGAGCAAGGAGTTGATGCCTAGAGGGCAGGGTGAACCAAGCAGATCTGGGCAAGGTCATACACTAGATCTGGTATGGGAGAACCTCAATTTTATTGGAAGGTTTGAAGAATTCCTGGTACTCAAAAACTGAAAAATCACAGAAAAACAGCATTTTTCTTCTGTAAATATGATGATAATTATTTTCTACTTTTTTGGGGTTGTCTTATTATAAGTCATTCCTAATGAAACCACAAAGTTTTGGCATTATGCTTTTGGAAAGCGGACTCTGCCCAACCCCAGCCCTGCTCCCGCCGCAAGAACAACAGCAAACAAAAAAACCTAGTTTGCTATTCAGGAAAGATTGATTAAGAATCTTATCTGGTACAAAAAGGGAAATTGTATCATTTCTAAATATCTAGGGCTTATCCCTATTTGAGAAAAAATGTTTGTAATTTTTAAAGCCCTCCAGTGACCATGACTTTGCTCTTTACTCCCATTGGAAAGACAGTACCTTCCATAATACAGTGCCCCCAGACACTGCTATATGGACTAGATCTCAAGAATACTCAATTCCCCAGGCCACATTTCTATTGTTGTTGGATAAGTCTCATTTCAATATTAGCCAGAACTGACCTTTTGTAGTTGATCCATTCTGAACAGCCCATGGCTTGAGGTATTAGGATGTCAGCCAAATTGAAGGAAATATAATCTTAGAACACAGTGTACTGCTAATTTTTTCCTCTCTTTTAGATAGATTTTCAAGAAGAGCCTAGCAATAGGGAAATTGAGCGGGGAAGAGGAGGCAAGGGGAAGAAGATTTTCCGTAATCCCATGTTCTGAGGTTGCCATTGTAGTGTGCAGCTGCATGGCAGCTGTCAATAGTATTGCCCCTACTGTCCAGCTCAGTGATAGTAGGACATTCCGTTCAGGTGGAGAACAAATGATAAGATGATGTGTCTTGTTTGCCTGAGTAAGGAGCCTATGTGCGAATACAACAGAGCTACTCACTTCATGAAAAATCTTGCTTGTTCTTTTTTTCATGAACAAAACCCCTTTTTCTACCTAAGACCTGCCACAGAACAAAGACATGATGGAAAATGTTTCTACACCAGGGAGTTTGGGGTCCCTGGAAACCTATTTACTTGGAATGTACCTCTCAAAACTACCAGGTTTTGTAGTTTTAAGACTCCTTGTTAACTTTAATTGTAATTCACTGTGAAGCTGGCTAAAATTCAATAGCTAAAAGGCCTAAAATTAAATAACTGAAAGGTCAAAATATAATTACATAAGGAATGGGCAAACTAGATCAGTTTGGAATTGGCTCAGATTTTTTTATCTTATTCTTTCATGGCCCCAGATTTGAGTATTTCTTAGAGAAGAATATTTAAAATATATATATGAGGAAAATGAAATTAATTCCTAACATTCTATGGTGATATGACAAGCTACAGCATGATTTTTTTAAAAAAAAGTTCATAGTAGAAACTTGGACAATATATTATTTCCCCTGTAATTTCCCATCCCTCCATCCCCAGAATTATGCTGCTTAGTTCCTCTGTATTTCATTTTTGAAATCTTTTGAAATGGTCAAATGCATATAGGTTAAAAAAAAGACTGAAATGTGAATATCTGGCTACAAGTTTATTGATTAGACTGTAACAAAAATTAAGTCTTAGAAATAGCTTAGGTCAAAGTCCTGGAGTTATTATAAAAATGCCAAACCTTTAGAATCATTTAACTCAGTACAATGTTAATATTTTTTCTTCTTCTTCTTTTTTCTTAATATTTATTTATTTATTTATTATTTTTTTGGCTGCGCTGGGTCTTAGTTGCAGCACGTGGGATTTTTAGTTCTGGCATGTGAACTCCCAGCTGCAGCATGTGGGATCTAATTCCCCGACCAGGGATCGAACCCGGGCCCCCTGCATTGAGAGCACAAAGTCTTACCCACTGGACCACCAGGGAAGTCCCCAATTCAATGTTATTTTTTTTTTTAACACTTGATGCCTGGCCAGCGATAGGCAATTTGGAAGAGAAGGTATCTGACTTTGTCGCTGCCCTTAAATGAAGCAATATGCAAAGACAGTTAGTGACCCTAGGGATGCTCTTCTGCATTTCTAAAGCAGTTCACACTTTCCCAAGACTCTTTCATTTCACAGCAACCCTGTGACGTAGGTGGGTCAAATGTTGTTTTCCTCATTTACAGATAGGAAAACTGAAATTCCAAGGAAATACTTTACTTGCCTAAGATTATACAAGAAGTAAGTGCTGTGTGGGACTTAGATATAGACAAGGTAACATCTTTTTCAGTGTGGAACTCCAGTGGTAATGGACACAGATGTTGTTATGAACCACAGGGCAAGACACAAACATTTATACAAAGCTACATACATAAAGACAGTAAGTAGGTTAATGGCAGCTATTTATGAATAATTCTGAGTAAGTTGTTTCCTCTGCTGAAGCTAGAGCTGCTCAGCTGGTGCTCTAAAGTTCTGGCAGGTCCACTGCTAAAAAGAGTCATGAAAATAGACAATTCATGTACTCTGTGTATGTGTGTGTGTGGGGGGGTGTATGTAAACATGAGCGTATATATACATGCATATATTCAATAAGTCCAAACATACATTTTTGTGCCTTATCAATAATCTACATTGTGTCAGACATTCTGAGTGCCAAGAGTACAGTGCTAAACAGTAATAAAAAATATATATTAAATTTACAATAAGATATATTTTTTTGGTCTCTGTCAAAATTTTGAAATTATAACTTTAAAAAATCATAATGGACACTCAGATTACCAGTCTTGAAAACATCAAGAGGTACCAACTTTAGGGAAAGAATGTTGGTAATATGTATCTAAAGCATTAAAAATATGCTGTAGAGCCAGCAGTTCAACTCCTAGGAATCTATCCTAAGGACATAAGGATGCACTCAACTGTATTGTCCATTTAAAAGTTGCTAAGAGAGTAGACCTTAAAAGTTCTCATCACAGGGAAAAAAATTGTAACTATATGTGGTGATGGATGTTAACTAAACTTATTGTGGTGATCATTTTATAACATATACATAGATCATTTAGGTGCTATACACGTAAAACTAGTACAATATGGCAATTATATCTCAATGAAATTTTAAAAAATGAGACTGTAGAACAGATCAGAAATTGCATATTGGTGGCCTGAGGAACACTTGAAGCCCATAGGCTGCATGCTTTGGTTTGGTTTGGTTTTTTGGGGCGGTGGGTTGTATTAAATTTCAATTCCTTTAAGATGGCCAGTTCAGACACTGGCCCCACGATTCCTTGTCTTAAGTCTGATTCAAACATTTATGTACTCGCCTGGTCCCTGTAGGCTTTTGAAATTGCAAATTTTGGATTAAATTATCTTTGAACCGATGTCAATTATGTTTATTTCCCACTGGAACTCCCGTGTTCCCTCCCCCTAAAAATGATGTGCTCAAGACTTAACTTCTAGGAAGTTTATTTTAGTAATGTTTATAAGAGAGGAAAACTATAAATTTGAATGTAAAACAATAATAGTAATAACAAAGATAATGAGAGTTATATTTATTATGTGTCAGCAATATTCTAAATACTTTACATATATTAATGCATTTAATACATGCAGCAATCCTACAGTTGTAACGATAGTGGTAAGAACTATTATAACCCTATTTTGTGGATGAGGAAACTGCCACATAGATAAGTGAAGTATCTGGCCAAAGATTTAGGTAAAGGGTAGGATCAAGATTTGATTCCAGAGAGCCTGCCTCCCTTTTTAACCAATATATTTAATCCTGGTATGTTCATAAAATAGAATTCTATCCAGCCATTAAATATGTTAGGAAAGTGTCCAGAAGAACATACTTTAAAGTGTTTAAAGTAGTTCTCTTGGCATGTGAAATTCTGAGTATTATTTCAATTTTTCTCTTTTACATTTTCTAATATTTGATATGTATATAGTATTTTTAAAATTAGAAATAAAAAGTTATTTAAAGAGGAAAAAGAGCCAAGAGAAGGTTTTGTATTAAAACAACAATGACAACAGCTCAAACTGGGCTACCTTCTCTGGTCTCCACTGTGACACGCCACCTTTGAATGTGCAGAAGGCAAGTGCAAGAGAATCATCCCTTACAAAGCTTTAAGCCTAGTCTGAAACAGCCCAAATGCTCATATTCTTTTTTCTGATGCAAACCATACATTTTGTTACACCATGAGCAATAGCATATGAATGTCCCAAGTAAAGTTTAGAGAACAAACTGAAACACTTAATACTCCCCTACAGAAGAAGGAGGTGGAATCAGAACTGTAGGATTCACCAGAAGTCCTCATTTTATTATGATAGACACTAAAGCAGTGACTCTGTAAGTCACTGTATCTGAGGTTCCAGCCACAGCACACTGAGGACACTACCTTGAAGCTTTGCTTATTTCTGGAATATTGCTGTATTCAACTTAGGATGTGGTAACCAATATTAATGTCCTTTGTGGCATCCATGGCATATGGGTATATGGGAATAATAGACAACCTCAAGGAGACGTGTTTGGGATGTCCAGTCTCATATATATGCTCAGTCCCTTCAAGACTAGGACCCTCTGAGTATGGTTTATCAAGAACCACTGCTAAACAGTAACATCAGAAAGTAACACCATGGATCCCAGCAGGTAGTAGATTCCAAGTCTCCAGAGTTTGGAGGCATGTTTGCCTTCAAAAACAGAATATCCAAATTGCGCAGAGCACCAGTGAAATGGAAGACCTGGCTCCATTGCAAGAGAAATGTGCAAGTCTGAAAAAAGTTGTCTATGAATGGAGCACAAATATAAACAACTGGGATTGTGTGAAGAGCCCACAGTGTTGGGACCGCTGCTGTACACTGAGTTATATTTCAAGGTCTGTGTTGTTATACAAAATTTTGGTGTGAAAAATACCATTCAGAGGAGCTGAGTGAGTTTACTTTTAAAACAGTGGGCATGTGCTAATTTGTGTCATATACCAGTGAGGTACCCAAAGGTAGGCAAAGGCTAATTCTTAATAACTATCCTCCCCCATTCAAAAACAGTAAAAAGGGGGAAATTTGGTGCATCCTGAAGGAATTAGAGCAGAATTGGTTCATGCTAATTGCTTAGTCCTATACCTAACCACCTGTGAGATCAGGCCCCATCACATGGAAATGTGCTAGACAGTCCAAAGCAGAGAGGTTGTACTGTGTTACCTCCTACGTCACCAGTGAAGAGTGCTAGTCCTCTACTGATCTTGAAACCACAAACAGCCAAGCATGACCCTTTCTTGAACTTCTGTGTTTGTTATATGCCCAAACTACTGCTTGGAAAATCATAGCAATGGTCCCTGTTTAAACGCAGATTTTGATGATTCCCAAGGTAGTTGGTGCTCACTGGAGAACCACTCACCAGGTTTGACAGAGAGCTTTGGTTTTGCTTGCACTGGGGTCACCTCCATGAGCTGGGTTCTTCTGTGCATAAGTAGAAATATCCTGAAATGTTTCACTATGTTCACTGGAATACTAATATATGGGAATTTTAGTAAAGCTGTGAAACATCCTGATACACTGTCTATTATTGATATTTTTGGAAGGTTCAGAATGTTCAACCAAACCTTTAGAAAATCATTACTGTCCTGGAGTCTATTAAATAAGTGGTGAGATCTCTGAGTTCACCAACTTGGAGGCTCATCACTTTCTTCCTGAAATCTTTGGGTGTTAGACATACTTAGACTCATTTTCTGGGAACATGTGGCCTAGATTGTATCCATTGAACCCGTGAATGTCAGCAGCAAATGGATGCCTAAAATCAGTTTCAGCAAGGAAGGTGAATTTAAGGGGGCTAACAGAAAGCAATTAGTGCCCCACTTAGTCACTGAAAAAAAGGCAAATTAAAGTGACCTTTAGATAAGTTCATCCCAAAGCTGTGGGCATATCTTAATACTTCAGGGAGTTCTGCTCTCGCTAAGCACAAATCAGCCTTGTCAATCTAGCACTGGCAGTGTTTCATCTTGCTTTCTATTCCCTTTATCTATACACCTGAGATATTTACCAGTGAAGTGTGAAAGGCTATAGAGAATGTACAGCATTCTTAACAAAGAGGGACCATTGTAATCTATGTGTCATACTTGATAAAATTGTGATGATTGGTACTTTGGCTATGGTAGCACTTTTCCTATAACAGATTATAACTAAAAGATAGAGGAATATAATTAGCAGCATCTCCTTTGCAGGATGTAGGACTCATGAATACCTTCCCTTGTTCACTTAAATGCTACTCTTAAATCAGAGGAAAACAGAATGGTTGACAGCAAATCTCATTAGTTAGGAAAATTGAATTATGCAAGGAGAATTAGGTAAAATGAATAGTCATGATCCCAAGATCAGGGAAATTGAGGTGTAAACGTCAAATTCTTAAAAATTCTCTCTACCTTCAAAACCAGGTTTGGAGTCTCCACCCTAAAAGCCTCTGGACTCATTCTGGAAATGGGTCTACCACATCCCCCATGACTAACTTCTCACACCAGCTCTCTCACGCGATGTACCAGGTTTGATGGAGTTCAAAAAGATTCTGTAATAGCTAATCATGGGGCAGTGGGCATCTTCTTGCTCTCAAGAGAAGTAACCAAGAGGGCCATCCACGCATGTGACCCTTCACAGGATAATAAAAGGTCAGTTTTTCTCATTTAAAACAATACATTACTCAACAATAAAAAGACAAATAACCCCATTAAAATATTGGCAAAGGGTTTGAATAAACATTTCTCCAAAGATGTACAAATAGCCATTAAGCACAAGAAAAGATGTTCAACATAATTAGTCATTAGAGAAATGCAAATCAAAACCACCGTGAGATACTACTCACTACCCATTAGCATGACTATAATAACAATAATTAAAAAAAAAAACAAGTGTTGGTAAGGATGTGAATAAATTAGAACCCTCGTATACTGCTGGTGAGATTGTAAAATGGTGCAGTCAGTTTGGAAAATAGTTGGGCAGTTTTTCAAAAATTTAAATTTAGGGTTACCATATGACCTAAAAAAATCTACACCAAGAGATGAAAATTTAGGTACATAAAACAACAGTTATACAAATGTTCATAGCAAGTTATTAATAATAGCCAAAACGTGGGAACAATCCAAATATCTGTCAGCTGATGAGTGGATAAATAAAATGTGGTATGTCCATAAAATGAAATATTATTCTGTCATAAATAAGAGTGAAGTATTGCTTAATGCTACAACTGGTATGAACCCTGAAAACATTGTGCTAAGTGAAAGAAGCCAGACACAGAAGGACAAATACTGTATGAATTCATTTACATGAAATGTCCAGAATAGGCAAATCTATAGAGACAGAAAGTAGATTGTTTACAGGGGCTGGGAGCAGAGGACGTGGGGAGTGGCTGCTAATAAGCATGAATTTTGGGAGGAGTGATGAAATATTCCGGAATTGGATAGTGGTGATGGTTGCACGACTTTGTAAATACAAAAAACCACTGACTTCTATACTTTAAAAGGGTGAATTTTATGATATGTGAACTACATCTCAATTTAAGAAATATATTATGCTGCTTCAAGTCATTAGATAATCTGGCTTTAGTTCAAGATTGGTGAGTTGTTGTTAGTGAATTTTTGGAGATGATGTTAAACCTAGAATGAGAGAATGCGGGAAATGCTCTGCAGAAGGTAAACCTTGGTTTGTTAAATATTCCCTTACCCTGCCCCCACCCCCCCCATACACATGCACACACACACACTGTGCAGATTTTATATTATACTTCCATCACATGTAATTTAATTTCTTCTTTTCAGATTAGTCTATCCAAGTAATCCCACTATAACATGACTTTTTCCTTTAAAAAAATGCTTATAAAATAGGTAAATCTTTAAGATTAATTATTGTAATTTATTTTTCATAACGTTTCCGTTAAACAGTGAGATTATTGTGATTTAAAATATAATGATATTCACAAAAATTTATTTGGATGTACCTTAAGACATGTGACAAAAAGGTCACCACTATATTATAATTGATCTTCATTTTTTTCTTTCTTTTTTCTTTTTTGGCCATGTCAGGTCTTAGTTGTGACACGTAGGACCTTCATTGAGGCATGAGGGATCTTTCATTGCAGCGCGTGGGCTCTCTCACTGAGGCGTGCGAGCTCAGTAGTTGTGGGACGCGGGCTTAGTTGCCCTGCGGCATGTGGAATCTTAGTTCCCCGACCAGGGATCGAACCCACGTCCCCTGCATTGGAAGGCCGATTCTTTACCACTGGACCACCAGGGAAGTCCCTATAATTGGTCTTCTAAAAGGAGTTGCAAACTGGCAGCTTCTGAGCAATAATATCTGGCCTGCAAAGGTGTTTGGTTTGGATTTGCAGAACATTTTGTAAATCAAAAATCTTCATAAAAATTTTGAATTTTTAGTTTCTCAAAAAAAAAAATTAGAAGGCTTGGCATTGCCAACTTCATTTTTCTCCAAGGAAACAGTAGACTGGAGCTAAGAGGTGGCTGCTTCCTTTGGATGGGGCCTTCAGTCTCTATTTTGTCACAGTCCCTGCCATTCCCTATTGCATCTCACGTTCCCCTCCATGTCATACATTTACAGCAACTCTCTGATTCTATATGCATTTGAATTTATGACTTTTTTGAAAATTTGAGTTTATCAGAATTTTTAGTTCTTTTCTTTTTCTCCCTTCTATTTTTCTTTTCTTTCTTCCCTCCTTCCTTCCTCTCCCTCTCTCCTCCACTCCTCTCCCTCTCTCCTCCCTTCTCCTCCTCTCCTTCTCTCCTCCTCTCCCCTCTCCTCCCCTCCCTCCCTCCCTTCCTTTCTTCCTTCCTTCCTCTCTCCCTCTTTCTTGTGCATGCAGATTTGTGCTTGTCACCTAATTAGCTCAAATTCGGAGATTGGATTTAGGTTCATTAATTCCTTTATTTTTCGGTCAGCATAGCTCAACTTGAGTGAGGCCGTATATACAGAAACTCCCCAATGTAGGTTTCCATATAGATCAGGATGATTCATCCCTTTCTGTATTATATTAAATTACAACTTTTATTATAATGGTAGTGATAAAGGCATCGCCATTTTCTCTCCCACTTTAACTAAATAAGTCACAGTAATGACTTTCTCTGTTACATTATCCAAACAGAAACACAAAGCAGAGG
This sequence comes from Eubalaena glacialis, assembly GCF_028564815.1. Classification (NCBI taxonomy): domain Eukaryota; kingdom Metazoa; phylum Chordata; class Mammalia; order Artiodactyla; family Balaenidae; genus Eubalaena; species Eubalaena glacialis. Next base: position 40,846,973 of record NC_083719.1, on the reverse strand, counting down.
CATTGGGAGCTTGGAGTGGCCAATGAGTTTAAGAATATTGGACAATTTTTATAGGGAAAGATGGACTGTTCTTTACTTACATTTTTCACATTATTTGGTTTAGTAAGATACAGGACACTTAAATGTGAATCTAACATGGTCACATGTTTGGTCTTTCTGGAGGGAGACTCTGAGACTGAGTTTGGTGTGTGGTGTATTTACTGAGGAGTGCCTTGGGATCAACACTCATGGAAGGGAGAAGTCAAGCTGTGATGCAGCACAGGGACAGTCATGGTTGACCCTGCTGGAGCTCTGGAGATAGAATGGCCTTTCAGAGTTGTTCCCCATTAAGCCAGGATGGCCAATCCCTTATACTCCCACATCAATAAATTATTAGATGTCAGTTGTCCTGGGAAAAGGTGACCTTGGGTGGGGTCACTGCAGCTAAGACAGTCCCTGAAGAGACTGACAGCAATAAGCATCTGCTGACAGAACCCCCAGCAGCTGGGGCAATAGGTCCCTCACTGAAGGGGCACCTGGGTGATGCATTACGGTCACCACCACAATTCACACATAGGGTATCAGTTTCAAGCAATCAACGAATCAATTAATAGATGGTGTATGCACATAGTAGGTATTTAAGAGAATGGACTTTATTTTGCTTTCAATCACTTGGTGATTGAATTTTAAGTCTGTTTCTCTCTCTGTCTCCGTCTCTTTCTTTCTCTTTTTCATTTTTAAGCTGGGAGTGGAATGTGCAAACCAGTGTAGACAGAAATGCCAACAACCTACACGTCAACTCTTTTGAAATCATAATGAGCCAGTCCAGGAATCCTCTCACCTAAATACCAATACCTTTAATAGGACTGGAAAGAAAAGCAAAATGAAGCCAATAAAAGCTGCTCTGAGCACATCCCTGATCTCCGGAAGCATGAGCTCTTCAGGATGTGTCTCAGTCATGACACATCTGCTTTACGTCTTCAGTAACTGACTCCTTGCAAATTTGAGTGATACTGTGACAGGCAGCACCTCCTCACTGATGCGCAAGAGGCTTGGTGAGCTGACTAAGTGAGGACCATTTATTTCTGTGCTCTTTTTATCCCTTCCTCCCTCTTCTCATTCATTCCAACAATATGTTTTGATGTTCTTGTTGCGTTTGGAAAACTCAAGCAATTACTCACAAATTATTATTTATAATTTTTTTTCCATCTGTGCTTCATTTGAAATGATTTACACAGAATCTTCTTCAATGGTAATCTTCATGTTTCAAAGAGTGAGATACTTGTTTTGGTTTCAAAATAGTCTCACAATCTTTTTCTTTATAACCATGCTTGGTGTCTTTGCAAATGTCAAGTCTTTTACAAAGGCTTTTCCTTATTTTATTAAACACCAAATATGCATGCATAAATAAAATCTTCATATTACATTTTGAAGTATTATTAAGCTTTCTAAAACTTTATTTCAAACATACTCTGGACATTAGTAGGTTCAGTATGCACACAGTCATTTAAAATAGCCCCTAAAACAGATTTATTTTCAAATTCAAGACTGCCAAAATCACAGTATGGACTTACAGTATGGAATATAAATTTAAGCCAGATAATAGGCTTTTTACACCTTCTTTGCAGCAGATTTTGCTCTGAATCATTTTTTTCACTTTATTTCTTTAGGTGTGGACTTCATGTGTCTTTGTTTTTAGCTCAAATGCCTCTGATATTTAAGAAGAAATCATCTTCAACAGGAATAACTCTTATATTTTCCCCCAATTTACATTTTGCACCAACTAGTTCCTTTGTATAGCCATTACTGTTGCATTCCAGACTACTTGTAAACTTTCATTAACCAGCAGTCTGTTCTCAGTTAAAATATTTCAAAATTTAAAAATAATAAATCAGTTTAGAGTGTACATTCCTCTTTGTGCTTGAAACTTTCCTAAATATTGACAAAATAGAACTTAAAGACAGTTTTGTCTACTATAAACTTATTCATCTAATTACAATACATGTAGTTGTGATAGTCATAGATGTATCATGACAGAGAGAATAAAAAGGTAATATTGATTAAATACAGATCAAAAATGCCAATGAACACTTGCTTGCTGTAGGACATTTGAAGATGATTTTTACTTAAGTATTTTACTTGGATTTGTTAGTGGGCTGAATTGTAATGGGAGCATGTACCTTAAAGGGCATGGAAAGATTGTTAGAGACTAGTTTGAGAATGGAGAAATTGAATGACAAATAGAAATCACTCACCTACTAAGTTTTTTTCATGTGCAAAAGGCAACATTTAAAAATATATGACTTTTGGGACTTCCCTGGTGGTCCAGTGGGTAAGACTCTGCACTCCCCATGCAGGGGGCCTGGGTTCTATCCCTGATCGGAAAACTAGATCCTGCATGCATGCTGCAACTAAGGGTCCGCGTGCCGAAACTAAGACCCGGTGCAGCCAAAATAAATTAAAAAAAAAAAAAAATATATATATATATATATATATGACTTTTATTACATCTGCTAAGTTAGAATAACATTTCTCCACTCAATGTCACGGTACCATATCTCTGCCTTTCCCTTTTTTGAATGCAGGGAAATTCCAGATAAGTTGAGGGAAATGAACCTCCTACTCTCCATAATCAGTGATCATGGAGGGAAGAGGAAAGAAAAGATTGACTTAATCAGTGAGAAAATATTTCATTTCCAAGAACACTGACATAAAAAGAGAGCAAACTCATGTATTGCTGATGAGTCAGTGTTGACAGGAAAGCCTACAAAGGCTTTTCTAACAGTGAATCATATGGTAATGTCATGTTAGGTAGCAAATCATTTAATTGCCCTTAATAATTTACAATTCCAGTGGTCAGCTTATATGTTGCAGATGTGAGGTGCATAAAAACACATTTCATATTATTGCACATTCTTAGTTTGCTTTTTTCATAAAAACCTGAATGCTTTTCTCTGTCTTCTGCACATTAGAGTTGAGTACAAAAATCCACTGTTTTTGTAGTACTGTGTCTTCAGTCCCTGCCTTAGTCCGTTCAGGCTGCTATAACAAAAATACCATAAACTGGGTGGCTTAAACAAGAAACATTTATTCTGTAGTCTGGGCAGCCCAAGATCAGGATGCCAGCATATTCCTTGTTTGGTGGGAGTCCCCTTTTTGTTTCACAGAGGCTGTCTTCTTGCTGTGTCCTCACAAGGGAGCTCTCTGGGGTGTCTTTTATAAGAGCACTAATCCTGTTCATGAGAACTTCAGTCTCATGACCTAATCACCTCCCATAGGCTCTACCTCCAAATACCACATTGGAGATTAGTTCTCAACATGTGAATTTGAGGGTGGAGGAGACACACAAGCATTTATTCTACAGTAATCTCCTATACATCTACTTTTTTTTTCTCTTCACCAGAAAATATTTCAAAAAATAAAGATTGTTGTTTTTGAGGTACTCTCTGTAGATCCACCCCTCTCCAGTTTGTTTGGAACTGTGTTAGATGCTGTGAAAAATGTAGTAGAATTAAAACATGTGTTTCCTATTGGGGCTGCCCACAGCCTATAAAAATTCTTTGTGTAAATTTGAAAAAGGTGCCCTTTCCCCTGGCAGCCACAGCCCCGCACCAGGGCCCAAGGCTGGAGGGCAGAGCACCAGCTAGATTTCAGCCTCCACTCAGCTCTCATCTGGGTGCCTGCATGGGACGACCTGACCAGGAACACACAGGGCCTTGTTCCTATCTTCCCTTCAGGAGTCTTCACTGCAGTTGGGGAGAATGATAGATAGGCAACAGCTAGAATACCCTGTGGTGTGTAACTAAATGTGGGATGATGTGGTATGAACTTGGAGTGGAAACCTGGAGAAAATAAAAACAGTGGAGAGGAAGAGTGGGTTTCTACTCTGAGTAAGAGCTTTTGATTTCATTTCAAAACATGGAAGTCCATTTGGGTCTTGCTAAGCATGGTTCAAGATTACCCTGGCTACCACTTGTTGAGAAGCAAAGGCCCCTTTCTAAAGCGTAGGAGCTCCTGAGGTTCATGTACTCTCCAAGGGAGAAGGAAGGGGCTTTCCAAATTACTGATACTGGATTTTCCACCACGTTTTGGCAGATGGAGGTTCAAGCTGGTTCTAATTAAATCTGAGAAAATCAAGAAATGTGCCAGGCATTATGCTAAGTATTGAACATACATTTGAACATACACGTGATCCTCAAAACACCCTTATGAGGAAACTGCTTTTCGTGTCATCTGCATTTTACAGATGAGAAAACTGAAGTTTAAAAGAGTTCAGTAACTTGTTGAGGGTCACCAGCTGGTACATGGCAGATCCTGAATTCAAACTGGGGCAGCACCCACAGGTATCACCACGTGGCCACACTGCCTGGACTCACCAGGGCTGATTCCACAAGTCTTAACACTTCACAGCAGGCCTACAGGCTCAGCAAGCAACTTTATGAGCTAGTAGTTCTGGCACAAACTGAAGGACTTATGTTAAAATACTGGTATTGTGAATAGAGGAAAAATAACAATAACACATGACTGATAACCCATATCGGTCATGTGCTTGTTATTCCTTGAGGTCAACAGAGACTAAACTGGGTGTAGTTATGGCATATAATACAAGATAAGCCTGTGTACATATGACAGATGTGGAGCATGTCATCTACACATGCTAATGATGACATACATAAAAACAGCTCAAATGTTTTTCAAAGCCCTTAAAGGCTTCCTGGATCCTGTTTGTTAATTGGTGATCTTTTGAGTTAACATTTATTTTGTATCTTTCCCACATATATTTTCTTTTCTTTTTCTAATTTTTAAAGTTAATTTTATTTATTTATTTTTTATACAGCAGGTTCTTATTAGTTATCCATTTTATATATATTAGTATATATATGTCAATCCCAATCTCCCAGTTCATCCCACCACCACCACCTCCCCCCACCACCACTTTCCCCCCTGGGTATCCATACGTTTGTTCTCTACATCTGTGTCTCTATTTCTGCCCTGCCAACTGGTTCATCTGTACCACTTTTCTAATACTACGTATATGCGTTAATATACGATATTTGTTTTTCTCTTTCTGACTTACTTCACTCTGTATGACAGTCTTTATGTCCATCCACGTCTCTACAAATGACCCAGTTTCATTCCTTTTTATGGCTGAGTAATATTCCATTGTATGTATGTACCACAACTTCTTTATCCATTCGTCTGTTGATGGGTATTTAGGTTGCTTCTATGACCTGGCTATAATAAATAGTGCTGCAATGAACATTGGGGTGCATGTGTCTTTTTGAATTATGGTTTTCTCTGGGTATATGCCCAGTAGTGGGATTGCTGGGTCATATGGTAGTTCTATTTTTAGTTTTTTAAGGAAACTCCATACTGTTCTCCATAGTGCTGTATCAATTTACATTCCCACCAACAGTGTAAGAGGGTTCCCTTTTCTCCACACCCTCTCCAGCATTTGTTGTTTGTAGATTTTTTGATGATGCCCATTCTAACTGGTGTGAGGTGATACCTCACTGTAGTTTTGATTTGCATTTCTCTAATAATTAGTGATGTTGAGCAGCTTTTCATGTCCGTCTTGGCCATCTGTATGTCTTCTTTGGAGAGATGTCTATTTACATCTTCTGCCCATTTTTTGATTGGGTTGTTTGTTTTTTTAATATTGAGCTACATGGAGCTGTTTATATATTTTGGAGATTAATCCTTTGTCCGATAACTCATTTGCAAATATTTTCTCCCATTCTGAGGGTTGTCTTTTCGTCTTGCTTGTAGTTTCCTTTGCTGTGCAAAAGCTTTTAAGTTTCATTAGGTCCCATTTGTTTATTTTTGTTTTTATTTCCATTACTCTAGGAGGTGGGTCAAAAAAGATCTTACTGTGATTTATGTCCAAGAGTGTTCTGCCTATGTTTTCCTCTAAGAGTTTTATAGTGTCCAGTCTTACACTTAGGTCCTTAATCCATTTTGAGTTTATTTTTGTGTATGGTGTTAGGGAGTGTTCTAATTTCATTCTTTTACATGTAGCTGTCCAGTTTTCCCAGCACCACTTATTGAAGAGACTGTCTTTTCTCCATTGTATATTCTTGCCTCCTTTGTCAAATATAAGGTGACCATATGTGTGTGGGTTTATCTCTGGGCTTTCTATCCTGTTCCATTGATCTATATTTCTGTTTTTGTGCCAGTACCATATTGTCTTGATTACTGTAGCGTTGTAGTATAGTCTGAAGTCAGGGAGTCTGATTCCTCCAGCTCTGTTTTTTTTTTTCCCTCAAGACTGCTTTGGCTATTTGGGGTCTTTTTGTGTCTCCATACAAATTTTAAGATTTTTTGTTCTAGTTCTGTAAAAAATGCCACTGGTAATTTGATAGGGATTGCATTGAATCTGTAGATTGCTTTGGGTAGTATAGTCATTTTGCAAGAACATGGTATATCTCTCCATCTGTTTGTGTCATCTTTGATTTCTTTCATCAGTGTCTATCGTTTTCTGAGTACAGGTCTTTTACCTCCTTAGGTAGTTTTTTTTTTTTTTTTAACATCTTTATTGGAGTATAATTGCTTTACAATGGTGTGTTAGTTTCTGCTTTATAACAAAGTGAATCAGTTATACATATACATATGTTCCCATATCTCTTCCCTCTTGCGTCTCCCTCCCTCCCACCCTCCCTATCCCATCCCTCTAGGTGGTCACAACGCACCGAGCTGATCTCCCTGTGCTATGCGGCTGCTTCCCACTAGCTATCTATTTTACATTTGGTAGTGTATATATGTCCATGCCACTCTCTCACCCTGTCACATCTTACGCTTCCCCCTCCCCATATCCTCAAGTCCATTCTCTAGTAGGTCTGTGTCTTTATTCCCATCTTGCCACTAGGTTCTTCATGACCTTTTTTTTTTTTTCCTTAGATTCCATATATATGTGTTAGCATACTGTATTTGTTTTTCTCTTTCTGACTTACTTCACTCTGTATGACAGACTCTAACTCCATCCACCTCACTACAAATACCTCCATTTCGTTTCTTTTTATGGCTGAGTAATATTCCATTGTATATATGTGCCACATCTTCTTTATCCATTCATCCAATGATGGACACTTAGGTTGCTTCCATGTCCTGGCTATTGTACATAGAGCTGCAATGAACATTTTGGTACATGACTCTTTTTGAATTATGGTTTTCTCAGGGTATATGCCCAGTAGTGGGATTGCTGGGTTGTATGGTAGTTCTATTTTTAGTTTTTTACGGAACTCCCATACTGTTCTCCGTAGTGGCTGTATCAATTTACTTTCCCACCAACAGTGCAAGAGTGTTCCCTTTTCTCCACACCCTCTCCAGCATTTATTGTTTCTAGATTTTTTGATGATGGCCATTCTGACCGGTGTGAGATGATACCTCATTGTAGTTTTGATTTGCATTTCTCTAATGATTAATGATGTTGAGCATTCTTTCATGTGTCTGTTGGCAATCTGTATATCTTCATTGGAGAAATGTCTATTTAGGTCTTCTGCCCATTTTTGGATTAGGTTGTTTGTATTTTTGTTATTGAGCTGCATGAGCTGCTTGTAAATCTTGGAGGTTAATCCTTTGTCAGTTGCTTCATTTGCAAATATTTTCTCCTATTCTGAGGGTTGTCTTTTGGTCTTGTTTATGGTTTCCTTTGCTGTGCAAAAGCTTTTAAGTTTCATTAGGTCCCACTTGTTTATTTGTGTTTTTATTTCCATTTCTCTAGGAGTTGGGTCAAAAAGGATCTTGCTGTGATTTATGTCATAGAATGTTCTGCCTATGTTTTCCTCTAAGAGTTTGATAGTGTCTGGCCTTACATTTAGGTCTTTAATCCATTTTGAGTTTATTTTTGTGTATGGTGTTAGGGAGTGTTCTAATTTCATACTTTTACATGTACTTGTCCAGTTTTCCCAGCACCACTTATTGAAGAGGCTGTCTTTTCTCCACTGTATATGCTTGCCTCCTTTATCAAAGATAAGGTGACCATATGTGCGTGGGTTTATCTCTGGGCTTTCTATCCTGTTCCATTGATCTATGTTTCTGTTTTTGTGCCAGTACCAAACTGTCTTGATTACTGTAGCTTTGTAATATAGTCTGAAGTCAGGGAGCCTGATTCCTCCAGCTCCATTTTTCGTTCTCAAGATTGCTTTGGCTATTCGGGACCTTTTGTTTTTCCATACAAATTGTGAAATTTTTTGTTCTAGTTCTGTGGAAAATGCCAGTGGTAGTTTGATAGGGATTGCATTGAATCTGTAGATTGCTTTGGGTAGTAGAGTCATTTTCACACTGTTGATTCTTCCAATCCAAGAACATGGTATATCTCTCCATCTGTTTGTATCATCTTTAATTTCTCTCATCAGTGTCTTATAATTTTCTGCATACAGGTCTTTTGTCTCCTTAGGTAGGTTTATTCCTAGATATTTTATTCTTTTTGTTGCAATGGTAAACGGGAGTGTTTTCTTAATTTCACTTTCAGATTTTTCATCATTAGTGTATAGGAATGCAAGAGATTTCTGTGCATTAATTTTGTATCCTGCTACTTTACCAAATTCACTGATTAGCTCTAGTAGTTTTCTGGTAGCATCTTTTGGATTCTCTATGTATAGTATCATGTCATCTGCAAACAGTGACAGCTTTACTTCTTCTTTTCCAATTTGGATTCCTTTTATTTCTTTTTCATCTCTGATTGCTGTGGCTAACACTTCCAAAACTATGTTGAATAATAGTGGTGAGAGTGGGCAACCTTGTCTTTTTCCTGATCTTAGTGGAAATGGTTTCAGTTTTTCACCATTGAGGACAATGTTGGCTGTGGGTTTGTCTTATATGGCCTTTATTATGTTGAGGAAAGTTCCCTCTATGCCTACTTTCTGCAGGGCTTTTATCATAAATGGGTGTTGAATTTTGTCGAAAGCTTTCTCTCCATCTACTGAGATGATCATATGGTTTTTCTCCTTCAATTTGTTAATATGGTGTATCACGTTGATTGATTTGTGTATATTGAAGAATCCTTGCATTCCTGGAATAAACCCCACTTGATCATGGTGTATGATCCTTTTAATGTGCTGTTGGATTCTGTTTGCTAGTATTTTGTTGAGGATTTTTGCATCTATGTTCATCAGTGATATTGGCCTGTAGTTTTCTTTCTTTGTGACATCTTTGTCTGGTTTTGGTATCAGGGTGATGGTGGCCTCGTAGAATGAGTTTGGGAGTGTTCCTCCCTCTGCAATATTTGGGAAGAGTTTCAGAAGGATAGGTGTTAGCTCTTCTCTAAATGTTTGATAGAATTCGCCTGTGAAACCATCTGGTCCTGGGCTTTTGTTTGTTGGAAGATGTTTAATCACAGTTTCAATTTCAGTGCTTGTGATTGGTTTGTTCATATTTTCTATTTCTTCCTGGTTCAGTGTCGGCAGTTTGTGCATTTCTAAGAATTTGTCCATTTCTTCCAGGTTGTCCATTTTATTGGCATAGAGTTGCTTGTAGTAATCTCTCATGATCATTTGTATTTCTGCAGTGTCAGTGGTTACTTCTCCTTTTTCATTTCTAATTCTATTGATTTGAGTCTTCTCCCTTTTTCTCTTGATGAGTCTGGCTAATGGTTTATCAATTTTGTTTATCTTCTCAAAGAACCAGCTTTTAGTTTTATTAATCTTTGCTATTGTCTCCTTCATTTCTTTTTCATTTATTTCTGCTCTGATCTTTATGATTTCTTTCCTTCTGCTAGCTTTGGGGTTTTTTTGTTCTTCTTTCTCTAATTGCTTTAGGTGGAAGATTAGGTTGTTTATTCGAGATGTTTCCTGTTTCTTGATGTAGGCTTGTATTGCTATAAACTTCCCTCCTAGAACTGCTTTTGCTGCATCCCATAGGTTTTGGATCATCGTGTCTCCATTGTCATTTGTTTCTAGGTATTTTTTGATTTCCCCTTTGATTTCTTCAGTGATCACTTCGTTATTAAGTAGTGTATTGTGTAGCCTCCATGTGTTTGTATTTTTTACAGATCTTTTCCTGTAATTGATATCTAGTCTCATAGCGTTGTGGTCGGAAAAGATGCTTGATACGATTTCAACTTTCTTAAATTTACCAAGGCTTGAATTGTGACCCAAGATATGATCTATCCTGGAGAATGTTCCATGAGCACTTGATAAAAATGTGTATTTTGTTGTTTTTGGGTGGAATGTCCTATAAATATCAATTAAGTCCATCTTGTTTAATGTATCATTTAAAGCTTGTGTTTCCTTATTTATTTTCATTTTGGATGATCTGTCCATTGGTGAAAGTGGGGTGTTAAAGTCCCCTACTATGATTATGTTACTGTCGATTTCCCGTTTTATGGCTGTTAGTATTTGCCTTATGTATTGAGGTGCTCCTATGTTGGGTGCATAAATATTTACAACTGTTATACCTTCTTCTTGGATTGATCCCTTGATCATTATATAGTGTCCTTCTTTGTCTCTTGTAATAGTCTTTATTTTAAAGTCTATTTTGTCTGATATGAGAATTGCTACTCCTGCTTTCTTTTGATTTCCATTTGCGTGGAATATCTTTTTCCATCCCCTCACTTTCAGTCTGTATGTGTCTCCAGGTCTGAAGTGGGTCTCTTGTAGACAGCATATATACGGGTCTTGTTTTTGTATCCATTCAGCCAGTCTGTGTCTTTTGGTGGGAGCATTTAATCCATTTACATTTAAGGTAATTATCGATATGTATGTTCCTATTCCCATTTTCTTAAATGTTTTAGGTTTGTTATTGTAGGTGTTTTCCTTCTCTTGTGTTTCTTGCCTAGAGAAGTTCCTTTAGCATTTGTTGTAAAGCTGGTTTGGTGGTGCTGAACTCTCTCAGCTTTTGCTTGTCTGTAAAGGTTTTAATTTCTGCATCAAATCTGCATGAGATCCTTGCTGGGTAGAGTAATCTTGGTTGTAGGGTTTTCTCCTTCATCACTTTAAGTATATCCTGCCACTCCCTTCTGGCTTGCAGAGTTTCTGCTGAAAGATCAGCTGTTAACCTTATGGGGGGATTCCCTTGTGTGTTATTTGTTGTTTTTCCCTTGCTGCTTTTAAGATGTTTTCTTTATATTTAATTTTTGATAGTTTGATTAATATGTGTCTTGGCGTGTTTCTCCTTGGATTTATCCTGTATGGGACTCTCTGTGCTTCCTGGACTTGATTAACTATTTCCTTTCCCATATTAGGGAAGTTTTCAACTATAATCTCTTCAAATATTTTCTCAGTCCCTTTCTTTTTCTCTTCTTCTTCTGGGACCCCTATAATTCGAATGTTGGTGCGTTTAATGTTGTCCCAGAGGTCTCTGAGACTGTCCTCAGTTCTTTTCATTCTTTTTTCTTTATTCTGCTCTGCAGTAGTTATTTCCACCATTTTATCTTCCAGGTCACTTATCCGTTCTTCTGCCTCAGTTATTCTGCTATTGATTCCTTCTAGAGTATTTTTAATTTCACTTATTGTGTTTTTCATCATTGCTTGGTTCCTCTTTAGTTCTTCTACGTCCTTGTTAAATGTTTCTTGCAATTTATCTACTATATTTCCAAGATTTTGGATCATCTTTACTATCATTATTCTGAATTCTTTTTCAGGTAGACTGCCTATTTCCTCTTCATTTGTTAGGTCTGATGGGTTTTGACCCTGCTCCTTCATCTGCTGTGTGTTTTTCTGTCTTCTCATTTTGCTTATCTTACTGTGTTTGGGGTCTCCTTTTCACAGGCTGCAGGTTTGTAGTTCCCGTTGTTTTTGGTATCTGTCCCCAGTGGCTAAGGTTGGTTCAGTGGGTTGTGTAGGCTTCCTGGTGGAGGGGACTAGTGCCTGTGTTCTGGTGGATGAGGCTGGATCTTGTCTTTCTGGTGGTCACGTCCACGTCTGGTGGTGTGTTTTGGGGTGTCTGTGGCCTTATTATGATTTTAGGCAGCCTCTCTGCTAATGGATGGGGCTGTGTTCCTGTCTTGCTAGTTGTTTGGCATAGGGTGTCCAGCACTGTAGCTTGCTGGTCGTTGAGTGAAGCTGGGTCTTGATGTTGAGATGGAGATCTGTGAGAGATTTTTGCCATTTGGTATTACGTGGAGCTGGGAGGTCTCTTGTGGACCAGTGTCCTGCAGTTGGCTCTCCCACCTCAGAGGCACAGCCCTGATGCCTGGCTGGAGCACCAAGAGCTTTTCATCCACACGGCTCAGAATAAAAGGGAGAAAAAATAGAAAGAAAGAAAGAAAGAGGATAAAATAAAGTAAAATAAAATAAAATAAAGCTATTATAATAAAAAATAAGAAAAAAATTATTAAGAAAATTTTTTTTTAATTTTTAATATAAATTTATTAATTTTTTATAATAAAAAATAAAAAGAAAATTATTAAGAAAAAAATTTTTTAAATAAAAAATAAGAAAAAATTAAGGAAAAATTAATTAAAGTAAAAGTTTTTTTAATTTTTTAAAATAAAAAATAAAAAAATTATTAAGAAAAAAAATTTTTTTTAATTTTTTACAATAATAATAAAAAATTATTAAGAAAAAAATTTTTTTAATTTTTTAAAATAAAAAATAAGGAAAAAATTATTAAGAAAAAATTTATTAAGGAAAAAAATTTTTTTAAGTAAAAAAAAAAAAAAAAAAAAAAAGGACGGACCGAGCCCTAGGACAAATGGTGAAAACAAAGCTATACAGACAAAATCTCACCCAGAAGCATACACATATACACTCACAAAAAAAGGAAAAGGGGAAAAATTAATATATCCTGCTCCCAAAGTCCACCTCCTGAATTTGGGATGATCGTTGTCTATTCAGGTATTCAACAGTTGCAGGTACATCAAGTTGTTTGTGGAGCTTTAATCCGCTGCTTCTGAGGCTGCTTGGAGAAATTTCCCTTTGTCTTCTTTGTTCGTAAAGCTCCCGGGGTTCAGCTCTGGATTTGGACCTGCCTCTGCGTGTAGGTCCCCTGAGGGCGTCTGTTCTTCGCTCAGACAGGACGGGGTTAAAGGAGCAGCTGCTTCGGGGGCTCTGGCTCACTCAGGCCAGGGGGAGGGAGGGGTATGGAGTGCGGGGCGAGCCTGCGGCGGCAGAGGCCGGCGTGACGTTGCAGCAGCCTGAGGCGCGCCGTGCGTTCTCCCGGGGAAGTTGTCCCTGCATCACGGGACCCTGGCAGTGGCGGGCTGCACAGGCTCCTGGGAGGGGAGGTGTGGATAGTGACCTGTGCTCACACACAGGCTTCTTGGTGGCAGCAGCAGCAGCCTTAGCGTCTCATGCCCGTCTCTGGGGTCCGCGCTGGTAGCCCGCGGCTCGCGCCCGTCTCTGGAGCTCCTTTAAGCAGCGCTCTGAATCCCCTCTCCTTGTGCACAGCGAAACAAAGAGGCAAGAAAAAGTCTCTTGCCTCTTCGGCAGCGGCAGACTTTTTCCCAGACTTCCTCCCGGCCAGCTGTGGTGCGCTAACCCCTTCAGGCTGTGTTCACGCAGCCAACCCCAGTCCTCTCCCTACGATCCGACCGAAGCCCGAGCCTCAGCTCCCAGCCCCCGCCCGCCCCGGCGGGTGAGCAGACAAGCCTCTCGGGCTGGTGAGTGCTACTCGGCACCGATCCTCCGTGCGGGAATCTCTCCGCTTTGCCCTCCGCACCCCTGTGGCTGCGCTCTCCTTCGTGGCTCCGAAGCTTCCCCCCTCTGCCACCCGCAGTCTCCGCCCGCGAAGGGGCTTCCTAGGGTGTGGAAACCTTTCCTCCTTCACAGCTCCCTCCCACTGGTGCAGGTCCCGTCCCTATTCTTTTGTCTCTGTTATTTCTTTTTTCTTTTGCCCTACCCAAGTACGTGGGGAGTTTCTTGCCTTTTGGGAGGTCTGACGTCTTCTGCCAGCGTTCAGTGGGTGTTCTGTAGGAGCAGTTCCACGTGTAGATGTATTTCTAATGTATCTGTGGGAAGGAAGGTGATCTCCGCGTCTTACTCTTCCGCCATCTTGCCCAGACCCCCCTTAGGTAGTTTTATTCCTGGGTATTTTATTCTTTTTGTTGCAATGGTGAATGGGATTATTTTCTTAATTTCTCTTTCTGATCTTTCGTTGTTAGTGTATAAGAATGCAAGAGATTTCTGTGCATTAATTTTGTATCCTGCAACTTTACCAAATTCGTGGATTAGCTCTAGTAGTTTTCTGGTGGCATCTTTAGGATTCTCTATGTATAGTATCATGTCATCTGCAAACAGTGACAGTTTTACTTCTTCTTTTCCAATTTGTGTTCCTTTTATTTCTTTTTCTTCTCTGATTGCCATGGCTAGGACTTCCAGAACTATGTTGAATAATAGTGGTGAGAGTGGACATCCTTGTCTTGTTCCTGATCTTAGAGGAAATGCTTTCAGTTTTTCACCATTGAGAATGATGTTTGCTGTGGGTTTGTCGTATATGGCCTTTATTATGTTGACGTAGGTTCCCTCTATGCTCTTTTTCTGGAGAGTTTTTATCATAAATGGGTGTTGAATTTTTTCAAAAGCTTTTTCTGCATGTATTGAGATGATCATATGGTTTTTATTCTTCAGTTTGTTAATATGGTGTATCACATTGATTGAGTTGCATATATTGAAGAATCCGTGCGTCCCTGGGATATATCCCACTTGATCATGATGTATGACCTTTCAATGTGTTGTTGGATTCTGTTTGCTAGTATTTTGCTGAGGATTTTTGCGTCTATATTCATCAGTGATATTGGTCTGTAATTTTCTTTTTTTGTAGTATCTCTGTCTGGTTTTGGCATCAAGGTGATGGTGGCCTTGTACAGTGAGTTTGGGAGTGTTCCTTCCTCCCCAATTTTTGGAAAAGTTTGAGAAGGATGGGTGTTAGCTCTTCTCTAAATGTTTGATAAAATTCACCTGTGAAGCCATCTGTTCCTGGACTTTTGTTTGTTGGAAGATTTTTAATCAGAGTTTCAATTTCATTACTTGTGATTGGTCTGTTCATATTTTCTATTTCTTCCTGGTTCAGTCTTGGAAGGTTATACCTTTCTAAGAATTTGTCCATTTCCTCCAGGTTGTCCATTTTATTGGCATAGAGTTGCTTGTTGTAGTCTCTTAGGATGCTTTGTATTTCTATGGTGTCCATTGTAACTTCTCCTTTTTCATTTCTAATTTTATTGATTTGCGTCCTCTCCCTCTTTTTCTTGATGAGTCTGGCTAAAGTTCTATCCATTTTGTTTATCTTCTCCAAGAACCGGCTTTTAGTTTTATTGATTTTTGCTATGGTTTTCTTTGTTTCTATTTCATTATTTCTTCTCTGATCTTTATGATTTCTTTCCTTCTACTGTCTTTGGGTTTTGTTTGTTCTTCTTTCTCTAGTTCCTTAGGTGTAAGGTTAGATTGTTTATTTGAGATTTTTCTTGTTTCTTGAGGTAGGCTTGTATAGCTATAAACTTCCCTCTTAGAACTGCTTTTGCTGCATCCCATAGGTTTTGGATTGTCGTGTTTTCATTGTCATTTGTCTCTAGATATTTTTTGATTTCCTCTTTGATTTCTTCAGTGATCTCTTGGTTATTTGTAACGTATTGTTTTCCCACATATATTTTCCATTCATACCTCTATTACCGAGTGGGAATAAAGCATGGGTGTAGGGTTATGGGCAAGAATTATATATTAATTCTGAAGCCTGGGGAACCTGTACAAGAGCCAATGGGAGGTGATGCTCAGCCAGGCTGAAGGGTGTTGCTGGCCTGCATGGAGAGCTTGAGGGGGCTCTGACACATGAACCCATGAAGTTCTCATTCTGTCCAAGGTAAGAGGAGAAGGGCTCTCAAATGACTGATCGTGGACTTCATGTCAATTTTTTGTCAGAATCACATTCAAGTTGGTTTTAATTAAATCTGAGAGAAGAAGGAAAATGAAAGAAGGTGAAATTACCTCCATCGTGAATGTCATAGGAAGGGAGACCACAGAATTTATCATCCAAGCTGAGATCCTTTTGAGGGTAAAAGGGGATTCTATAGGCATGAACTATGCTGGTCCCAGGCACACTGGGAAGTGCAGCTCACATCTGTCATATCTATAGTTGTTTTCCTTTGTACAATATTTTATTGTTGGCGGGGTATCCGTTTCCATATACAGAGTGTAATAATCATCAACCATCATTGATGGCTGATGCTCAACTGAACAGCTATCATATTCTTCCTGGGATATTCTTTTTTTAAAAGTATTTTTATTTGAAGCTTCTCAAGAATCCTCTATCTCACCCATATGTATATTTGTCTGTTTTATGAATTGAGTTATCCAAGATTTGGGCTAGAAAGTCAAAGGTGAGAGGAAGAGCTAATCAGGGAAGTCAAGTGCACTGCTCCTCCAAGTGAACTCCTTAAATGGATACTCCCCAGGTGGGTCTTCAAAGCCCTCAATAATGTATCCTGTCAGTCTTCCTTCTGCTTCTCTGCTCTCTCCACTGCTCTGCCCCCCAACCCCTACCACACTTACCTTAATCTGCCTACTAATCTCCAAAATGTCATACTCACTTCTACCTTGGGTCTTTGCTCAGATTCAGAACCGGAATGCACTTCACCCCAAATCTCACCTGCCCCACTATCTCCCTAGCAGAACACTGTATTTTAAGTTCTAGTTCCAATGATCAAATCCTGTTAGTAGGATTATTTATATCTCCCCAATGCCATATGTGTCTCCCATACTATTTATCATACCTTCTCTCTGTAGGGTAACCATGTAATTTATCATCCAAACCAATATACTTCTGAAAGTGAAAGGATGTGCTAAAAATAATTAACAGATGTGAATGAATATATAACAAGTTTGAAAAAAGTGAGATGTGTCATCAACCAATTACAATTTTTTAGATGTGTGACTATTTGCTCTCGCTATTATGTGAGCTCCAGAAAGGCAAGTATGTTGGTCAAGATAGGTCAGGTTTATGCTTCAGTAACAAACTACTCCAAAATTTCAGTGGCTTAGTTGAAAAAAAAAAAAAGAAAGATTATTTATCACACTATATGTCCAGCATTTGGCAGTGGGAAGAGCCCACCAATCCAGTTACTCGAAATTCCAGCTGATAAAGGCTCTATTGTGGAACTGCACCATCTAGAACAGCCTTCTTGGTTGTCAAGGAAGGGGAAGAGAAACAGGGAAAGTAATGAGCCAGCTCTTCTATGCTTTGGCCTTCCTTCCACTCACAGATCTTTGGCAGAGCTGACCACATGGTCTTGCCTAACTCCAGGGAGGCTGATAAATGCAGCAGAGCAGATCAAATATAGGGTGCACACCATTTTCTCTGTTAAAGAAAAGATCCTTTGAGGGCTCTATTATTGTATATTTATATCCCCACAGTGCCAAGCATAGTGCTGTATACATGGAAAACAGTCAATAATTATTTGTTGCCTTAAATGTGTTAAGTAGTTTGCCTTGCCTTGCTTTCCTTTGTATATTACTTGCCTACATTAAGAGGAAACCTGACATATTGAAAGTCAGGTTTATGTCTGGAAAACTTACCTCTGTATATCAGAAATGAATGCTTTAAAATAAAACTGAAAACAAAAATGAGGAAAGGGTGGGAATTGGTTCTTACCATGAGATACTGCCAGTAATAAACATATGGAGACTCCTCTCTTTGCCAAAACATCTGTTTGCTGTTGTGTAGACACGGCCTCTCCGATGTGATCTACATTTAAAAGTATGTTATTACATATTGATCTATGACTAAAGGTTACATGTGGAATCTTGTAAAATTTACTGATGGCTTTATGACTGGGAGGTAGAGAGTAAAATCCATTCAAGTAACCCTCAAGCTGAATCTTAGAGATAGCAGGCAAAGAGCTGGAGATAGAAACACGTACTTGTTCTTTACACATGGGCAGAGGTATTTCATGTGGGGGGCAGGACTTCTGGTGCATCTAACTGTGAGAGGACCACATCTATGCACACTCTGGATGGGACTGGCATGGGAAGTGGAAGGAATTGTGGAAGAAACAATTTTTGATACTGTTGACAGCCCCTTACACCTTGATCTTCAAATTTTTTCCTCTTTTTTCTTCCTGACTCTCCTTCTTCCTGTTTCTCCTCTTATCTCTCTAGCCATTTTCTCTCTTTTTTCTTCCCTAGCTCCTCTTCCTCCAGCTGCACGTTTAATATAGCCCCCAGGGGAATTTTATCAGCTTGCATAGTTTTACGTGTCACCTTTGTGCAGTAGATCCAATCTATATATTTGCAAACAATAAATGAAAAATTCCATTTTCCCAGTGCTCAGTGTCTAGCAGATATCAGCATAATTCAGAAGGTGTAAGTCTATTTCTGGTCTTAGCATTATCTTCCAATGTGACCTTGGGGCAAATTAGTTAACATCTCTGAGTGTTGGTTTCTTTTCATGTACAATGGAAATAAAATTTGTTCTGCTTACTCTTGTAGAACTGTAGCATGGGTAAAATGTGAAAATGGTGAGGATGTACTTTGTTTGATGTACAGAACTATTAAAAACATCACTCTAAATATTACCAAGGAAAACAGATCTAAAGCTGTAGTCCCAACTACTCTCCTCACCATCAATTCTGAATTTTTACCTACTTGCTGGACACTTATCTCCACACCATTGTATTCCAGGCAATTCAAATTCAACATTTTCAGAAGCAAATTCTATCTTCCCTTCCCATGGGGCTTCCCTCACCTTGTCCTCTGCATCCTGCAGTTCCTCTATTAGTTCTTGGCCATTTTTCTCAACTGGGAGCCTTGGGGTCATCTCTAACACATGTCTGTACTGAATCTTCATACTTGCTTCATCCAATCAGTTTACACATCTTGTTGATTCTTCCTCTAAAATGCCTCTTGAATCCACCCCACCATTCCATTTAGAATGCTGCTAGTCTTCTGCCCTGTTCAGATCCTGATCATTTTTCTTCTTCTTCCAATCTATCAACAGTATATTACCTCTATACCAGTTATGGCTCATTATGAGAGAGGATCCGTAGATGTTCCTGGGCCCTTCCCTTTGGCAGTGCTGTACACAACCTGGCACTGCCAAAGGGAAGGGCCAGGTATTTTGGTCCTTTCTGATGTGACCATCTGCCTCAGAGTCTGCAGTCGTGATATATTTCAGCCAACCAAAAAATATTCCCTTAAATAAAATACAGAGGCATCTTTGAGGCCCTGGTCTAGGGGATTTGGTGTGTAGTGAACCTATTGAGGGAAGAAATGGGCTGGTACGTTTCCTGTAGTGCAACCAACATCTTACCTACAACCAAGGACAACAATTATGGGATAGCAGCAAAGCTACAAAACTACACTAGTATCACTTGTTTCCAAGTTCCTAATGTCCATGAGTTACAATGGGGGTTTTGGTTACTTAAGTTCAGGCAATGCTTTCTACATCTTACGTTTTTAAGCCATGCATCTTTGTGCCCTGAAATAAGTGTTCTTTGTAAAAAAATCTTGTGTTTACTCTGTGAGACGAGCAGCAAATGAAGATAAAACAAAATCAGCCTCAAAACTTTTTAGTGTGTTTATTCTTTCATCTGTATGTCTTCTGAAAGGGCTTGTTTTTCACTTATTATATAAAAACTTGTGAATCAATTAAAAACAACGTCAGGTCTCACACATGTAAAAAGAAGAATCGTTCTTTCTTCTCCACGTGTTTCAAATTAGTCCAGTTTGTTCAATCGGTGAGAAATAAAGCAGTAGACTGAGTTCCTGGCAGAGGCTAATCTAGGAATATCAAAGTACTGAAAGAATAATACAACATTAGGACCCAAAGTCAATAAGATTCCTTTCCTGGGAATTTCACTTGAGATTTTCCATAATGATGTATATTAGTATTTCTGAAATGCTATTTTTCCCACTTTAGGTTTAAGTGAGAGACTGTAAAGGCACTGACCTTTCCAGTTTTATCTTACTGCTGACGTTGTGTTAAGTATTTATTTCAGAGTTAAATTTGTCATCTTGAGATTGGTTCTGTTTTCTAACAAATCACAAAATTATAAAAATTAATTGTAGCTTTAAAGCTTCTTAGATAATTTATTCATTTACTTTCCAAAAAAAGCCTTCTCTCTTTACTAACAAAAAGGAGTTGAGAAAAATTATAAATAGAGAATACATAGTTCTGATTCTGTGTCAGTTCTAAGCCTTTTACATATATGAACTCATTTAATAGTCACACTAACCCTATAAAGTAGATACTGTTATTATACCCATTTACCTATGAGGAAACTGAGGCATTATAAAGAAATGCAAAAGTGATGACTCCCCATCTTGCATCTCACCTTGCTTGAACATGGAACTCCAAAGACCCTCACTCTCACTAATGTAAGCTTATTTATTCTTGTGTTTATTTAGGAGTTAATGTGACATAATTCATTCATTCTACAAATATTTTTAAGCACAGACACTTACCAGACACTAGGTAGAGCTGGAGATCAAAGATAAAGGCACAGACCCTGCCATAGGAGAGCTTATAGTCTAGCGAGGAGAAAGACGAGCCAAAAGACAAGTGCATGAGTGAGACCAGAGTAAAAGAGCATGTAAATGGGACCCTCAAACCAGGGGTGGGGGTCAGGAAAGAGGGTGAAGTGACATACGTCTTTAAGGTCACGTATGAGAGGGCATCTGGTGCAGGGAGCAAAACACGGACAGTGGGGAGATGGGAAAATGCATTTGAATAAGTCTGTGGGGCTGGCATATAGAGTGTGAGAAAAGAGCTTCAGCTTTGGAATTCAACTAAACTTGACTTTTCTACCACTTATGTGTCAGGTGACTTCAGATACTTATTCTGACCCTCAGTTTGCTCATCTATAAAATAGGGATAGTAGCTACCACAAAAGGTCATGAGGATAAGTGCAATAGCATATGTGTATTTGTGTCCTGTAGCTGTTATAAAAAGTTACCACAAATTTGGTGGCTTAGAACAACAGAAATTTATCCTCTTACAGTTCGGGAGGCCAGCAGTCTGACATCACTATTACTGGGCTGAAATCAAGGTGTCAGCAGAGCTGCACTCCCTCTAGAGGTTCTGGAGGGAATCCATTCCTTTTTCTCTTCTGGCTCCTGGGGATGCCGGCACTCCTTGGCTTGTGGCTGCATCACTCCAATCTCTGCTTCCATGGCCACATTTTCTTCTCATCTTTGGTATGATCTCCCTCTGCCTCTCTCTTATGAGGACACTTATGACTGCATTTAGGGCCCACCTCGATAATCCAGGATAACCTTCCCATCTCAAGATCCTTAACTTAGTTCCATGGGCAAAGACCTCTTTCCGTATAAGGTAACATTTACAGGTTCCAGGGATTAGGATCTGATTCTTTAGGGAGCCAATATTCAGCCTACTCCAATATGTAAAGGATATTGGCAAATCAGAGGTCCTCCATACATTCAACTTCCTACTGTCCCACTATTATGCGTCCGCTAGGCCACTGATGGGCCTTAATCTCAATGGTCAGACTTTACATCTGCTGGCCTTTCTATTTCTAAGCAAGGGATAGACAGCTTGGTCTTCTAGACAAGTCTGGTCGCTATACAAATAAAAAGAACACAAAGATGAATAACTTAATGTTAATGCAAGAAATAATTTTGTTTATTTTGCTAATGAAGTCTAAACTATTAAGATTATTGTGTTGAGGACCCAGTGATACATTTCAGAGAGGGCTTCTCTTCCAGGCTTCATTTTGCCAGGTATGGCAATGAGCTTTGTGTACAATTTAGAGTAGCTGTATATTGATCTTTTTTTCTCTAAGCATTACTCATTCTCCTTTGCCTATCAGTGTATGGGAAGAATAATCACTGCAGAGGTCAAGTAGCACTTAGGAGCAATTTAAGAGTCATAGCCCTTGGCTATGAACTTTGGGATATTGCTCAACTTTATAGACTCATCAACTCTTACATTTATTTTGACAAAGAGACAAATATTTTCATAACTCACCAATCCTAAGTCAAGAGGGAAAATCTCAAGGATTTGAAATAAAATATTCATTGCCCTGAAAAAGTAAAAATTTGAATTCACTTAGAAAATTACTGTTAATGGAATAAAAGACAGTTGGGTATCTGGAATGAATAATGACTAAAAGAATATATATGTCAAGGATGTGATCCATTCTAGGTTCCAATGGTTGGCTGACTTGAAATTCTTTTACTTTGGCCAGTGGGCCTAACTCACCACATTAGCGCTTTAATAGTCATCTGTTTACTCAGAACTGTACCATCTAACACATTTGTCTGCCCATATACTTGTCCCACTTTGGTAGTCATCTTTATTGGTCACTTTTTCCTTTCACTCAGATTATAACAATAGCTATATCTTGGATACCCTCACGTATTAGAGATGTTGAGCCTGCCTCTGAAGAACAGTTAGTCTTAACCTGATTTTCCCCTGAAAATAGAAGCTGAGGCAAGGGCTTTAGGACAAGTGGTTTATTTGGGCAGCTGATCTCAAGGAGCAGGAATGAAGCATTGAGAAGTTAAAACAGGAACTGAGGGAAAGTCAGTCCAAGAGTTGTGATCAGCTGGTTACTACTGTGGGCAATTGGGGCTCAATCCTCTTTAAAACCAGCTGAGAATTCATGTAGAATGTGCATTGGAATTTTTGGCTCAGGAGACAGTAAAGGGGAATATTTATCTGTTGGCTGCTGTCCCCTGTTGGTCCAGGATCCCTTGCACTTTCCATGTTGACATCAGGATGACTGAGTGGGTCCCTGCTGCAAGGATCCAGAGTGATCATGGCAAAGGGGCCGTGGGGCTGAAAGTGAGTTAGTCCATTTAGCTGAGATGGATGAGGTGCCGCCAGGTTATACTAGCCGTAGCTGATGGCTGCACCAGTGCCTGGTCTGAAAAGGTAAGCCATGAGAACATGAAGCTGGGCACAATATCCAATACCCACATGTGAAGCTAAGAGTACAAAGTATGAACAGTAATTTATGACAGCTAGGGTATCACAGGCTGTGCAGAAGTTATTGCCAAAGGAGTGATAGAGACAGTAAGTATATTTGGGGGTTCTTGGTAGAATCCTTCAGGCCTGGATGTTCAGAAAAGCTTAACTGGAAAGGATGGGTTTCAATCTAGGACTTGAAGGAGGGGTAATATAGTGGACATCAATTGTGTCTGCCGCTCTGCGTCCATTTGCCCTTTTTCTGATAACCAAATCAAAATCCCTCTCAAGAATGACTTCTCTCCCCTCAGCCTTGGTGCTTCAGCTTCCTCCAGCTCAGGGGTGGAGCATGTGACTTGAGCCTATGAAAATCGGAGCATGGTGCTTCCTGGCCACTGGTATTGGCATGTGACCCGGTGAGAGCTGTTACAATGAAATGAGACTTTTGCTGAAATTACTGGGCTTGCTCTTATTTGCTGGATTGAAAGCAAAAAGGATGCAAAGTGTAGACTTGTTAAAGTTATCCTGCTCCTTCAAGGTGTGAGGCTGCCTGAGGAGGTGGAGTTGAGAAATGGAGAGAGAGAAACTAAGACATAGAGACAATGTTTGAGCCCTGGCATCAAGCACTATTTGAAGCCAGAAGTTCCTCTGGACTTTTCAAGTCTATGAACAAATAATTTCCCTTTAATGTTTAAGCCAGATTCAAAGGGGTTTTCAGTTGCCTCCAACAACAAAAGCAGCAACAGATCTTATAACTTAGGTAACTTTTAGACAATTTTGTCTTCTCTATAATTTATTCAATTTTTCTTACTTTACTTATAATGATGCCAGTGTTTTCTTCCCTAACTTTTTCACTGGAGAATGAATAAAGAGAGGAGAATGTAAACACAAAGAATCAAAATAGGGTAAGGGTAGTAAAGTGTGACTTGAAAGTTTGATTGTATAAATACAGTAGGTAGACCTGTGTGTGTGTGATATTAGTAAATTATCTTGTAGCTTTATCATGTAGATGATAAATACAGTAAGACTATACTACCTTGCTCCATATGCACTGACCTTATAAATTTGTTGTTGGCTTTATTTGAAAACCGTGAAGATTACAGTATTGACCAAAAGTCTAAACCAGACTGTCTCTGAAGGAGCTATGGTTCCAAGTAGGACACAAGAAACGTGAAGATGAATTTTCAGAAAAGAAAATTTAGCCTGCATGCCAGGCTAGACATTCTAGACAATGAGATGTTTATTACTTACTTATCATATTTATTGGATTTACCATCACTTACTAGCTTGTAGGCACAGTTGTGTATCAAAAATCTAAAAGGTTAAACGTCCATGTCTGACATTATAGCTCACAGTCTATAGTACACATAAAAAGTAAATTCAGGATGCAAACAACATTTCAAATAAAGCCAAACAGAGCCAGAGGCTTCAGGAAGGAAACTTGCAATGACAATGCTGATTTGT
This sequence comes from Eubalaena glacialis, assembly GCF_028564815.1. Lineage (NCBI taxonomy): Eukaryota > Metazoa > Chordata > Mammalia > Artiodactyla > Balaenidae > Eubalaena > Eubalaena glacialis. The sequence continues at coordinate 40,822,739 of NC_083719.1, read as the reverse complement.
CAGCATTCCTTAGCTTAAGATGCTAAGTGGAAGGCAGCCTGGTCAACCTCACCTTTGCTGTAATTTCAGATTCTTAACATGAACTGGAAATGCAGCTGCTTTTGTATTCAGACATTATTTTTTCATCAGAGTTATCTAAACACCTAATAAGCCATGACCAGTCTACATAATCCTGGCCTTTGGCCTCTATAACACACTTTGCTCTTAATATATTATAAACGAGTGAAATCACATGAGCGGCCATTTGTGCTGATCACATTTATAGCCTTTGTCTTATGGAAAACATATACTGTATGGTCATTATTTTTGCCCAAAGTCATATTCGAAGCAGGAATATTACATGTAAATATCTACAGAGTAAAAGTTAAATTAGAAGATTGGGGCTGTTATCTTGGATCTACAGTCTCTGGTTTGAAAGTTTAAACTGTCCAAATCAAGCTCTATCCATCTTTTCTTTACCCACCAGATCTTTGCACATACTTAGAGCTTAATACATATTTCTCAAGTAAATTAATGATATAAAATGTGAACCTTCTTTCAGTAGTAGAAATTGATATTGTGTTCAAGCCTTGAATGACACGCAACATTGTTTTTTATTGAACTATAGTTGATGTACAATATTATATAAGTTATAGGTGTACAATATGGTGATTCACAATTTTAAAGGTTATGCTCCATTTATAGTCATTATAAAATATTGGCTATATTCCCAGTGTTGTACAATATATCTTTGTAGCTTCTTTTATACCTAATAGTTTGTACCTCTGAATCCCCTCCCCCTATTTGCCCCTCCCCCCTTCCCTCTCCCCACCGGTAACCACTAGTTTGTTCTCTGTATCTGTGAATCTGTGTCTCTTTTGTTATATTCACTAGTGTGTTGTATTTTTTAGATTCCATACATAAGTGATATAACACAGTATTTGTCTTCTCAAGTTATTTCACTTAGCATAATACTCTTTAAGTCCATCTGTGTCGTTTAAATGGCAAAATTTCATTCTTTCTTATGGCTGAGTAGTATTCCATTGTGTGTGTGTGTGTGTGTATATATATATATATACACACATACACATACACTACATCATCTTTATCCATTCATCTGTTGATGGACACTTAGGTTGCTTCCATATCTTGACAATTGTAAATAATGCTGCTTTGAACATTGGGATACATGTATCTTTTCAAATTAATGTTTTTGTCTTGGGATTATTTTTGGTGTATATAACCAGGAGTGGAATTGCTGGGTCATATTGTAGTTTTATTTTTAGTTTTTTGGGGAACATCCATACTGTTTTCCACAGTGGCTGAACCCATTTACATTCCCACCAACAGTGTAGGAGGGTTCCCTTTTCTCCACATCCTTGCCAACATTTGTTATTTGTGATCTTTTTGATGATGGCCGTTCTGACCAGTGTGAGGTGATATCTGATTGTGGTTTTAATTTGCATTTCCCTGATGATTAGCAATGTTGAGCATCTTTTCATGTGCCTGTTGGCCATCTGCATGTCCTTTTTGGAAAAAATGTCTATTCAGGTCTTCTGCCCATTTTTTAATCGGGTTGTTTGTTTTTTTGATGTTGAGTTGTATGAGCTGTTTATATATTTTGGATATTAACCCCTTATCGATCATATCATTAGCATATCTTTTTTCCCATTCTGTAGGTTGTCTTTTCGTTTTGTTTATGGTTTCCTTTGCTGTGCAAAAGCTTGTAAGTTTAATTAGGTCCCATTTGTTTATTTTTGCTTTTATTTCCTTTGCTTTAGGAGACAGGTCCAAAAAAATATTGCTGTGATCTATGTCAAAGAGTGTTCTGCCTATGTTTTCCTCTAGGAGTTTTATGGTTTCTGGTCTTACATGGTTTCTGGTCTTTAATCTGTTTTGAGTTTATTTTTGAATATGGTGTGAGAGAATGTTCTAATTTTATTCTTTTACATGCAGCTATCTAGTTTTCCCAGCACTGCTGATTGAAGAGACTTTTTTTTTTCTCCATTGTAGATTCTTGCCTCCTTTGTCATAGATTGATTGACCCTAAGTGTGTGGGTTTATTTCTGGGCTCTCTATTCTGTTCCATTGATCTATGTGTCTGTTGTAACACACAACATTTTGTTTCTGTTTGATCTTAAAATCACATGAAAAAAAAAAGATATTTTGGAGACAATATTGTCAATCCTCAAACCTGACATAGTGTCATCTAATATGTTTCCAATTATTCCAATATGAAGCAAGAAAGTCCTAAAAATGATTTCCGAAACAGAGTAAAATTTCATTTTTAAAAAAGGAATACCATACAATATTTGGGATTAAAAATAGAAGGTCATAAAATCAAATAGCATGCTTCCTTCTAAAAGAGCAAAGAATCACTGCCCTGAACCAATGAGGAGGTAGCTTGGTTAAACAAAAATATTTGGGATTATTTTGGCTTAATTTAGGATCTCAGAAATACCATGTTAACATGGGAATCATTTTGAAGATGATTTGGGTATTTAAAATTGCTCACTGAATGACTTTAATCCCTTCTGATGGGAGATTTCACTGCATCTGAGACAAGCTTGATTTTGTTAAACTTCTAAGTCCCATGTTTGGCCACGTTAACCTGAGAACATGATTAGAGTTAGAAAAACGACTCTGTAGAAGATGTCACCTTCCTACTGAACCATATCTGCAGCTCCCCATGTGTCTCTGGATCACATCTGTTTACTGACAGTGGTCCAACCAATGTCCTCATTCACTCACACGCAACATCAATGAGGGTTGCGTGCATGTTCTGACAGTACATGTTGACCCCAAACACAAGTTGTTCTACTGTTAGCCTTGGAGTCCATACAAAAGTGACCTGGATTCTATCTACTCACCTCTGTACATCATCAAAATAATGCCCATCCAAGTTCCTACCCCTGAGGCTTTACCTTCACGGTAGGAGGAAGAACAAATACTGCAGTAAGCTTTTATTTTCAGATTTCAAGGAGGGCTATTGTAAGCTGGCTGAAATAATAAAGTTTGTCTTTCTAGCAAATTAAGCTACTTTGGTACAGGGGTAAAATTTACTGGTTAAAATTTAAAGTATTTCTTTCTTCCAAATGTATAAAGGTACATTTCTCCATAGTTTTCTCCCCACCAACCCTTGACACCCGCAAATAGAGTTAAATTTTTTTTAAAAAAGAGGAGTTTTTGGAGTTTAAAAAAATGAGCCTGAGACATTGCCTCAGATAATCTCAGCATATTTTACAGAGAAAGGATATAGGAGTGTTTGAATGATGATAGATATGGAATCCTACCCTTATCTTCAAATGAATGGTTTGTTTAATGTGTTTTTCTTTATGATAGCCAAAAGTAAGATTATGCCTTTTCTTTTCAAGACTGGCACAAATTTTCTCTTCTTTGGTAACTTTTTCTAGTTTTAAAAGTTAGCTTTTCAAAAATAATACCAAAGCATGACTATATAACTTTTACTTTTGTAACTTTACTTGCAGAGCAGCAGTAGATACACATGATTAACATTACAGTCGGTGACCCAGTTTGAGCCAAATTCGTTCTTTTTGCTTACAAGAAAGAAAGGTCTACAAATCACCACAGACTCATGGGCAAATGTAAGTAGGAGTCAAATGAGAGCTGTGACTACAACCAGGGCACTGGTCACACACCAGTGTTTGCAAACACATCTATTTATGTGGGAAGTAGAGCAGACAAAAGCATCTTTTTTCAACATAATATTTCCAAGCTAGAAATAATATGCTATATAAGTAGTAAATATATGGAAGAGTAAATTTAGGAATTGAAATTTTTAGATGATTGACCAATTTTACTTTTTTGTTTATAGGTTTCTCAAAAATTTATGAATTTCTTAAGGCTAGGTACCACATTGACTCACCATTTAGTGTGCAGATTACTAGTTAAGGATTTACAACCCATTCATGTATTCAGTGTGTATTTAGTAAGCACCTATTATGTGCCAGGCACTATGTTAAGCGATGGGTATAGAGTATTGAATGAGGAGGATGAGGAAGAAGTGCCTACCCCAGGTGATGAGGTTGTAATCTGATTTATAAATTTGGAAGAAAAAGTCAGGCATATCTAATGCAATGTCTTCTTCCATTTGGGGTCAGCCTACCGGCAGAGACAATGTTTTATGGTCTACTCTTTCACCTCTAGGTGAAAGTCCCTATTAGGGACTTTCACCTAGAGGAGGAGGCCTGAAGTTGCTCACCCAATAACTAGGTGAGATTCGTAATTCAGGAACAAAAGTATTAGCCTGCCCATTTGGTCTTATGCTTAAGATTTGTTTTCCCCAAACATTCTCATCATTAATAAAGTTAACATTTTATCTGTATAACTCCTAAGTCTATCTCTCACTTGGTTCTAAACTTAAGTGGATAAGAGAAGGGTAGTAATATTGACCCTTTAAAACACCAAGATAGGCTTACCTCTGCCATTAACTAGCAGGATGACCTATGGCAAATTACTTAACCTCTGAGTTTCTCTATCTGTAAAATAAGACTAGGAAGTGATTTCTAAACTTCCTGGTTGTTCAAATAATCTGTGATTCTGTGATTGTTTTTAGCAGAAATTGTTTAGAAATTTGATAGATTGAAATTATTTTTTATTATTGAGAGTTTAGAAAATTTCTAGCTTCAAAACTTATTGGTTGTGCAGTGCAAGTGTTTAAGACCATGGTCAACTTTGGGAAAATACCTATCAAGTTTCTTTCACATGTGAAGTGTTACAGATATACTTGATTTTTGTTGCATTGCTGCTGGTGCGCCCTATAGACTCAGGAATTCTGATAAATTTTGTTTTGCATGATTTCCATCAGAAAACTCTCAAAAGTACGGTGCATTTATCATTGTATTCACTGTATTATTTAATATATTCCTGAAGGAAAGAACTTCCCTTTTGATGAAGCATCAAAGAGAACCAAATCTTCTGCTTCCAATTTACATGTATGATGATTAGACAAATTTTCCACAGACTAGCTTCTGGGTTCTCTTGAATTGTCCATATACTTCCAACTGCTGTTGGAAGTATATGAAATTGACCTTCCCATGAATAGTACTCATGAAGTGACTATGAACTTCCTAAATATATATCACTAAACCCTAACTAAATATATCCCCAGATTGGGTTCACTTCACCTAGATCTCAGGTATGCCCAGGACTACCCCTGCTCCATGTAACACAAGGGTAAATGTGACAGAGGGTGTCATGGACTGAATTGTGTCTCCCCCAAATTCATATCTTGAAGCCCTAACATCCAACATGACTGTATTTGAAAATAAGGCCTGTAAAGAGGTAATTAAGCTTAAATGAGGTCCTAAGGGTTGGGCCCTAATTAGATAGAACTAATGTCCTTATAAGAAGAGGAAGAGACAGCAGGGATACTCATGTGCATACTGAGGAAAGACTATGTGAAGACATGACGAGAAAGTGGCCATCTGCTCTGCAAGTCAGGAAGTGATGACTCAGGAGAAGCCAGGCTGCCGACACCTTGATCGTGGATTACCAGCTTCTAGACTGTGAGAGAATAAATTTCTGTTGTTTAAGCCACTCAGTCAGTGGTATTTTGTCATAGCAGCCCTAGCAAACTAAGTAAGACTGTGGGGAAAGTAAAGTGGCAAGAGTCAGTGATCTTAATTGATTTTGATTAAAATGTCTTAATTCTGCAACTTCTACAAAAATACGTGAGTGGAGGTTCTGCTTCCACTTAGGATGTAGGAAGATGCAGGAGAACATTGATCTCAACCTAACAACAGGTAAAAATCTATACAATCTACGTACTCACAACTTTTCTGGGGCCTGTCAAGGAGTGAGATTGCAAGGCAACCAGGTGGACTGAATTCCAATGGGTGACAAGCTCCTCTTATAAAAGATGGACACAGGAACTATTTCACCTTTGACAGAGCATTGGAGGAAGAGTCAGGAACCATAAAAGAGGGTAAGAAGGAAACAGCTGAAAATTCAACAAATTCTCAATGGTAGAGTCCAGGCTAACATGACAGTATAGAGCAAGGGTTAGCAAACTTCAACCCATGAGCTAAATCCAGCTTTCTGCATTTTAAAATATTTTATATTATTGGGAAAAACTCAAAAAATAATATTTTGTGACACATGGAAATTATATGAAATTCAAATTGCAGTGTCTCTAAATAAAGTTTTTGGGAACATAGTCACACTTATTGTTTATGCTTTGTCTGTGTCTGCTTTTGCACAATGGCAGAGTTGAGTAGTTGCAATAGACCATATGGCCTGCAGAGCCTAAAATATTTACTGTGTGGCCCCTTACAAAAAATGTTTTTTGACCCCTGATTTAGAGCCCTGTAAACCCAAGATACAGGGAAGTTGCACTTACTTGCCAGCTCTTTTCCATGCCAGGTCTCTACCATGTTCTCATGAGAAAGGTTGGGGGCAGGACTGGAGAGCTGAGAGTTCCTTGGCAGTGCACAGACATAAAACCACTTCCTCGTCCTCAGAACTTTCTCTCATATGAAACAAAAGCTGCAAGCCACCATAGAAGTGCAAGGAAATCCTTCTACACACTAGGCCAGGAAAAGATCTAACACCTGTGGGGGAAGGGTAGGAGTAAAACCCACAGGACAGTATGGAGAGGTAGGAAACTCTCCTGCTCCCCTAGTCTTCCCACTGATGAAGAGGTAGAAGTCTGTGTGCATTGAAAGGAACTAAATCAATAGCAAATCCAAACTCAGCTCAGGTATTGAGTAGATTGACTCAACTCCCTATACTAACAGCCTTTCAGAAGAAGAAATGTTTCCTTTTCCAGGTATAAATACTATTGACCTCAGTCTCTACTGCTTTTTTTTCCCCACAAAATAACCAACATATTGTACTGCAAAAAAATTGTCAGACATTTAAGAAGAAGCAAGGAAAAGAAAACCTGACCTACTGTCAAGAGAAAAAGTAGTCAATAGAACCAGATGAAGAGATGACTTACATGTTAGAATTATCTAATGAAGGCTTTGAAATAATTATAATTCACATGTTAAAGTCTTGGTGGAAAAGATAGACAAAATGCACAAACATATAAGATATTACAGTAGAGAAATGGAAACTATTTTAAAAAGTCAAATGGAAATCCTAGGAATAGTTGGATTATTAGAGTTGAATAATTCCTTTGACAGGTTAATTAGCAGAGCAGACACGGTTGAAGAAAAAGAAGACAGGGATAGTCAATAGAAATTATCCAAATTGAAATACAAAGGGGGGGAAAAAAACCAGGAGAAAAGGTAGAACAGTGCCCACCATTAAGTGGGCTGACATGAGTAACTGGCGTCTTAGAAGGAGAAAAGAGAGAGAATGGGTGGAAGAAATATTAAAAGAGTTAATGGCAAGAACTTACGAATTACAAATTATGAATCTCAAGAATGAAAGAGAATTCGTTGGTATAGATCCTACAGACATTTAAAGGATGATAAGGGACTATTTTCTACCTTCTCCGTTTCTACTACTTCATATACATAAATCTGACACCTTAGAAGAAAAGTATAAATCCACTTAAAGGCACAAATTCTCAAAGCTCTTTCAAGAAAAAAATATACAATCTGAATAGACCTGTACTTATTAAATAAATCCGATTCATATTTTTAAAAACTCTTTCATTGGTGAATTTTACTAAACATTTAACGTTAAGGCTTCAACATATGAAATTGGGGAGGGGGGCACAATTCAGTCCATATCAAGGATTAGGAAGGGCACTTTATAGAGGTGGCATCTAAGGATCTGAGGTTTGAGGTGGAGCCAACCATGAAGAATGAGGAAAAGAACATCGTGGGTGGGGGTAACTATGGACATAGGACACCTTCAAGTATTAGAGTTTGGGGTTATCAGGAGAAAAAAATAAATCCAGCTATTTCTAGCCTGTCAGAGGTGAGACTTTACAGTCAAACCTCTCGTCTTCAGATTTCTATTCAAAAGTCACTGCACCAGCATTTGAAACTGGCATTCGGACAAGGTCAGGAAGAATACAAAGAGACTAATTGTGGGCAGATGGGAATTGCAGCTTTATTTCCAATCCCAAACCAACACTACTACTCACTGAAACCGGTTCACTTAAAAGTCACCTCAGTGAAGGATGACTTCTTGGGATGTCTCAATAAGTCTTCGGTGGCTATATGCCTGCTCCATTGATGGTGATTTTAAAGCATTACCCAATTCCACTGTGAAGGAAGATGCCTCAGAAAGCTCTAAAGGTCTCACTGGCTAATGTTTACACAGATTTTTAATCTCAGTCTTTCTAAGTCAACTGAAAAATATTTGACATCACATGTCGGCAAAGACTTCTTATGGGCACCGGCTGAAGCTTTTAGCTGTAGTTTCCCGCTGTTTACCAAGCATCAATGCCCAGCAGATTATGGTTGAGACGTACTCCAGGCAGGAGTGGGGAATGTGAAACACTGAAATCCTTCCACATCTGTTCAACCACACCCCATTTTTATTATCTCCACACAGGGAGGTGAACAGAGGGAACTACTAAGTACAACAGTAGGCATGGTTTGTGCTTGATTCATTCTTTCCTCCCTCTGATGGCATAATTATCAACAGTAACATCAGGGCACTATAAATGAGCATCTTGCTGAGTTCAGGCCCGAGGAAGTGTTCCTTTGAAGACAGGCCTTTAAAGGCTTGAAGTCTTAGCTTAATTCACTCAGACTCTTCATGTAGCCTTGCGGTATTACTTTTTAGCAATCCACTAATCAACAATTGTATCTTTAAAAAATTATCTTAAATATCTTTACAGTGCATGGGATTCTGTTGTTTATTAAAAAGAAATATACAGTATAGTACAGGGAACTATATTCAATATCTTGTAATAACCTATAATGGAAAATTATCTAAAAAAATACATATATATATATATATATATATATATATATATATAACTGAATCACTTTGCTATACACCTGAAACTACTTTGCTATACACCTGAAACTAACACAATATTTTAAATCAACATACTTCAATAGAAAAAAAAAAGAAATATACAAATATAATGCACACTATATGTTCTGTTACCAATGGGTAAGTTGTATTCTTGTTTGATAGACTCTATAAGTCATACTCCTTTGATATCCAGGAAACGGGTTGGTTTCTTCAAGTAATGGCCGAGGAAAATTAAAATTTAAGTTTCTTTACATTGCATTTTGTACTTACACAAATGACAAATAGAATAATTGCTTATCTAGTTTTCTGTGGTTTAATTTGATCTTTACTGGCAAATTGGAAGAGACTTTTAAGAATACTTCTGAAAATCTGTTCAATCGTAAGTATTACAATCAAACAGAATCTTACATTTTCCATCAAGAGATATATAAAAATATTTACTTACACATGAACATGAACCTTTAAAACTTGAGTATGTATGTTACAATATATACATTTATTTAAATTCAGCTTCTTTTTAATGGACTATAATTTTTCTTTCTATTAAAATCATTAAGAATCATCTAAGCAATTATTTAGTGAGTTACATTACCCTAAAACTACTACTGTGGATTGATCAATTGTAAATGACAGTTATTTAGTTGAAAAATCCACTTGCTGTAAAGGTTGTCAACAAAACCTGAATATTCTTGCTTTTCTCGAAGGACCAATTTTGGGATCTTTTTCTGTTTTTGGTTTGTACTAATAATCTTTTCTTCTTACAAATAATTCCAAGTTTACTTTATTACAGATGGTATTTGTCTATAGCCAAAAACACTTTCCAAAATGCACCCTAGCTTAATAAACTAGTTTAAAGAGCATCTTTAATAAAATAAACAGAGATTAACAAGAATCAAAACCCCTAAGAGCATCATAAATGGCCTTTCCCACATCACTAGTCCTAGTTTTTTAAAAAAAATCTAATGTAGAATACAAACATGTAAAAAATAGAAAATTGATTGTGTGACTGTATACATGATTTAATGGGACATGGTCACTTGAATGGCTGCCACCTGTGCTGTTTTAAAAACAGGATCTTGCACATCTCTCTAAACAGTGCCAGATAAAAATGATCACTGAATTTACTACAGTTTAGATGGTTTAGGCTGAAACCCTGGACAGTTGGTTGAATAGACAGGAATAATAATTTTTCTAAACTCAGAATTTATCTTTAGATTTTTATATTGGCAGAAAGTTGTGTTTTTAAAAAACATTTTGAATGCCCACTACTTGCCAGGCACTGAACTAGATATCCATAAATAAAATATAGATGGTCTCTGAAATCATTAATTAAATATATGAAAACATCTGAAAGAGAGTTTCATTCCTGATCATCTTTTATCAGTTATATGGCCAATGAATGGCCTTTATAAAGAGATTGTTATTAGAATTTAAGAAAATGAAGTATAAATTCCATCTAAAAAATAATATGTTAAACTAGCAGTGTTAGATTGTTCTGAACATGTACTGCCACCCAATGGAGATGTGCCCCAATGGCACCAGTTTGTAGGTTTGGAGACCATACATCCTTCTGGATACCATTGTGCAAATCATTCAGTGTGGTGGATGCTTTACCCAGAATGAACTGGATTGTCCTGGGAGAGAGGGGTGGGGTGTGGAACTTTAGCTAAAAATGTTTTCCTCTCTAAACCCAGCAAAAAAAAGCTTCATTCAAAATCTGATCTGAGGTGACTATAGTGAAATAGTGAAATTGCCTATGAATATCTTGAGTGATATCAAGTAACAGTAACCTTTCATAGAAACATTACTAACATGCTACAGATAACCTTTCCACATTATGTAAAAATTGTATCATGAATTGAGGCTGGAAATAAACAACAGAATAGACCACAGTTTTTATGGTCTGCAGGACTCTAAATTTTCAGCCTTATTCCTGTTTTGTTTTGTTTTATTTTTGTGGAATCACCCTGATTCTTATGTATCAAGGGCAGTTTGTTAGGAGTCCTGAGTGCTCAAGAGGAGGAATGGACTAGAATGTTCCTCAGTGTCCCTTCCACCCTTGTGATTACATTATCAATGTCATTGTTCAAACCTCTGATAAAAAGTATTTACAGGGAGGGAATTTGTAACTTACCTCAAAAGTTCTTAAAATCACTTGTATGTTAGGTGCTTTTAAAAAGATGTTGAATAGGCATTTTCCTATTTTTATTGATCAAGAAATTGAGATAGACTATACTACCCCAAGCAATCTACAGATTCAGTGCAATTCCTATCAAATTACCAATGGCATTTTTCACAGAACTAGAACAAAAAATTTCACAATATGTATGGAAACACAAAAGACCCCGAATAGCCAAAGCAATCTTGAAAAAGAAAAACGGAGCTGGAGGAATCAGGCTCCCAGACTTCAGACTATACTACAAAGCTACAGTAATCAAGATAGTATGGTACTGGCACAAAAACAGAAATATAGATCAATGGAACAGGATAGAAAGCCCAGAGATAAACCCACGCACATATGGTCACCTTATTTTTGATAAAGGAGGCAAGAATATACAGTGGAGAAAAGACAGCCTCTTCAATAAGTGGTGCTGGGAAAACTGGACAGCTACATGTAAAAGAATGATATTAGAACACTCCCTAACACCATACACAAGAATAAACCCAAAATGGATTAAAGACCTAAATGTAAGGCCAGACACTATAAAACTCTGAGAGGAAAACATAGGCAGAACACTCTATGACATAAATCACAGCAAGATCCTTTTTGACTCACCTCCTGGAGAAATGGAAATAAAAACAAAAATAAACAAATGGGACCTAATGAAACTTCAAAGCTTTTGCACAGCAAAGGAAACCATAAACAAGACGAAAAGACAACCCTCAGAATGGGAGAAAATATTTGCAAATGAAGCAACTGACAAAGGATTAATCTCCAAAATTTACAAGCAACTCATGCAGCTCAATATCAAAAAAACAAACAACCCAATCCAAAAATGGGCAGAAGACCTAAATAGACATTTCTCCGAAGAAGATATACAGATTGCCAACAAACACATGAAAGAATGCTCAACATCACTAATCATTAGAGAAATGCAAATCAAAACTACAATTAGGTATCACACCAGTCAGAATGGCCATCATCAAGAAATCTACAAATAATAAATGCTGGAGAGGGTGTGGAGAAAAGGGAACCCTCTTGCACTGTTGGTGGGAATGTAAATTGATACAGCCACTATGGAGAACAGTATGAAGATTCCTTAAGAAACTAAAAATAGAACTACCATACGACCCAGCAATCCCACTACTGGACATATACCCTGAGAAAACCATAATTCAAGAAGAGTCATGTACCACAATGTTCATTGCAGCACTATTTACAATAGTCAGGATGTGGAAGCAACCTAAGTGTCTATCAACAGATGAATGGATAAAGAAGATGTGGCACATATATACAACGGAATATTACTCAGCCATAAAAAGAAACGAAATTGAGTTATTTGTAGTGAGGTGGATGGACCTAGAGTCTGTCATACAGAGTGAAGTAAGTCAGAAAGAGAAAAACAAATACCATATGCTAACACATATATATGGAATCTAAAAAAAACAAACCAACAAAAAAATGGTTCTGAAGAACCTAGGGGCAGGACAGGAATAAAGACGCAGACGTAGAGAATGGACTTGAGGACACGGGGAGGGGGAAGGGTAAGCTGGGATGAAGTGAGTGCGTGGACTTATATATACTACCAAATGTAAAATAGATAGCTATTGGGAAGCAGCCACATAGCATAGGGAGATCAGCTCGGTGCTTTGTGACCAGCTAGAGGAGTGGGATAGGGAGGGTCGGAGGGAGACGCAAGAGGGAGGAGATATGGGGATATATGTATATGTATAGCTGATTCACTTTGTTATAAAGCAGAAACTAACACACCATTGTAAGGCAATTATACTCCAATAATGATGTTAAAAAAAAAAAAAAGAAAGAAATGAGATAACCAGTATATTGTCCCATGGTGAGTTTTTAAATAAGATAGTTTGGTGTCAGAGGCTTTCTTTGTTAAGGGAATTCATCATTCAGGAAGAGTTAAAGTAATTTCCAGTTCAGTGAGAATGTTGTTATGAAGGCTCTTTATGTCCAAAACACCACTTCTGCTTTTCCCATAGGAAGTAACAGAGGAAATTGGATGGGACCTCAATGCATAGGAACCAGAGCTCCTTTTTTTTTAAAATAGATTTTATTTATTTATTTATTTTTGGCTGTGTTGGGTCTTAGTTGCTGCGTGCGGGCTTTCTCTAGTTGCGACTAGCAGGGGCTACTCTTCGTTGTCGTGGGCGGGCTTCTCATTGAGGTGGTTTGTCTTGTTGCGGAGCACGGGCTCTTGGTGCACGGGCTTCAGTAGTTGTGGCTCGTGGGCTCTAGAGCACAGGCTCAGTAGTTGCGGCGCACAGGCTTAGTTGCTCCGCGGCATGTGGGATCTTCCTGGACCAGGGATCGAACCCGTGTTCCCTGCACTGGCAGGTGGATTCTTAACCACTGCGCCACCAGGGAAACCCCCAGAGCTCCCTTTTTAACTTTAGCTGTTAAGAAGGTGTAAGCATAGTAATATCCTGATGGGCATGCTGAAAATTTTTCCAAGGCAGCAATTACCTTACTGAATTTTTCATTTGATTACCTAACACCCCAGTCTCCAAAGGGAATAATTACCTAACAATGTAACATGTGACTATTCAAGTTATATTATGAAATGTGACAAGAGAGATTAAGTTGGCTTAATGAGGAAAGTTAGAATGTTATGGTAAATTTCTTGTATGGATTTCCTGAATAGGTGATTAAAGCTAGGCTTCGTGGGGGCTTTGCAGAGTTTTCCTGTTTATCGAGCTGTCAGAAGTGATGAACATCATTTAGTCATTCGACAAACATCAGTTGCACACTTACTATGTGCTCTGTGTAGATATCTTGCTGTACCTGTAGATATAAAGATAAGTAACAAGACAGAATCTTTGCCCAGTCAGGGTGGAGCACTACCACGGCTTGGCCAGCATGCGCTGACTGATGGTCCAAGACAGAAGTTTGTTCAAAATATGAATCCCACCTACTGAATGGAAGAGTGATGGGACATTACATTAATTGATCATCATGCAAATTAGTACAGTATTGCTATAATTAGGAGCTACTCTGTTCCATTAAAAAATACCTATTAAATTTTTAACAAAAATTGTACCAAGGATAGCAGCTTGTAGCCAGCAGAAAGTTTCTGTGATCAAACCAGATTACTTTAATAATGATAAAGTACTCTACTAAAAAAGTTACAAATGTTGTATGTATGTCAGGTACATAGTGATACTCTAATGACAAACTAAACACATGGGAGTACAATTGCTCTGCTGGGTCCTCATGAATAAATTTGCCTCAAAGGAAGTTGCTAGAGGGCTACAGGGGAATCTACAGGCCTAGTCAAGAGAAAGGCTCTTCTGTCTCACTTGTAGTTCATTGGGATTGGGAATCACTAGAGAAGTGCATGTAAATCATGACCCTACTTTTGACTTGCATGAGTCACAGAAGGATCTGTCTTACCCCCTATTTGTCTTACTCTTGGCCAAATTCTCCAAGTACAGAAGTCACTTGCATCTTAATTCTTACAAGCTCCTCAGGGTACCAGTTAGCAAATTCACTCTTTCAGTAATAGCTCTCAAATGACCTTGCAGTTGAAAACTTTCTAAAGTTGCCCAACTGACTCCCAGGGAATAATTTATGAACAGGAAGTTACTGGTTTTGATCTGTGTGTGGGCCCACTCTATAGATCAGAAGATGAATGGATGAATAAATATCTTCATAGACTGTTCATATTTTGAATCTTGATTTACAGTGTTAGAGTTACTTTAATTTGCCTAATTTTATTCCGTTATATCTAACTTTGTCATCCATCATTAATAAAATCAACTACACATCCACTGTTTGTAGAACCCTCTGTTATCCTTTTAGTTTTCTAACTCCTTTTAAGGGAGATATTTTGTTTTCTTTTGACAAAATTTATATCTGTTCTTCTCCCTTCAAGTGGACTGAGGAAACAAACTGTTCTGTGGGGGAGAAATATTTAATGTGAAAAGATTTCTATTCTACGACCTCATCTGGACTTTCTAATTTGGACAGTATACAATAAAACTTGATTACTTTGGAAAATAAAAAGAATGTCTTTGGATTGATTTCATTTATGATAAATCAGTGCTTTATGAATGGGTAAACCCCTCAACTAGTTAATTAAGGAATAGCAGTGGTTCAAAAACCATGTCATACTTCATATATGCCCTTAGTGACAAAATGAAAACAACATTTTGAGTATTTGTGATTTCTCCAGAGCCACCCTCATCGTTTACTCTCCACAGACCCACTCACAGAAATCACCTTGTCCTTTCTTTTGATTCTGAGGCTTTTTCTGTATCTTTAAGACCATGCAATGTTTCTTGTTTGTCTGTTCCTTCCTATGGTCATTGCCCAATGACACCAGATCCAGCAAACTTCCATCCACAAGGATCTGAGTTTGCCCACAGCTATGTCTCTCAACTGTCCCTGATTTCTGTTCTCAGTTCTGTTCTCTGTCCTCAGCTGCAGCTTGTCCCTGGAACTAGTCCCAGTTTTAGGAACTAGTCAGAAGACGCTGACCAACAAAATGAGAGGAATAGAAGAGAGATTTCCTCAGCTGTCTCCAACTCTGTGGACCCGGGGCTGTGGTGGTAGGCAGTGGAGGGCTTCAACTTCCAGCAATGCCCTTCCATTCTTATTATGGGCATTAGTCCCTTGAATCTTCACAACAACCCCATAAAGTACATAATCCTTTCATAGATAAGGAAACAGATCTCAGGAGGTTAAATCACAGGCCCACACTGGCACAGCTAGTAAGAATCAGAGCCAGCATTTGAACCTGACACTGGGTATCATGCTCTTAATCACTACAGACCAGATACCCTATCATGTAAACAGCACCTATGACATTTGGCTTTACCAGCTAAAACAAATGAAATTTAATACAAATGACCTAATCAATTATGTTTTATGTTTGGACTTTAGAGCCTCTTGCATTAATATATGAATTTATGGTAGCTAATATTTTTGAGTAGATATGCGCTAGACACTAGGGCTTTACATATATTTTCTCATTTGAATCTCACAAACATGATGTAGAAAGGCAGGTACTACTATTATTTTTTTAATAAATATTCTACTGAAATAACACATATGGAAAAATGTACAGAATCATAGATGTACAATTCAATAAATTTTTACAAATTGAAAGCACTATCCAAGTCAAGAAATGAACATGACCATCATCCAAGGAGACCCCTCATTCTCTCTTCCAGTCACTATCCCACCACCCAGGTTGCAGGTACTGCTGCTCTTTTGCACTTAAAATAATTGAAAACAGAGGCACAGGATGCTTGCTCCAAATCAGAGATCTGGGAAGAACTGAGGGTTGGACTAGGTATTTCTTCTCTACTGTACTTTACCCCTTCTGATAGATTTTTATGGCTTCAATTGTAAGTGCTTCCTATGAGTAGGTATTAGGCAAAGACTTGTTTACTCATAATGCATTGAGTCCTCAAATCAATCCAAAGAGGTAATACTAAAATTCACCTTTTACAGATGAAGAAATCAAGGATAAAAGACTTTCAGTGATGCCTTGATAGAAAGTAGTAGAACTAGGATTTGAACCTAAATCTGATTCATTCAGAGTTGATGCTTATGGGAAATAATCTGAAAAATAAATAATGCCCCCCAAATAACTTAAAATTTCTGAAGAGGAGATTTCAAAAGAACTCCTTCATTCTCCTGCAAGTCCTTTCATCTCAGGTTTCACACTTGAGACCTCCACAGCACTTTTTCCCATGAGCAGCACCATTTGTATTATAAAAAAAAATACTTATTTGACCGGATTCTGCCTATTGGTCATAGTTAAGCAGTTGTGGCATTAGCATGTTATTTTTACCTTCTATTTAAGGGATTGTATTATCCATTTTAATGCTTTGAGTCTTAATTGCACACAGGTTGATTGTCATAGGCAGACCATTAAAATGCCTGTCACTTGCCATGTATTCCATGTTCCCGGAGTCCGAAAACCTTTCTACTGTGTGTGGAAAGGCTGAGGCTATCGAATAGATTTGCTAATGCAATTTTCCTGGCTTTTCTGGAAGTGCTACCAGCTCATTCTGTGTTGCTATTAGAGTGGCCGCACATGGTTCTTGACCTGATGTGCCCTTCTGTGGTCTTGCTACAACGCTCTCAGCTACACACTCTGGCTCATATAATATTTGCAAATATGTAAAGTGGCAGATCCTATTCGGGAATGCAAAGTACTGTGATTTTTGTTACGTGCTCTTTTTTTTTCCCTTCAGACCAGATTTTGGACAGTTTCCCTGTTTCATATTATAATTCCCAATTGTATGGGCATTCATATTTCCAAGTTGAATCTCATTTCATGACTTTCTGCCATATTTCTAACCTCTTTTTTCCATGGTGCATTATATCGTCTATTGTTACACGTTCAAACAGCTGCCAACTTAACACATTTATCAAACTAGCAGGGGATACACTTTACCCCCACCCTCTACCAAAAACAAATAAAGATATTAAATTAACCTGGTTCTACTCCAGTAGTATAAAGGCTTACTGGACACCTTCCCCTGTCTGGGGATGGCCATTTATCACTGTTTTTGGATGTGATACTATGGCTTGTTTCCAGCCCATGAGACAGGGCTTCCATATGAATAAATCTACTTCAAGGGAGATTTTTGTGCTGCAGTATATTAGCTGTGATATTAAAGATCGGTTCTATTAGGTCTACTGAATTCTTTCCTTTACACTAATTTTGGTAATTCATTCAAAAGAGGGATTAAGTGTGCCTGGCATTATGCACACTGTATTTTGTTAAGAGTTCCATTGTTCCAGATGTTTAGAATAAGCAGATGTGGGCACTTTGGAAGAGAAAAGTAAAATATTTCCAGGCACCCCATTATGTGCATAAATGCTGGAAATGGTTGATGACATATATATGTGAATCTCTCTATATATATTCATAGATATGCTTGTCTGAGAGAGCATATGGTGGTGTGCAAAGAGGAACCACAAAAGAGAGAAAGCACTGAACAGTTTGTCGCGAGATCTCTCTTCTACGCCAGGCTCTGACACTGTTTGACCCAATTTAAAATAACTGATCTTATAAAGTCTCAGTTTCTTCATAAATGAAGTATCTAGGTGGGTCAAAATTATTCCTAATGTCCAATGTGGTATCTAAATGTGTGTTTTTTTTCTTTTAATCTTCAGTTTTTATATCAGAACAAACAATATTCCTTTGAGATAGCCTGAGCAAACTTGTATATTGTATGACTCTGTGTCTTTTTTCTGCAGCACTAGATTAGGGGATTCAGGCTTTCTTGGTACATAAGCAGAAAATATTTGATTCTGGAACCAAACTATAGGGAATAAGTGGAGGAATTGCCAATACTGTTATTTGCAGAACAGAGGAGTTACATTGCATACCCTGGGCTGGAAGATTCAACCTTAAGTTTGCTCCTAAAGGTTCCTGACAATAAAATGGAAACTTCCTTGCTTCTGCAGAGCTTCTGCCTTAGAGATGCACAGAATTTTAGACAGGGAGGATATTTGAAGGTCAACTATCCAGTCCCTCATTTTAGGACAGCTAACTGCCCTTAACTTTCCTCTGCATGCAAGAGAGGGAGAGGCAAAAGTTCATAGCAGAGAGGTGGTCCTGCCTTTAAATTCCACTTGGAGCAGGAGCCGGGGCCTGCCTCCCACAAATGGGTAAGCAAGAGGCACAAAGAAATGCGTCAGACACCCTCCACACTTCTGGGGAGTGGGTAGGGAAGACAAGGCCAACCAACCCACCTCCAAAGCCAGAGGAGAAGGCTTTGTCCTTGGATTTTCATCAGGTTTTAATTCACAATTTGAAGGTAAGACAAGTGGCCGTGACCTCCCACCCTGGTTCATCTCTCAGAGCTTATAGTTCAGTGAAAATACAGATGAGGCAAACACTGAAGGGACATGTCCCCCACAAAGCATAAGAGAGTTGCAGAGTTGTTTATTCACAAAAGCGCTAAAACCAAAGAAAAGTCCGTACTTTATTTAATCAAATGCATGTCATTTAAAGCCAAGTTTCCCAGAGTAAGTTATGTCAATTTCTATTACCAGTGAAATATCTCTATCCTTTAATTAAGTGATCCGCAACACATGAAGTGATGAGATGCTGAATGTTTCAAAAATTATACAAATACTTCGCGATCACTGGATCCTGAAAACAGTTCCATAAACTGTCAAGTGTGCAAACTAGAAAAAGAGAAATAACCTCCTATTTTTGTAAAAATTTATAATTGCATGGAAAGGTGACTAGGAGAATGCTCACCAAAAAATAAGGTGTTTACCTCAAGGTCGTAAGATTTTGGATGATTTTGTTCTTTCTCTTTAAACTTTTCATGTATGGCTTAAACAGTTTAAGTAAAAAATTCTTTTGTACTCTAAAAAGACAAACTTGTATTTTGAGAAATGTTAATGTAGACCTAACTTTCGAGTATCTATAGAACACCTGAGCTTGCTGTTTGTGGCATGTACTTCCATTTCTCATCAATTCAATCTCTTCTTTTCTTTTCTTTATTTTTTTAACACCTTTATTAGAGTATAATTGCTTTACATTGTTGTGTTAGTTGCTGCTGTATAACAAAGTGAATCAGCTATACATATACATATATCCCCATATCTCCTCCCTCTTGCATCTCCCTCCCACCCTCCCTATCCCACCCCTCTAGGTGGTCACAAAGCACCAAGCTGATCTCCCTGTGCTATGTGGCTGCTTCCCACTAGCTATCTATTTTATATTTGGTAGTGTACATATGTCAGTGCCACTCTGTCACTTCATCTCAGCTTACCCTTCCCCCTCCCCATGTCCTCAAGTCCATTCTCTTCGTCTGCATCTTTATTCCTGTCCTGCCCCTAGGTTCTTCAGAACCTTTTTTTTTTTTTAGATTCCATATATATGTGTTAGCATACAGTATTTGTTTTTCTCTTTCTGACCTACTTCACTCTGTATGACAGACTCTAGGTCCGTCCACCTCACTACAAATAACTCAATTTCGTTTCTTTTTATGGCTGAGTAATATTCCATTGTATATATGTGCCACATCTTCTTTACCCATTCATCTGTCAGTAGACGCTTAGGTTGCTTCCATGTCCTGGCTATTGTAAATAGTGCTGCAGTGAACATTGTGGTGCATGACTCTTTTTGAATTATGGTTTTCTCAGGGTATATGCCCAGTAGTGGGATTGCTGGGTCATATGGTAGTTCTATTTTTAGTTTTTTAAGGAACCTCCATACTGTTCTCCATAATGGCTGTATCAATTTAGATTCCCACCAACAGTGCAAGAGGGTTCCCTTTTCTCCACACCCTCTCCAGCATTTATTGTTTGTAGATTTCTTGATGATGGCCATTCTGACCGGTGTGAGGTGATACCTCATTGTAGTTTTGATTTGCATTTCTCTAATGATTAGTGATGTTGAGCATCCTTTCATGCGTTTGTTGGCAATCTGTATATCTTCTTTGTAGAAATGTCTATTTAGGTCTTCTGCCTATTTTTGGATTGGGTTGTTTGTTTTTTTGATATTGAGCTGCATGAGCTGCTTGTATATTTTGGAGATTGATCCTTTGTCAGTTGCTTCGTTTGCAAGTATTTTCTACCATTCTGAGGGTTGTCTTTTCATCTTATTTATGGTTTCCTTTGCTGTGCAAAAGCTTTGAAGTTTCATTAGGTCCCATTTTTTTATTTTTGTTTTTATTTCCATTTCTCTAGGAGATGGGTCAAAAAGGATCTTGCTGTGATTTATGTCATCAATCTCTTCTTTTTCTGTTCCTTTTCAACCCCACTCTGATGGAACTCTCTTTTGAATCTCACCAATGATTTGTCCTTTTTAAAGACCTGATGTTCTTTTATCTTAATTCTCTCAGTTTTCTACATATAGCCAGAAACCAACTGGCTATATATTCCTTGAATATCTCTTCCCATAATTTTCAATGACACTGAAATTTTCTCTTTCTCCTTCATCCTATGTGAACATTCCTTCTCCATACTACCACTGAAATGAGCTATTTTTTTCTCCTGCTCATCACTCACTTCTTTTGTAAATCCATCCACTTCCATGAGTCTAATTGCTCAAGATTCCACCACATGGAAAGTGAGAGCCACTGGGTGCCAGGCATTGTGCTTGGTGATGAAGATTCAATCCCCAAGAAGACACAGTATCTTCAAGGAACTCACAAAAAATGCAGCAGGAGCTATCAGCAGCATGGTGTTGATGAGCCTGGAAGGCAGGGATGCCCACAGAGGGCAAACAGTGGAGGGCCTTATGTGATATGCTAGTGCTATGGGCTGAATTGTGTCTCCTCCAAAATTCATATGTTGAAACCCTTACCCACAATGTGACTGTACTTGGGGATAGGACCTTCATGGAAGTAATTAAGGTTAAATGAAATCATAAGCGTAGGGCCTTCATCCAATAGGATTAGTGACCTTATAAAAGAGACACTAGAGGGCTTGCCCTCTCTTTCTTTCCACCATGTGAGGGCTCAGTGAGAAGGCAACCTTTTGTAAGCCAGGAAGAATGTACTCATAGAACTGCTGACACCCTGATCTTAGACTTCTAGTCTCCAGGACTGTGAGAAAATAAATTTCTGTTGTTTAAGCCACCCAATCTCTGATATTTTGTTATGGCAGCCCAAGCTGACTAAGGCAGTAAGGGAGTCTGGACTTCATCCTGCAGACCCGGGATTATTCGCAGAGAAGTACTGCTGCCAGGGGCATTTTGGAAATTTGAGATAGGGTTTTTTGTTGTTGTTGTTGTTGTTGTTTTACTGTTACAGTGATTGCCAGGTGCTATTGGCATTTACTGGGTAGGGGCCAATGGTGTTAAGTGTTTTCTGTTTCATGGAGCATTCCCATGCAGTGAAGAAATGTCCCACATCTACCAGACATTTATGTAGGTGAAAAACATGTTTATCGTTTCTGGGTCCAGAACCAATCTCCATTTTACCCAAAAATACCTAGTATTTTTATATAATTTAATATACATTGAACTTTTCAGGAATGTTAACTACCTGTAAATTGAAAAAAAATATTTTTTAAATGTCTAAACATTATTCAGAATTTCAGAAAATCATGTTGCTACAATAAAACGACTCTTGGTGTTCATGATTCCAATATGTATGCCTGTATCAGTCGGCATATATAATTGTCACATGTGATGGCTGAACACATAGATGTAAACATCTGTCTGCTTTATTATGTCTTTTAGTGTTTCGTGTCTGGGCGTTGACTATTGAAAGGTATATTATTTTGTTATAAGTACTTTATGTTTCTATTTCATAATACCGTTAGAAAAAATTCTAGGTTTTTGCATTGTTTTGTTTTAAATAGGTACAGGAAGGTTCTACTTGTCTATAAATTTTATTTCAGGGTAATGAAAAGGACACTGCAAAATATTTGTTATAAAAATGGGAGGATTAAGAACTACTGCTGAGGAAGATTGGGACCTTGTGAAGAATTTTAAGACAATGATGTAGCTTTTTTTTTTTTTTTTTTTGGTGTATCTTAATCTATTCAGAGCCCTTAACTTTCTCCTCTCTCCCCAAGGGGTTCAGAGGTGGACAAGACATAAAAGTCCCTCTTCCTACCTCCCTCCCACCCCAGGGTACTGTTGCCATGGGAAATCTGTCCAAGCTCCCACTTTGGAAGTCACTGGATTAAGGCCTTGGGCTTGACTATAGTGCCATAGACCAAACCTAGGGAGAGAACACCACCCATTTCAGTACTAACCTAGGGAGAGGCCACCACCCATTTCAATACTATGTCAGCCAGCCTCTTCAAAACCCTGCTCCCCGCTACTGTCAACCTCAGAGGGATTGTGGTAACCTGAAGAACCTTCTGTCCCTTCTGAAGATGTTACTTATTTCAGGATGAAGCAAGTTCTGGGCTCACGGGAGCCAGAAGGATATGTGGCCACGGTGGCTTTGTGCTTGGCAAGGGTAATAAGGATCAGGGTGTCTTTCAGCCACACTAAGTCACACAGCAACAGCTCTGTGAGTTGGATACCAATACTGCCTGAGGGTCCTATTGAGGTCAGCTCCCAACCACATTGCATAATTCACCTTCTTTGCCCAAATATAGCTCTGTGACTGCTGCTCTAGGAAAGACCTAGAACTGTCCATGCAGTGACATAATAAAGCTCTGAAAACCCCACTTCTACGGGCTGATGAACTTTGCCTTGATGTCAGATATGAGACTGGCAGAAGGATCACATTTTGCTCACCACCTCTTCCATCCATACCAAGAGGAAGAAGATGCTTTGATGCTGGGGATTCTGGCCCACCACCCCCTCCCCTCTCACCAGATTCTGCAGCTGGAGTCACTTGTGCTGCATGCTAGGCCTCAACTCCCTGAAGGGGGAGTTACAGTTCCAGTGGATTTCCAGGAGATGGGGGTTTGCTCCAGGTTATGACAATAGAAACATTGGCATGGGCTGAACTTTGATTGCTAGTCCAGACTGACTGTCTACATCAAGGCTCTAGCATTTGGGATATACTTCACTAATGGTTGGGTTAGTGACCCAGGAGACCACATCCATTTAGAGAGGTGCGAGGAAAATCCTGAGATGCTAGGACCGTTGATCACGTGCTCCCTACCCCATACTTCAGTCTTCACCTGCTTGGCTAGAGGTCCGTGATTTGACCTTCTTGTAAATGAGCTACCCCTTCTGCTTCTTTTCAGACTTCTGCTAGCATGGACTAGGTTCTCCCACAAAGGCCCATGCAACCCCTGTTCCATAGGTTGTGAACAAACATGCCACTTATGAGGAAGCATATTCCCCAATGCTGGCCTCCTTGCCCTTATTTTCATCATGAATAAAACTGTGTGATTGACTTAGGGTCCATCTTCAAGGCAAGAAGATATACAAACTGTTTTAGACTTCACAAGTGCATTGACACAAATTTAACAGAGTTTCATGGAGCTCCCAACCACTTTTGGGAGAAACATAGTATTCTGTTTGAATACTATGCTTCTGGAAATAGACCATGGCCTAAACATGGTCATACTCTTTTAACTGGTATCAATTTCCCTGATTCCTAAGCTCTTGGATCAGATCTTGGGATGCCCTCCAGAGATTTTTCAACCTCATCTAATTTTGGAACGGTGATAAATGGAAGGTCTTGCAGACATGCCTTGTCTAGTATGAGTACACTCTAACAGTATGTGTGGAGGCTGTGGTGCCCCACCCAGATTCCCCTTCAGGAATGAAGGATTTATTACCCTAGCTGCTGGGTGTGCTATCAAAAATACTCTTTGGCTGTTAGCCTCCTTCAAGTTTGCCTCAGCTGAAGAAAGCAGCCTCACTCAGTGCCATATGCCCTTCCTAGGGTGGTCAACATTCAGTGTGGCGAAGAGATAAGGGCCTCGCCCTTTCTCCCCAACTTGGTATTGCTAAGGGAGGATCCCATCTTCAGAGTTACCTAGAGGATCAGCTGAGGCTTCTCTTGAGACTATATCCCAGTTCAGCTTCTCTGTCTGACCTATCTTGTTCCTTTCCACAGGCCTTGGTCCCAAGAGCACTACCTAATAATATCCTATTTGCCAATCTTAGTCTCAGGGTCTGCTTCCCAAAGAACACAAACTTCAGTAGTTGGTGCTAGGAGGGCTCTGAGAAAGCAGATGCTGAGATGTGATTTTTGGAGCTGGGTCACCCACCATGGTCCTGAGCCAGGAGCGTATGCATTGGGCTGGATTCTGAGGCCATTGATCAAGGGAGGAGGAGCATAGGTTTAGAAAAGAGAGAGGTTATCAATTTGGGATCGTGTTCCTAAGATACAGCATTTAACATCCAGGAGATGGTGCACACTAGTTACTAGGACAATCCTTAAGAGTTTGGGGAAAATGATGGCCCACAGTAAGTGAGGCAGAAGTGTCAAAATGCCATGGCTTGTGGGGAGAGAAGAGATTGAAAGGCTCAGAGAAGTGGGCATGCTGGAGTGGATATACCATAAGGCAAAAAACCCACCAAGACTGTGTTGCACTGGAACGTCCAGAGGATACACCATTTACTCAAGCAGTAAAGCATGTACTGGTGAAAGGAGCACCAGCATCACTCGAAAGCTCCATCAATAGTACCCCTTTGTAGCCTGGGGGGATGGTGGGTAATGCATTACAGAATTAGACCCAGAATAGTAATGTGGATGACAGGACTCTGAAACAATATAGGCCAGATAGATCACTTTACCCACAGAATCCTAATAGTTGAAATGACTGTCATGAGGGGCAGGGAGGGTGCTAACCCACAGAGAGTTATGGATATGGTTAAAGGAACATGGTATCCCTAATGACAGATGAAATCTAGGTTGGGTAATCAAGAAACTGGGCAGTTTCCCAATTTTCACATCTGGGGCTGTTCTCAGAACTAGAATCCATTGACTGAAGAAGAGATCAGGTACCCAGGAGGAAGGCTTTGCAAACAAATGTAAACAATAATAATTCCCTAGTCTTTCCCAAAGGAACCTACAGCCATTTACTGAGGTAAATATATTCTGGGGAAAGAGTAATACACATTTATTTTGAGG
Organism: Eubalaena glacialis; assembly: GCF_028564815.1. Taxonomy (NCBI): domain Eukaryota; kingdom Metazoa; phylum Chordata; class Mammalia; order Artiodactyla; family Balaenidae; genus Eubalaena; species Eubalaena glacialis. The sequence goes on along the minus strand of NC_083719.1, from coordinate 40,797,191 downwards.
ACTTTTGGATACAGGGTCTGAGCTGACATTGATATCTGAAGTGGCTTTATGGGCCCTGATTAAAGTCAGGGCATGTAAGGGGCAGGTGATAAATGGAGACCTGGTCCACATCTGGTTCCCAGTGGGTCTACTTAGGGTCCATGGACTATCCGTGGCCATTTACCTGGTCTCAAGTGCATAACTGAAATAAACAAATTGGTAGTTGACACAACCCATATTGGTTCCTGGGCCTCTGGGGTAAGAGCAGTCATAGTAGGAAAAGCCAAGTGGAGCCTCTGACACTACCTTGGCTTAAGCCAAGAGAGTAAATCAAAAATAATACATCTGGGGGTTGTAACAGAAACCAATGCCACCCTTAAAAACATAAACGCTGCTATATTTAAAATAGATAACCAACAAGGACCCACTGTATAGCACAGGAAACTCTGCTCAATATTCTGTAATAACCAAAATGGGAAAACAATTTGAAAAAGAACAGATACATGTATATGTAATACTGACTCACTTTGCTGTACACCCGAAACTAACACAACATTGCTAATCAACTATATTCCAATATGAAATAAAATTTTTTTAACAAGTTGCAGGGGTAGTGGTCCCCATCATATCTCTTTAATTCAGGAGCCTGGCTCCTGCAGAAATCAGACAGATCCTAGAGGATAACAGTAGAGTACTATGGAATCTACCAAATAGTTGCCCCTATTGAAGCTACTGTGCTGGATGTATTATTATCTTTGCTAGAGCAGATAAACAAATCCAGGAACATGATAATTTGCCATTGATCTTGTGAATGCATTATTTTTTCATCCCTATCAGAAAAGAAGTTCAGAATCATTTTGCATTTATTTGGAACAAACCACAATATACATCTTCAGTCTTGCTTCATGGCTATATCAGTTCTCCTGGCCTTTATCATAATATAATCTAAAGAGACCTGGGCTTACGAGACACCCTGCAGAACATCACATCAGGTCTGGAATGTATATGGTTGGATTGGCCTAAGAATTGATATAAAGGTAAAGGTTTTCACTGTGAGTGTGGAAAAAATGGGGCCAAAAATGTTCAGGGTGCTGGCAAGTGAGATTATAGTGTGACTCACTGTGGTGGGAAGGACAGGAAATCACGAGGACGTTGACAGTCTAGGAAGAAGAGGGAGGGCCCAGATGTCTAAGACCAAGAGCTCTGGAAGCTAGGGAGTGAAAGAGATGGAGAGATGAGAGGTTATGGGCAGATACTGATATACCAGAGTTCATGCTTTCATAGGTCATTCACTTCCAACTGATGGTAATGCCTACCTGAGGTACCAGTATCCTGTGAAGAAGAGCCTTTTATGGATCACCAGCCCTGGTAGTCAGTGACTAAAGTACAACAAATTCAAAAACTATTAAAAGTGAGGAAGTCAATAGAGGTTGAATAAGTCTTCAATACAGATGCTGATGACACCCAGCAATTGAGCTCTGAGCATCCCAGCACCTAAGGCACAGTGGAGAGTCCATCAGGTTATTTAGCTCTTATCTTATTTTAAAAAGTATCGTATTGATCTGAAAAGATACTGAATTCTAGAAAGAATGCATTGGGTAGATAACTTTCAGCATGACTCAGATGAAGCTCATGAAATTGTTCCAGGAGCAGCTCCTGAGCTCTGTAACAGACCAGGACAGTACCACTGCTACCCCCACCATGCCCAGCAACTAGTAGTACACTGATCTTTTTTTCCCTAAATATTCAAAGTGTAAAATTGTCATTTTTCTGTGAATCCTCCAAAGACAACAGTAGAGGTGTGCAGATGAGGTGTCAATCATGTGACTCAGATGTCATCAAGAGACTCCCTGCTGCTTGAACCTTCCAAATTCCATGATCTGTGGGAATTCAAAGCGTTCCCAAGAGTGTCTGCTAATCCACAGGTGGTTTGTTTCCTAAACCTCCCTTAACTCTTCGATTTTTCATTCATCACCTTTATCCTACACCATAATGACCCCCAAATGAAATTCAGTCCTTTCTGCAGTTTTCACTATTAAGAGACCACAAAGAAATTACTCAAATTAATCACTCTTTCTTAGGAGTCAAAACTTATAACTTAAGTCAAATACTGGATAGAAAACCAAGAGATAGCACATAGAATGCCTTTCCAAGACAACCAAGCCATGGCCTAAACAAAACTTTATTTTGTCAACTCTAAAATATCATGTTTCTAAACTCTAAAACTTCATCATAGCTGTGATGATGTCCAACTTTGTCAATAGTTTCTTTCTTTTTTTATTTTTTTAATCTTTTTTTATTGAAGTATAGTTGATGTACAATATTATATAAGTTACAAGTGTACAGTATTGTGATTCACAATTTTTAAAGGTTATACTTTATTTATAGTTACTATAAAATATTGGCTATATTCCCCGTGTTGTACAATATATCCTTGTAGCTTATTTCATACATAGTAGTTTGTACCTCTTAATCCCCTACCCCCATATTGCCCCTCCTCCTTCCCTCTCCCCACTGGTAACCACTAGTTCTCTATTCTTTTTTTGTTATATTCACTAGTTTGTTGTATTTTTTAGATTCTACATATAAGTGATATCATACAGTATTTGTCTTACTCTGTGTGACTTATTTCACTTAGCATAATACCCTCCAAGTCTGTCCATGTTGTTGCATATGGCAAAATTTCAATCCTTATCATGGATGAGTAGTATTCCATTGTATATATATACCACATCATCTTTATCCATTCATCTGTTGATGGACACATGTTGCTTTCATATCTTGGCAATTATAAATAATGCTGCCATGAACATTAGGGTGCATGTGTTTTTTCAAATTAGTGTTTGTTTGTTTGTTTGTTTGTTTTAAGATATATACCCAGGAGTGGAATTGCTGGGTCATACAGTAGTTCTATTTTTAGTTTTCTGAGAAACCTCTATTCTGTTTTGCACAGTGACTCCACCAATTTACATTCCCACCAATAGTATAGGAGGGTTCCCTTTTCTCCACATCCTTGCTACATTGGTTTTTTGTGTTCTTTTTGATGATAACCATTCTGACTAGTGTGAGGTGATATCTGATTGTGGTTTTGATTTGCATTTCCCTGATGATTAGCGATGTTGAGCATCTTTACATGTGCTTGTTGGCCATCTGCATGTTCTCTTTGGAAAAATGTCTATTCACGTCTTCTGCCCACTATTTTTTTTTTTTCTATTAGCATGTGTTTTTTGGTTTTTGTTTTTCTTTTTGAATTTTATTTTATTTTTTATATAGCAGGTTCTTATTAGTCATCAATTTTATACATATCAGTGTATACATGTAAATCCCAATCGCCCAGTTCATCCCACCTACCCCCCCCGCCCCGGCACTTTCCCCCCTCAGTGTCCATATGCTTGTTCTCTACATCTGTGTCTCAATTTCTGCCCTGCAAACCTGTTCATCTGTACCATTTTTCTAGGTTCCACATATATGCATTAATATACGATATTTGTTTTTCTCTTTCTGACTTACCTCACTCTGTATGACAGCCTCTAGATCCGTCCACGTCTCAACAAATGACCCAATTTCATTGCTTTTTATGGCTGAGTAATATTCCATTGTATATATGTGCCACATCTTCTTTATTCATTCATCTGTGGATGGACACTTAGGCTGCTTCCATGACCTGGCTATTGTAAATAGAGCTGCAATGAACATTGTGGTACATGACTCTTTTTGAATTATGGTTTTCTCAGGGTATATGCCAAGTAGTGGAATTGCTGGATCATATGGTAATTCTGTTTTTAGTTTTTTAAGGAACTTCCATACTGTTCTCCATAGTGGCTATATCAATTTACATTCCCACCAACAGTGCAAGAGGGTTCCTTTTTTTCCACACCCTCTCCAGCATATGTTGTTTGTAGATTTTCTGATGATGCCCCTTCTAACTGGTGTGAGGTGATACCTCACTGTACTTTTGATTTCTATTTCTCTAATAATTAGTGATGTTGAGCAGCTTTTCAAGTGTCTCTGGGCCATCTGTATGTCTTCTTTGGAGAAATGTCTATTTACGTCTTCTGTGCATTTTTTGATTGGGTTGTTTGTTTTTTTAATATTGAGCTGCATGAGCTGTTTATATATTTTGGAGATTAATCCTTTGTCCATTGATTCGTTTGCAAATGTTTTCTCCCATTCTGAGGGTTGTCTTTTCGTCTGGTTTGTAGTTTCCTTTGCTGTGCAAAAGCTTTTAAGTTTCATTAGGTCCCATTTGTTTATTTTTGTTTTTATTTCCATTACTCTAGGAGGTGGGTCAAAAAAGATCTTACTGTGATTTATGTCCAAGAGTGTTCTGCCTATGTTTTCCTCTAAGACTTTTATAGTGTCCGGTCTTACATTTAGGTCTTTAATCCATTTTGAGTTTATTTTTGTGTGTGGTGTTACGGAGTGTTCTAATTTCATTCTTTTACATGTTGCTGTCCAGTTTTCCCAGCACCACTTACTGAAGAGACTGTCTTTTCTCCATTGTATATCCTTGCCTCCTTTGTCATAGATTAGTTGACCATAGGTGTGTGGGTTTATCTCTGGGCTTTCTATCTTGTTCCATTGATCTATATTTCTGTCTTTGTGCCAGTACCGTACTGTCTTGATTACTGTAGCTGTGTAGTATAGTCTGAAGTCAGGGAGTCTGATTCCTCCAGCTCCCTTTTTTTCCTTCAAGACTGCTTTGGCTATTCATGGTCTTTTGTGTCTCCATACAAATTTTAAGATTTTTTGTTCTAGTTCCATAAAAAATGCCATTGGTAATTTGATAGGGATTGCATTGAATCTGTACATTGCTTTGGGTAGTATAGTCATTTTCACAATGTTGATTCTTCCAATCCAAGAACATGGTATATCTCTCGATCTGTTGATATCATCTTTAATTTCTTTGATCAGTGTCTTATAGTTTTCTGCATACAGGTCTTTTGTCTCCCTAGGTAGGTTTATTCCTAGGTATTTTATTCTTTTAGTTGCAATGGTAAATGGGAGTGTTTCCATAATTTCTCTTTCAGATTTTTCATCATTAGTGTATAGGAATGCAAGAGATTTCTGTGCATTAATTTTGTATCCTGCAACTTTACCGAATTCATTGATTAGCGCTAGTAGTTTTCTGGTGGCATCTTTAGGATTCTCTATGTATAGTATCATGTCATCTGCAAACAGTGACAGTTTTACTTCTTCTTTTCCAATTTGGATTCCTTTTATTTATTTTTCTTCTCTGATTGCTGTTGAATAACTAGGATTTCCAAAACTCTGTTGAATAATAGTGGCGAGAGTGGACATCCTTGTCTTGTTCCTGATCTTAGAGGAAATGCTTTCAGTTTTTCACCATTGAGAATGATGTTTGCTGTGGGTTTGTCATATATGGCCTTTATTATGTTGAGGTAGGTTCCCTCTATGCCCACTTTCTGGAGAGTTTTTATCATAAATGGGTGTTGAATTTTGTCAAAAGCTTTTTCTGCATGTATTGAGATGATCATATGGTTTTTATTCTTCAATTTGTTAATATGATGTATCGCATTGATTGATTTGCATATATTGAAGAATCCTTGCATCCCTGGGATAAATCCCACTTGATCATGGTGTATGATCCTTTTAATGTGTTGTTGGATTCTGTTTGCTAGTATTTTGTTGAGGACTTTTGCATCTATATTCATCAGTGATATTGGTCTGTAATTTTCTTTTTTTGTAGTATCTTTGTCTGTTTTTGGTATCAGGGTGATGGTGGCCTCATAGAATGAGTTTGGGAGTGTTCCTTCCTCCGCAATTTTTTGGAAGAGTTTGTGAATGATGGGTGTTAGCTGTTCTCTAAATGTTTGATAGAATTCACCTGTGAAGCCATCTGGTCCTGGACTTTTGTTTGTTGGAAGATTTTTTTTTTTTTTTTTTTTGTTGTTGTTGGAAGATTTTTAATCAGAGTTTCAATTTCATTACTTGTGATTGGTCTGTTCATATTTTCTATTTCTTCCTGGTTCAGTCTTGGAAGGTTATACCTTTCTAAGAATTTGTCCATTTCTTCCAGGTTGTCCATTTTATTGGCACAGAATTGCTTGTAGTAGTCTCTTAGGATGCTTTGTTTTCTGCGGTGTCTGTTGTAACTTCTCCTTTTTCATTTCTAATTTTATTGATTTGAGTCCTCTCCCTCTTTTTCTTGATGAGTCTGGCTAATGGTTTATCAATTTTGTTTATCTTCTCAAAGAACCAGCTTTTAGTTTTATTGATCTTTGCTATTCTTTTCTTTGTTTCTATTTCATTTATTTCTGCTCTGATCTTTATGATTTCTTTCCTCTGCTAACTTTGGGTTTTGTTTCTTCTTCTTTCTCTAGTTCCTTTACATGTAAGGTTAGATTGTTTATTTGAGATTTTTCTTGTTTCTTGAGGTAGACTTGTATAGCTGTAAACTTCCCTCTTAGAACTGCTTTTGCTGCATCCCATAGGTTTTGGATCATCGTATTTTCATTGTCATTTGTCTCTAGGTATCTTTTTATTTCCTCTTTGATTTCTTCAGTGATCTCTTGGTTATTTAGTAACGTATTGTTTAGCCTCCATGTGTTTGTGTTTTTTACATTTTTTTCCCTGTAATTCATTTCTAATCTCATAGCATTGTGGTCAGAATAGGTGCTTGATATAATTTCAGTTTTCTTAAATTTACTGAGGCTTGATTTGTGACCCAAGATGTGATCTATCCTGGAGAATGTTCTGTGCGCACTTGAGAAGAAAGTGTAATCTGCTGTTTTTGGATGGAATGTCCTATAAATATCAATTAAATCTATCTGGTCTATTGTGTCATTTAAAGCTTCTGTTTCCTTATTAATTTTCTGTGTGGATGATCTGTCCATTGGTGTAAGTGAGGTGTTAAAGTTCTCCACTATTATTGTGTTACTGTCGATTTCCTCTTTTATGGCTGTTAACAGTTGCCTTATGTATTGAGGTGCTCCTTTGTTGGGTGCATATATATTTATAATTGTTATATCTTCTTCTTGGATTGATCCCTTGATCATTATGTAGTGTCCTTCCTTGTCTCTTCTAACATTCTTTATTTTAAAGTCTATTTTATCTGATATGAGTATTGCTACTCCAGCTTTCTTTTGATTTCCATTTGCATGGAATATCTTTTTCCATCCCCTCACTTTCAGTCTGTATGTGTCCCTAGGTCTGAAGTGGGTCTCTTGTAGACAGCATATATATGGGTCTTGTTTTTGTATCCATTCAGCAAGCCTGTGTCTTTTGGTTGGAGCATTTAATCCATTCACGTTTAAGGTAATTATCGATATGTATGTTCCTATGACCATTTTCTTAATTGTTTTGGGCTTGTTTTTGTAGATCCTTTTCTTCTCTTGTGTTTCCCACTTAGAGAAGTTCCTTTAGCATTTGTTGTAGAGCTGGTTTGGTGGTGCTGAATTCTCTTAGCTTTTGCTTGTCTGTAAAGCTTTTGATTTCTCCATCGAATCTGAATGAGATCCTTGCTGGGTAGAGGAATATTGGTTGTAGTTTCTTCCCTTTCATCACTTTAAGTATATCATGCCACTCCCTTCTGGCTTGTAGAGTTTCTGCTGAGAATCAGCTGTTAACCTTATGGGAGTTCCCTTGTATGGTATTTGTCGTTTTTCCCTTGCTGCTTTCAATAATTTTTCTTTGTGTTTAATTTTTGCCAATTTGATTACTATGTGTCTCGGCGTGTTTCTCCTTAGGTTTATCCTGCCTGGGACTCTGTGTGCTTCCTGGACTTGGGTGGCTATTTCCTTTCCCATGTTAGGGAAGTTTTCGACTCTAATCTCTTCAAATATTTTCTCGGGTCCTTTCTCTCTCTCTTCTCCTTCTGGGACACCTATAATGCGAATGTTATTGCGTTTAATGTTGTCCCAGAGGTCTCTTAGGCTGTCTTCATTTCTTTTCATTATTTTTTCTTTATTCTGTTCTGTTGCAGTGAATTCCACCATTCTGTCTTCCAGGTCACTTACCCGTTCTTCCGCCTCAGTTATTCTGCTATTGATTCCTTCTAGTGTAGTTTTCATTTCAGTTATTGTATTGTTCATCTCTGTTTGTTTGTTCTTTAATTCTTCTAGGTCTTTGTTAAACATTTCTTGCATCTTCTTGATCTTTGTCTCCATTGTTTTTCCGAGGTCCTGGATCATCTTCACTATCATTGTTTTGAATTCTTTTTCTGGAAGGTTGCCTATCTCCACTTCATTTAGTTGTTTTTCTGGGGGTTTATCTTGTTCCTTCATCTGGTACATAGCCCTCTGCCTTTTCATCTTGTCTATCTTTCTGTGAATGTGGTTTTTGTTCCACAGGCTGCAGGATTGCAGTTCTTCTTGCTTCTGCTGTGTGCCCTCTGGTGGATGAGGCTATCTAAGAGGCTTGTGCAAGTTTCCTGATGGGTGGGACTGGTGGTAGGTAGAGATGGCTGTTACTCTGGTGGGCAGAGCTCAGTAAAACTTTAATCCACTTGACTGCTGATGGGTGGGGCTGGGTTCCCTCCCTGTTGGTTGTTTGGCCTGAGGCAACCCAACACTGGAGCCTACCTGGGCTCTTTGGTGGGGCTAATGGCAGACTCTTGGAGGGCTCACGCCAAGGAGTACTTCCCAGAACCTTTGCTGCCAGTTTCCTTGTCCTCACAGTGAGCCACAGCCACCCCCTGCCTCTGCAGGAGACCCTCCAACACTAGCAGGTAGGTCTGGTTCAGTCTCCCCTGGGGAGACACTACACTACACACTACGTTGTGTGTGCCCTCCAAGTGTGGAGTCTCTGTTTTCCCCAGTCCTGTCGAAGTCTTACAATCAAATCCCGCTAGCCTTCAAAGTCTGATTCTCTAGGAATTCATCCTCCCGTTGCCGGACCCCCAGGTTCGGAAGCCTGACGTGGGTTTCAGAACCTTCACTCCAGTGGGTGGACTTCTGTGGTATAAGTGTTCTCCAGTCTGTGAGTCACCCACCCAGCAGTTATGGGATTTGATTTTACTGTGATTGCACCCCTCCTACTGTCTCATTGTGGCTTCTCCTTTGTCTTTGGACGTGGGGTATCTTTTTTTGTGAGTTCCAGTGTCTTCCTGTCGATGATTGTCCAGCAGCTAGTTGTGATTCTGGTGTTCTTGCAAGAGGGCGTGAGAGCAAGTCCTTCTGCTCCGCCATCTTGGTTCAGGGCCCTGCCCACTTTTTAATCAGGTTGTTTGTTTGTTTGTTTGATGTTGAGTTGTATGAGCTGTTTATATATTTAGGATATTAACACCTTATTGGTCATATCAGTTGCAAATATTTTCTCCCATTCAGTAGGTTGTCTTTTCATTTTATAAATGGTTTCTTTTGCTGTGCAAAAGCTTTTAAGTTTAATTAGGCCCCATTTGTTTAATTTTGCTTTATTTCCCTTGCTTTAGGAGAGAGATCCAAAAAAAATTGCTATGATTTATGTCAAAAGTGTTCTGCCTGTGTTTTCCTCTAGGAGTTTTGTGGTTTCTGGTCTTACATTTAGGTGTCAACAGTTTCTTTATTCACTTGGTAATGCAAAGGAACTTCCTTCTTTGTGAGTAAGAATTTTGTTCTTATTGATTGAAAGCATACATGTATATCATTTTGTCACTAAGAGGGCAATTTACAAACCTGTTACTTTGACTGTCCTCCTGTCTAGCCTAAGTAAATGGGAGAGGGGTGGACTGAGGGTGCTGTGTGTGGGCATAATAAAAAATTTCTATAGGGGCAAGAAAACTTCACTGTATAAAGTAATTATACCTATTATCGTTATAGGAATTGGCAAGGGGCAAATGAGTTGTCACAACTTTATTCTTTCAGTTCTATAACAGTAATGACCTTCTTGACACAATTTACAGGGCAGGAAACCGTACTCCAAAAATTTTTTTTTAATTTACTGATTAATGATTCCACACATTCCACACATAGAAAATGGTGGTGTCCCCTCCTATGTATCAGGATAGATAACCATATAAAAGATAGTGTGATGAAGAGAAAATCTCCTGTTACCAAGTGCATATTACTTTCAACCCTTTCCCTAATCATATTCCCCCAAACTAACCAGTGGTACTTCTATTAACTTACGTAGGTGGATATTATTTGGCAAATTATGAAACAGTTTGTTATACTTCTAAAAAAGTCAATAACACAGCATCTGATTCTTTTTAACAAAAAGTTTGTTCCCTTGAATACTTTTATTACTTTTGTCTGTAGATTATAACCAGTTGTTATTTCCATTGAATAACCCAACTTTTCTAGTTTCTGGTTCCACATCACTGGAGCCCAGTAAACTTAATTATATTAAAAGATGACTTGAGTTAAGTAGCTGAACTCTGCCTTAGCTTGAAGATGTGAGTTTAACTGTGCCTTGATATGTATTAGCTGCCTAATCAGTCACTCAGGGGGCTACATATTGTACTGTAGAAGAGTTTGGCTACGTGTTCACATGCAAATTAATGGAACTGGGTCCAAAAGAATACCCAATGGATTCTCAAATCATTAGTTTTTGGATTATGTCTTTACTTTGGCAACATGTTACAAATAAGCAAGCATGACTGAAATTAATTTATTGTATTCAAGAGACATCTGTAATTCTGCAGTTACTCGGCAAGAAAGAATTAAACAATTTCATCTTTGACCATTTACCTTCTTATTCCAGCTAAACAAACCTCTCCTTCCCAAATAACTCAGATCCTCTCTTCCAGCTAATAGGAAAACAAAGGGCCTCATAAATAAGCCTCTGTATTGGGCTGGTCAAAAAGCTCATCTGGGTTTTTCCGTAACATCTTACAGAAAATCCCGAAAGAACTTTTTGTCCAACCCAGTATTTATAAATATTAATACATATAAAAACACAAGGATGACATTAAAGTGTCATGAAAAGCCAGCTTAGAGACAAATTAAAGACAAATGCTTCTCGCTTCAAGTGAATCAGGGGCATGTGTGCCAAAGTGTTGTAGCACATGCTATGTGAGAGAACAGGAAATGAGCTCATCTCTTTCTAGTTCTGAAATACGAGCACTGGGGTACAAATCACTTTTGAATATCTTATGGATCCTGGGGAATTATATTCAACAGGACTTTATTTCAAATTTTTTTTCCTATTTTATTTTCCTTTCCTTTAAAAAAAGAGAAAAACTATGACTAAAGGAAGCCAAAAAGTACAGTCTATGAAATTGTCATAATGCCTTCTGTCTCATTAGGAGTACTCGCAGCAAAGCTGCAGGGCTAGCTGAGGGATGGGTCGGCCTCTTCTGACCCAGGAACAGTAACCAAAGGCCAAAGGGAATCAGAAATAAATCCTAATAAATGATAATCCTGCTCCAATAACTGACGAACATAATGTTCAAGGGTATTTATTGTGGACTTAGAAAGAAGAGTCTTGAGATTTCACCAAGGTCAGAAAACTTTTTAATCCCAGCTGATTAACTAGGAAAATGTTCGTGGAAATGTTCATGAGTATGTGTTATTGGAAGGTCCATAGGAAGAAGGGAAAAGGAAGAGAAGGAAGAAGATAAATCCAGGTGGTAGGATAAAAAAGAGGGGTGGGGAGCCATTTAATAATAATAATAATAACAATAATGGAAGGAAACCATCAACAAAATAAAAAGGCAACCTTTCAATTGGTAGAAAATATTTGCAAACCACATATCTGATAAGGGGTTAATATGCAACATGTATAAGTCACTCGTACAACACAATAGCAAAAAAAAAAAAACCCAAACCCAAAAACCAAAACCAAAACCAAAAATCGAAAACATCCACACAACCTTATTTAAAAATGGGCAAAATACCTGAATAAACTTTTCTCCAAAGAAGATATACAAACGGCAAACAGATATATGTAAAGATGCTCAACATCACTAATCATCAGGGAAATGAAAATCAAAACCACAATGAGATATCACCTCACACCTATTAGGATGGCTATTATCAAAAAATCAAAAGATAACAAGTGTTGGTGAGGATGTGGTGGAAAAGGAACTCTTACACACTGTTGGCGGGAACATAAATTGATACAGCCATTATGGTATATATGGTTTGCAGCCATTATGGAAAACAGTATGGAGGTTCCTAAAAAAATTAAAAATAGAATTACCATACGATCTAGCAATCCTACTTCTGGGTATATATTTAAAGGAAATTGTCAGTATCTCCAAGAGATATCTGTACTTCCATGTTGAACACAGCATTATTTATCATAGCCAAGACATGGAAACAAGCTAAGTGTCCATCTACAGATGAATGAATAAAGGAAATGTGATATATCACAGTATATATATGCATATATATGTATATATATATATAAATACATATATATATATGCAGTTTTTTCTTTCTACACAGAAACCTTTTTGCCACTTGGTATTGTTTTGAGAGTTTTAAAAAAAATATTTATTTGTTTATTTATTTGGTTGAGCCGGGTCTTAGTTGAGGCAGGCAGGCTCCTTAGTTGCGGCTCGTGGGCTCCTTAGTTTTGGCATGCGAACTCTTAGTTGGCTCCCTAGTTGTGGCATGCGAACTCTTAGTTGTGGCATGCATGTGGGATCTAGTTCCCTGACCAGGGGTGGAACCCGTGCCCCCTGCATTGGGAGCACAGAGTCTTAATCACTGTGCCACCAGGAAGTCCCCTGTTTTGAGAGTTTTATGGAAGTAAATTGAATGGAATAGGTTCCATTTATTGAATACCTAGTATATACTTCCTTTTACAGCAACATCTGAAGGGGTCTTATCTGGATTTTATAGATAAGGAAACTAAACCTCTGGAAAGTTAATATATTAAGAGATTTGCTCAAATCACACATATAATAGGAAGAGAGTTGGGCTTGAACTTGGGTCTGGCTTCAAAGCCTGACTATCTTACATTACCCCCTCCAGAGATCCAACTCCCCCAACCACAAATTGAAATGTCTGCATTGGTATTTAATTTTTCAAGATTATCTTTTTTTAAGTAAGATTTATTATATGAAAATGTCATCTTAATGTGGTTCTTATTCCATAGAATGTTATTTTCTAGGTTCATTTAGGACTTGGGTGACAACACAATGATGTAGAAGACAGACATAGGGTCAGAAAACAAAGGCTGTGATGTCTGTTTAGCATTGTTTAGACAACCTCATGGTATGTTATTTATGCTTTTATTTTATTTTAAATTATATTTAACTTATAGAGTTAAAGATATGAAATTAAATTGACTTATGGAGTTAAAAATAATTTATAACTCATCTTGTTCTAGAAAGTATTTCAGGTGCCATGAATCAGAGTTAGCTAAGTATTTCTATACTTCTTCATCTCTCCAAACTAGATTGTCCAATCCTTGGGGCCAGAGACTGTTCTAGCCATCTTTGTTTCTCCAGCAGTACCCAGCAGTTCTTGATGTGGTAAGTCACAAACATTTGTTGAATTCATTCCTGCTGAGATGGCCTGACATGTGGAGTGTACAATGAGGGACTTGTGTAGAAAAGAACTGTGCTGAGTGTCTCCCAAGTGAAGTAGGATAGTTTAGAATCAAGGCCAGATGGAATGATTCAAGTTCAAAAATCAGTACTCTTTATGGATTAGTAGATGACACTTTTGAGTCTTTTAATATCAATAACATGTTGAATGAAAAACATTTCTACATTTAAAAATCTGTCACTTTGTAAATATTTTCCTGGGCCAGCAACTGTCATCACTGTACCCTTATACAGTAATAGATATTATTTCTTCTCTTTTATCAGGGGACAAAAGAGGCAGGTGCCCTGAAAGCACATGGGCTGTTTTTATCCATAGGTTGTGCTTTTATCTATCTACAAGTTTGTGGGTGTTAGTGGTTGCCTTCTGCCTGTATTCCTTTTATTTTTTCATTTGTTGGCAGATCTTATTTATATTTTGAGAAAATAAAAAGGGCACTTCAAAGACTTTGGTTTTACCTTATTCTTGTATTATTTTTTCACTTGCACAATATGAATGCTCTAGTTAAAATGGAAATTAGAATTCAATACTACATTATATATATTTAAAGCTCTATTATCTGTGACAGTGCAGGGTACATAGTAAATAATAAATAGTGATGGATTAAGAGATTGATCATCATAACTATCCTCTGAAGCCCTAGTTCTGCAACTCACTTGCTGTTGACTTTGGACAAGTTATATCACCCCTCCAGGTTTCAGTTTTAAAAAAATGAAAAATGAAGAGAATAAAGCAAACAATATATAAGGACCGTTGAAACTTTAGCATCCTCTGATCAACTGTGGAGCATAGTTAGTTCATTACCTCTGATTTTCCACTAGGAAAGTCAAGTTATGTGTATTTTTATGGGGTAGATGAGTTTAGAATCTAGCTTTATATATTTTCTGCTTTTCAGAGAAAAGGCCAAATTCAGGGCAAATTATATTAAGATGTTTTTGGTAGTATCATAAATGTTCTGTCTTCTTCAACCACTTAGTGTAGGCCTAGGGCAGGAAGCATGGATTCTTTCTGGAATATCATTTCACTAATGGCGTAAAGCCTTTCAGAAATATCACTACTCCCACTGATATTCAAGCTACCCTGACTATAAAAAAATTTTTTAGCCTGCTAAAACTGCCCAATAAGGAAAAGAAATACCCAGCATGAACCTGACTTTAGATGAAAACATAAACTAATCCAAACACAAGTTAACTTGGAAAGAAATTAAACCCTGTCACAGTGAACTCCTAAAGTCTGTGAAAGTGGTTGCTGTATTTCAGAAGGGTGTTGGGTGAGGAGGCGTCCAAGCTACAAATTACACTATAAGAGTTTGTGGGCCTGTAAATTATTTCTAAAGGATTGATGGTGATATTCTTCTGTTATACAAAACAAATTTCCAGCAAGAGAATTACCAGAGTTGATATCTGATATCAAGCAAGATGAAAAGAAAAAACACAGAAAACTTATTATAAGTGCCAATAAAATACTCACCATTTCCCCCTTCTTTTTAAGATGGATAATTTAAATGTGATTTCTTTTACTTTTTTTGTCCCTGGGAATCATTTTTCTGACTCTGGTGATATGTGATCAACAATGTCATGTGCTCTAAAGATGGAGATGAATTGCAGAAGTCAGACAGGAATTTATTTTAAAAACTTAGACTATCCAGAGGATCAGAAAATATATCTTGGGTTTCTAGGGTTTCTGGAATAAACTTGGATTATGCGCTGCTACCAGTAGGTAACTAACACTCTGCATACATTACTACTATATGCTGACATCTTTACTGAGTTATAGAAAAATCTCCAGATAGCCCCTTAGGTATCTGCTTGCTCTAGCACACTTATTGTGGCTCCCCACAATTAGCAATAAAATAGTTGCTAATCACTGGTAGATGATACTAATCAACTCTGTAAAATATGTTTTAAATCCATTTGAGTATCATATGGAAATCAGTATGTCCTGAGTTGCTCCCTTCCATGCAAAGTGTAACTACCTAAGTTGGGAATTAATGTTTAAGTATATGCTTATGGGTTAATATTTAAATTTTTAAAGAAAAATCTATAAATAATTTAAATTAAAACATCTCATGAATGGATGAAAGAAAGGCTGAATGAATGGCTGTCTATATCTTATTAAAAAAAGATGTGTTGTAGTCTTATAATCTGCTCCAGTATTGTGTGCTACTATCGAAAGAAAACAACAAATATTCGGAGATGGCCATTGCCTTCCCTGGACAGCCTGACTTTTGGAGATTTTTATTCTCAAAGGTTATATACAATTCTGGAAGTTTATCCCATGAGAAGGTTAAGGCCTCTGCAGTCTCTCAAAAACAAACAAAATAAAGACCACTTTCTAAACTGTGGTCACAGAGAGATTTGCAACCACTCAAGTCTGAAGGGCAGTTTGAATTGATGTGCCATTGATTAGCAGGCTCTCTGTACTCTGATTCCAGCAGGCAGCCCATTCTGACCTTGACTCAAAGAGCAGAAGGGTGACTTGCATTTATATTAGAATTTAGATGCCCATGGATGGATTTAGTGTGCAAAACATTGAACATGATAGAGTTAATAGAGAAAGATGGGTGGATAGGTAGGTAGAGAGGGTCATAAATGGACAGAGATCACCAGAATTTATTTTTGTGATATCGATTAAATTCACCACAAGGAGAAAAAATTATTTTAAAGAACACCTTCTCCAGCCAATCTGTAGTTTCTGGTATTTAGTAGAAATAATAGGTGCCTGGGACTTTCCCATGCCCTCACTGGTATCAGATGTTAGGAGACTTTTGCACCTGAGTGAATTTGGCAGCAGTTCTGCACCAGGAATTCTGCTAGTCTCTACAGAAAACTGCCCAGGTTTGGCTGGTACCTGTAATACTGTCATCAAATTGTACTTGACTTTTAAGTGCTGGTTTGACCTAAGGCATGGCTTCTCCTATTTGTAGTGATCTTAATGTGGCTACAGGACACTCACGATCGAAGGTTATGTTGCGTGCATCTGCTTTGTATAAATGCTCTATTTCACTTGGAAAAAGTTCAGATGTTCGAGAGACCACAATTTTTGATTATTATAGACAGACAAATGATGCTCTGGAACTTCAAGAGATAATAAGGAAGTGTTTAGTTTTTCAGGGATAATTGAAAAACGTGCCTCTTCTTTACATAAGATGTGGTTATCTTAGAGGCACACTTTGTTTGCCTTCTTCCTACTTGGAGCCAGCATACACATCACTCTGATTTCCTGGAGTTTCTTAACTCCTCCTTCTGCCAAATTACATCCCAGTCTCCTTTCAAAACTATGCGTAAAACACACATCCTTTGGGGAGCTTTCTGGACTAACCCCACGAAGCTTCAGTGACTCTCACAATATTCCTGTTGGGTTTTACTTTTTAAGACTCAGACATTCATTCATTGAGTCATCTAACATGTGCACCAACTTTATGCTAGGCCTAGTTGTAGGCACTTGAGATATATTAGTGAACAAAATAAAGATTTCTTTCCTCGAGGAGGCTATATTTCAGTAAAAAGAGTGTGATGGTTAATTTTATGTTACTTTGGCTAGGTCATGGCATCCAGATATTTGGCCAAACACCAGTCCGGACATTGCTGGGAAGGTATTTTTAAGATGAGATTGACAGACTTTGAGTAAAGCAGATTACCCTCTGTAATTTGGGTGGCCCCATCCAATAAATGAAGGCCTTAAGAGGAAAAGACTGAGGAAGAAGGCATTTTTGTCTCCAGACTGCCTTTGGATTTGAGCCGCAACATCAATTTTTCCCTGGGTCTCCAACCTACCCTGCAGAATTCAAATTTGCTAGCCCCTACCTCACATGAACAAATTTCTTAAAATAAATCTTCCTCTCTATCTCACTCCTTATATATATATAGATAGATAGATATATGTAAATTATATGCTATATTAGAAGATAGTAAGTGTGAAAGGAAAAGTGGGGAAAATAGAGTAGGATAAGGGGGACTGGGAATGTTGGGAATGGGAAGAAGACTGTTTTATTAAATAGAGGAGGCCTCATTGAGAAGATGAGATTTGAGAGAATATTGGAAGATACTGGGAGGGTTAGCCAAGTGGCTCTCTGGAGAAAGAGCATTTCAGGCAGAGCAACCAACTGGAGTAAAGATCCTAATGCAGGAGTGTGTATGGTGTGTTCAAGAAACAGCAAGGAAGCTGGTGTAGCTGGAATGGAGAGCACAAAGGGTTGAGTAGTAGGAGATGTGAGCAGCATGGTAACAGGAAGCCAGATGAAGTAGAGCCTTACAGGCTCATTGTAGAGTGTTGAGCCAAAGCGAGATGTGATTCTGATTTTTTTTTCTTTTTTTTTTTTTTTTTTGGCTGTGTTGGGTCTTCGTTGCTGCGCACAGGCTTTCTTTAGTTGCGGCGAGCGGGGGCTACTCTTCATTGCAGTGCACGGGCTTCTCATTGCGGTGGCTTCTCTTGTTGCAGAGCATGGGCTGTAGGTACATGGGCTTCAGTAGTTGTGGAACACGGGCTCAGTAGTTGTGGCTCATGGGCTCTAGAGTGCAGGCTCAGTAGTTATGGCGCACAGGCTTAGTTGCTCCGTGGCATGTGGGATCTTCCTGGACCAGGGATCGAACCCGTGTCCCCTGCATTGGTAGGCAGATTCTTAACCACTGCACCACCAGGGAAACCCCGTGATTCTGATTTATGTTTTTAAAAAAGTTATTTCTGTCTGCTCTACTGAGAATAGACTTTAGAGCCCAAGGGTAGTAGCAGGGACATGTGTTAGGAAAGTGTATCCATCAGCTATTGCTGAGTAACAAACCATCCTATTTTTTAGTTGCTGAAAACAAGAACCATTATTTAGCTCATAATTCCTTGGATTGGCAAATTAGACAGGGCTCAAATGGGCAGTCTCCTAGTCTTGTCTGCAGTCAGCTACAGGTCAGCTAAGTGGCTGTGCTTCAGGGAGCTGCCTCGCTATTGGCTTGGACAATGAGGGTGACTGGGCCATGTGCTTATTCACATGATGGCAGCAGGATTTCAAGAGAAGGAGCAGAAGTGTTCAAGGGCTTTTGGGGTCTAGGCTCAAAACTGACATACCATCACTTGGGATATATTATATTAGTTGAAGCAAGTCATGGGGTGTTCACAGATTGAAGGATTAGAAGGAGCAGATTACACATCTTGATAGGAAAAGCTACAAAGACAGATTATGAAGGAGTATGATATAGTGAGGGAAATAATTGCTGCCTTTTGGCAAACAATCTGCCATAGAGGCTATTTTGGATGTCCAGGTGAGAGATGATTGTTGCTTGGACCAAGGTAGTAGCGTGGAGGTGGTGTGAATTGGTCAGAGCCCACATCTACTTTCAATGTTGGGGCAACAGGATTTCTTGATGAACAGGTATAGGGTGGAGAAGAGGAAAGGAGAAGAGTCAAGGATCAGTCTAAGGTTTTTGGCTTGAATGACTAGAATGATGGAGTTGCCATACACAGAAATAGGGAAGATTGTGTGTGGAGCAGATTTCTTGAGAGGAGATCAGGAATTTCATTTTAGTCATATTATTTCAAATGTCTGTTAGACATCAAAGTTGAAATGTGAAATAAGCAGTTTGAAATCAAGACTAATGTTTGATAGCTCACACAACTTAATAATAAAAAACCAAACAACCCAATCAAAAAATGGGCAGAAGACCTAAATAGACTTTTCTCCAAAGAAGACATACAGATGGCCAATAAGCACATGAAAAGATGCTCAACATCGCTAATTGTTAGAGAAATGCAAATGAAAACTACCATGAAGTACGACCTCACACGAGTCAGAATTGCCATCATCCAAAAGTCTACAAATAATAAATGCTGGAGAGAAAAGGGAACCCTCCTATACTGTTGGTAGGAATGTAAATTGGTGCAGCCACCATGGAGAACAGTATGGAAGTTCCTTAAAAAACTAAAAATAGAGTTGCCATTTGCTCCAGCAATCCCACTCCTGGGCATATATCTGGAGAAAACTCTAATTTGAAAAGATACGTGCACCCCAATGTTCATAGCAGCACTATTTACAATAGCCAAGACATGGAAGCGACCTAAATGTCCATTGACAGGTGAATAGATAAAGAAGATGTAGTATTTATATTTATATATATATATATATATGTGTGTGTGTATATATATATATATACACACACACATATATATATATACCTATACACACACACACAATGGAATACTACTCAGCCATATAGAAGAATGAAATAATGCCATTTGCAACAACATGGATGGACCTAGAGATATCATACATACTACGAGAAGTAAGACAAAGACAAATATCATATGATATCGCTTATATGTGGAATCTAAAATATGATACAAATGAACTTATTTACAAAACAGGAACAGACACACAGACATAGAAAACAAACTTATGGTTACCAAAGGGGAAAGGGGGCGGAGAGGGATAAATTAGGAGTTTGGGATTAGCAGATAACAAACTACTATATATAAAATATATAAACATCAAGGTCCTACTGTATAGCATAGGGAACTATATTCAATATTTGTAATAAACTATAATGGAAAAGAATATGGAAAAGAATCTATATATGTATAACTGAATCACTTTGCTGTACATGGGAAACTAACACAACATTGTGAATTAACTATACTTCAATTAAAAAAAATTTTTTTAAAGGGCTAACATTTGAGAGAGAGGTTTGGGCAGGAGTCCTCAGCAAATAGCGGATATTTAAAACCATGGGACTGAACAATATATCTTCAGGAATGACTACAGATAAAAGGAAAGAACCAACTATTGAGCCCAAGAACTAATACACTAATACAAATACTAATACTAATACTGTAGTGTATTAGGAGTTCAGGAAGAAGAAGAAGAACCAATAATGGAGGCTGAGAAGGAATAGCTAGTGATATGGGGGAAAAACAGACCAAAAGAGTGCAGTGTCCTGGAAGCCAAGAGAAGACAGTGATTTGAGGAGTAGGAAAGGACTACGCTGGATGCTGCTGACAGGTCACCTGAGGTCATTGCCAGCCAGATCATTTGAGGATTTTTTTTAAAAAAAGCTTCGGGATTCTCTTGGTATTTATTCTCTTGTTATTTTTTCTATCAAGAAATGTTTTCACCTCGGCTGTCACAGGAGTGGCAGTGGTGGTAGTAGTTGTAGTAGTGGTGGTGGTAGTAATATAACAGTGGTTGTAGTGGTGGTAGTAGTAGCAGCAGCAGCAGTAGCAATAGTAGTAGTGGTGGTGTTAGTAATAGTAATGTAATAGCAGTAGCAGTGTAGTAACAGTAGTAGCAGTGCTGGTGGTGGTGGTGGTTTTGCGGTAGTAGTGTGGTAGCAGCACTAGTGGTAGCGGTAGTTGTGGTAGTCGTGTAGTAGTAGCAGCGCCATGTTAGTGGCAGTAGTATGTTAGTAGTGGTGGTAGCGGTAGTTGTGGTAGTCGTGTAGTAGTAGCAGCGCCATGTTAGTGGCAGTAGTATGTTAGTAGTGGTGGTAGCGGCAGTTGTGGTAGTCGTGTAGTAGTAGCAGCGCCATGTTAGTGGCAGTAGTATGTTAGTAGTGGTGGTAGCGGCAGTTGTGGTAGTCGTGTAGTAGTAGCAGCGCCATGTTAGTGGCAGTAGTATGTTAGTAGTGGTGGTAGCGGCAGTTGTGGTAGTCGTGTAGTAGTAGCAGCGCCATGTTAGTGGCAGTAGTATGTTAGTAGTGGTGGTAGCGGCAGTTGTGGTAGTCGTGTAGTAGTAGCAGCGCCATGTTAGTGGCAGTAGTATGTTAGTAGTGGTGGTAGCGGCAGTTGTGGTAGTCGTGTAGTAGTAGCAGCGCCATGTTAGTGGCAGTAGTATGTTAGTAGTGGTGGTAGCGGCAGTTGTGGTAGTCGTGTAGTAGTAGCAGCGCCATGTTAGTGGCAGTAGTATGTTAGTAGTGGTGGTAGCGGTAGTTGTGGTAGTCATGTAGTAGTAGCAGCAGCAGCAGCACCCTGCTCCAGGCACTGTTCCTCGGGCTCCATGTGGATAATCTCATTGCATCCTCACAGTAATCATTTTCTTTATGGATGAGGAAATTAAGTCACAGAAAAGTTAACTAACTTTTCCAGAGTCACACAGCCATAATGTAATGGGTCCAGAATTCAAACCCAGCCCTTCTGATTCCATAGCCTTTCTGCTCACCACTCTGCTATACTGACACGCAGGGAGCAGGACAAGTGCTGTCGTAGTGCTGAGGTTCAACAGATTACATTTTAGGCATCAGATTCCATCATCCTTTTTTATGAAAACCAGGCTTCTGATCCCGTAACCATTCTTCTAGCATATCTTGTTCTTATTTATTTACTTAATTATCTCCATTTCAATCTAAAACCAATTTGAAGCAGCTTATACAAATTATACAGCATAATCACATAAAGAATAAGTGATGTGATGGGGAAGACACCTTGCTTCCATCAGCCATTCTAATACCTGGCATAGTCGTGGTAAGGAAATTATAAATTTTATTGCCTCAAAATTTGCTTGCCAACCAGATTCAGAAGGTAATATGCAAATTTTGAGAGACTCTTCATAATTGTCTATTTTTTTAATACAATGAATGGTAAATTTCCTATGTCATTTAAGTATAAACAGCATGTTGAACTTTTTGCACTGTACATAATCGAAATATTATCTTTGAATTATAAACACATTATAATTGTGGATAGCACAATGAATGAATACAGTTTACTCCAATTCAAATTTAGCCTTAGAGTCATTTGTGTCTATTTCGTGTTTCTCTAAAATAATACAAACAGACTTCCTATTCTTTCTAATAATATAAAATGCTACAACACAATACAAAAATATGCCTTTGGCCACGAATTATTTTAGTCATAGTGGCCATTTAAATTCATTGTTGGAAGTAATAAATTGGATATGGTTGGTGGGATATTCAAGTGGAGATGCCTGCAGACAGGCAGGTAAGCATCTGTAACTTTGGTCCAGTGATGCCCACCTACAGCACAGTGTGGTGGGCAAAGTGTGATTGCAAACCCAGTCAAAGGCAGGAGACACAAACTTACACAAATCCACTCCCATCATCAAACTGTTCCACTTGGGAATGGATATACATGTACATATGTGTGTGCATATGTATGTGTGTACAAAAAGACCTCAAATTCAACATGTTTAAAATGGGGTGTGCTCTGAATTTTTCTTTTTGCCTCCAGTCTCTCGGCTTTCTATCCATTCTTCGTACCACCACCAGATCCATCATATTAAAGCCTGTGTGTTGTTTTTCTTCTGAAATCTTTAATGACTGTCTATTGCCAGTAAGACCCACGGAATCCTTCCTTGCTTGGGCAGGTTGGCTTGCTAAGACAACAGCCATTCCCAACACTTTTCTTCTTTGCCACCCCACTACAAAAGCTGGAAAGCAGATACTTTTTTTACTCTGCCTCTGTTTCCCTTGCAAGTGGCCATTGACTCATTTTTAGACAATGAGATATGACTACCAGAGATTCTGGGAAAGACTTTGCTTTTCTGCTAAAAAGAACATATGTGGTTGTTGCTGTTCTTTCTCCCTGATTCCTGTATTGAATATAGTTATAATGCATATAGATTATGCATCCATTTTGTCGCCATGAGGAGACAGATATAAGGATAAAAAGTCCCTGCAGATGGCAGAGTGGTAGAAAGACTGTGGTCTGTGAGAACTCTGTTGAACTGCTGACACAACCCTGAGGCTGCCTACTTCTGGATTTATTGTTAAGAAAACAATAAATTGTCTTTATGTTTTAACCAGACTTTCTGTTTCTTGCAGATCACATTATTCCTAATTCAGCTTTGCATTCAAACACTTATACTATCTGATTTGAAGTTGTCCTTCCATACACATCTGTGTTTTCTTGGTTACTTGGTCACCATGTTTCAGAAAAATCTTCACTGTTCCCATTTCTAGAACACTCTCTGGCCTTTCCTGCTTCAGTGACTTAGCTCATGTTATTTCTTCCACGTGGAATTCATTTTTTTGTATTCTTCTACCAACACTGCCCTCCTTTCTTTGTCTCTAGTCTTGCTGTATAGTCTTGGATATCCAGCTTACATGTCACCTCCTCCATGAAAACTTTCCTGCTCTTCCTGGAGGTGATAGCTTCCTTCTTGAATTCCTCTGAAACTTGGCTCTGTATAACAAAGATCACACCAAGCCCGAGAATATAATTATTTATGTTCCAAATTGTAATCCTTGACTAAAATTTGACTTATATGTCATTATTTCTCCTTGGGAATGGGTTGAACTTAGGTATTTATTTATTTTTTTATTTTTCTAAATGAGTAGATCAGTGAATAAAGGAAATGGATTCTAGGTGTCTACAATGTAAAGTAGGTTGGGAGCAACAGAAATTCAGAAGTGGTGAAATAGAGAGGACTCCATAGATAGAGTCAAAGAGTAGAGTATTTGCTCACTGTAAAGAAGCCATGAAAAGTTCCATCAATTTCAGGACAACCTAATGAGGTTTTTGTCAATTGCAAGGAATGAAGCAACTCTTGTGTCTCAAGGCCCATTTTGACTGTTGAGTGGTTGTGCTTTCATACATTGTTTTTGTTACATGTAATGAGAATTGGGCACATAATTCTATATATACTACAAGGAATACTGGGCCCACAAAATATTCTAATAAAAAATTATACTCTTTGAGGTTTTATTCACATGTTTTCTTCATGTTATAACCTAATATGCTTGCTTAGAAAAACACATTTTATTGTTTTTGAGTCATTTCCCCATCTTGAGTTTATTAAACTTGAATTAAAAGAAATTATTCTAAAAACAAAGCTGTTTTCTACACTGCAGCTTGAAAAACTTTTGAAACTAAATAAAGTTAAAATTCAAAACATTAAGCAAATATAAATCTTAAAATTGATAAGGCCTTTCCCATATCAAATATAGACATTTATTATAGCAACATGAGAGTCATTTTTGTCCCTTGGTCTTTTCTAGTTGAGGCCATTTGATTAATGTGATGTTAAATGCCTAATATTGGGGAATGAACTAAGTTACTCATCCTGTGCCTAGCCCCTTCCCACCCACTTCCAGAAGCAAAGTGTGGATGAGGATAAACAATTCCATGAGGGGAAATAAATATACTTACACATATGTACAGACAGACATATCTATGGCCTTAAAGAGAGAGAGAGAGAAGACAAAAAAAGCTTTGGGAGAAAATATTTCAAATATTTGCCTCTCTCTCCCCATCATGTTTTATAAATATGTATTACAGAGGAAAAAATGCTTAGCAAATAAGGAAAGCCCACTAGCACTCCCTAAAGACTGCTGTCACTACTAGGTCTTGATGACAGCCAGCATTCTGAAGAAATATATCTAAATCATGGACTTTTTTTTAAAAGTTAAGAAATCCAGAAAAGTCACAGGTCCTGATTACAGATTCTGGCGCAATCTCACTAACAGTTTTTAGACATAATGTCCTCTGAGTTGTAAACCCACATATGGGTCCTTTCAGAGCCAATTTCTTCATGCAAGCCTGGAACTCTATCTGCTCCTTTCAGATCTCTCAACAGTTTTCAAGAAGTCAGCCTTCCTTCTTTCCAGAAAGGAACCACCCATTCTTTCAACTTCGTGTCACTAACATTAGTCATCACAGTGGAGGAATAGACAAGGGTAATCATGTTTTTTAAAATTTTGGAAACAGCCCAAAGGTTCCAAATTTCTTTCAAAATTAAGTCATTTCCTCGTCTATGACTGTCAATCTTCTCAGATGTTATGGGAAGTTTCCCTACTTTGTTCATTCACTCATTCACTTCTTCATTCAATGACTTTTTATCAAGCACCTACTATGTGCCAGGCAGTGTTCTGGACTCTGAGGTTACGTCAGTGGACAAAATCCTAATGGAGTTTGCATTCTAGTGGGAAGAGATGATTATAAACAAATAAATGAAAAACAATAGACTAGGTAGTGATAAGTGATACAAGAAAAATAAGCAGATTTATGGGGAAAGAGAATGCTAGGTGGGAGGGCTGCTGTTTTGCCTTAGGTGGTCAGTGAAGGCTGCTCTGAGAGTGTACGCTGAGCAGGAAGTGAGGGGGTGCACAGTTTAGATATCTGGGAGAAGAGCCCTTCGGGCAGAGGAAACAGGACGTGCAAAGGTCCTGAGTGTGTTGGTGTGTTCAGGGAATGACTGGGGGTCAGCGTGGCTGGAGCAGAACGGGCAAGGTGTGTGGGGCTGGAGGAAATGACATTAGATAAGAGAGAGCTGAGGCCAGATCAAGGCCTTGTTGTCCATTTTGAGTGTTCTGGTATTTATTCCAAGTGACTGGGAAGCAATGGAAGATTTTTTCGAAGATTGATATCAGATTTAAGTCTTAAAAAATCACTTTGGCTTGCTATGTTGAGAACAGACTGTAGAGGGCCAAGTTCATAAGTAGGGAGACCAGTTAGGAGGCTATTACAATAATTCAAATGCTAGATGAGCTTTTGTCTTAGAAATTTATGAATCCAGCCTTGCCTGGGTTAGATGTTTAACCAAGATGCTCACCTCACGACCAGCGTCTGGGCATAGCATTTTCTCAGAACAGTTCATAACCTGCTCTGATTTCATTGCTGTACATATCCCCTATCCACCTACACCACACTCAGCTTCTGTGACACTCTCCTGGGGGAGGAAGACATCTGGCCCTTGGGCTTTCAAAGAGTCTTCCTCTGTGCTTCAGATGTTTTTGCAGGAACTTTGCATTTGTATATTTCTCCTCTTCCAAGGTGTCTCTCTCTCTCTCTCTCTCCCTCTTTTTCTGGGTAATGTGTTTTTTGGTTTTTTAAAAATTTTTAATTGGAGTATAGTTGATTTACAATGTTGTGTTAGTTTCTGCTGTACAGAAAAGTGAATCAGTTATACATATACATATATCCACTCTTTTTTTAGATTCTTTCCCCAAATAGGCCATTACAGAGTGTTGAGTAGAGTTCCCTGTGCTATACGGTAGGTCCTTATTAGTTATCTATTTTATATATACTGGTGTGTGTATGTCAATCCCAGTCTCCCAATTTATCCCTCTCCCCTTTCCCCCCTGGTAACCATAAGTTTGTTTTCTACATCTGCGACTCTATTTCTGTTTTGTAAATAAGTTCATTTGTACCATCCAGGGTGTCTCTGATACCTTTATCTTTGAGAAATTCTCTTACATCCCTTGGTCCATTTAAAAAAAAATCTTCTTGGTCTTATCTGCAGCCCATTCAGTTATATGTTACCAAAGCAGGTTCTAGCTTTAGCTGGATCTCAGTCTCCTCACCTGTTCTGAGTGGTGCCTGAAATTAGTCAGTAGCTGATTTGCAGCAAGTGACATTGTCCTAGGGGCACTAGTGCCTCATTCTTAGCATTAGCAGAATTTGTCCTGCTTCCTGTACCCCTCAGACCTCCTACAAAATTCCTATTTCCAGTCTGAGAGATGCCTCTGGTCCAGAACTCATTTTAGGAGCAATAATGATTGATAGGCCCTGAGCCTTCGTTCCTTTTTCAGTTCCGACCACCTTCTCACGTTACCTATGGCCTAGGTTGCTAGCAGCCCACCAGCCATATCAGCTCATAGATATGTTTCGTTTGGCCCATACAGCTCTGTTTAAAATTTTTTGAATAATTGTCAATACTTAAAAATGATGAGATTTATATAATAACCTGAATTTTTCATTTCTCTTGAAAAATTGTTAGACTGGGCCAAACTGGGTACGGCACGCTCACATGGCAACACCACATCGCAGTTCAGCAGCAGCTGCGTCGTAGGATGAGGTGTGAGCACCGCGCCCCTCCCAGCCCCTTTCACTGCCACGTCCCCCTGCTTGGTGGTTCCTCTAGATATCTGAGTGCAAAACCTTGGTCAGTGCTCTCATTCTCCCATATCCCACTAGCCTTTAAAATTATTCTAGAGGTTCCCATTGCCCACGCAGAATTTTTAAGGATGAGGGTAATCTTTTAAAATTATACAAAAGCAACAACACCACCTCCCAACATATAGAAAATAAGAGACAACTTTCACATAGGAAAGAGCAGCTGATTTCTTATGGCTTCTCAAAATGAGTCTAAATAGATTTTGGCTAGTTATCCAGTTTAATGCAACCTGGGTAGCCACTGGATATACACCTTAACCTTCCCCCTGGCCTAGCCTTCCCCACCCCAAATCTGTTTAGCAAAGTCTTCTGAAATAGGATTTATAGGAAGACCAACAGTGCAGTACAACCGTGGACAGAGATATTGGTGCCGCATTTGCCGTGGACACTTCTGACCTAACGCCAAAGTTTCTGTTGCCTCTTGGTCCATTTTCAGATGTCTGTATGGTGAGGGAGGAATTCTCCAATATCCCATTAGAGTTTCTGAGCAGTCTCAATTCTGTGGAGTGGAAATTTATAAAGAGTTTATTTCTTCCAGTCACTGTCTTGAACTATGCCTCATTCATTCTCCATTTCTTGTCACTTAATACCATCTGGGATCGATCACATAAATTTCCAGTCACTTCGAGTCATTAAAACTCATTTATTTTAAAGTATCAATCTCAAATTTGATTTAAATCCCATCCCTTCCTTGTAATCTTTCTTGTGTGGTCCATGGATGAGTCCTTCAGAGGGCCCTGTAGGACCTGTCCACTCCACAGTTCCCTGACCGGGAGATCCAGCTCTCACTCCACTTCTTCCACCTCCCATTTGCTGGTGCCAACACCCCACAGCTTCTCGTTACTGGACTCCCCTTGCCAGGAGGCCACCACTGTGGGCAGAGCAAGATGCCTAAAACCTGGCTACTTTCTGTGGTACCCACCTGACCCACAGTCAACTCGCTCGTCTTTGCCACCAAACAGTAGAAGAGGAGACCGCCCCTTCTCTCCCTTCTGCTGTCTCTCTTTAGGTCCCCCACTCAGATAGTCACAGGGACAAATCAGCCAGTTCACTGCCTAGGCAGACATCTGACCAGGGCATCCATCCATTCTGCTGAGAGTGTGAGTCATGCAGGCCCCAGTCTGAGCTGTTCTCTTGCAGCCTCACTCTCACTTGTCTTGGTGACAGGAGTACCCTCCCCTTCTCCCTGGGGAAGGGGAAGAATCATCTTTCATTTAAACCCTACAGTTTCCCTGAGGACAAGGAATCCATTGACTCTCACCCTTTCCTCTGCCCAGTCCTCTGCCCTCCAGACTGGAGGACCGGGGACAGTCACATGTGGGTGGGTCAGTTCTGCGGACTCTTTGTAAGCCCTGAGGGAACTGTCTGGTCCATTGTTGGCCGCTGTCTTCAGAATGCAGGCACTTCATGATTTCACATGTGGTGTTTTCTGTTCTTGGTGCCAAGCTTGGGAAAGTCTGCTCAGTATCTGCTGCACTGTTGTATCTGAGCTGGTTGAATCAGCTCGAGCACATCTAGGTATTAGAGACAGAAAGCTCAACCCAACATGGCTCTGCCAGTGAGGAAGTATATTGTGTCACTTAACTTCAGATCGTATTGATTCCTGGTTCACGTGGTGTCCTTAGGTCCTCAGCTCCACTGTGTTTTCTCTGGGTGAGAAATGGTAGATGGAGGAGTCTTGGGGTCCTTATGGAGGCTCACTCAAGGCTCACCTCATCAGACGCCAACAGAGGAGAATTCACTTTCCCAGGTGTTCAAACAAAAATCCTGGAATGTGACTTAGGTCACATGCCCTTCCTGACCCAGTAACAGTGTTTGGAGGTGGCTGATGCCACTCTGAGATCTACTTGAAGTTTGGAAATGACTTTCCTCCATCTCTCCCACATCCTATGACATCCATCAAAGGAGGTCATAGATTTCCCAGATCTACCCTTGTTCAAACATTTCAGAGGGGTATGAAGAATAATGGTTTAAAGTTTAGGACCTTGGAATAGGATAGAACTGGATCCAAATCCTGGCTCTACCAGAGCAAGGGAACGTGACCAAGTACTTAAATTCTCTGAGACTCAGTTTCTCAGTTTTCCCAGCTGTAAAATGGGAGTGTTAATAATACCTAAGTCATTGGGTTGTTAAGAGGATAAAATAAGTTGTGCCTGGTATGATTACTATTCTATAATGCCTGACACAATTAGGTACTCAACAAATACTATTTTTATTGCTAAGAACTTCCTCCTTTGTGGACAGAGACCAACACTATGGAAAACATACTAAATTATGAAGATTCTCCTTGCATTTCCTAGAAGGGACCAATTTGACACTGTTGTCCCAGGGGTAAGCAGATTTTCCTGTCAATTTTCCTGTTATTCTTTGCATGCAGCAAGTGGAGGACTCAATGTGAAAGATGGAGGGTGGGGGAAAACTAAGTATATGAAATGTCTTAAGCATCGGTGTGAGTGCGTGCGTGTGTGTGTGTGTGTGTGTGTGAGTGAATTAGGAAGCTTATGCTATTAGTAACTACCAGAGATTCATTAATCATTTCCAAAGAGCAACATAGGGCGCTTTGGAGAATCTGCCAAATTTTGAGTCACCTATGAATTTAGCAACACCCCTAGACATTCATTGCCCAGACCTTCTCTTAGATTTGTCCATAAAATGGGGAAAATTGAGGCATTTTTGTTTTGTCATTTAAAGCAAAGCAATCTTGCCCAAATTTCATATTTTAAGGAAATTGTAAAAATATTAATAACATGAATTCAATTGTAAAATGCATTTTGTATTTATCTTAAAGAATTAAACAATACTGGAATTAAACGTGAGAGAACATTTTTTTAATATCAACTAGGAACTGCACCTTTCTGAAAAGTAAAATGTTATTTTTTTGAGAGACAGCAACAGTGGAGGTAATTTCCCAAGTAAAATATGCGAATTATGTTGAAATATATGGTGTGACTACGTAAATATAAAAGTGACAGCCCATTTTGTATTCCAAAACTGAGCTCCAGTTTGTTGAGATTAAGATAGCTATTGGCGCCCTCTTGTGGAAATGATTATTTTAGCTGTTATTATTTTAGGTATTTAGTTAGAAAGGAAAATCGACACAATTATTAAGACGTACCTGTCAAAGATGTGTTTTTTCCAGGCACTTTTGATGACTTCAAATTAATCATATAGTTTTGTTTATACACGAAGTCCAGGAGGAGATTTTAATATGTAGCATAATGATGGTCTTTGCAGATTTACATTATGACTGTTTTTAAGTAGATTTTGATCTGTCATCTGATTCAGCTGTTCTAAGAACCTTAATCAGACCTGGTTTATGTACATTTATATTTCACCTCAAAAAGTTGAACCAGATAGGTACATTAAAATAAAAATACTTTTCACAAGCTTTAAACTTCTGTCCAGCATCTACCCTGCCAAAACTTCTCTTGATGGCCCTCGTCCAGAGATAGGTTTTGACCCAGCACCTGAACCAGTTTCGATCAAGTGGGAAATCCTCTACCAGCTTTAGCCGCCATGGCCACCTCCATCTCCTTAGCAGCTGGCTATCCCTGCTATATGTCAGAATATAAAGAAGAACAGTCACACTGATCCAAGACTGAAAGTAATTCTTGGGCTACAGAATTCTCTGGTATTCAAGGAGCGGGTGGCCAAGTGCTTGGTAGGCACACGGCAGAGTGCATTCAAGGTCAGTTATTTGGACTCGGTGATCTTCGTCATCCCTTCCAACTCTGAGATTCTAAAGCTCCTCTGTGTCATGTGATGTCCAGCCCTGCTGAATGAACTAACCTGCAGATTTGAACCCACTCATTGCAGGTCTATATGTCCCTCTGGAATTACTCTATCAAGTAAACTCTCGGAACCTCCACAGGACCATTCAAAGTGCACATTAATCAGGGCACTGGAGCATAATAGACATATGATGCCCTTTCACCATTATTTTTAAACAGTCGTAAATAATTGTGGAATATATAAGTTATCTTTAGCAGAAAATTGTCAAACATAATAACTGGTGGATGCCAGTTAAGACAGGGAAATGGTAGAAGGTGTAGGGTCACATATTCAAGGGAAACGTTAAGCATCCTGAGTGAAGGTAATGTGTGGGTTTGGGAGCACAAAGGAGCCGGATTCAAACCCTGGTTCTGTTATTTACTAGATGAATGACCCCAGATAAATGTCTGGGCTTCCTTCATCTATTGATATAAGATTTATTATGCTTACCTCACAGGGTTGCAGTAAGAATTAAATGGCATAAGAAAATGTGAAGCACAGAGCATGGTATGTAGAAGGCTCTCAAAAAATGCTAGGTATTCTCATTAAGGGACAGAAACAATACAAAAGGTGGAGCCATAGCCAGAAAGGGTCCTTGACGTTTAAGGCCCCATAAGCATGGAGAAAGCACACTAAAGTGTTTCCTGTATATAATTAAATTGTGTTCATTGATTATCCCTGATAAGCTTACCTTATGAATCAGGGGACTATCTCCATCTTCCCTAATATTTTATCTTTGATTATTGATTGGGACACATTTTAATCTCTCAGCATTTGGATTCACACAGTAAGCACTCTTATCTGACTTAATTATATATCGATAAGAGCAGGGCACTGTAATCTGTATCACTCACTGGGCTTTTCATAAGGACATCTCTAAACTTGACAGCAAAAACTTTGAGGAAACAACAGCTTCAGGTCCCCACAGTGAAGGATCTGTGGAGAACCTTGATAGATTAGTCCTGACTATTCCATAGTTCAAAGTCAAACTGTTGGATTGGTCAGGCCTACAAACTGGGATCACAGTTTATATATACAAAAGGATAATTTACGAAGATAGTAGCATTCAGAAGATGCATAATTTAAGACAAAATTCTTTTGGAGAATGATATTTGTAATTATTAGCTAAAGTGATGCCATCATGTGGCAAAAGCAAAAATCGCATGCACTCAGAGCCAATTCTAAGAGTAGCAATCTTGGACTGATTTTAATTAATTCATTTTGATAGTTGAATTAATTGATTTTCATTTACATTATTGTTATTTCAAATATTTTACATAGTGAAACTTTATTACTGTCTTTTAGTTGGACTTCAAATGCATGTAATTCAAATGTGCATAAAATGTGTATAAAAGTGCGTAAGATACGTAAAATGATTAAATGGACTCCTGAAGCTAAGTGAAACATGACGAAGTCTGGACTTGGATAATGTTAACTAAGCATTAGATTGCTTTGCTTTTTTTAGAACTCTGTTAAATAATTTGATTGATTCCCTGAGTAAAAATAAATATATAGAGTGCTAAAAGAATTGACCAGCATTAAAAATATAAAGGCAAGGTCTCGTCAATATGGCAGGCTGAGTGCATGCAAATGTAAAGAAAAGTGAGAAAGATACAGCTGAGGAGGTTTAGATTAGGCGTCAGAAACCTGGAGCTGGAGAAAATGGTGTGTGGGAATGAGAACATAGAGAAAAACTAGAGTTTTAAACTAAAATATATACTTAGAAAGTTGACCCCTGAATTCCCAGCCACCACACCCTCTGTATGCACAGAACTCCAGGCAGCCAGACTCTCATGCCTATGAAACAACAGTTCTCAGGACACTAAAGCAGAGAAAACTAAAAAGCAGACAGAGGCAAAAAAAAAAAAAAAAAAACATTAGGTAAAGAGGAAGAAAGGTAAAGTAACAAGCAAAAATAAAAACAAGACACTGTAGAGAAATGTCTTTAAAGTACCTAAAGAAAAAAAACTATCAACCTAGAATTAGGTTGGATATAGTGTTCTATATGTTAATGAGATCAAATTGATTAACTTGTATCCAAATCTTCTATATGCTTACTGATTTTTGTCTGCTTGTTTGTCTATCAGTTGATAGACTTGTGTTCATAGACGTGGGTTAATATCCTCAACTATGACTGTGGATTTATCTACCTTTGCTTTAATTCTGTCAATATTTGTTTTATGTATTTTGAAATCATGTTATATGATATATACTAATTTTGGGCTGTTGTACCTTCTTCTTGAATTGACCTTTTTATTATGATGTATTATCCTTCAGCTCTTACACTTCTTGCCTTATATTTTGTTCTATGTGAATATAGTCACACCAGGTTTCTTCTAGTTA
Source organism: Eubalaena glacialis (assembly GCF_028564815.1). Classification (NCBI taxonomy): domain Eukaryota; kingdom Metazoa; phylum Chordata; class Mammalia; order Artiodactyla; family Balaenidae; genus Eubalaena; species Eubalaena glacialis. The sequence goes on along the minus strand of NC_083719.1, from coordinate 40,763,829 downwards.
GTGTTTTATTTTCGATCTGCCTGCTCTCTTCTTGAGCTCTATTTCCTTGTGCCAGGGTTTGGAAAACGCCCTCAAAGAGAAAGCTGGAATGAAAGTGAGGCTCACCACATGTGCTTTCCTTCCCTCAAGGACCTTAGCCCTTTCTATCCAGTGCCTGTAGAGAGCTGTTTAATGTGGCTGAATTCTCTTTCACTCCATTCTTTTTTCCTTACTTTATAAGTGACACTGCAAGGATCAGCAGATATGGCCTGAGGGACAAAGTGGCCCATCTCCAGTTTTTACAAATCATTTTATTGAAACAAAGCCCTACTCATTCACTTACATATTATCACCGGCTGCTTTCATGGCACGACAGCAGAGTTGAGCAGCTGTGATGGAGATCATATGGTTGGGATGTCTAAATATTTACTATCTGGCTCTTTACAGAAAAAGTTTGTCAACCCCTGAGGTACAGAGAAGGAAAAATTATGTGTAGCCTGAGGGCATGGGGTGGGGGGTGTCAGTTAGGGTTGGAAGAGATTTTTCTCAGCTAGGCCTGCCTGCAGCCTTCATTGGCCAGAACAGGCTCTGTTCTCTCTTCTGGGGCTTTATTAAAGGTCTTCAGCCGGGTTTACTTCATAATGCCAGGGGTGTCCTCTTTATATCTAGGGGTAAACTTGGGCTTCAGATCATCCTTAACGTCTAGCTGGATTGCGGACTCTGGAACTTTTGTTACTTTTAAGGAAACGCAGCCCCGCTTGTGCTCTTGCCCGGTATTCTGGCGTCAGTCATTTCTACTCTCATACTGCTGACAGGTGTGTGAAAAGTGAATTGGCTCCCTTCTTGAGCGCCTTTAAGACAAGGAGGACTTTTCCTGGCCTGTCCACCAAGGACTCTGGGCTCAGCCTCTCCCTGCACCTGCAACTGCCTCAGATCTCTTTTTTATTTCTGAGGGTGTGGGTCTTCCAATTCTATAGGTTTCTGCTTCACCAAATCCCCTTTGGTAATGTTTTTCAGGTTTTTGTTTCCCTCAGCCCCCTCTCTTAACGACTCCAGAAAGTGAGTTCTAGGAGCTTTCCTAGAGCCCATACCGCACTCCTTAAGAGAGCTTTGCTTTTCATTGGTTATCAACCCTTGTTGGGGGCAATTTTCTCTGTTTTTTAACCAATTTGTTGTGTATGTCTTAGATTTTACAGTAATGAAACTTTGAGATCTGGTTTTCCTCTACCATCTGAAACTGGGAGATTCTATATTGGTTTTAGAATATGGTCGGTAAAGAACATATTTGCAAAAAGCTCTTTTGTATCTAATTTCTTTCCACTTGTAAGGTGAAGGATTTGCAATTGGAATAATTAACCACAAGGGGGAGTGTTTCTTTTGATTTTCATTTCCTTCAATAAAACTAACAAATACATATAGTTTATGCTGGGTTTTATGTTTGTGACCAATGAATAAAATTACACGAGTAGAATGTGATATTTTGTAAATAATTCTATCCAATTACAAAGCCTAATCAACGATTTTTTTGTACACCTACAAGGTGCAAGGCTCTCTGCTAGGCTATTAGTAGATGCTACAATCTGTCTTTACAAGCCAGATGTATAGAAAGGAGCTTGAAATATTGGGTGATTTGTTAAAATGAGCAATTCCAGATGGGTTTATGTTGAACTAATAATTTACACAATAACTACTGCATCATCTATTTTTAATGAGAAATTCAAATACCACCAAAAATATCTTAAAGATATGAGTCAAATGTCTACAGATCTCCTACCACACAGTTCAAACTTCCTCATACAGAGATATTTTCACTTTCCATAAATTCTGCTACACTTAATAAAAAGGTAAATGTGGACTGAGATTTGAAAATCTATTTCCTCTATTTTTTAACATAGCATACAGGCTTCAACTTGCTCAAAGTCACTGAAGCTAAGTAGCATTTCATGGAGAGTTCCTGATAATGGGCCCAAACATATGACAAGGTACCTGGGACTAGATACCATTTAATAGCTGAAAATGATGACAGAAAATATTTGAGCAAAATAAGGAATTTATTATCTTGCATAAGTGAAGTGTCCAGGGATGAGGCCTTGTTGGCTTCCTTTTCAGAACTGTTTGAGCTCAGGCTCCTCAAAAATGGCTCCAAGCAGATGCAGTCATATCTGAAAAAGTGTGTGTGTGTGTGTGTGTGTGTGTGTGTGTGTGTGTGTGTCTTGCTAATGAAAGTGGAATAAAATCCAAACTGGCTTTCAGGACCTCCCAGGATCTATATGTTCAGATTCCCTTTAATCTCTTAAAAATCATCCCACCAGGCTCTCTCCCTTATACTTCAGACACACTAGCCTCTCTTCTGTTCTTCAAATGTGCTGAGTCTTTTCCTACCCCGAAGCCAGGTTGCCTCTGTCCAGAATGCTCTTCCCCCAGCACTGCACAGGCTGTCTCCTCTGCTCCTTCAGGTCTCAGCTCAGCTCAATGTTCATTCACTCCTGATCCTAACGAATGTGCACCCTGCTCCTCCCCTTCTCATTTCCTTCATATCACTCATCATAAACTACCCTTATTTGTTTTCTTACATATAGTCTGTCTTCCTAACTAGAAAGTAAGCTCCGTGATGCAAGGACCTTATGTTTATAGTTCACAGATGTATCCCCAGTGCTTAAATAACAATAAACACTCAATAAATATTTATAGAATAAATATATTACTTTTTTTAAAACATCTTTATTGGAGTATAATTGCTTTAAAATGTTGTGTTAGTTTCTGCTGTATAACAAAGTGAGTCAGCTATACGTATACATATATGCCTGTATCCCCACCCTCTTGTGTCTCCCTTCCACCCTCCCTATCCCACCCCTCTAGGTGGTCACAAAGCACCGAGCAGATCTCCCTCTGCTATGTGGATGCTTCCCACTAGCTATCTATTTTACATTTGGTAGTGTATATATGTCCATGCCACTCTCTCACTTCGTCCCAGCTTACCCTTCCCCCTCCCGGTGTCCTCAACTCCATTCTCCATGTCTGCATCTTTATTTCTGTCCTGCCCCTAGGTTCGTCAGAACCATTTTGTTTTTTCTTTTAGATTCCATATATATTTGTTAGCATACGGTATTTGGTTTTCTCTTTCTGACTTCACTCTGTATGACAGACTCTAGGTCCATCCACCTCATTACAAATAACTCAATTTCGTTTCTTTTTATGGCTGAGTAATATTCCATTGTGTATATGTGCCACATCTTCTTTATCCATTCATCTTTCGATGGACACTTAGGTTATTTCCATGTCCTGGCTATTGTAAATAGTGCTGCAATGAACATTGTGGTACATGACTCTTTGAATTATGGTTTTCTCAGGGTATATGCCCAGTAGTGGGATTGCTGGGTCGTATAGTAGTTCTGTTTTTAGTTTTTTAAGGAACCTCCATAGTGTTCTCCATAGTGGCTGTATCAATTTACATTCCCACCAACAGTGCAAGAGGGTTCCCTTTTCTCTACACCCTCTCCAGCATTTATTGTTTGTAGATTTCTTGATGATGGCCATTCTGACTGGTGTGAGGTGATACCTCATTGTAGTTTTGATTTGCATTTCTCTAATGATTAGTGATGTTGAGCATCCTTTCCTGTGTTTGTTGGCAATCTGTATATCTTCTTTGTAGAAATGTCTATTTAGGTCTTCTGCCCATTTTTGGATTGGGTTGTTTGTTTTTTTGATATTGAGCTGCATGTATATTTTGGAGATTAATCCTTTGTCAGTTGCTTCATTTGCAAATATTTTCTCCCATTCTGAGGGTTGTCTTTTCGTCTTGTTTATTGTTTCCTTTGCTGTGCAAAAGCTTTTAAGTTTCATTAGGTCCCATTTGTTTATTTATGTTTTTATTTCCATTTGTCTAGGAGGTGGGTCAAAAAGGATCTTGCTGTGATTTATGTCAAAGAGTGTTCTGCCTATGTTTTCCTCTAAGAGTTTTATAGTGTCTGGCCTTACTTTTAGGTCTCTAATCCATTTTGAGTTTATTTTTGTGTATGGTGTTAGGGAGTGTTCTAATTTCATTCTTTTACATGTAGCTGTCCAGTTTTCCCAGCACCACTTATTGAAGAGCCTGTCTTTTCTCCACTGTATATTCTTGCCTCCTTTATCAAAGATAAGGTGACCATATGTGTGTGGGTTTATTTCTGGGCTTTCTATCCTGTTCCATTGATCTATATTTCTGTTTTTGGGCCAGTACTGTACTGTCTTGATTACTGTAGCTTTGTAGTATAGTCTGAAGTCAGGGAGCCTGATTCCTCCAGCTCCATTTTTCTTTCTCAAGATTGCTTTGGCTATTCCGGGCCTTTTGTGTTTCCATACAAATTGTGAATTTTTTTGTTCTAGTTCTGTGAAAAATGCCATTGGTAGTTTGATAGGGATTGCATTGAATCTGTAGATTGCTTTAGGTAGTATAGTCTTTTTCACAATGTTGATTCTTCCCACCCAAGAACATGGTACATCTCTCCATCTGTTTGTATCGTCTTTAATTTCTTTCATCAGTGTTTTATAGTTTTCTGCATACAGGTCTTTTATCTCCTTAGGTAGGTTTATTCCTAGGTATTTTATTCTTTTAGTTGCAATGGTAAATGGGAGTGTTTCCTTAATTTCTCTTTCAGATTTTTCATCATTAGTGTATAGGAATGCAGGAGATTTCTGTGCATTAATTTTGTATCCTGCTACTTTACCAAATTCATTGGTTAGCTCTAGTAGTTTTCTGGTAGCATCTTTAGGAATCTCTATGTATAGTATCATGTCATCTGCAAAGAGTGACAGTTTTACTTCTTCATTTCTGATTTGGATTCCTTTAATTTCTTTTTCTTCTCTGATTGCTGTGGCTAAAACTTCCAAAACTATGTTGAATAGTAGTGGTGAGAGTGGGCAACCTTGTCTTGTTCCTGATCTTAGTGGAAATGGTTTCAGTTTTTCACCATTGGGAACAATGTTGGCTTTGGGTTTGTCATATAATGGCCTTTTTTATGTCGAGGTAGGTTCCCTCTATGCCTACTTTTTGGAGAGTTTTTGTCATAAATCGGTGTTGAATTTTGTTGAAAGCTTTTTCTGCATCTATTGAGATTATAGTATGTTTTTTATCCTTCAATTTGTTAATATGGTATATCACATTGATTGATTTGCATATATTGAAGAATCCTTGCATTACTGGGTTAAACCCCACTTGATCATGGTATTTGATCCTTTTAATGTGCTGTTGGATTCTGTTTGCTAGTATTTTGTTGAGGTTTTTTCATCTATGTTCATCAGTCATGTTGGCCTGTAGTTTTCTTTTTTTGTGACATCTTTGTCTGGTTTTGGTGTCAGGGTGATGGTGGCCTCAATATATTTTAAAAATCAAGCAACACAGAAATTTACAAGAAGAAGCAAAAGAATTTTTTATATTATCCACAATTCTACTACCCAGATACAGTAACTGTTATTTGGTGAATGTTATTCCATCCCTTTTCTTTGGGCGTTAAAGTTATATATATATAATATATATGTAATGCAATTATACTATATACTATTCTTTTTAAATTTTACTCTAATTTCACTTTTATTTTTACTTTTAGTTTATTTTATTTACAACAAAATAACTGAAGTGAAACTGAAGGAATTAATAATCATCAGATTATTTACTCACAAGACATAGTCATGCCTAAAATACCCTTCTAAACTTAACAAGACTGTGGGAACTATTAAGAGGCTTGAACCAATGTTTTGTTAACTACATGTTCCAATTTGGGGCAGTTTCTATTTTTTTTTTTTAATATTGTGATGTCACATTTTATTCCATAACCATAATCCCACAGTTGTTTTTGTTTTATATTTAAAGGGATTAAAATCTCACCTCCAGTTTTTGTTTTTGTTTTTTTTTACCATTAACTTCCTTATCACTGAGTTTTAACGTTTGATTACCCTCTTGATTGACTGGATTCTTGCTGAAGGAGATTTTTAAAAAAGAGCTCTTGGTTATTGTATTTTTGAGTTTTTGTGGGTTTAGGAGTGTCAGTTTGCCCTTTGTCAACACCAGTTTGGCTGTATGTAATAATTTGGGTCATGCTTTTGCTCTCAGCCTTTTTAAGATACTGCATACCACCATCTTCTGGCATCACATGTTTCAGACAAGTCTACATTCGTTGTCATCATTCCCCTGTTTTTCTATCTGGATGGGAATAAAATTCTTTATCCTTGATGTTTAGCAACTTTGCCAGAATATACATTGGTGTTAGTCCTTGTCAATTTCTTCTGCCGTGGGCTACTACCTGATATCTCCAGCCTCATTTCCCACTACTTCCTTGCAGGGGGCATGCCCACCTTGCCAACTTTTTGCCCTTCTGTGACCTCATTATGCTGCTTTAATACTCTTCTGGCTTGGCACAGGCTAGTAAAATTCCCTCATCCCTACCCTCCACCCTGCTGTTTGCTGCTGCTCTTTCCAGCACATTTAGCTCAAGCATCTCCTCCGTGAGGACTTCCAGAGCACACTCCTCAGGTGACCGGCCACTCTCCCCTTCCACCTCTATGGAATGTAACATGTACCCCTAGTATTACATTTGGTGCACTGATCTACCATCACTGGTTTATGACTGTCTCACATCCAAGACTGTGAGCTCCAAGGGGAGGGCCACCTAGTTTATACCCACATAACTATGCAATTTAAAAGAGCTTATGTTGGTAAAATGTTGGCGATTTTAGATCAGGAGTCCCCAACCCCTGGACCATGGACCGGTACTGGTCCGTGGCCTGTTAGGAACAGGGCCGCACAGCAGGAGGTGAGCAGCGGGCAAGCTGAGCAAGCAAAGCTTCAGCTGTATTTACAGCTGCTCCCCATCACTCGCATTACTGCCTGAGCTCCGCCTCCTGTCAGATCAGTGGCGGCATTAGATTCTCATAGGAGTGTGAACCCTACTGTGAACTGCGCATGCGAGGGATCTAGGTTGCGTGCTCCTTATGAGACTCTAATGCCTGATGATCTGAGATGCAGCTGAGGTGGTGATGCTAGTGCTGGGGAGTGGCTGCAAATACAGATTATCATTAGCAGAGAGGTTTGAATGCACAGAGACCATAATAAATCAATTGCTTGCAGACTCATATCAACACTCTATCAGAGAGTGGCAAGTGACGACAATTAAGCTGCATCTGGTGGCAGGCTTTAAGTCAGAATCCGACACTTATTTTAGTCTGCGCTTGGCCCACCCATTATTTTATTTACCACTTCCATCTGCGCCTCTTTCCGGCACTGCACACTTGTCTCAGTCACAGTTTTGGTAAGCCCACAAGCTAACCCTACCCAAAATGTGTAAAAAACAAACATCACTGGAGAGCTTCTTTGAAAAGGGGGAAAGACCCAATGATGAGACAGCAGAAGACTCTAAGACTGCCAACAAAAAGAAAGCTGCGTTTAAAAGAAAATACCGTCCTACTTAAATTACAGGTTCATTGCAACAGGTGATTCACATTCTCCAAGCCAGCTTTGTATAATATGTGGCGACCGGCTATCCAACGAAGCCGTGAAACCTTCAAAACTGCTTCACCACATGGAGGTCAAGCATCCTGCATTAAAAGACAAGCCTTTGGAGTTTTTCAAAAGAAAAACACGTGAACACAAAGAACATAAGCAATTATTGAAGTTCACCACTTCATCAAATATGTCTGCCCTGAGAGCATCATTCTTAGTGGCTAACCGCATTGCTAAAGCTAAGAAGCCCTTTACTATTGGTGAAGAGTTGATCCTGCCTGCTGCTAAGGACATTTGTCATGAACTTTTAGGAGAGGCTGCGGTTTAAAAGATGACGTGTATTCCTCTTTCGGCTAGCACCATAACCAGATGAATTGATGAAATAGCAGAGGATATTGAGGCACAATTGTTAGAGAGGATTAATGAGTCACTGTGGTACGCAATCCAGGTTGACAAGTCTACTGATGTTGACAACAAGGCAACAATGCTTGTTTTTGTGTAATCTATTTTTCAGGAGGATGTGCATGAGGATATGTTATGTGCACTTTTGTTGCCAACCAACACTGCAGCTGTGGAACTATTCAAGTCTTTGAATGATTACATATCAGGAAAACTGAATTGGTCATTTTGTGTCAGTATATGCATGGACGGAGCTGCTGCCATGACTTCACGGCCTTCTGGTTTCACTACTCGGGTCAAAGAAGTCACTTCTGAATGTGAGTCTATGCACTGTGTCATCCACAGAGAAATGCTGGCTAGCTGGAAAATGTAACCTGAACTTAACGTTTTGTAGGATGTGATTAAAATTATCAACCACATTAAAGTACATGCCCTTAACTCACGTCTGTTCATGCAGCTCTGTGAGGAGAAGGACGCAGAGCACACACGTCTTCTCCTATACACAGAAGTGAGATGGCTTTCTAGAGGTAGATCACTGGCCAGAGTTTTTGAGTTACGAGAGCTGCTCCAGAGATTTCTTTTAGAAAAACAGTCACCCCCGGCAGCACATTTCAGTGACACAGATGGGTCGCAAAACTTGCTTGTGTGACACATTCAACCTGCTCAACAAACTCAACCTGTCACTTCAGGGGAGAACGACAACTGTGTTCAAGTCAGCAGAAAACATGGCTGCATTCAAAGCCAAACTGGAATTAATGGGGGCGACGAGTGAACATTGGGATTTTTGACATGTTTCAAACATTAGCAGAGATTTTGAGAGACTGAACCAGGGCCTTCTTTCTTCTAGCTGGTGCATGATCACTTTTCTCAGCTTTCAAAAGAGTTTGAGCATTACTTCCCAACCACAAAAGACCCCTGAACTGGGAAGGAATGGATCTGAGACCCATTTGTGAATAAGCCAGGTGAATCGACTTTGTCCGTGCTAGAAGAGGATCAGCTGCTTGAGATTGCAAATGACGGTGCCCTTAAAATTATGTTTGAGACAACTTCAAATCTCCATACGTTCTGGATTAAAGTCAAGGCGGAATATCCTGAGATTGCCACAAAAGCACTGAAAAGCTTACTTGCATTTCCAACATCCTGTCTTTGTGAAGCAGGGTTTTCTGCAGTGACAGCAACCAAAGCGAGATCATGGAGGCGACTGGACATTAGCAACACACTTGGGGTGTCACTGTCTCCCATCACCCCCAGGTGGGACCATCTAGTTGCAGGAAAACAAGCTCAGGGCTCCCACTGATTCTGCACTATGGTGAGTTGTATAATTATTTCATTATATATTACAATGTAATAATAATAGAAATAAAGTGCACAATGAATGCAATGCACTTGAATCGTCCTGAAACCACCGCCCCCCCACCCCCCCACCCGTGCAAAAATTGTCTTCTACAAAACTGGTCCCTGGTGCCAAAAAGGTTGGGGACCGCTGTTTTAGATGGCGTGTGGACAAATTACTAAGCAGGTAGTAAACAGGAAAAGTGTAAATGTGATACAGTTCGAGTGCTCAGATACGTTGAATGCTTTAAGTCTTTAGGGAACAGTAATCATAAAGCAGAAGGTTGGGTAAATAAAAAGTGTTAAATAGAACCCTGCAGTTGAGCGGCGGAAACAGTCGAGCTTCTATAACGGAGGTGGCAGGTGTCCAGGAGAGTCCGGGGTCAGCTCTCCCTCACTTCAGCCCCTCAGCTGAGGCTAAAGACATGCGTGTCCAGCCCTTTTCCCGTTTAGCGACACCTACAGCTCTCGCCCACCACCGCGACCCATCCGGGAGTGAACACCAAGTTCCAGGAGCCTGCTGAGCAAAGGAAGCGGGGAGAACGGCAGGGAGGAGCTAGCTCTGCGCATGCTCTATGTGGGCGGAGGGGGCCGGCAGGTTGCGCCTGCGCGCTGCGTCGACCAGACGCCTCCGCTTCCGCGCCAGGATACCCGGCTAGGGTTCCCTGGCGGCATGGTGTCGCGGTGCCAGGTAAGAATGGGGAAGCCCTCCGGGATGTGTCTGTTCTCTCTTTCCCTCCACAGACCCGGTTCTGCTCGGCCAGACCCCGGCGACCGCCACCGCCGCGGTGGGCCCTCCCGACTTCGGAGGCTTTGCTCTGGTCTCCCCAACGAAAGTCAAGTCCATTCCGCGAACTCTTGTTCTGCAGGTGACGGCCTGGAAGACCAGCTGGTTTCTAAAGCACCCGCGATATTTGCCCTTGCTTCTCAGATTGTTCGTTTCTAAGAAGACAAGTTTTCAATTTTAAAAGAAATGCCCTTAACTAAGAATTCTTTGATGAAACGTGCTCCATCTGTGCATTTGCGAACCCTTGATTATTTGCAGACCTCTGATTATTTCGTAGAGAATGATTTGCTCTCAGTCACAGGTGGGTTATTTTACTTGGTCGGATCGCTTAGATACCAGGCTGTCTGCATAGGTTTGTCCTAGGAAATAGCAGTTTATCCTGTATTTCAGACCCATCTGCTTTTGTAAATATCAGGGTTTGTATGTTGCATAACTTAATCCTGGACAGCTGGGTTCAGTGTAATGTAGACGGGAATCAAAGGTCATATGACAACCGTGAAAAACGTGTCTTTCACTTATTTGGTCATTTATTTGTGTAATTCATCTCTTGACTCAGACATTTGTTCACTGCTTAAGTATAAAAGGTGCTATAATTTTATGTCAGTTAAAGGCCAACCTCATGGTTTCTAAGAAGATATTGTTAGGATTTTAGTTGTGGCACACATAACATTTATAAAACTAAAAAGCATCTGGAAATTAGTCTGACTTGTACTTAAAACAAAAATTTTTCAAAATTTGAACTTGTAGGTATGCTGAAATTTTTATGGGCACTTTTAATTTTTTCTAATTTATAAAAAGTGTCTTTGATTAAAGTAATATATTTGAAAAACAAAACCCAGCGTGGACAGTCAGAAAAGGACTATGGGTTGTTATTAAAAACATTTTCTTTCTTTTCAGGTGGAAGTGTTGTATTTTGCAGAAAGTGCTGCAATAACAGGAATTCGCTCAGAGACCATTTCTGTGCCACAAGAAATAAAAGCATTGCAGCTGTGGAATGAGATAGAAACGCGCCATCCTGGGTAGTTAAAAATTTGCAGAATGTATATGATTAACACTTTTTAATATTTAAAAATGTGTGAGTAAATGATAAAAGTAAAAAGTTAATTTAGATTTCCATGTTTAATGTCAAAAGGATCATTAGTTGTATTTTTTCTGAAAACTTAAGTTCTAGTATTTAAAAATGCAAAATTCCTTGATAAAGGTTAAAGATATTTTACTTAAAAAACACAGTGAGCTGTGATACTCCCAAAGGGACATGATTATATTTGCTTTTATAATCTACAAAACACTGAAAATGTAGATTCTGCATTTTTGTAACATTAAATGAAATTGTTACATATTCTGTTAAAAATGTGTGCTTTAAACTTTTATGTCCTGCCCCTTCTTTAGAGAACTCAAAATAGAAATTTCTAAGATTGAAAGAAAAATGAAAGATAAACATTAGCTGCTGCTGAATTTGAGTTTTTACAATATTTGATTTTTTTTCTGGTTCTTGAAAATGTATCATTTTACTGCTGTTGTTCGTACCTCAATGAGTCTTTTTTGGAACAAAATATAAAAGTGGTCTATTTGAACATGTGCCAGGTATATTAGTAGTGTGACTTAAACATTCATTGTGTGAATGTTTAACTTGGAAGTCTTAGTGCTGTGTAAAAGACAGCCCACAATGTATGTTCAAAAAGAAAATTATTCCTTCTTGATTTCATATCTTTTTAAGTTCTTAAAATGCCCTGATAATCAATGAAACGTAGTGGGGCCTCTTCCTACTTTACCTTTAATGTTATACCTGCTGAGAGGCACCTGGTGTTTTGGAACCTTTCAGGGTATACTTAGTATACTTGTATGCTTAGATGGAAAGCTCCTGGGGAGGGCATGTACTGATTAAGAAATTGTCCTTTTTTTTTGACCTGGTCTGAATGTTGTCTCCAGTCTAGTGTTTTTTTGTTTGTTTCTTTAATTCCCCAAGACACCCAACATCCAGTAAAGAGTTGTTAGCAGTTTACTGCATTCTTTGTGGTGAGTAAGTATGTTCTTCAGTGGATATATCCTTTCTCTGCAAAATATGAGTTTAATTAGCGATTTTGCAGATGATGCTTCATAAAGTAATATTTATGTAATTTTGATTGCAGCTGGGGAGATTTGGGGTCTAACAACATTGATACATCTAATTATACTTTTTTCCCTTCAGATTGGCTGACGTCAGAAATCAGGTGATATTTGCTGTTCGTCAAGAATATGTCGAGCTTGGAGATCAGCTCCTCCTGCTTCAATCAGGAGACGAAATTGCCATTATCCCCCCAATTAGTGGAGGATAGTGCTTTTGAGCCACCTGGGTATGTGAGATAGGTTTTTCTTAGCCAGTCTTGTGGAGAAGGATCATACAGACAATAACTTATATATGGTTTCCTTTAACTGTATACTCTTTGTAAGGCTGTCTGCACCAACTCTTGGTAAAGCAGCAACTCTTTATTGGTGCAGATGGACTTATAAATACCTATCATCTCTGCATCAGTTGTGTTGTAAGCAGTTTAATGTCATCTTGATTTGTTCATTCTATTGATTTAACATGGTTTATTGAGATTTTGTGTCGGGCACAGCGCTAGACACTGGAGTTTTAATACTCCTATTTTGCAGGAGGGAGAAGTTAAAAAACTTGTCTAAGATCACATAGCTAATAAGTGGCAGAGCCAGCATTTGAACTCAGATTATTATTGGACTCTCTGTGTACTTTTCCACAAATATGCTTATTAATACTGGATAATAGCTCTCCTGGGCACAGAGAAATGTAGAAAAATTGCATAGCTGGAAAGTAAAAAGATCACTCTTCCTGAAAAATGCTTACCATTTTCCAGGTATAAAAAACAGCTTTATTATTATAGTTATATTGCTAGTGGCTCTAGGACCCATGTCATCTTTCCATCTTTCCAAATAAAGTAAGCCATGTCTGAGTAGGATAATGTGTAAGAACATTTCTGTTTTTTTTTTAATTTAACCCATTATTATTTTTATTATTTATTTTTTTAACATCTTTATTGGAGTATAATTGCTTTACAATGGTGTGTTAGTTTCTGCTTTATAACAAAGTGAATCAGCTCTACATATACATATATCCCAGTATCTCCTCCCTCTTGCATCTCCTTCCCACCCTCCCTACCCCACCCCTCTACGTGGTCACAAAGCACCGAGCTCATCTCCCTGTGCTATTTGGCTGCTTCGCACTAGCTATCTATTTTACATTTGGTAGTGTATATATGTCCATGCCACTCTCTCACTTTGTCCCAGCTTACCCTTCCCCCTCCCTGTGTCCTCAAGTCCATTGTGTATGTCTGCGTCTTTATTCCTGTCCTGCCCTTAGGTTCTTCAGAACCTTCTTTTTTTTTTTTAGACTCCATATATATGTGTTAGCATACGGTATTTGTTTTTCTCTTTCTGACTTACTTCACTCTGTAGGACAGACTCTAGGTCCATCCACCTCACTACAAATAACTCAATTTCGTTTTTTTTTATGGCTGAGTAATATTCCATTGTATATATGTGCCACATCTTCTTTATCCATTCATGTGTCAATGGACACTTAGGTTGCTTCCATGTCCTGGCTATTGTAAATAGAGCTGCAATGAACATTGTGGTACATGACTCTTTTTGAATTATGGTTTTCTAAGGGTGTATGCCCAGTAGTGGGATTGCTGGGTTGTATGGTAGTTCTATTTTTAGTTTTTTAAGGCTTCTCCATACTGAAGAACATTTCTTAGTATAGTCTGGAGAGGAAGACAGAATGAGGCTTAATTTGTCAACTGAGAAATAAATAATGTAGAAATTAATAATCATCCCTAATTGAAAACTCTTATAAGTTAGGAATGAAAGAAAACTTTCTTAATTTGATAGTGTTTTTCTCCAAAATCAAGTAAATATCATATTGGATGGCAAAACTTTGGTTTTATTAAAGAAAAGAACAAGCCAAGGATGCTTATTTATTTTTTTCACCCATTTCTTCCCCACTCTTCTGGAGGGTAGTGCCCCAAAAGTGAAGAATAAATATTGTAAAGCCATTTGCCTGGCATGTTGATAGAGATTGGATTTTCTTAGTCCTATTATTTGGAAATAATAGAATTCTCTGTTAGATATGTATCTCAGTTTTATTTGGAAACTGTGGTCACCATATCACCACCATGTTATAGAAAAATACTATTTTTTTTTGAGTTTGTAATTTATTCAGAAAACAATGGGCTGCCATAGGTGTGTGTTTGTGTGTGATGGTTAGAGCTGTTCTTTGGGAAGACTAGGAAGATACTCAGCAGCATCGTGTATGATTTGAGTGTGTTTGACAGGATTTGTAACATGCAGTTTTAGAATCTATGTTATTATAGAATCAAGTTGTGGGAACTCAGTGTGGTCTGAAGTTCATAGACGATGTTTGGGTTACTTATATCGTATTGAAAGATGAAGTGGAAGAAGCTTAGGTGACATGTACAGGAGCATCTTGGAATCCAGTAGCATCTGAATGGTTTTTTTTCAGTAGCATGGTCCTCTTATCTTAAATACACCTTCCCCAGCCCCCATGCTCTGTCTCAGAACGCTGTTTGTTTCCATTAGTTATCCCTATTTGTAATTCCTATTTATTGCTTTGTTCCTCCACTAGCATAAGTGCCCTGAGCGCTGGAGCCAGGTCTTTTATTCCCTGGTCTGTATCCAGTGTGTGGGCTTAGTCTCTGACCCTTAGTGAGTACGAAATAAACGCTTGATGAATGAAATGAGAAATGCATGGCAAAGGACTTTTACAGCATCTGGTGAATAGGCGTGCAGTCAATTCCTTTATTTCCTCAGTTACTTAACTGAGGTTGTGCCTGATTATGAAATGAACCCAGTTCCTGTGGAGTCATCATTCTGTTTGCCCTCCTTTTTGGGTAAAGAAAAAGGCAGTTCTGGGTGTGGTGCTTGGTAATCCAGTGGTTAGAGGTGATGTGTGTGTGGATGCAGGAGAGAGTTTGGAATACGTTGGCAAATGAAATAGATTACATTTTAAGTGATCATGTTAATGGTAAGTTCCTTTTTATATCATGCTTGATTCGTTAGGGATATTTGTAAAATTACTAATTTTTGGTAAAATTTTACACTTGCTTATTTTTATCATTTGGATCAAATCATGCCTCCTAACACATCTAATGTAGAAAAAATATATAAATTGAAACATAGCCTATAAGCTGGGTGTTTTTACTGTAGTACCAATGTTAAGGTTTGGTAATATTTTATTTCCAGGAAAGATATAAATGAAGTTGAAGAGAAATCGAAAGATATAATAAAATTCACATCTGAGCAACTTTCAGTAGATGAAGTCTCACAGCTGGTGATTTCTCCACTCTGTGGTGCAATATCCCTATTTGTAGGTGAGTTGTAATTTTCATAGCATCTATTGACTATACAAGACAGTAGAAATTAGCAAGTGTTTCTCATGTTCAGTGTTAATAGTAAGAGGATTTTAAGATACGGAGCAGTTAGCCAGGATTACCCATGGTGGTGAGTAGAAATTTTTTTAATTCTTGTTTTAGTAATCTTCAAATTAACCTATGTTAAAGGCAATAAAAAAAAAAAGTAGACTAAAAGTCATTATTAGCAGAGAGAATTCTGATAATCCTGGGAACATAATATTTTCCTTTTAAGTGTCAAATTCTAATTGTTACAAAGGGAATATATACTGGTTTGTCATTTGAATGTTTTCAGTAAACCTGGCTAATCAGTGTCATTTTATTTCCTCATCTTTGTGATGATTATCTTGATTTTCTAATCAAGGTTTTGTGTTTAGAAAATTTCAAAGTAATTTTTAGACAAATTGGTATGCTACTCGTCTATGCAAAAATAATCCTTTTTTATTCTATTAGTGTGCTATTTCTACTGTAGGGAGAAAGCTTATTTTGTATTTTTTTTTTTTTTTTTAGGAACTACAAGGAATAACTTCGAAGGGAAAAAAGTCATTAGCTTAGAGTATGAAGCATATCTACCAATGGCAGAAAATGAAGTCAGAAAAATTTGTAGTGACATTAGGCAGAAATGGCCAGTCAAACACATAGCAGTGTTCCATCGGCTTGGGTATGATTTCCTTTATCAGTTTAAAAGTTTAAGTGTAGTCATTTTCCGCCTTTGTACTAATTCTGATTCTGGAATCTTTCATTGGCATCCTGTGTTACCCTGAAAGGGAGGTTTGTTTATCATTCTGGCAGACAGTGGCTTTA
Organism: Eubalaena glacialis; assembly: GCF_028564815.1. Classification (NCBI taxonomy): domain Eukaryota; kingdom Metazoa; phylum Chordata; class Mammalia; order Artiodactyla; family Balaenidae; genus Eubalaena; species Eubalaena glacialis. The sequence continues at coordinate 40,747,631 of NC_083719.1, read as the reverse complement.
AGGCTGCTTGTTACATTGTAACATTTGGAGAATGGCTGATGCTGTAACAAAGTCCAAATGTGCAAGATTCTTTGGCCCTGTGCCCAACAGTCTGTGCTGATATGTGCTAAAGGCCATGAGACCTTTTCAGAACTGTTTTGTGTACCCTGTTTATATGACAGTCTGAGATTTTTTTGATGTAAAAGCCTTTTAAGGTCATTAGATTAGTTTGCTGTTTTGTATCACCAAGAAGAGTGGAGTTCCAGGCTTTGAAAAGAACCCAGCAATGGGACTAAATCTATCGTCTATTAGTTATTACTTTGTTATTGGTAAATATAATTTTATTAATGTTATCAATTCTGTTATTTACTATTCATTACTATTTAATACTTTAAATTCTACCTTATATTCATCATGCGATTAGTTTGTATTTCTAGGCATTACCCGGCACTGTGCCTTGTTTGTTTGATCAGATATTTGTTGAATCAGTGAGGTACTTTTCATCTTGTTGCCCATTCGGTAAATTTAGTGGATACATGCTAACAGATTAGTCACAAGCTTGGCATCTCCTGCTAAATGCAACTGGGATGAATTACTGTTTTCTAACTAAATGGGATGTTTAGGTAACACAGAACTGGATATTTCGTTCTAGGAATGCTTCACTGGAATTTTTTTTTTTCACATGTCTAGTAGATTTTTTAACATGTAGCTTCAGAGGAGGTGATGAATTTTTTTCTTCATTTTGTTAAAGCTTAGTTCCAGTGTCAGAAGCAAGCATTATCATTGCTGTGTCCTCAGCCCATAGGACTGCATCCCTCGAAGCTGTGAGCTATGCCATTGATACTTTAAAAGCCAAGGTGCCCATATGGAAAAAGGTAAGTTAGGAAAGTATCTAATTTTGTCTTTGGACATGATTTTTCTCAGGAATTTTTAAAGAACAAGGAAGAAGAGTACATACAGAGTATGTACTTCCCTGATTTTATAGAATCTTGTTTTCTTTTTCTAGGAAATGGGGTGTTTATGTAATAATCTCCTTTCCAAGGTTTATTAAGCATGAAAAATATGTGCCCCAAAGAATGCATGGCCTGGAGAAGACCTCAACAAGTGGTAACAGTTAGAATTCCTAGTCTAGAACGTTCCAGTGGCTCATATATGAAGCATTATCCCTTATATTAGAATTCCCTTGAGTTAGAGGGTCTTTCCTTTGGAGAGCAGGAATAATGCATGGCTATTTAGTCAATGGCTAAAATGGAGACTTCTCAAGGCAAAAGAGCCTTCTCCTAGAACTCCTTCATTTTAGGAAAAGAAAAGTGGGATATTGCCTCCTTGGAGAAAATGCATAGTAAGTGGATTTAAAAACCTAACTAGGAAATTCTAGCTTGTTTTTCTGTCCATACATCAAACCCATCAATAAAAGCAAACAAGTCCCTGCTTAAAGAGAGCATTCTGAAGATATGAAAAGGCCCAGCTCCCTGATTTCTCCCCTGGTGTAGTAATCTCAACAGTGGGATCACTCTGTATTCTCAGAAATGTGTAATTATACTTCAGAGCCTCAAATTGCCCACAGCATTGTGGCTGATAGCAAAGCTGAGGAATGGATTCACTGCACAGTAGAGCAGAAGGCCAGGGTGAAGGACCAGTGGTGAGATGAGCAAATTGGACTCTGAACCAGCACCTGTGAAATTCAGTGACCATATTTTCTGGATAAAAACTGAAATCCATTGTTATAAGGGGATACTTAGGGATTAGAGGATAGGATATGTGAAAGGAATCTGTCTTAGTGAAGCTCAGATATCTGGTTGCTTTGCTGTGAACAAGGCTGCCACAATTTTGATAGACCATGAGACCCTGGAGAGAACAAGGTAGGAAAAGTATTCCAGAATGAATTGTGAGCCTGGCTGGAAGAGATTCTTTGCCTTGGAGCAAAGAATGGACAGCCAGCTGACGAAGTAGATGAGACGGTAGGCCCCCCAAATAAGGGAGTGGGTAGGAGTTGGGGGTCTACTCTCATTGTGATGCTTCGAGAACTGGCTGGGCTTTCTATTTACTTCTCTGTCTGTAGAGGGTGGGAGGGTGTACAGGTGTTCAGAGGATAATTGAATTTGGATTTCTACCCCTGCAGAAATAGAATCTGACTAGAGAGTGAGAAGAGAAAGTGATATATTCTTATTCCCCTTCTGTCCAAAAATTATCTGAATTCTAGTCTGGTTCTGGTTTCAGCCCGTGCTTTGAGATCATCTGTGATACAGGCAAGGAATGGGCAGGTGGGTTGGGCACGCACTTACAGAGTGGTTGCCACCACCACGCAGCTCAGACCTGTTTAGGAACCTTTGTGGTGGTCTCTTAATTTCAAAGCTAATGGAAATATCCCTTTGGCCTTTGGAAACGCATATTTAGAAATGTGGAAGTAGCAGGTGTGTCTGGAAAGAAAAAAATGTTTAAAGACCTTCCATCTTCCCTACATAACCTTGCCCAGGCTGTCTCCTGTCATGATCCCAAGTGGAATTAATTGTTTATTCCTTTCTGTGTTTGCCCCTTGTCTTGTTAAGGCTTCTTGTCTGTCGTTTCTCCTACTCGACTGAGTCCTCGAGTGTAGGGAGCATGTTTATTCGTTTGTTTGCTCTCAATGCTTTATGCAAATGGCCATTGGATTGTTAAAAGAGGAGCAGATATAAATAGTTGTGATATTCATTTGCCTGATTTATTCAGATATATTTGCATTTATTAAAATGCTCTCCTTTAAATTCTTATTATGGTTCTGCTTTTTAGGAAATGTATGAAGAATCATCATCATCTTGGAAAAGAAACAAAGAATGCTTTTGGGCAACCGATGATTAAACCACTTAGGTTTTTAGAGTCTTAAAATTTAAACTTGGTAAATTCTTATCTTTGATCATGTTTTGATTTTTCTTCTCCAGAAGATAGTTTACTGAACATAAACTCTTATGTTACACCAGTGGAACAAGAGAGAAAACAAAGCAAAATAAATGAGTATTTAGGATGAGGGCTTATTCAGGAACTAGAGATAGAGGAAAGAAAGGCTTTAGGGAAAAAATGGAAAAATAATTTAAATGTAAGGAAAGATGCCTGTGGTAGACATATTATTCTATGACTAAGCTCTAACTGTAACTTGACTCACACTGAGGTGTGGCCCCTCCTCAATGACTGTCTCAGAGGCTGTCCCCAACCCCCTACCCCTATGCCCAGTGATATCATTGGTGTCAGGGATGCGTTTTGGGAATGTAGGTGGAACTGGAAGGTGTAAAAAGTCCTTATCGGTTACTCTTGGTATGATATATTTTTAGAATTTATATATTTTTAAAATAAGCTAAATAAACATGATTTTAAAAGTTTAAAAGCAGTATTTTCCTGTTTTTAAAAATTCAGTGATAATACCTAAGATATTTCATCATATGAAGCTGTCTAGTATTTCAGAATCAATAATCTTACCATAATACTTATTATATTTTATTAGTTATTAGTATTGTATCAATATATAAATTAGAATAAAATTGTTGTAAAACAAGGCAAACTAGCAACAAGGGTGCTTTGTGTTATAATGTTAGTTATAAAATTGTACCCACAACCAATTAAAAAGGAAAATTATATGATTATTTGGTAAAGTATTTTCAGATAGTTTTTTTCAGCTTAAGCAACATTATCATTAATAAAGTTATGTTTTCTGCAAAATCTTTATACTAAATAATGGTCCAGTTTTTGCTTGGTCGACCTATATACCATCTTGGTAGATCTTAGTATGTAAGTTCCATATAGTTCTTTTTTTTTTTTTTAATTGAAGTATTGTTGACTTATCATATTTTGTTAGTTTTAGGTGTACAGCATAGTGATTTGGGGGTTTTTGCATATTATATTCCATTATAGGTTATTACAAGATGTTGGTATAATTCCCTATGCTGTACAGTAAATCCTTGTTGCTTATCTGTTTTATGTATAGGAGTTCGTATCTGTTAATCCCATACTCGTAATTTGTCCTTCCCCTTCGTCCTCTCCCCTTTGGTAAACATAAGTTTGTTCTCTATGTCTGTGAGTGTTTCTGTTTTGTATATAGATTCATTTGTGTTATTTTTTTAGATTCCACATATAAGTGATATCATATAGCATTTGTCTTTCTCTGTCTGACTTATTTCACTAAGCATAAGACTCCATAAATCCATCCATGTTGCTGCAAATGGTGATTTTGTTTTGTGTGTGTGGTGAGTAATATTCCATTGTATGTGTATGTGTGTATATGTCACATCTTCTTAAGCCAGTCATCTGTTGGGTTGCTTCCCTGTCTTGGCTATTATGTAATAAATAGTGCTGCTGTGAACATTGTGGTGCGTGTATCTTTTTGAATTAAAGTTTTCATGTTTTCTGGATATATACCCAGGAGTGGAATTGCTCAATCATGTGGCAGTTCTATTTTTAGTTTTTTAAGGACCCTCCATACTGTTTTCCATAGTGGCTGCACCAGTTTACATTACCACCAACAGTGTTCAAGCGTTCCTTTTTCTCCACATCCTCTCCAGTATTTATTATTTGTAGACTGTTCGATGATAACCATTCTGACTGTGATAACTCAGTGAGGTGATACCTCATTGTGGTTTTGATTTGCATTTCTTTAATAATTAGTGGTGTTTCATGTGCTTGTTAGTCATCTGTATGTCTTCTTTGGAAAAATGTCTATTTGGGTCTTCTGCCCAATTTCTGATTGGGTCCTTTGTTTTTTCGATATTATATGAACTGTTTATAAATATATTTTTGATATTAACCCCTTGTCAGTTGCATCATTGCAAATATTTTCTCCCATTCCGTAGGTTTTCATTTTGTTGATGGTTTCCTTTGTTGTGCAAGAGCTTTTAACTTTCATTAGGTCCCATTTGTTTATTTTTATTTTTTTTTTTATTTTTATTTCTTTTGCCTTGGGAGACTGACCTAAGAAAATAATTGCTGAGATTTATGTCAAAAAATATTTTGCCTATGTTCTCTTTTAGGAGTTTTGTGGTGTCATGTCGTATATTTAGGTCTTTAAACCATTTTGAGTTTATTTTTGTGTATGGTGTGAGGGAATATTCTAATTTCATTGTTTTACATATAGCTGTCCAGCTTTTGCAACACCACTTGTTGAAGAGATTGTCTTTTCTCTATTGTACATTCTTGCCTCCTTTGTTGTGGATTAACTGACCATAGGTGTGTGGGTTTATTTGTGCGCTCTCTATTTTGTTCCATTGATCTATGTGTGTGTATTTGTGCCAGTACCATGCTGCTTTGATTACTGTAGCTTTGTAGTATAGTCTGAAGTCTGGTGGAAGGGTTATACCTACAGCTTTGTTCTTTTTTCTCAGGATTGCTTTAGCAGTTCTGGGTCTTTTGTGGTTCCTTATAAATTTTAGGATTTTTTTTGTTCTAATTCTGTGAAAAATGTTATGGGTGTTTTGATAGGGATTGCACTAAATCTGTAGATTGCTTTGAATGATTTTTTTTTTTTTATTTCTGTGGTATCAGTTGTTACTTCTCCTCTCTCATTTCTTATTTTGTTTATTTGAGTCCTCTCTCATTTCTTCCTGGTGAGCCTGCCTAGAGGTTTGTCACTTTTGTTTATCTTTTAAAATAAACCAGCTCTTGGTTTTATTTATCTTTTCTATTGTTTTTTGATCTCTATTTTATTTATTCCCTCTCTGATCTTTATTATTTCCTTCCTTATGTTGACTTTGAGCTTTGTTTGTTTTTCTTCTAATTCTTTTAGGTGATAAGTTTTTGAGATTTTCCTTGTTTCTTGAGGAAGGCTTGTATCACTATGAACTTCCCTCTTAGAACTGCTTTTACTGCATCCCATAAATCTTGTAAGGTTGTTTTCATTGTCATTTGTCTACAAGTATTTTCTTATTTCTTCTTTGATTTTGTCATTGACTCATTGGTTTTTTTAAAAGCATGTTGTTTAGTCTCCATATCTTTGTGTTTTTCTCGTTTTTCTTTCTGTAGCTGATTTCTAGTTTTATACCATTATGTTCATAAAAGATGCTTGATATAATTTCTACCGCCTTAAATTTTTCGAGGCTGTTTTGTGTCCTAGTATGTGGTCCAGCCTAGAGAACATTCCATGCATGCTTAAAAAGAATGTGTTTTCTGCTTTTTTTTGGATGTAGTGTCCTATACATATCAGTTAAGTCCAGCAGGTCATTTGTGTCATTTAGGACCTCTGTTGCCGTATTGATTTTCTGTCTGGATGATCAGTCCTTTGATGTCAGTGGGGTGTTAAAGTCTCCTACTGTTACTGTGTTCCTGTCAATTGCTCCCTTTATGTCTGTTAGTATTTGCTTTATATATTTAGGTGCTCCTGTGTTGGGTGTGTATATATTTACAAGTGTAATATCCTTTTCTTGTATTGATCCCTTTATTATTATATAATACCCTCCTTTGTCTTTTCTTATGGCCTTTGTTTGTTTTAATTTATTTATTTTATTTATTTTTGGCTGCGTTGGATCTTTGTTGCTGTGGGCAGGCTTTCTCTAGTTGCAGCGAGCAGGCTTCTCATTGCAGTGGCTTCTCTTGCTGCGGAGCATGGGCTCTAGGCACGCGGGCTTCAGTGGTTGTGGCTCACAGGCTCTAGAGCGCAGGCTTAGTAGTTGTGGCGCACGGGCTTAGTTGCTCTGCGGCATGTGGGATCTTCCTGGACCAGGGCTCGAACCCATGTCGCCTGCATTGGCAGGCAGATTCCCAACCACTGCACCACCAGGGAAGCCCCTGGCCTTTGTTTTAAAGTCTATTTTGTCTGATATGAGTATTGCTACCCCCAGCTTCTTGTCATTTCCATTTGTATGAAATATCTCTTTCCATCCTTTCACTTTCAGTCTGGTATGTCTTTTGCCCTGAAGTGAGTCTCTTGTAGGCAGCATATTGCAGGTTCTCGTTGTTTTATACAATAGCCACTCTATGTCTTTTGATTAGAGCATTTAGTCCATTGACATTTAAGATAATTATTGATAGGTATGTACTTATTGCCGTTTTATTCCTTGTTTTCCAGTTCTACTTTGTTTATTCTTTTTCATTTTGTGGTTTGGTGAGTTTCTTTTGTAGTATGCTTGAGTTCCTTTCTTTTTGTTTTTTTGTGAATCTGTTGTATGTTTTTGATTTGTGGTTACCATGGGGTTCATGTATGTTGATCCATAACTATATCTACTTGCTTTAAACTAAGTTATTCAAGTCCAAACACATTCTAAAAGATCTACATTTTTTACTCCCCTCCTCCACATTTTGTGATTTTGATGTACTATTTTACATCCTCATGCTTATTCTTTTACTGCTTATTGTAGTTATAATCACTTTTACATTTTCTGTTTGTTTTTTAATCTATGTACTGATTTATTTAAGTGATCTTCAATCCTTACTTTGTATTTGCCTTTCCTATTGGGATTTTCCCTTTCCTATAGATTCTTTTTTTCCATTTAGAGAAGACCCTTCAGTATTTCTTATAGTGTAGGTTTAGTATTGCTGAATTTTTTTAGTTTTTGCTTGTCTGAGAAATTCTGTCTCTCCTTCTATTCTAAGTGATAGTCTTGCTGGATAGAGTATCATAGGTTGCAGGTTTTACCCTTTCAGGAATTTGCATATATCATGCCACTCCCTTCTGGCCTGCAAAGTTTCTGCAGAGAAATCAGCTTATAACCTTAGGGGGGTTCCCTCGTAACTGACTGTTTTTCTCTCATTACCTTTAGAATCCTCTCTTTATCTTTAACTTTTGCCATTTTAACTATGACATGTCTTGGTGTGGGTCTCTTTGGGTTCATCTTGTTTGGGAGCCTCCATGCTTCCTGTACCTGGATATCTGTTTCCTTCTTCAGGTTTGGGAAGTTTTCAGCCATAATTTCTTTAATTACATTTTCGATCCCCTTCTCTCTTTTTTCTCCTTCTGGAACCCCTGTTATGTGTAGGTTGGCCTGTTTTATATTATCCCATAGATCTCATATGTTGCTTTCATGTTTTTAAATTTTTCATTCTGTCTACTGTTCTGATTGGGTGATTTCCATTATTCCGTCTTCCAGATCACTTATTCGTTCTCCTGTGCCATTTAGTTAGTTGGCTATTCATTGCTTCTGGATTGTTTTTTATCTATGAAATTGAATTATCGATTTTTGATTGGTTCATCTTTAGGGTTTCTAGTTCCTTCTT